>NC_088379.1:80110961-80727307 GCF_037993035.2 Macaca fascicularis | reverse complement strand
CTTACCATTGAGATGTTTCAGTTCCTTAAATATTCTGGATGTTATAGATGTATCCAATGTATGGCTTGCAAGTATTTTCTCCTAATCTCTCCAGGTTGCTTCTTTACTCTGTTAATTGTTCCCTTTACTATGTAGGAGCTTTTTAAATTTGATGTAATCCTATTTATCCATTTTGTTGCTGGAGCTTTTGGGGTCAAATACAGAAATTCATTGCACAGACAAATGTATAGTGGTTTTTCTTGCAGGTTTCCTTCTAGTCGTTTTATGGTTTCAGGTCTAACATTTAGTCTTAACTCATTTTCAGTTGATTTTTGTATATGGTGTGAGATATACAAAAGTGTTCAGTTTCATTCTTTTGCATGAGATACACAGTTTTCCCAACTCCTTTTTCTGAAGATACCATCCTTTTCCCACTGTGTGGATTGGGCATCTTTGGCAAAAATCAATTTTTTGGGTTCATTCTATATTCTCTATTTTGTTTCATCTATCAATGTATCTATTTTTAGGCCAGTATCATGCTATTGTAATTACTGTAGATTTGTGAAATAGTTTGAAAGCAAGTAGTGCAGTGCCTCCAGCTTTGTTCTTTTTTACTCAAGACTGCCTTGGCTATTTGAGGTTTTATGTTGTTTCATATCAATTTTAGAACTGTTTTTGCTATTTCTGTGAAAAATGCCATTGGCAATTTGATAGAAATTGTATTGAATCTGTAGATTGCCTTGGGTCATATGAACATTTTAACAATGTTAATTCTTCCAATACATGAGTGTGAAATATTTTTCCATTTATTTGAGTCTTCTTCAGTTACTTTCATCAATGTTTTATTCTTTTCAGTGTATAGATCTTTCACATTCTTGGATAAAATTATTCCTAGGTTTTTTTAAATAGCTATTGTAAATAGGATTGTCTTCCTGATTTCCTTTTCCCATACTTAGTTGTTGGTGTATAGAAATGCTACTCATTTTTCTATGTTGATTTTGTAACCTGCAACTTTACTGAATTCATGTATCAGTTCTAACAGCTTTTAGTGAAATCTTTAGGGCTTTCTATACATGAGATGTCATCAACAATCAGTGATAATTTCACTTTTTTTCCTATTTTGATGCCTTCTATTTCTTTCTCTTCTCTAACTGATCTGGTAAGGACTTCCAGTACTATGTTAAATAGAAGTGGTGAATGTGCATATCCTTGTCTTATTCCTGACCTTAGAAGAAAAGCTTTCAACTTTTCACCACTGAGTATAATGTTAGCTGTGAGCTTGCCTTTCTTGTGTTGAGGTACCCTTCTACTAGACCTAGTTTGTTGAGAGTTCTTATTATAAAAGGATGTCGGATTTGTCAAATGCTTTTTCTGCATCTAATAAGATGATCATATGGTTTTTAACCTTCATTCTGTTAATGTGTTATTTCACATTTTTCGATTTGCATATGTTGAACCATGCTTGCATCCCAGGGATAAATCCAACTCGTTCGTTGTGAATTATCCTTTTGGTATGTTGTTGAATTCAGTTTGCTACTACTGCATTTTGTTAAGAATGATTGTGTCCATGTTCAGCAGAGATATTAACCTATTATTCTCTTTCCTGGTAATTTCCTTCTCTGGCTTTGGTATCAAGATAGGAGTTTGGAAGTATTCCCTTCTCTACAATTTTTTCAGAGTCTGGGAAGGATTGGCATTAGTTCTTTTTTAAATGTTTGGTAGAATTCAGCAGTGAAGCCATCAGGTCCTGGGCTTTTCTTTGATGGGAGACATTTAATTACTGATTCAATTTTCTTACTTGTTATTAATTTGTTCAGATTTTTTATTTCTCCATGATAGTAGGTTGTATGTGTCTAGGAATGTATCAGTGTCTTCTAGGTTATCCCATTTGTTGCTGTATAATTGTTCATGGTAATCTCTTATGATTCTTTGTATTTCTGTGGTGTCACCTGCAATGTCTTCTCTTTCATTTCTGAGTTTATTTTAATCTTCTCTCTCATTTTCTTAGTCTACCTAGGGGTTTGCCAGTTTCAGCTATCTTTTCAAACAATCTGCTCTTAATGTAATTGACTTTATTATTTATTTATTTATTTATTTATTTATTGAGACGGAGTCTCACTCTGTTGACAGGCTGGAGTGCAGTGATGTGATCTTCGGCTCACTGCAACCTCCATCTCCCGTGTTCAATTGATTCTCCTGCCGCAGTCTCCCACATAGCTGGGACTACAGGGATGCACCACCACACCCAGCTAATTTTTGTATTTTTAGTAAAGACAGGGTCTCACCATGTTGGCCAGGATGGTCTCAATCTCCTGACCTTGTGATCTACCTGTCTCGGCCTCCCAAAGTGCTGGGATTATAGGCGTGAGCCACTACGCCTGGCCTTGTAATTGATTTTATGGCTTGTTTAGTCTCCATTCCATTTATTTATGCTGTAATCTTTGTTAATTCCTTTCTTCTGCTAACTTTTGGCTTAGTTTGTTCTTTTCTAGTTCCTTGAGATGAAACATTAGGTGATTTCAGATCTTCTTTTTTTTTGATACTTATGTTTATTGCTATAAACTTCCCTCTTAGAGCTACTTTTACTGTATCCATTAAGTTTTGGTATATTGTTTGTCCACTTTCATTTTTCTCAGGACATTTTTCCATTTTTGTTTTGATTTCTTCTTTGCCCACTGGTTGGTCAGGAGCATGTTGTTTAACTTCCACATATTTGTAAATTTCCCAAGACTTTTCCTGTTACTGATTTCTAGTTTCATATCATCATAATCAGAAAAGATACTTAATATAATTTCAGTCCCCTAAGTTTATTCAGACTTGTTTTGTGACCCAATATATGACCTATCCTGAATAATATTTCATGTGCAGTTGAAAAGAATGTGCATTCTGTTGCTGCTGCATGTAAAGTCCTATATCAATTTGTTAGGTCTATTTGGTCTGAAGTGTAGGTCAAGACCAATGTTTCCTTATTAATTTCCACTCTGGATAATCTGTTCCTTGTTGAAAGTCAGGTATTGAGGTCTTCTACTATTACTGAATTGCAATTTATTATATCTCTCCCTTCATATCCTTTAATATTTAATATTTACTTTATATTTAGGTGCTTCAATGTTAGGTACAATATATTTATAACAGTTATATTCTCTTGTTGAATCTACCTTTTTATCACTGTATAATGTACTTCTTTGTCTCTTTGCAGTGTTTGACTTAAAGTCTATTTTGTCTAATATAAGTACAGATGTCCCTTAACATATAATAGGGTTATATCCTTATAAATCCATCATAAGTTGAAAATATTATAAACAATGTAAATCAAAAGCACATTTTCGACTTAAAATATTTTCAACTTACCATAGATTTATCAGGATGTGCCCCATCATAAGTCAAGAAGTTTACTGAACATGCATTGCTTTTGCACCCTGATAAAGTCAAAAAATCATAAGTCAATCATAAGTCAGGAACCATTTGAAGAACTACCTTTGCTTTTTTTCAATTTTAATTTGTGTGGAATACCTTTTTCCATCCCTTCACTATCAGTCTATGTGTGCCCTTAAAAGTGAGGTAAGTCTCTTGTAGGCAGCATACAGTTGGGTCTTATTTCTTAATCCATTCAACTATTCTGTTTCTTTTTATTGGAAAATCTAATCAATTTACATTCAAAGTAATTATTGATAGGTAAGGACTTAATATTGCCACTTTATAATTTGTTGTCTAGTTGTTTTGTGGATATTTTATTTCTTTCTTTTCCTGTTCCTGTCTTCCTTTGTGATAGTTTCCTCTAGTGGTATGCTTTGAATCCTATTTTGATTTCGTGCTTCTTTTATACTTTTTGCTTTGTGGTTACCATGAGGCTTATGTAAAATATAACAAGCTATTTGAAGCTGAAAACTGCTTAACTCTGATCACATACAACTCTACACTTTTACTGCCCATGCTCATACCATATAGACATACACACATCATACAGCAGATTCAGATCTTAGTGTCTTCAATAGTAGAATTATCAACTAAAGAATATAAGTTATATAAAAAATGTTTACAGAAATAAAAGATGAAAGCAAAATAATTAAGGTATGAATAAGGAACTACCAAAAACTACCTGATTTTTTAAAAAGGAGAGTTTTTAAAAATGAAAACCATATTTGAAATTAAAAACTCAAACACTGACTTCAAATACTAAAGAGGAAAATAGTAAAATAAGGATAAATCTGAAGATATCAACAAAACCATGGCAAAGAAATAAAAGACAAAAATGTGAAAATAATATTGAATGCAAAGGTCTAAAACATGTTTAGAGTTCCTAAATTAAAAAAAAAAAAAAAATGAAGAGGAGACATAATACTAAATGAAATAATATATGAGAATTTTCTAAAACTGAAGAAAAACATAAAACCACAGACACAGGAAATACAATGTATACTAAGCAGGGAAAATGTAAAGATATCCAGAATTAGACATTATAACATTATAATGAAATTGTAAAAAATATATATACATACACATCTGAAAAGCAGCCAAAGAAAAATGGATCACATACAAAGAAACTGACATTACAGTGGCTACAGATGTATCAATAGCAACAATAGAAGCTGAAAATAGTAAAATAAATAATGTTAGCCACCTTTGTGCATTTAGCTCCTATTATAGCGCAAGTACACCCCAAAATGCTCCAAAAATGCTGGTCTAATCAATCAACCACTTCAATAAAATGATTAAATTAGGCACAGGGAAGAACGGAATGAGACTTACATTAATGAAATCTGAAATTGGCTTATTTCCTCATTTGTTAGAGTCCTGGAGTGGGGTAGGGTGCAAAAGTAAATTCATGACAAAGTGGGAAACATCTGCTAATATGAAACAGTAAGTCTTCATACCCACACCTCACCCCTTGTCTTCAGTTAAAATAAATGTCATTTATTCAGTATAGTTAGCATGGGATGTTTTTCTTTATAATAAAGATTTCTATCATCCATATAAATGCTCTGCCTATGCAGTACAGCACAGATGACTGTTTTGTATGTTTGTGACAGACCACGGCTCCACACTGACTATAGAAAGTCTTACTCAGCTCTAATTTCAGTTTACTCTGGGGTTTCAGATTCTGCTGACTACAGACAAAATTTTTCTTCCCCAACAATGGCTGCATACTTTAACCATCCCCATAGAATTCCACAAGAGTCTGAATTGAAATACAGAACTACTAACGTACCCTAACAAATAGAAAAACTTCAAATCACTTTTAGAGTTAATAACTTCTCCACAGAATTAAAAAGCAAATATTAGTACAGAAATAAGTTTTATTTCTTAAAACAAAGCCATGTAATGTGATATATTTTAGCTTGGTTTAAATTTTTGAATTTCCTGTTTTCAGGGACTAGGAAATTGGATGCTCAAATTCACTTGAGACAAATTGTAATGTTTTCCAAATAATTAAAATGTAACCAAAAAACCCACTAAATTTAAAATTTTATTTGTACATGGACCGAGGCTAAAAATTATTTTAATCTGCAAGTAATTCAATGAATTCATATGATTACTTCTGAAATTTTTTCATTTCTTTAGCATTCATTATAGACTGAAATTAGTTCCTAATTGAAAATTGAAACTCCTAATTGAAATATTACCATGAATCAGATTTATATCTGTTATTAGTTTATTTATGCCTTATCTTTTTTCAGGAAAGATTTAAAGCACAAAGACAATGACTAGTTTAGGACACTTTGGCATCTTTAAATTTGTCACCATGAATATTTTATTAGACCTCATGACTATAAGCCATGACATTTTCAAAAATGGAAAAGCACACCAGCAGATGAGACAACTGCCACTTTCAGTGACCCTGGATATACCACTTAGGCCCTCTCCTCATCTATAAAATTGGAACACTGAACAAGAGGATTCCAAAGATCCCTGGTTCTAGCTTTACAATCCCATAACACATAAGGAATCTTTATATCTTCCTGGTCCCTGACTCCCTTAATTATTCATCAAGGCTCTAAACCCAAGACTGTGAATTTATAACCATTGTAATGGTTCTCCCATTCCATTCTTCACACCTTTCTACTTGCCACATACTTGCCCATTTTCTGTTATTTTCTATCTATTCAAATGATATTTTTTACTTTATTTTACAGAACAGTCTTATTCAATTAAGAAAGGTTCTCAATGTTCAAGATAATAATGGAATGTATTATGATAAAAATGTGTCATTGAATACTTAGATTTCAATTAAACAACAAACTAGATACATTGTAGTCTACCTATAAACAACTTCTTTCAAAAGTCTGCAAATTAAAATATAAGTAAAATATATTTTGCCAAGCCTAAAAACACTGGATAGATTTTTAAGTTAGTAATAGAAACAATACTCAAAGGAAATTTATTTTTGTGAACTGGTAGAATATAACCACAGTTGAAACACATAACTGAAACCCTCCTTAAGCCTCTTAGAGCTCTTTGGAAGTGAACTGATGAGATACCTTGGGGAGAAAATGGAACTGTTACCTTGCCCAGACAACTTAGCCAACACAGAAACACTCTCACTACACCCTAAATTGTCTCTGCTTTCCACCATGAGCTTAGAGAAGGGACCTGAATAGAGAGAAAGGAATAACTACCATGCTAAGCAAGTGGCAGCTGAGAGAAAAAGCCTTCTAGACTACTGTTCTGACTGCACTGTGAGAAAACTGACAGTTGGGTGGGTCAGACAGAAACAGGTCTTGGATGGGTGCAGTGGCTCATGCCTGTAATCCCAGCACTTTGGGAGGCCAAGGTGGGTGCATCATCTGAGTTCAGGAGTTCCAGACCAGCCTGGCCAACATGGTGAAATCACGTCTCTAAAAAAAATACCAAAATCAGCTGGGCGAGGTGGCGGGTGCGTGTAATCCCAGCTATTTGGGAGGCTGAGGCAGGAGAATCACTTGAACCTGGAAGGCAGAAGTTGCAGTCAGCTGAGATCGTGCCACTGTACTCCAGCCTGGGCAATAGAGTGAGAATCAATCTCAAAAAAAAAAAAAAAAAAAAAAAGAAAGAGACAAGTTTTAAACAGGTAGACATCATGAAAACAAATGTACTTCTTCCTTCTTCCTTATCTGTTTCCTGTTCCCTTTTTGTTAGCTTTTCCTTCTATCTATTCCTTTTCTTCACCTACTCATTTCTACATTTGTTTAACAAATGTGTGTTCAGGCACTGAGTGCCAGATAGAAGAGATACATTGGTGAATAAACAACATAGTTCATCCCCTTATAAAGCTTAGAGTCTAGTGGGGGATAGAATCATATAAGCAGACAACGACAAAACAGAGAGTTAGTTGAAGAATGTAAACCACATCCCTGGTATTACAGTAATACATGCTTGAGGCACCCAATCCACAATTGAGATATCAGGTAAAGAAAGCTTCCTGGAGGAAGTAAAGACCATGCAGAATCTGAAGGAGAGAGGGCCAAGGAGTGGGCTAGCAGAAGGGAGAAGGTATTAAAGTTTATTTATTTATTTGTTTGTTTGTTTGCTTTGTAATTCAAAGTAAATTGAACAAAAAATTAAAAATAAAAAACAATAAGAAATGAAAACTAACATTTAACAGGATTAAAATAAGAACATGCCTAAACAGCTTCTTTGAAAAGTCGGCAAATCAAAATATAAGTAAAATATATCTTCCATCTTTCTTACATTTTGGCTACTAGGATGATGGAAACTGCTTAACACTTATGAAGCAACATCTTTCAGAACAAAGTTGTACTAGCTTCCATTTCTTCATTCAAAAGTGGCCTGAACATATAACAGGCTGCATGTTCTTGGCTTCATATCTGCATAACAATGACACACAGAACAGTTAATCTGAGCAAGCACATACAACAGTTAATCCAAGCAAAGACGATGAAGTAGCCAGTTTCATCAGCATTACCTAATATAACAAATGCCTTTCAGAGACTACAAAATTAACTAGAAAACATAACCTACTCCTAGAAAAATATCCTATTTAAAAATGTAATTTATGTCACTGACTTTCAGTACCGTAACTAGTGGTAAAGGCCATTTTATTGGAGATTGTTTCTTGTGCCCAAATATTCAACTTTCCTTACATCATTTAGTAACATAACCACCCGTTTAGCTTGGCACATGGCTACCTAGAGAAAAAGATTACATTTCCCACCAGTCCTTGTGGTCATGGAAGTGACATCTAGCCAATGGGAGGGTGGGAGATGTAGTGAAATGTACAATTTCTGGGTCATCACCTTAAAGGGAACGTACTCTGTTCCTTCCTGTTTCTGTCTTTGATCTCTGGAATCAGGAAATAATTGCATGAGCTAAAACAGCTATTTGGGACCACAAAATGGAAATAGTATAGACAGCAGAACAACAGTAACTGGAACCCTCATACCAAGAAATTGCATTGCCAGCTCTAGACCACTGATGGAGATTTTTACATGAGAAAGAATAAAATTTCTATCTTACGTCTATCTACTGTATTTTAGGGTCAATTTATTAGATAAGCATAAGATACATCGCAGGAAATTTAACTAATATCTACACTATTTGTCCAAAGGCCTTTTGAGATGGCTGGTGAACCACTCTTAAGCAAGCTGTAGGCAATAGGGAACTCAACTCATCAATCCCTCACTTATTGTTTACTTCATGTCAAATATCAATAGTGCTATGCAAAAAGAACTACTCTTGTTTGTTATCATGAGGCTTTGTGGAAGCTTGGGAACTTTTTACTTGCTCTAATATACCCTGGCTGCCCATGAAATAATCTTTTTATCAGTGATAAGAGATTAACTTTCCTGGTGAGCAAGCATTCTCTTTGTAGATGGATTTGTTGTGATGAATTTGATGCATCTCTTTGCTAGGGGGAAAAAGCATTTAGAAAAAAACAAATAAAATATAAATATACTCTCCCTAAATAGGAGCCAGTGAACATTACCAATAGCTAATTGACTCTCACACATTATAGACAGATAAGAGAGAAAAAATATTCTTCATCTAATTCAGGCTACAGGGGCTGACTCAGTGGAACATGCAATCCAAAGAGAAATATAGACAGTAACAAAAGTCTTTTGAAATGATAATCCTTTGTGATATTAAATTTATGATAAGTAAACTGTATAACTACCATAATCATAAAACACCTTATCTTACGCCCTTAGGTTGTAGTAAACCATGGCAATTTTAATCTAAAATAATACTTGGCACCAGCAAACCAAGAATGGTATCCTTGAAAATGCTGCTCTGAACAGGAAACTGACATTTTAGGTATATTATAATGCATTTGTTTCATTTCAAGTGGCACTCCATTATGCAAATACTTTCACAAATTAAAATATGTTTTTGAGATTTAAAAAATTCAGTTAACCTTGTAGAGAAAGGGGAGAAAAGCTTCCCAGGAAGATCCAGGGATTGTGTTAGACTCTATGGATACCAGGAAGATATCATTATCCTCAACCTCAAAGAGTTCAAAGTCTAATGGGGGAAGGGAGGACAGAGGGCCTCTTCCAGGGCAGTACCATATTGACTGTACATTCTACATCTAAGGGAGCAGAATTCAAATAATAGATATCATAGATTTGTATATTTATTATGACAATTTTCTAGCAGAAGCCATGGGGTATCTTGAGGAAGGGGAGTTTTTTCTTATTGCTATAAAGGTGCCATATGAACTAAAGTAGTCCTGTGTGCTTTCTAACTCCTAAACTATACAAGAAAAACTGGTTCTAGTGAGGGAGGAAGTGGTGGTTCTGATGGATATGGATAGAAAGAAGAGAAGAATGGGGGAGATGGTTGGTCTCATGTCTCATTGTGTCCCACTCCAGTTTATAGCAAGTGCTAAAGATCATGAAGAGCTGCAAGTAGTCTTTAGTCCACCAACATTGATCCGCATGGACATGCTCTCTCCCAAGCCTTGGGGATTGGCTTCTGTTCTCAAGGTTAAATGGAGAAGGGCACAGCAGTCATCATCTATTGGACCTAGTCCTGGTCCCAGGTTCCAGACAGCTATATAGTGCTGCTCTTAAAATTCTATTGTAGGTGCCAAGCTTCCTGCTTCCTAGTCTCTCATGTTGACTGTTGTTCCCTGGCAGGGTCCTACCCCCAACTAAAAGAAACTTGCAAGTCCCCAAAATAGCAAAGGTATCAAATATAATTTTATTATCTAAATTAAGCTGGAATTACTATAATATATCAAGGTAATATATTATCCTTAATATAATAATTAATATAATTATTAATTAATATAATGTTAATATAATTAATATATTAAGTTAATATACTAGAGTAATAAGTAATAAAAGGCATACCCATATACGTATATATCACTGTTTGAAGATATTTAAATTTAACTGTGATTACAATCTATAACTAAGGCTCTCAGACTTTCTTAAACCTCTTTCTAAGGTTAATTAGTAACCAATGAACAATTTTCAAAATAAAAGCATAATATATAAAAGTTAATAAAACTGGCTCCAAGTTAATTAAATTTATTTTCCTTCAGAAATATCTTGCCTTCCTTCAGATGCAACGTGGATAACTTTGTGAAAACAGTGAAATGTACAATTCAGCAACTACTAACGCAAAAAAATCAGAGGGATATTCTGCTTTGTAAGTAAAAATCTACAAGGTAGGCTTTATTCTACAGTCAGCACTTTTCCAACTTTTGTTCAAGTTGTGATCATGAAAACAGTGCTTAACACTGACTTAGCTCTTGACTGCGTGCCAGGTATTGTCTCACACGCTTCACATGTATGAACTCATTTGATCTTTATGACAGTTCTATAAGATGGTGCTATTATTGTCCCAGTTTCATAGTCTGAGTCTTTCCCACTTTTCAAGATTTGGTTTAAATTTCACTTCCTCACAAATCCTTCCTTAATTATTTCCCCAATTCATGTTATTTTCTACCTCCCCCTTTTCCCACTATATTATGTGTATCTCTTACAGGACTTAAAGCTCTTAAAGGACTTAGAGCTTTCTCCTTAAAGGTCTTTATGAATGCTTCTCTTTCTTGTCATTACATCACAAGTTTCTGGGGAGGCAGACTCTGTCTTATTCATTTTTATATCCCTACAATGCCTAGCAGAGATTCTTGCACGAAGAACATGCCCAGAAAATGTTTGTTGAACTTACTTATACTAGCATTAATATGGGATAAAAGGAAGAAAGGAATTTAGCAGCAGCTCTGAAAACAAAGAGTCATGAATAAAAAGCAACAAGCAGTTATTCTGTTTCTGCAGATGAGAGAACAAAAGAGATCCCAGAGATCATGAGATAAAACATTTAAATATTAGGTAAACATTAAACCATAATTATACCGAAAGAAAATACAGGTGAATGGTTACAAAATCTTTAGAGGTAGAAGGCCTAAACAGGACACCAAGAGCAAAATCAAGCAAGAGAAGAATTAAATAAATGTTCAAGGGAGCCAGCTCTGAGTCATGCTACATGGTTTCAGTTCCCAATTTGCTGTTTGTAGAGTCAGTTTATTCATCGGTAAAATAGGGATGATGACAATATCCAACTTACAGCATTGTACAGTGGAATGAAGGAGTTAATGACTATCAGGCTCTCAACACAGTGCATGACACAATGTCTTCCATAAACATTTCAAAACAAACCAATTAAAGAAAAGATAGACTGTAAAAAAAAAAAAAAAAAAAAAAAAAAAAAAAAAAAAAAAAAGCATTTATGCTATAAAAGTATCAATCAAGTCATTCAGTATCAAATGACAGAAAAAAGATTACTAGCATAAATATATGAAAAGCTTGTACAAATTAACAAGAAGATTGAAATTCAATAGAAAAAAAAGGAAAGCCGAGTTCAGCATTTCACAAAACATTAATATATACAAATGAGATAACAAACATGAAAAAAAAAATGCCTTATTTAAGAAATTAGAAAGTGTTCATTAAGTTTTTCTTCTTATTAAATCAGCAATATTGACAATGCTGTGAAGCAATGGGCAGCATATAGAGGCTTGTGGAGAGCTTAAATTGGCATATTTCTGAGGGCACTTTGCCAATAACCATCAAAAGCCTTAAAATGTGCATACCTTCCTAGAAATGTATAACTATTATACATCCATAAAAATCTAAAAAAAGAAAAAAGTACATATTTTATGACCTAGGAAATTGAGGCATTTATACCAAGGAAATAATCATTGATACGCACAAAGATGTAAACTGCAGCCTTGTTTATAAGAGTGAAAAACTAGACATAACCTAGTGATCTAACAATGAGACTAGTTAGTGAACTAAACCCCTTTACAAAACTGTGACTGCTGTGATCTCATGGGAGATACTTACTGCCATAAATGCCATTTTCATTAAAAAAACAACAACGAAATGTGTGTAGGTATGGGTGTGTGTATACACACGCATAAGAAAGATCTGAAAGGAAACATGCCAAAATGTTAACATTGATTATCTCTAGGTAATAAAATTATAGATGACTTTGGAAAACCATAACACTTTCTAAATTCTTTATGATAAACATATCTTCATAATTAAGAAAATAAAAATTATCTTTCCAAAAGGAAAAATTAAGCATTAAGAGATATTCTTGCCCATTGTTCAGGTATCCCTGTCACTAGAATATATATCTTTAATTGTGGCTGCACTGTGCTCCTTAGAAAAGTCATACAGTAATGAGCTTCAGCCCACAGGTTCTACTGGTATAAAAGTAGCTCAAGCAGTTTAGCAGAAAAGTTCAACCAAATACAAAAACAACTCAAGGGAACATCATATGCTTAATGGTTAAATGGCAATAGAAAAAAAGACATCTAAGCAGTACTAGATAAAGCTAAAGCCTTACTCTCATGCTTACTCAGCAGCAAAAAGAAAAAGCAAAGCAAACATTAATTATGGAAGATTTAGTGATCTGTATGGTTATAGTCGTAGAAACACTTCCAATCTGTGTTTACCCATGCTGTAACTCATTGCTTTCTGTAAATTTATAGAAACTTTTTGCCTGACAGTTCAAATGCTTGGTTACAGCTAAGGGAACAATAGTTCAACTACTTTGAAAATAGGCTAGAGGACAAAGTCCTCACACTTCAAAACTGGTGTGTGTGTCTGTGTGTGTGTTTAGTGGCTTTCCAACTTCATAATAAATCTATGAAAAGGCCAACTTCATAAGCCAGTCTGAATATAAATATATTTAGCCCCATCCTCCCCACATGGCAAGGAAGGAGTAGGCACATCACTATGTAACTAGGTTGCACATTCATTCATTCTTACGACTGTTACCAAAGATTCCCAAAGTAAACAATAGTGAAAGCCATGGTATTATAGTATTGAAAGCAATCTATTAACTCATGCCTTTTCAAAACCAATGAGAGAAAAGATCTAGTTGAAAATTCTTAATTCCATCTAGTAAGATAAATCTTGAACACAAAATGCTAGAAAAAAGCGGGGGGAGGTGTAAGTACATAACTGTTTAAATTGTCTATCCAATCTATCCCTAATGTAGTACTCACTTGCTTTTTCCTGCCCAGCATCCACTGCGCCTTCTCTGAATAATAGCACCCAGTTTTTATTTAGGGGACTACTTCTTACATTTTGGTTCATATGATCACCTTTATTTCCTAACTTCAGGAATTGACAGGTAGTTCAGGAATGATCATACAATGTATTCATTCCCCTAGACAGAATAAATATTCATCACGCACATAGTCCAAGATAGTCCCACTGGTGACAAGAATTATCAGCCTTAAAACTTTTCTCTAAGCTCCTGGGAAAGAAGTACATTCCTTCTGCCCAAGTTTCATGCTGAAAGAATGTAAGCTATTGCTGTTGGGCACAGCTTTGCCATCACTTGGAAAGAGTATATCTATAAGTGAACCATGTGGTATGTGAACTGAATCTTAATAAAGCTATTTTTTTTAAATAGATAAATAAATAAAAATGAAACAGTAAAAAAGTGAGTAGGATTAAAAAACAAAGAAAAACAGATTCCTGATAAACTATTTTTAAAAGCTGGATCCAACCATGCCTGAAGTTATTTATCACCATTTGATTTAGATTCTGTCACATGAGACTAAAAGGAGACAATAAATATGGGGGAAAGGAAAGTTAAATGGTCGTCTCCTCCCTCCCCAATTGATCTACCTGTCTTGGTCAGCATGGGTTACTATAACAAAATACCATGGACTGGGTAGCTTAAACAAGACATTTCTTAGCTTGCAAACTTTGCTTCCTTCTTGCCATATCCTCGCATGGCAGAGCCTGAGAGAGCAGTAAGGGGGGAATTCTCTAATTTCTTCTTATAAGGGTACTAATCCCATTATGAGGACCCCACCCACATGACCTCATCCAAACTTAATTACCTCTCAAAGGCCCCACCTCCAAATACCATCACATTGGAGCTTAGGGCTTCAACACAGGAATTTGGAGGAGACACAAACATTCAGTGCATAGCACTACCTAAATTGCTTTTAGACACAAACAAAACAGACTGGAGGAGGTTACTCCATGCTACCTCCAAGCAGATCTGTGCAACTGTCATTGTACTAGAATACATCACCAGAATATTGGCTACATCCTTAAGTGTATATCACTGCTTACTCCAAAGCCTAGTGCCTAGAACACAACATCACTCAATAAATTTTTGCTGAAAAATGAATACATGAATCAACTAATCTTTTGGGACTTATTGTCAATACAAACTAAACAATAACATGAATGCTATAATAAAGATACCAGTAACTCAATATGAAAATACACAGAAAGGCCTAACTGTATATTGGAAACCAGATAACCTGAAGTCGCATTCCAATATTCAACGGATCTGAATCCCTCCTGAAACAGTCAACCTATCTCCTCATCTTCTCCTTAGCCTTATCTTCAACAGGCACAAAATACTTTAATAATGAAAAATAATCCCCAAGGACTGGCATCTTCTACTTGACTAGCTCTGAAACTGTAGCATAGACAGATGTTTGCATGTGTGTTTTGTGTATGTGTCCTTATCATGGTCTACAAGGCCCTAAAGGCTCTGTTTGAACTTGGCTGCTCTCCTTGCCTGCTTTGCTCCAGCCACACGGGCCTCCTTGTTCTTTGAAAACACCTGGCACTTCTCACCTCAAGACTTTTGTTTTTGCTAAAACCTCTGCCCACAGATGATGTAAGCGGCTATCTCTTTTAGGGTCTTTGTCCAAATGACACCTCAGAAGTGAGGACTTCTTGACTCTCCTTTTTACAATTGCAAACTTCTCCACCTCTAATACTTCCTATTCCGTGGCATTTACCCATGGCATTATACCTTCTAATATATGATTCACTTATTTATATTCATCATCTGTCTGTCTTCCCATACTAAAAGATAAACTCCATGAAGGCAGAGATTTCAGTCTGTTTTTTGTTCTCTGTTGAATCCTCAATGCCAGGGAAATAATAGATGCTGGATAAATGAGCATAGAAATATAACACAAGAGAACTACAACTAGATCATTAACTGCTCTGATTCAAATTAAATATGAAGATTTTCCAATCCGATAAACTGCAGAAGGTTATGTCTGTGAACTCCTTCAGAAGTTAAAACCAGAGAATTGCTATAAATACATTTAAAACCATAATCACTATAAAACATTCCCTTATATTACAGAAATTAAGACATAAAAATTATTTAAGAAATGAAATATGTTATCACAAAAAACTAAACCAATAACCAGAAAGTATAAGGTTTGCATTTACTTTGCTTTAGATCTAAAACAGTATTAAATATAAAATTTGAGGGCAGGGTGCTGTGGCTCACACCTGTAATCCCAACACTTTGGGAGGCCAAAAAGGGCAGATCACCTGAGGTCAGGAGTTCAAGATGAGCCTGGCCAACATGGTAAAACCCCATCTCTACTAAAAATACAAAAAATTGGCTGGACCTGGTGGCAGGTGGCTGTAATCCCAGCTACTTGGAAGGCAGCTGAAATCGTGCCACTGTACTCCAGCCTGGGCAACAGAGCGAGATTCGATTTCAAAATAAATAAATACATAAACAAAGAAACATAACATTTGAGAGACATTCATTAGCAAAAAAAAAAAGCATGAAAATATTCATAAATTATAGTTATATGGGGTTTGATTTTTGTTTTTTTGAGAGAATCTCACTCTATCACCCAGGCTGGAGTGCAGTGGCATGATCTCTGCTCACTGCAACCTCTGCCACCTGGGTTCAAGTGATTCTCCTGCCTCACACTCCTGAGTAGCTGGGATTACAGGTGTGTGCCACCATGCCCAGCTAATTTTTGTATTTTTAGTAGAGACGGGGTTTCACCATCTTGGCCAGGCTGGTCTTGAACTCCAGACCTCGTGATCGACCTGCCTCGGCCTCCCAAAGTGCTGGGATTATAGGTGTGAGCCACTGCGCCTGGCTGATTATATGATCTCTTATAGAAATTAAATAAGGAACTGTCACAGGAAACAATAGGAACACACTTTGTGACTCCAAAAAGGTTTGTCTATTGGAAAAACAGAAAGCACCAATTCGAAAGGGGCTGCCTGGATGCAAAAAGTCCTACTTCTACTGTTTATAACAGTCCCTGTCCCTGGAGCACTCTTTTCCTGATTCCCTTTCCAGTAGCGACCACCCTAGATAAATGGAAAGTTAAGTTTAGCCCTGGCTGCCCCCACGTGCCTAAACAGGGAAACAGTAATATTAACATTTAATGTCAGGAATCCCCAGCTCTAGACTCTGGGAGTCTAATGTTTTGTTTAGCAAAAAGAGTGTCTTGAAAATTAACAAATTTCCCATTACAAATTCGAACTTCTGACTTCCCTTAAAAATCTGCAACTTTCAGCAACACTGAGGTTGAACTGCTTAATAAAAAGAGGAACTAAAGAGTAGTTGCCCCTTGACACTAGTCACCTGTTTTCAGGTTCACCACTGTCCCGACGGCTCCCTATTGTCTTACATCTTGTTTCTACTGCCTGCTTGGCCAGGGAAGAGTTGAAAGTCCCGCTCTATATAGTCCAGTACCTTTCCTTATTGTTTGTAAGCATGAACCCTGAACTCCCTGCATTCTGTTGTTTGATTCATTAAACTCTTAGCCCCTTCTGCAGTACATTTAAACCCTACTGCAGAGTAACATGAAATCAAGGTCAGAACCGAATTTTCTAGGGGAAACTGAGTAAGGGGTATATAGGAACTCTCTGTACTATCTATGCAACTTTTCTGCAAACACAAACTACTGTATCCTACATAAAATGTTTATTTAAAAAAATTGAGGAAAGCATAAACTATTCAATAAATGGCAAAAATACGAAACAAAACCCCACGAATTGCCATTCTTCACCCACTCAGTGTATGACTGCATGCAAGTCACTCATCCTCTCTTATTTACAAAATGCGGACGGTAATTCCTCCTCTGCCTTCCTCACAGTTTTGCTGTGATGATTAAATGGGATAACAGATGTAAAAGGTCATGGAGGAGCTGCCACTATATAGTAAATGCTAATCTTACTATAGTAAGTGTACTAATAGGATATTAGTAATATATAATAAATGTGCTAATAGGATAGCACATTTTAAAATACTACAAAACAACAGCACGTTATAAGAATCTTTAAGGATGTTACACCAAGAAGGTTTGATTATCTATACATGGTTAATGGCACAAAAGAAACTATGAAACCTAAGATTACATACTCAGGAAATGTAAAAATACATATATTAAAAACAACCTCCTTATTGTAAATGAGTTGTAAGCATAAATTACGTCTAACTTGTCAGACTGCTAAACTGAGAAATGACTAAATTTCCTGAAAACTAAGGATAACTTTAAGGTCAACAAAATAAGGTTTTCAGGAATAATATATATGACCAAAACAAGTCCATCTAGGAATGATAATGTTAAGAAGTGAACAAAAATCATCTGCAAAGGAAACTAAGACAAATGTTGATATTAAAATGTATGTAATGAGCTAAGGTTACCGCTACCTCCAAGGAGAATATAACAGGATTTCTTAAGTGGTTAACCAGCCTTAAGATTCTAGACAGTCAAGGTTGCTGTGATTATCTGTTTCAAAGAAACAGGCCTACAGAATACAAGCATATTCTGGTAACAGTAACCAAAAGACAAAAAATAATTTAAGAAGTCCTTGAGGCATCGTGTCACTACATCCATCACTTAAATCTATGGACTTCAGTAATTTGCTATTGAAAATTAATCAAAATGGTCCGCAGGTCATTGGTCAGGTTTATTCAGTCATCAAAAAACCTGGCCTAATTAACCAAACAGATTATGAAAAATGTCTTCTCTGGAAACCTTCACCTTCCCAATAAAGGGAACTTTGGAGACTAAACAAAACCAAGAGCAGTTACTTATATGCCAAATTAAAACCTCTGTTTAAGCAGGAAAAGGAAAGTACAATGCGGTACATGAAGGAGTAGTTTTTCTTGTCTTTTTTAAAAATATAGAACTTAAAGTATTTTTTGTTTCTATCACCATTGTTTTTAAAATATTTTATACTTATCAAAGTAAAATATAAGCATGGTTCACAAGATTCTATTCAAATAGTACAGAATAATTTACAATGAAAAGCAGCAGCCTCCTACCTTACCCCTTCCCAAGTCTGAGCCTGCTTCTCAGAGAAAATCACTTTGGGTGGATTTTTGGTTTGGGTTACTCTGGCGATCAGCATCAAGTCATAAAATAGAGTGTTATAATTACACCACTTCTTTTAAAAATCACTTTTTTTTAACACTTTCTATTGGCTTCCTACTATGACAGGTTAGAATTTAGCTTACTTGCATCCCCACCCTACACATACAACCGACACATACACAGACAACGTACATTTACATAACAACTTTGGTTTCTCTATTGATTACTTTCTTCATTTAAAATACTATAGCTATACTTTTGTTTCTTCTTCCATCAACTATAGAGCATCCTTTTTGTCTCGTGTGTAAACATACTAACGAATGCAGTTTTCTTTTCCTTTTCGCTCCTCCTATCACTACTACTACCACTACGTTAGCTTATACTTCTGAGATTCTCTTTCTTTTGGTCAATGCTTTTTCCAATTACGTAAAGAAAAAATTCACTATTATTTATTAAAGTCTTTTTAGAACCTATAATTATATAAGCTATTGCTAGCAGTACATTTGTGCCTCACTTTTGAAGACTATTATTCACAATGAAAATCCATTCTAGTAACACATACATTCTTTTATTCATATTACAGATGAATGTAGATCAAATTTCTTAAAGAACTAAGTTTTACTCAACCAAGGAAGTACCAGTAGTTTCAATTTACTGTTTAAACTAGAGGCTTTCCACAGTAGAAATCCAACATTAGAAGATAATATAGATTCAGGATAACTTAATGATTTGAAGGAAATCATAGACTAGCTGAGATGAACACAAACCATCTTTTATCTTAATCCTTCTCTACAAAGTACTAGCCTCCTAAACTAAAGATTTCTTTCCATCACTACCTGATGACCTCTGGCACAAATCACCCTGTATCCCTTCTATCTCCAACTGAGTACACACGAGTAAGACTCCGTCTCAAAAAATAAAAAAAGATTTTATTTTTTCGTTCAGGGCCACACATCTGAGCATCATGGCTGTAGGTACAGATATAGCTGCTGATAAAAAGTCAACGGATCTGAACTGGATGGATTGGACATTAACAGGATTGCAGGTTACAGATGTCATGTAAAAACCCCAAGTGGCTTTAAAAACAGAAAAATCAGTATGTATCATGTAGTGGTAAAGCAGCCTAAGGGAATGCGCTCTACAGTCAGAATGGCTGGTTACAAGGACCAGCTCTGCCACTGCCAGTGGTGTGACCTGAGCATATTACTCAAGCCTCTGTATCCCAGCTTCCCCATTTTAAAAATCAAGTGCTGTAAGAATTAAAAATAATGGTATATGTAAGAACTTAGCATTGGCATGGCATACAAGAACTTAACAAATGAGACCCACTAAAATTATGATAGTAGTAGTACTAATAGTATGTTATTGGTCAGAGAGACAACTTCACCGATTTTTACGTTGGACCTAATCATATCTTTCACTTCTGCACATCTGGTGAAGTCAAATAAATGACTTTCCTTTTCAGAAACCTGCCTTTACCTCTAATTGTAGTAAAGGCAAATAGTCCTGATAGGCAAATAGCTCCCAGGTGACCCTTCTGATCTGGGCTCACTGTGATATTAACCCCACATTCCTACAGATTCTGGTTTCACATTGTGTCCTTCAAATGCTTTCACCATGCCACTTCTTATAGTCAGCTCCAGTTTTTAAGGTGCATTTAAAATAAGCTTACATTTGGAACCAGCTAAGAATGCTAAAAACAGATGTGCTACTTTCCAGACAGACTGAAGAAATCGTACGAACAACTGATTCAGTACTACTTGGATTGTGACTAAAACCTATCAAATTATAGCTCCTGATAACAAGCCTGAAGAAAAAAAGTTAATTTATTGATAGTGCCCTGTTAGACACATTTAGGGCAAAGAAAAGTACATTTCTATGGCAATTTCCAAGATATTAAAAATGAGATAAAACCAAATGAGAGAAAAACAGAAATCTAGCTCATGACTTAACATCACCATATGTGAAATATCAAATAAATAGCTACTCTAATCTCAAATGGTAATCTTTCCTTTCAGCCTGTCTCATTTTACTGAACCAAATATTTCAAGCCTCATCTGTGTTCTATTACAATCCTAAAGACAACATGATATTTAGGATAGTGTTTATATATAAAAATCATTTTAAATCAGGAGGTGACAGAAACTGATGTCCAGATTCCATTACCCTAAGACTTCGGGTAATTACATTGTCTTTTTAAAAATCCTTAAATGATCATTTTCTCCTTTGGCACAGAATCTTTTGACTCCACTTTTGATGCCAACATAGTCTCATCATGAAAATAAATTGAAAGTAGGTGGTCTGGTTAGTCTTCACAATGCTACATTTTAATCAGGCAAAGCAGTGAAAAACATGATTGTCGAAATGCTGGCGTGTCTTCAAACAACAGTGCATGCTGTCCATTTTACTCTCAATGAAAAAGCTCTTCAAGAGATTTTGATAAAGGTTTCCTTCCTACTTGCAGTCCACATTTGTAATGTTTATATAAGTGGAGGATATAAATCTTTCTCCAATGAACCCCATGGTTTCTAAAGCAGACTTCTTGTTATAAACTGCCTGTTTCCGTTTTGCCTGCCTAAGCAAGCCAGGCAAAGACCATTCACGAGAGACTGGAACTAATTTAATGTGCTCCAGGTTTAAGCCCCTAGCCTCTGCGCCTTTGCAGGGAGATTTTACACAGTGGATTACTGCTGACTTTAACAATGATTCATATGATAAGTGGCTTTTGATTTATTTTTTAGTGTCAGAAAATATGCATTGGCAAAAGAAATGTCATTGAAATCATTTTGTTAAAGCAATATCCATAAAAAGGGGTGGAGGAAGGAGAATTCAACTTTTCATCAAAAAAAAAAAAAAAAAAGTCTAAATCATGCCAACGTCTTGTTCACATAAATTTATAGTTTTACTCAATGCAAAAGAATACAAAACTGTTTAGAGACAATTAGATTTAAGACTGGATGAACTGTAAGATATGATGGGTTGAATCGATATACTTTACTGCAAAATTGGTTCTTATTATTAAAATACCAAAGCCACGCGGAAGATAGACAAAAGCATCATTCTTTATCCAGTCTCAAAGACACCCTGTGTGCTTTTTTCAAAGATGCACAATTCCTTGAAACCAACACTAATTAAAACAGAAACACATTCACAAAACCTGGAGTAAGATCCATCATCCCAAAGCATGTCAGGGGAGGAAAATTTCCTCTGTTTAACTCAAAGGAACAGAACAGCAACAACATTAATTCAAAAGAAAACAAACTGAGAAACAAAAGAATGTATTATACTATTATTCTAGAGTTCTTCATTTAAGAGGCCTGAACTGTTCATCAAAACATGCTTTTTAAAATGCCAAATGTAACAAGATATGCTTGTCCCAGTCATCTGTTAGTTTCTTCTGGTTTTTCTTAAAGTTCCTTTGAAAGGATCAACCAAAGTCTTACAGTAGGGGGCAGTATTGTAACATCACGCTCACACTTAAGAGCACTTCAGGTTAGACCAAAGAGGAAAAAGGGTCATTATTCTTCATAAAGACTTAACTATGTTGGCATAATTACCCAAATTTATTACAAAATTGCATATTTTTTCCCCGAAGCCCAACCTGCTTTCTTACAACCTATCTATAATATTAATACGTCTTAAACAATAGAAAAAGCAAATGCTTTTCATTGAAAAAGTCTCTCCAACAATCTGATAAATGCTGATTGCTGCTTAGCAGTGAAAGAACTATTTATTGAATGTCATATTTCAAAAGCATGAAGACTTCTCCAGTTGCAAATATCCAGATGTTCTTTATTGTAAATATGACATTACAGGATGGCAAAAAAAAAAAAAAAGTGAATATTTCATCTTGCTCTAAAATGAAATGCAGAGCTGGTTTATAAACACAAGTCAATGTAACCTATGCTAATGAGATGTTAATTTCAAAAATATGGGGTAAAAAAATATTTACAAGTATAAGAATGTCTTCATATTTTCCAGAAATAAACCTTTTCTTTCCATCTGCCTAGGATGGCTCTTGGCTAGCCTGCTAGGAAATATGGAAACTGAAACTGTTTGTACTGAACGCTCGGCTTCCAATGACTTACAAAATTCTGGGAGTTTGCAGAGAGTAAAATGCAAAGTCCTCACCATGTCCCAAGATAAAGCACATAGATATATAATGGCAATTTTTTTCCATGCATAATGGTGATCCATATGGATTTCTCTTAATTCTGTAAATACGAGTGATTGCAACTTTTATTTAATACTTGAAAGCCTTAAGGTCACTAAACAAAACAATAATTACTGTATTTGACTTTAAAAGAATCAAACCTCATATAGTCTTTAGGCAAGTATTTTTGTTTATCTTTGTCTTCAATTTCAACTCAAACTGAGTTGCCTGTTTGCTTGCTTGCTCGCTTTAAGGGGATGGGCTGTTATAAATTCAAACAGGATTTTTTTAAATCCAATAATTCTAACAAAAAATTATATTAAAAGTATTGTTTTATAGACATATAATCTAATATTTTTAAATGTAAAAAATGAGATCCTAAGAATACTAAAACCTATGAAATATCATAAGAAGCCAGCAATTATTGTAATCATGTTTAAATGCTATAAATTCTCAGTTTCAGTACTTCAAGTAATAGTTTATTCTAGTCTTATTATTATACATTATACTCTCTCTACTTGTCCATTTTTGTTTAAGTTGTTTTGGAGTTGGGGATGTTTTGGTTTTATGCTGTGTGAGTGAATGTGTGTGTGTGTGTGTGTGTGTGCGTGCACATGCGTGTGTGTGTGTGTATGCATGTGTTCATTTAAAGATCCTACAAGAAACCTCATATGTATACTTCTTGGAGAATATGGACTGCTCCTATGCCTTATCGTCCAGGTTTTCTCAATTGTTGTGATAGGTTCCTTTTCAAGACTTAACAGAAAAACTGTGCCTATAATTACCATCAAATTTCCCTCAAATTGAGCTAAACAGTACATTTGAGCTGCCAGATGGGACATAATTCTTCATAATTACTGTCCAAAAGAGCTTGTGACAGTTACAACAAAGTAATTCGCTAATGGAAGAGCACCAGGTATGCATTTTCCTGAAACATCTGTTTGAAATGCTGGGTCATTTGAAGAGTACGTAAAATGCTCCCATCTTCTAATTAGTTTCTCACCAATCAAAATATCACTGCCAAAGTTAAGTAGTTTGAGGGGCCAAGGTTCTTCTGTAGCAAAGCCAATATAACCACTCCGTCCCTCTTAAGGCAAGCACTTGTTTCATCTCTGAGTGATGGCATTTGTGATGGAAAAGAAGGCAGCATTTCCTTCTAATAATAATATTTTTCCTTATTATTTCATTTCTCCATCACCTGTAGTCAAAAAGCATTCTGACATACTACGTAAAATGTTTGCTTACTTTCTTGCCTCTCTCCCTTCTTTATCCACCTGATCAAATGAGTGGGGAGATGATCACAAACAACAGAGTATGAGCTTTGGGTTGTGTGGTATAAGAAGAAACACATTTGGTTTTTGTTTCTGGTTCCTGGCAAAGAGCGCCAAAAACCTTTAGAATTTCCTGAGTGATAAGAGTATCATTGTTTATTCATAACTAGTTTTTGATTCATAACTAGTTAAGTTTATGCTAATAAGGTAACTTAGGGTAGGATCTCTAGATAGCCTCAGGATGGGGCTGGTCATCAGAAAGATCAAGTAATTAGAGCGTTGAAGGCGGTGGGACTTCAGGTTGAGCGCTACAAAAACTCCTTAGCAACAAGACTTGATGAACTTCCCAGCTGGCGAACACATCAACATGCTGGAAAGGTGGCATGACCAGAAAGGGCATGGAAGCTACCTGTCCCCATACAAAATAAGTAGCACTGGGTAGCTTAAACAAGAGAAATTTATTTTCTCACAGTTTTAGAGGCTGGAAGTTTGACATCAGGGTGTCAGTATGACCAGGTTCTGGTAAAGGCACTCTTCCTGGCTTGCAGATGGCTTTTTTCATGTGTACTCACATGGCAAAGAGAAGGAGAGAGGCAGGAAGAAGAGTGAGAGAGAGTGAGAGTGAGAGCGAGAGAGAGAGAGAATGCAAGTTCTCTTGTGTCTCTTTTAATAAAGGCATTAATCCTATCAGAAGGTCGCACCCCCGTGACCTCATGTAAATCTAATTATGTCCCAAAGGCCTCATCTCTAATTACTATCACAATCACATTGGAGGTTAGGACTTCGACATATGGGTTTTGGCAGAACACAATTCAGTCCATAGCACTGAGGTCATTGGCCAAAATCAGATATACAGCTTCCACTCATGTAATAATACTTCTTCCTAGGAGTGAGTGATTATTCTGCACGTGATCCTTTAAACCAGGATATAAGAAACTGAGTCAATCCTAGAGTCATTACAATAGAAGTGTGTCTTAAACAACAGCCTCTCTTATTCTTTTTCCCGTCCCTCTACCTCCAAACTCACCCTCAACAACAACAAAACCCACTGTAGAATGTAAGTAGCACTATGAAAGTGAATCTCCGAAAACTTTGAATTATTAAAGTAGATTTCAAATGAAAACAATTACCATAGCATCCTGATATAATCAGATTTGAAAGGAAAATGTAAGCACTGCATCTATGACTAATTACAGAGTTTTTCCTCTACTTAAGGTAAAAGCAATAATCTGTTTCTGGAAAGAAGACTGGGCTTCCTGTTTGAAAAGTCAGGAGATAGGACAAGCACTTGTCTAGTAACTGAAAAAAGTTTTCCTCTATGAGGTAGAGTCTCCGGTTTAGAAAAAAAACATGTTCAAATTAAATCCTGACTATTTATTGTTGAAGGATAAATGTAGATTAAAGTACATTCTGTCTTAATGACATGACTTTAACCTACATTGTGACCTATGTAGCTTCTAGAAGACTCAACCTCATGACACATATACACATGCATTCAATAGATTCATTTCAGTCATTCATCTCTGTGCACATTAAATTTTTCACTAATTCTCAGAAATATATAAATTCATTCTAAAAATCAAAAGTTTAAAAGTTTAGCAAAGTTCATATAGTTCATGGAAAATAAAGTTGATATAATTTATAATACAAACATGAATTTTAAAAAGAGAAAGTATAATCAGACTTTTTTTTTAACTTGTATTTGATTCTACTAAGATCATGAGGCATAACTGAAGATCTCTAAGTTGGATTTTCGATTTTAGATCAAAGAAAGAAAGATCAAATGGAATGTAGATGAATAAATACACTCCCTCACAAAACCCAATTAAATTACTTAAAAAGAAAAACAACAAAAAAAAAGTTTTGTTCTTTTTTTTAATATAAATCCACAATGCAAAAAAACAAAACAAAACAAAACTTGAAGGAGATAGTAACAACATTTTAGGAGCTTGAAAGCCAATGAATAAGGGTTAAAGGATTTATGAAAGTCAAGTCAGAAAAGTCAAATCCCAACTGGTGGAAGAGGTGAGAAACAAACTTATTTATATTATAGAATCCTTGAAAGGCTCAGCAAATGGCAGCAAGACGTTATTCTAAAATTGGGAGGGAATTGGGTACATTAATAACACATGGGATAAAGTTCTTCAAGAAGTAGTTGGATCCCTAAGTGTCCCCACCAACACTCCATCCAGATCACTCAGCAGGAGGTTTAGTCTTTGGAGAGAGTAAAATCGCATTTTGGTCTAGGAATTAACTGGCAAAACTTGAGAATTATTAACTGAATGTACACCAAAAGCTGGTTGCTGGCACTACGTACCCTTTCTTCTATGTGTCTCCTGGAAGATGCATCCAGACCTTTTCTATTCCATGCAGGAAACTGGAAAGGTACTCTTTGTGGGAATATGTCTATTTCAAGAAGAAAGATCTAATACTGATTCTGATGGCTCTCCAACAAACCCACCTGATCATTCTATAGCAAACCTCAACGCCACAAACCCACCATAAGCTCAGCCTGACAATTGATTTTTTAGATCTCCACTCTTAATCCTTACAACCTGGGACTATCCAATATCTGCAGAAAGATTCTAACGTGGAAAATGGAGGATAAAACAACTTTTTTAAAAAAAGCAATTTGGAAAATCCATGCAGGGAGAAGGAAATGTCCAAAAAAGATTATGTCCTTGAAAAACTAAGAGAAAATACTGTATCCATAAAAAAGAACACTATTTAAAACAATAGTATTTAGAATACAGACATGTACACATATAAACACACTCACAAAGACTGAAATTAAAAATATGAGCAAAAATAAAAATTCAATAAAAAGCTTTGAAGATAAAGTTGAGAATATCTTCCAGAAGAAGAAAAAAAGAAGACAAAAGCAATAAGAAACAAGAGGAAAAAGGTTCAAAAACTTTTTGAACCTTCTCAGAAATAGAATAGGGATTTCAGAAAGGGAAAATAGAGAAAATGGAAAAAGGAAATTTTTTAAAAATCAAGAAAATTTTCCAGAGTTGAGGCTATGTGATTCCACACTAAGATTATCCAGCAAACTACATGAAAATAGACCCACAGCATGGCTCACAATTATGAAATTTCAGAATACTGGCAACAAGGTAAGATCCTATAAGCTTCCATAGTAAGGAAAAGCGTGTATTACATATATTACAAAGGATTAGGAATCAGAACAGGTTCACACATCTCAAAAGCAATGCTGGAAGCAAGAAAACAGTGAAGAAATGCCTTCAAAATTCCAAAAGAAAATTATTTCTAAATTGGAATGGTATATTCAGCCATATTACTAATAGGAAGATAACATATAGGCATTTTCAGCTTGTCAAGGTATCAAAGGATATATCCCTATATCCTTTTTGTCTGGAAATTACTAGACAATGTCCTCTAAAAAACAGGAGGGAAAAATGTTGTAAGAGAGGAAGATATAGCATGAAGAAAACAGGGGATCCAACACAGGGTAGAAGAAAAGGGAATCTGCAGAATGACAGTGAAAACAACTCTGGATCACAACTGTGCACTACACATATAAGATAAGCAGTGCAGACTGCACCAGTGTCCAACTCAGGAGATAAGCACATTGAAGGCTATCATTGCCGCTGTCCCATTTACCTCTGTACCACCTTTTTTACCTAGATGTACTCCATCAAATCAAGGAAGTAAACCAGGAAGGATAAAAATAAAGAGATCCAAGAAAAACTGACTCTATCCCAGGAAAAAGGCAAATGAAATTTGAAGAACGACAGCAAAGAATGATGATGCCTACCATGAGAACTGGAATTCCTAAGATAAAAAGAGAATAGAACAGAGGTTAAAGCAAACAAACAGTAAAAACAACAACAACAAACCACAGAACTGCTTGAAACCCTTACACCAACATTATTCATCTTATGAAGTCAACAACCAAAGAAGAAAAAGGCTCTTAAAAGATGGGCAAAAAGATAGTAAAGAGTACAAAATAAGCTTAACGAATTAAAAAAAAAAAAAAAAAAAAAAAAAAAAAAAAAAAAAAAAAAACACACACACACACACAGTTATCAACCCAAAGAAAAGAGTAAATATAATCATAGAACTTTACAACTCTCAGCTGTGAAAAATTTTTGCCTGGGCATTATCAGCACTAATTATTATTATTGGGGTTTTTTTCTTTTTTTTTATTATTATTATATTTTAAGTTCTAGGGTACATGTGCATAACATGGAGGTTTGTTACATATGTATACTTGTGCCATGTTGCTGTGCTGCTCCCATCAACTCGTCAGCACCCATCAACTCATCATTTACATCAGGTATAACTCCCAATGCAATCCCTTCCCCCTCCCCCCTCCCCGTGATAGGCCCCGGTGTATGATGTTCCCCTTCCCGAGTCCAAGTGATCTCATTGTTCAGTTCACACCTATGAGTGAGAACATGCGGTGTTTGGTTTTCTGTTCTTGAGATAATTTGCTGAGAATGATGGTTTCCAGCTGCATCCATGTCTCTACAAAGGACACAAACTCATCCTTTTTTATGGCTGCATAGTATTCCATGGTGTATATGTGTCACATTTTCTTAATCCAATCTGTCACTAATGGACATTTGGGTTGATTCCAAGTCTTTGCTATTGTGAATAGTGCTGCAATAAACATACGTGTGCATGTGTCTTTATAGCAGCATGATTTATAATCCTTTGGGTATATACCCAGTAATGGGATGGCTGGGTCATATGGTACTTCTAATTCAAGATCCTTGAGGAATCGCCATACTGTTTTCCATAATGGTTGAACTAGTTTACAATCCCACCAACAGTGTAAAAGTGTTCCTATTTCTCCACATCCTCTCCAGCACCTGTTGTTTCCTGACTTTTTAATGATTCCCATTCTAACTGGTGTGAGATGGTATCTCATTGTGGTTTTGATTTGCATTTCTCTGATGGCCAGTGATGATGAGCATTTTTTCATGTGTCTGTTGGCTGTATGAATGTCTTCTTTTGAGAACTGTCTGTTCATATCCTTTGCCCACTTTTTGATGGGGTTGTTTGTTTTTTTCTTGTAAATTTGTTTGGGTTCTTTGTAGGTTCTGGATATTAGCCCTGTGTCAGATGAGTAGATTGCAAAAATGTTCTCCCATTCTGTCGGTTGCCTGTTCACTCTGATGGTAGTTTCTTTTGCTGTGCAGAAGCTCTTTAGTTTAATTAGATCCCATTTGTAAATTTTGACTTTTGCTGCCATTGCTTTTGGTGTTTTAGACATGAAGTCCTTGCCCATGCCTATGTCCTGAATGGTATTACCTAGGTTTTCTTCTAGGGTTTTTATGGTATTAGGTCTAACATTTAAGTCTCTAATCCATCTTGAATTAATTTTCGTATAAGGAGTAAGGAAAGGATCCAGTTTCAGCTGTCTACTTATGGCTAGCCAATTTTCCCAGCACCATTTATTCAATAGGGAATCCTTTCCCCATTTCTTGTTTCTCTCAGGTTTGTCAAAGATCAGATGGCTGTAGATGTGTGGTATTATTTCTGAGGACTCTGTTCTGTTCCATTGGTCTATATCTCTGTTTTGGTACCAGTACCATGCTGTTTTGGTTACTGTAGCCTGGTAGTATAGTTTGAAGTCAGGTACCGTGATGCCTCCAGCTTTGTTCTTTTGACTTAGGATTGTCTTGACAATGCAGGCTCTTTTTGGTTCCATATGAACTTTAAAGCAGTTTTTTCCAATTCTGTGAAGAAAGTCATTGGTAGCTTGATGGGGATGGCATTGAATCTATAAATAACCTTGGGCAGTATGGCCATTTTCATGATATTGATTCTTCCTATCCATGAGCATGGTATGTTCTTCCATTTGTTTGTGTTCTCTTTTATTTCACTGAGCAGTGGTTTGTAGTTCTCCTTGAAGAGGTCCTTTACATCCCTTGTAAGTTGGATTCCTAGGTAGTTCATTCTCTTTGAAGCAATTGTGAATGGAAGTTCATTCATGATTTGGCTCTCTGTTTGTCTGTTGGTGGTGTATAAGAATGCTTGTGATTTTTGCACATTGATTTTGTATCCTGAGACTTTGCTGAAGTTGCTTATCAGCTTAAGGAGATTTTGGGCTGAGATAATGGGGTTTTCTAAATATACAATCATGTCATCTGCAAAGAGGGACAATTTGACTTCTTCTTTTCCTAACTGAATACCCTTGATTTCTTTCTCTTGCCTGATTGCCCTAGCCAGAACTTCCAACACTATGTTGAATAGGAGTGGTGAGAGAGGGCATCCCTGTCTCGTGCCAGTTTTCAAAGGGAATTTTTCAAGTTTTTGCCCATTCAGTATGATATTGGCTGTGGGTTTGTCATAAATAGTTCTTATTATTTTGAGATATGTTCCATCAATACCAAATTTATTGAGCATCTTTAGCATGAAGGGCTGTTGAATTTTGTGAAAGGCCTTTTGTGCATCTATTGAGATAATCATGTGGTTTTTGTCTTTGGTTCTGTTTATATGCTGGATTACGTTTATTGATTTGCATATGTTGAACCAGCCTTGCATCCCAGGGATGAAACCCACCTGATCATGGTGGATAAGCTTTTTGATGTGCTGCTGGATCCAGTTTGCCAGTATTTTATTGAGGATTTTTGCATCAATGTTCATCAGGGATATTGGTCTAAAATTCTCTTTTTTTTGTTGTGTCTCTGCCAGGCTTTGGTATCAGGATGATGTTGGCCTCATAAAATGAGTTAGGGAGGATTCCCTCTTTTTCTATTGATTGGAATAGTTTCAGAAGGAAGCTCCTCCTTGTACCTCTGGTAGAATTCAGCTGTGAATCCATCTGGTCCTGGACTTTTTTTCGTTGGTAGGCTATTAATGATTGCCTCAATTTCAGAGCCTGCTATTGGTCTATTCAGGGATTCAGCTTCTTCCTGGTTTAGTCTTGGGAGAGTGTAAGTGTCCAGGAAATTATCCATTTCTTCTAGATTTTCTAGTTTATTTGCATAGAGGTGTTTATAGTATTCTCTGATGGCAGTTTGTATTTCTGTGGGGTCAGTGGTGATATCCCCTTTATCATTTTTTATTGCGTGTATTTGATTCTTCTCTCTTTTCTTCTTTATTAGTCTTGCAAGCGGTCTGTCAATTTTGTTGATCTTTTCAAAAAACCAACTCCTGGATTCATTGATTTTTTGGAGGGTTTTTTGTGTTTCTATCTCATTCAGTTTTGCTCTGATCTTAGTTATTTCTTGCCTTCTGCTAGCTTTTGAATGTGTTTGCTCTTGCTTCTCTAGTTCTTTTAATTGTGATGTTAGAGTGTCAATTTTAGATCTTTCCTGCTTTCTCTTGTGGGCATTTAGTGCTATAAATTTCCCTCTACACACTGCTTTAAATGTGTCCCAGAGATTCTGGTACATTGTATCTTTGTTCTCATTGGTTTCAAAGAACATCTTTATTTCTGCCTTCATTTCGCTACGCACCCAGTAGTCATTTAGGAGCAGGTTATTCAGTTTCCATGTAGTTGAGCGGTTTTGATTGAGTTTCTTAGTCCTGAGTTCTAGTTTGATTGCACTGTGGTCTGAGAGACAATTTGTTATAATTTCTGTTCTTGTACATTTGCTGAGGAGTGCTTTACTTCCAACTATGTGGTCAATTTGGAATAAGTGTGATGTGGTGCTGAGTAGAATGTATATTCTGTTGATTTGGGGTGGAGAGTTCTATAGATGTCTATTAGGTCTGCTTGCTGCAGAGATGAGTTCAATTCCTGGATATCCTTCTTAACTTTCTGTCTCCTTGATCTGTCTAATGTTGACAGGGGGGTGTTGAAGTCTCCCATTATTATTGTATGGGAGTCTAAGTCTCTTTGTAAGTCTCTAAGGACTTGCTTTATGAATCTGGGTGCTCCTGTATTGGGTGGATATATATTTAGGATAGTTAGCTCTTCCTGTTGAATTGATCCCTTTACCATTATGTAATGGCCTTCTTTGTCTCTTTTGATCTTTGATGGTTTAAAGTCTGTTTTATCAGAGACTAGGATTGCAACCCCTGCTTTTTTTTGTTCTCCATTTGCTTGGTAGATCCTCCTCCATCCCTTTATTTTGAGTCTATGTATGTCTCTGCATGTGAGATGGGTCTCCTGAATACAGCAGACTGATGGATCTTGACTTTTTATCCAGTTTGCCAGTCTGTGTCTTTTAATTGGAGCATTTAGTCCATTTACATTTAAGGTTAATATTGTTATGTGTGAACTTGATCCTGCCATTATGATATTAACTGGTTATTTTGCTCGTTAGTTGATGCAGTTTCTTCCTAGCATTGATGGTCTTTACAGTTTGGCATGTTTTTGCAATGGCTGGTACCGGTTGTTCCTTTCCATGTTTAGTGCTTCCTTCAGGGTCTCTTGTAAGGCAGCCCTGGTGGTGACAAAATCTCTAAGCATTTGCTTATCTGAAAGGATTTTATTTCTCCTTCACTTATGAAACTTAGTTTGGCTGGATATGTAATTCTGGGTTGAAAATTCTTTTCTTTAAGAATGTTGAATATTGGCCCCCACTCTCTTCTGGCTTGCAGAGTTTCTGCCGAGAGATCTGCTGTTAGTCTGATGGGCTTCCCTTTGTGGGTAACCCGACCTTTCTCTCTGGCTGCCCTTAAAATTTTCTCCTTCATTTCAACTTTGGTGAATCTGGCAATTATGTGTCTTGGAGTTGCCCTTCTCGAGGAGTATCTTTGTGGTGTTCTCTGTATTTCCTGAATTTGAATGTTGGCCTGCCCTACTAGACGGGGAAGTTCTCCTGGATGATATCCTGAAGAGTGTTTTCCAACTTGGTTCCGTTTTCCCCCTCACTTTCAGGCACCCTAATCAGACGTAGATTTGGTCTTTTTACATAATCCCATACTTCTTGCAGGCTTTGTTCATTTCTTTTTCTTCTTTTTTCTTTAGGTTTCTCTTCTTGTTTCATTTCATTCATTTGATCCTCAATCGCTATTACTCTTTCTTCCAGTTGATCGAGTTGGTTACTGAAGCTTGTGCATTTGTCACGTATTTCTCGTGTCATGGTTTTCATCTCTGTCCATTCGTTTATGGCCTTCTCTGCATTAATTATTCTAGTTATCAATTCTTCTACTCTTTTTTCAAGATTTTTAGTTTCTTTGCATTGGGTACATAATTCCTCCTTTAGCTCTGAGAAGTTTGATGGACTGGAGCCTTCTTCTCTCATCTCGTCAAAGTCATTCTCCATCCAGCTTTGATCCGTTGCTTGCAATGAGCTGCATTCCTTTGCAGGGGGCGATGCGCTCTTATTTTTTGAATTTCCAGCTTTTCTGCCCTGCTTTTTCCCCATCTCTGTGGTTTTATCTGCCTCTGGTCTTTGATGATGGTGACGTACTGATGGGGTTTTGTTGTGGGTGTCCTTCCTGTTTGTTAGTTTTCCTCCTAACAGTCAGGACCCTCAGCTGTAGGTCTGTTGGAGATTGCTTGAGGTCCATTCCAGACCCTGTTTGCCTGGATATCAGCAGCAGAGGCTGCAGAAGATAGAATATTGCTGAACAGTGAGTGTACCTGTCTGATTCTTGCTTTGGAAGCTTCCTCTCAGGGGTGTACTCCACCGTGTGAGGTGTGAGGTGTCGGTCTGCCCCTAGTGGGGGATGTCTCCCAGTTAGGCTACTCAGGGGTCAGGGACCCACTTGAGCAGGCAGTCTGTCCCTTCTCAGATCTCAACCTCCGTGTTGGGAGATCCACTGCTCTCTTCAAAGCTGTCAGACAGAGTCGTTTGCGTCTGCAGAGGTTTCAGCTGCTTTTGTTGTTGTTGTTGTTTAGCTGTGCCCTGTCCCCAGAAGTGGAGTCTACAGAGACAGGCAGGACTCCTTGAGCTGCTGTGAGCTCCACCCAGTTCCAGCTTCCCAGCCGCTTTGTTTATCTACTTTCGCCTCAGCAACGGCAGGCACCCCTCCCCCAGCCTCGCTGCGAGATCGAGATCGCAGACTGCTGTGCTAGCAATGAGGGAGGCTCCGTGGGTGTGGGACCCTCCCGGCCAGGTGTGGGATATAATCTCCTGGTGTGCCCGTTTGCTAAGATCCTTGGTAGAGCGCAGTATTGGGGTGGGAGTTACCCGATTTTCCAGGTGTTGTGTGTCTCAGTTTCCCTGGCTAGGAAAAGGGATTCCTTTCCCCCTTGTGCTTCCCAGGTGAGGCGATGCCTCAGCCTGCTTCAGCTCTCGCTGGTCGGGCTGCAGCAGCTGACCAGCAGTGATTGTCCCACAGTCCCTAGTGAGATGAACCCAGTACCTCAGTTGAAAATGCAGAAATCACCTGTCTTCTGTGTCGCTCGTGCTGGGAGTTGGAGACTGGAGCCGTTCCTATTCGGCCATCTTGCTCCGCCCCTCCCGCTAATTATTATTACACTAGTTCCCCAAAATGCAGCAAAAATTTTAGTTAACTCAGTATATTAGCTGTGAGTAGTTTTATAGAGTACAAATTTCACTGTTAGCTCTTTAGTCCACAAATTACTACGCAAGTAACAGATGTGCATCTTGATCAATGACTAATAATGTCACTTCTTTCAAAGTCTGTAGGCAACTAGTTACTGCCTATCTCTTATTTGGGTCACACACAGACAACAAAGTGTGTAGTGGTGTTGCCTCCTTGTCTCCCAATAATAAGCCCATACGACATTTAATTTAAAAAATAAATAACTAAAAGTACAAATTAGTCAACAAGAAGATGAAGATGTTCCAGAGGAAGTGATGCAAGCAAAAAATCTTCACATTAAAGGAACTCTCGGAGATATGCATGACTTTGAAAGTACAAAGCTTAAAATGCTGTAAGTTAACCCAAATTTAGAAAGAACTATGACTGTTTACCAAAGCACAGAAAACATGTTTGCTCCATATTGTAAGTTATACAAGAAGAAGGTGAGAAATCTTCAAACTACTCAAGTTTTTTTTTCATAAAAACTCCACTGTAATTCTCAATGTTGCCACTGCTTTAAATTACAATATACTAAATAAATACTAATTACCCTATACATGTATCACCGAGAGTAAATGAGTTTGTAATGTTCTGACTAAAATAATTTAATGATCATGGAACAATTATAATTTTTCATTGATTATTAGATCACTTTGCATGGCCTCAATTCTGAACAGTCATTTTTACCATCCCACATGACTGTGCAAAGTGAGGAATGTATTTGATTTTTAAAGCTATTAGCATTAATTTTTTTGCTAAAAATTAAATGAACAGTACCTGGTTGTCTTAGTCCATTTTCTGTTGCTATAAGAGAATACAAAGACTAAGTAATTTATAAAGACATGAAGTTTATTTAGCTCACAATTCTGGACCCTGAGAAGTCCAAGAGCATGGTGCCAACATCTGGTGAGGGCCTCCTTTCTGCATCATAACATGGTGGAAGGTATGGCATGGCAAGAGGGCAAGAGAGCCTATGCAAAAGAGAGGCACCAGGGACCAGACTCACTTTATAACAACCTACTCTCTAGATAACTAACCTGCTCCCATGATAATGACATTAATCCATTCATGAAAGTTTTGCCCTTATGACTCTTATGACCTCTTATTAAACCCCACCTCCCAACAATGATGCATTGAGGATTAAGTTTCCAACTATGAACTTTTGGGGGACACATTCAAATCACAGCACTGACAAAACCTAGGAATGTAATAATTCTTGCTAAAAAAAAAAATGTATGATGGCAAGAGGGGAGAATTATTTTTTTAAATAGTGCTCACATTTTTCAAACTGCTATACTGACAAAACCAACAATCCTTAGTGTCTGGAAAAGGTTAAACTTGAAAAGATCATAAACCAACAAAACATGGCTGAGTAGTTTGAAAAGTCGATATTAGAAACTGTTAAGTAGTTATATCAGGAAAAAATCACTCTCTCTATATATATGCACATACACACACACACACACACACACACACATATATGTGTGTGTATAATATTCTACATGAAAAGCCTGACTAATATGGTTTGGGTCTGTATCTCCACCCAAATCTCATGTCAAAATATAATCCCCAGGGTTGGATGTGGGGCCTGGTGGGAGGTGATTGAATCATGAGGGTGGATTTCCCCTTTGGTACTATGAGTGAGTTGTCATGAGATTTGGTTGTTTAAAAGTTTGTAGCACCTCCCCCTTCTCTCTTCTTCTTTCTCTGGCCATGTGAAAACACGTCTGCTTCCCCTTTGCCTTCCGCCATGATTGTAAGTTTCTTGAGGTCTCATGAAACTTACATGGCCTCAGTCACGCTTCCTGTACAGCCAGCAGAACCATCAGTCAATTAAACCTCTTTTCTTTAAAGATCACTCAGTCTCAGGTATTTTTCTCTCTCTCTCTTTTTTTTTCACACACAGTCTGACTCTGTCACTAGGCTGAAGTACAGTGGCAAGATCTCAGCTCACTGCAACCTCCACCTCCCAGGCTCAAGCCATCCTCCCACCTCAGCCTCCTGAGTAGCTGGGACTACAGGTGTGCACCAACATGCCCAGCAATTGTTTTCTTCTTTTTTTCTTTTTTTATATATATAGAGACAGGGTTTGTCATATTTCCCAGGCTGGTGTCAAATTCATGAGCTCATGCAATCCACTTTGGCCTCCCAAAGTGCTGGGCCAGACACAAGCCACCACACCTGGCCAGGTACTTCTTTATAGCAGTGCAAGAACAGACTAATACACTAACATTGAAAACAATAAGCAAGTTTATTGAGCGAGGTAACAACCGAGTAATGCAGATACATCAACAATCATCTATAAACATTTACTAAATAATTCTGTACATGTCACACACACTTTCCTGCAATGTTATCTCTTAATACTCAGAACAATCTGCGACAATGTTACTATAGTTTCTCCTATTTTGTAGAGAAAGAACTCATAGTTCAGCAAAGTTAGGTCCTATCCAAGGTCCCCATAGCTCGGTTTGTGGCAAAGCTGGTGTGCATACCCAATCTCCTGACTCCTAGTCATGTGTGTTCTATGCTGCACCACAGCGGTGAAGGCTAAGGCAGTGGCCTCGCTTCCCAATCAGAGCCATATACACCTCTCATAATTCCAAAGCAATGGAAGCATATACATTTTTAGAATTAGGCAAAGAAGGAACTAGAAAAATCTTATAAGTTAAATATCTTGTCAAAAGTACGTCTCACATTAAACGATAAATTGATAAACTAAGTGCGCAATGTTACTGTGATTTTTAGCAAAAATAAAAATATTCCAGTGAAAGAGAGTAATCTCAAGAAGCTTGGCCCTTTGAAAGTTTGCCTGCCTGCCTTTAGGCAACTAAGGGACTCTTGGCCACAGGAATGTACCCAATATTTGCATTCCTAACAAACCCTAATTTGAATTCCCTGCTCCTGTGCTTAGGGTGGAGGATTAGGATGAACCCTCTCAGTTTGCCTGAGTTTCAGGAAGTTACCAGGACTTGGGACATTCAGTGCTAAAACCAGGAAAGTTCCAGGCAAATTGAAATGAGTTGGTCATCCTATGGAAGTTGTATGACAGTAAGGGATATACGGCAACACTGTGCTGCCTTCCTGCTCTCACTCTCCAAGGTCAAAGTCTATACAGATATTAACATAATATCAACCATCGAAAACCGTAGTGCTTAATGCGTCCTACCATGCCCTTGATAAAGCTAAATAAAATGATACTCTAGATGAGGGAGCGGCAGCCAGGAAAGCTTCCCCTTTGAGTAACAGTCAGACATTTGGTTAATATTTGTGCTCAATGTATCCTTGGGGAATTGGACGCTGAGGTTGGAAAAATGTGATGACTCTCTTCAAAGACCAAGTGGAAGCTCAGCACTAATGATCAGTTCCTCTTTGAATATAAGAATGTCCATTTGGGTATTCCTTCCTATAGTGCTAATAGTGGGTCAGAAATTATTTACAATGAACATAATTTCATTATACAGTACAGCTTCTGCTTCATTCTTTCATGGATACATGCCCTCACTGTGTATTCAACTAAAAAGCCACTCAGGGAATATCAACTATTGCTAGACACTGTGTTAAGAGTAGAAAAATGATGACATGGTCTCTGTCCTCAAGAAACTACAGTATAAAGAAGTGACATACCAGTGTTCTTACAGTCCTTAGATTGTTTTGCTAGTAACTTTAAGGTTTTGTAAGTTAAAAAAAAGTTGATGTATGTATGAATCTTTCTATGATTCTCTCTTTTGAACGGCTTTTTCAATTAACGAATCATCTTCTGGCCCTTATGACCATGGATAAGAAGACTTCAACTATAGTTTTAATTTCAGAAAGTAGGTTCACTCATTCTCAATGAATCCTTTTGATATTTTCATGATACCTTGAGTCAAAGAACCCTCCCATAATAGATATCTGTACTGGATAGACTCTACTTGACTCTAATGCTTAAGATTCTGGGCTCTGAACTATGGGCAGCTAGGAGAATCGGTGGGTAGGGGTGGGAAAAGGAGCAGGCTGAAGTGTTGACACAAAAGAGGCTCAGAGGGGCTTAACACAAGAGTGTGGCTGGAAAGATTTCTGTAGGCCAATAGTTCTCAAACTGTGGTCAGTTAAGTCCTGAGGGACCTTTCCAGGGGTTCCACGGGGTCAAAATTATTTTCATAATAATACTAAGTAATTATTTGCCTTTTTCACTCTCATTCTCTCAGGAGCATAGAGTGAGGCTTTCCAGAAGCTATGTGATGTGTGATATGACAACAGATTGAACGCAGAAGCAGAAATGAGAATCTAGCTGTCTTCTATTAAACCAGACATTAAAGAGATTTGCAGAATGTAAAACAATACCACTCATCTCACTATTTCTGTTCCGAAAAACGTATTATATTTATGTTATCATACATATTTATTTTTATTTTAATTAATAACAGGAATTACTATTCTTTTTAATAAATTAATAAACATGGTATTATGACAGATATTGATTTTTGTCCATGGTTCCTGGCTCATAACTCCCACAGCCTTTGTTACAGTCATTTGTTATAATGTGGAATGTGTTAGACCTCAGGAGCAGGCTTCTGACCTCCTGCCCTCCTTTCACCTGCCCTGAGGCAGCACTCTAATCTTCCCCTGCCTTTCTGTTGTGGGTCTTAAGACCCTCCCAGGGATGGTCCACCCCGAACCCTGAAGGAAGGAATGCTGACGTCAAGAAGCCTCCATAAAAACCCAAGAGGGGCCAGGCACGGTGGCTCACTCCTGTAATCCCAGTACTTTGGGAGGCTGAGGTGGGCAGATCATGAGGTCAGGAGATCAAGACCATCCTGACCAACACAATGAAACCCCGTGTCTACTAAAATACAAAAAATTAGCCGGGCATGGTGGCACGAGCCCGTAGTCCCAGCTACTCTGCAGCCTGAGGCAGGGGAATCTTTTGAACCCGGGAGGCAGAGGTTGCAATGAGCCGAGATTGTGCCACTGCCCTCCAGCCTGATGACAGAGAAAGACTCCGTCTAAAAAAAAAAAACCCAAGAGAACTGTGTTCAGGGAGGGTCCAGACAGCTGAACCCTTGGAGGTTCCTGGAGGGTGCACACCTAGGGCGGGCATGGAAGCTCCATGCCCCTTCCCCCATACCTTATACGTCTCTTCATCTGTATCCTTTGTAGTATCTTTTATAATAAATTGGTAAATGTGAGTGTTTTCTTGAGTTCTGTGAGCTGCTCCAGCAAATTAATCAAATTCAAAGGGGAGTCGTGGGAACCCCAACTTGAAGCTGGTCAGTTAGAAGTTGTGCAGGCTAAGACTTGAGACTGATGTGTTCGGGATGGGGGTCAGTCTTGGGGACTGAGCCCTCAACCTGTGGGATCTGATGCTATATCTCTGCGTAGATAGTGTTGGCACCAAATGGGAGGATGCACAGCTGGTGTCCACTGCTTTGTGTGGGGGGAAAAATCCCTACACATTTGGTCACAAATGTCTTCTTCTGTGTTGACAATTGTTGTAGTGTGAAAGTAGAGGAAAAGTATGGTTTGAGAGAGTTTTCCTCCATACAGTCAGTAGTTTTAAAATTTTCCGTTTTATTTCTAAGATGGTGGATACCAATAAATATAATCCATTTAAACAAAACTTCTTTGGAGCCCACAGTAACATTCAAGAATGTAAAGGGGTCCTATGACCAAAAAGTTTGAAAACCACTGGCTTAGACCATATACTAGAAAACCAAAACTGCCAGCTAAAGAGTTTGAATTTTAGGCTTAACAAGACTAATTTCTGCCTAGCATTTTACTACTTCTCCTTCCCTTCTTCCCTACTTCAGTTACCTTATAATATTGGATGGATAGTATAGCTCCCAACCTAAATTTCCTCCAGCTGAATGTTAAATTACTCAGGCATGGCACCTCTATTCCTTCTGCTGGGGAAAAATAAATCAGAACTTAATAGAATTCACTGTTGGGAAAGCATTCTTCACCCCTCAAAACCAAACGCTCCTTTCCTACCCCAAAGTTGGTAAAGTTAACCATACATTATAGCTTATAAAGGACCAGGACTTCCAAAAGTCAAAACAATACCAAATGTGGAAAGTACGTTTAGCTTAATGTAACCTTCAGAGCACCCAAAGTGACATACTCACAATGAAATCAATTACCTAATCAGCAGGTATTTGTCCATGTCACTTCCCAAACCAATAACACAATCCAGGAAAAGCTGGAAAGAATATCCAAATTAAAAGAAAGCCAAAAAAACAAAAAACAAAAAAACAATTTGCCCATGAACAAAGAACCCACACAATATAGTATTAAGGAGATGGTGAGAGAGAGAGGAAGAAAGTGAGCACGTGTGTGTGTGGTGTGTGTGTGTGTGCATGCATGTGGTGTCTGTGTGTGTTGATGTGGAAGGGATAAATAATTATAAACAAATGACTAATATTAAGGTACAAGGAACACTGTTCATATTATAAATAAAATTTTAGAGTAGTTGTTTCTATATAATTGTCATACGGGATCATTTTTTCTCTGCATGTGAATGGTAGTTTTAAAAAGGAAATCAAATGAAATATTCAAACTCTGCTTCACAAGTGAACCTTAACTCATCACAATGATTACACTGTTAATTTTTTTTAACCAGTACACTTTGTTTGTTCTATCTTGTTAACAAATATAGTTGATTTTTAAAAATTCTACACACGAGAGAAAAGCCAGTTAACTAGGTGCAGATAGACAGGTGGCCAAGGAAAATATTCAGCCTGTATATATCAGTAAGGCTGTTCTAGATGTTAAAATATGGAAACGCTTCTGTAATAATGATAAATGAAGTGTGTGTAAATGCATCTAGTACACATAAACACTTTCTAGCAATGATAATTACGCTAAAATTATTTAGTAGGCATAATGTGAAAAGCACTACCTTTTTACAAAGTTTAATGCCTAAAGACAGTCCAGTTGCATATGACTTTAAATATGATTGTCTCTAGTATAAGCAAAAAGAGATGATGAGTAAAGACAGGACTCAAAATCACAATCCCTTTATGTTTTATTGTTGCAGGTGTATAGAAAAAAGAAATTCCTCTTGGAGATGCATAGTGCCAAAACAAGAACTCCAAAACCTTCTTTGGAATAGAGCAGAAAAAAATGCCTCTGACTTGATTCATTTCTCATCAGGGACCTGACTTTTGATACAAAAAGGGGTCTGAAATTAAAACCAGAGTGAGTATGATCTCCAAAGTCTACCTGCTTTCAGTCATGCTCTGTAAAAAGACTCTTTTGTAAAAACTCTTAAGAGTTCATACAAAAAACTTCACGCTAGTTCAAGCTAAAAGTAAATTCAGGAATTAAGATGTGCAGGCAAATACAGGATATAAAAGTATCGGTGGAATTCTGCTTCCAAGAGTTCTTCAAATTTTCTCATTCGTTTAACTAATAATGCCATATGGTTCTTTTAATGCTTAACATTATTTTAAGACACACTAAGATAAAAAATATATAAATGAGAATAATAATAATGGTTACTACTACCACCGCCATGACTGCCAAGGTCTACAAGGCCTAAGAATCTGCCCAGTCATCCTCCCCTCCACATCTCTGAGTTCATCTCCTCCACTTCCAAACACTCACACCCCAGCAGTGGCCTCCAACCTGCTGGAGTGTAAGCATTGGGTGGTGGAGGTGTTTTTGCCCTTCCTCCTACCTCTACCTAAAACACTGTCTCCCCAGATGGCCTCATGGTTCACTCCCTCTCTTCATTCAAGTCTCCACTCAAATATCACTTCTTCAGAAATGCGCAACCCTCATCATACTGTATCTGATAGCTTTTTCAATTCTTGCTGCTTTTTAGCCCATGACCCAGTTTCATTTTTCATCATAGCACTGATCAAAAGCGATATTCAAATTATTGAAGAGCCAGTACAGCAAGGACACCAACCAAAGGAACACATGCTATAGAAAACGTGATCAGCTTATAAGCTCATTATCATATATACCCATTACTCCTGACATGCTTTATACATTTTTTGATTTCTTTACTGTCTGTTTTCTTAACTAGAATGTAAGTTTTGTGAAAGCAGGGACTCTGTAATATTAACCGCTCTATTTCTACCACATGGAACAATTGACTATTAATCATATAATAGGTACCCAATAATTATTTTTTGAAATAAGTAACTAAGTAATTTCTGTGTGTCTATGTGTCAATATATTTAACAACTTATCAGAAATGCAAAGAATATTCTCATATAAAATGCAGTCAGGTATTCAGTTACTCAAAGACCGTATAAATGTACACATACACATACACACACAGCACACATGAGTTTTATAGCATTAGATACAATAAAGCAGTTAATAATGACATCTTAATATCTGTAACAATACCCTTGATGATTCAGAAGTCACATGCAAGGCTTCACACATACAACAAGAGTCCCAAAGACTCCATCCAGTTATCACTGATTCTGCTGGTAATGGTTTGGGGAAGAATTCCTCTAAGAAAATAAATATACTTTACTGAAATAAAAATGTGAAGCCCTAATTCAAATTACATGCAGGGATATTTGAAATGCTATCTTCTCTTTCCTTCCAATAAAGCTAAACAAAATTTGCTATGCAAGAAGTGGAAGAAATTAATCTCACCTGCATCGTTATGTTTATTTTAATCATAGAACAAAATAGGTATTTACAAAATACTGGCAGATAAGAAGGTAATAAGCAGCAGAGTAGCAGGAGTATCAGGAGCAACTGCAATGGTCAAATCTATATTTTAAGTACCCACAACTGGCCAGGCACTGTGCTAGTGCAGTATACACATTATCACTAATGCCCAGAACCACCCAACAGCCACCTTACCTACACAAATGAGGAAAATAGGGTTCAAGGCCAAACAACTCTTCTTGGAGATTTGAAAGTAAGATAATGTTGATCATTACAGAATCTCCTCAAAGAAAGGAATAATAATAATATCTCATTTGGCTGATGAGGAAACCAAGGAGCAAAAGATCTAAAGACTGAAAATCAAATCCTTTGACTCCCATTCACAAACATCCTTGTCTATCGATGCTAAATTAGTCCATGTGTTTTTAATTTCACCAAGATCCTGCCTTGTAATAAAAATTGCAATATTAAATTAAAATCCCACTCAGGTCACATTTATAAAGTTAAGTCTTGCTAATAATTATTTATCCTTGACAATACTACAACAGTTTGGAATGATGCCTCTCCATCTGTAACTTCCTCTCCAATAGTGATTTGTGATATGAATTCCCATCTAATTGATATTGCCCAGATTTTGGATATAATTTTTAGAATATGATTGCTTGCTTACTTTTTAACTGATTACCTATAAAAATTTCAAATTAAGGCAACCGTAGTAGAAAAGAAAAATCAGGTTAAAATTAAAATGTCATTGACAGGAGACAAATGGCAAATTGGAGGAAAGCAGAACAAGATTAATATTGCTGGAAAATGGAGATTGGAAAATGAGAAATAGGGAGATCCAGTAGCTCTGCTACAGCTGGTGACATTTCCAGTCCTTGAACACCATCAAGCACCATGGGAGGCTACAAGAAGAGGCAACAGAGGAACCACAACAACAAAATACTATGTTAGCAACACATAGGACTGATTCTGTTAACTGTGTCCCTTGGTTTCCAGTGTATCTGACATTACTTTGAATGAGTCAAATATCAGTACTAGACAGGTTCCTGGCCACATTGTTTTTCCATTAGGCTTATTACTAAAACAGCTTTTCACAATGTCACCTAACACTTTGAAAATCTGTCCCTATATAACCATCTCATCTGAATTATGTCTTTCCTTTTCACCCGCCCACTCTCACCTTTGTTTTTTTAACACAAGAAAAGAGTACAAATTTTAATCATGTTCTAAAGCAGTGAGAGAAGCTACAATGACTCAATGAGTTAAGAAGAGAATAAAAATCTCGGTTTTGAAACACGGAATCCTGGTGTGTCACCATCATAGTATTTAACCTGGAGAAAACCACTACACATGTATGTGCTGTGACATTCTTCCTGAAGCTTGAAGCTTTGATAGAAGTAATTATTTTTACATGACTGCAAAAGCTTAACTGTCATTTATATACACGGGACAGTGGATATCTGTGTATGATAAATTTAGAAAACATTAAGTGATAAATATTTGCTAATAATATCCTGAACTTACTTTTTATTTGAAATTTTTATTGGTTTATCATGATAACTATTTTAATGACAGTTCTAGGGAAAAAAAGACTTGGGACTTCAACACCAATTAAATTCATTACAAGTGGAAGAACTACTCCAAATAGCATTTTTTTTTCACTATAATATTGATTCCAAATAATTTGCCCAGAATAAGTCAGTACTAGTTCTGGTTACCATATTTAATCATGATTTCAGAGATATGTCAAAACATCAAAGGGATATCATTGCAAGCAATATGTCGGAAGAAAGAACTGGTACCAGAAAGTTTAAAGCCCTAATTTGTATTGTTTCCTATCTGGTTACTGCTATCTTTGAAAAGTAATATAACTTCAGCTTTATGCATTTAATTTGGTACCCAGATATTTGCAGGCATAGGCAGTAGCAGATTCTACAGAACTGTATTTCAGGTGTCCCTCCAAGGAAGTTTTGTTTTCTTTCCCCCAAAAGAGCACGGACTGCTCACCAGATGTGGAACCCATATGGCACACAAACACAAGAGCCCTGGGACAGCAAGAATGGAGCTCAATAGGCAGGAGCACCCATTCTGAGATGATGGACAAATGTTCAGTTCTATTGGCTTTCTGAAAAAAATATATAAATCACTTTATTTTTAAACTGAAAATAGGGCTTGGCCGGTCATTTTCTCCAATTCTTCACTTTTTTTTAGTTTGAAAGGAAATTTACCCATATGTAATTTATTACTTAGTCTGAATTCTGTCCTTTTCACATATAATTCATGTTGAGGTTTAAAGAAAGAAAACTAAATCAGGAATAGATAGTCAGATTGCTTTAACTAGTGAAAAGTTAAATTTTGTTTGCTGTAACTCTGAAGGAACTGTTATAGTTCATCAGTCACTAGGACCCATATATTCTGTTTCTTGGTTATCTTTTGAATGTAATTCTTCCCCTCCAGGTGTCAGCCCTTTCTCCACAAACACATGCCTTACTGTCACAGCCTGCCACATGAGATCCTGTAACATGCTATGCACTATCAGAACTCTGTGTCTTTGCATATACAGTTCCCATCGTCTTGCATGTCTTTCCCGTCCTTCCCTAACTGGCAATTCCCTTTCATCCTTCAAAATATAGTCTCATGGAACATTTTCTCATGGAAATCTTGTTTGGCTTGCCTAGACAAAATTATGACTTTTTAATGCCTTTTAAAATGAGCCACTGCAAATAAATCCACCAATGTGTTTATTTTCTAAAGTAAAAGAACTAAATACTGATGGCAGTTGACATTTATAGAGTTCTATTTATGCCAGACACAATGTTAACTACTTTATGCAAATCTCATGGAAGGTTATAAACTTAATATATAAAAAGCTCTTACAAATTACAAAAATAATACTTCTGCATTATAGATACTACAGAAATACAAAGAAAATAAAATTCTCACAATCCACCTGAGAGAGGATAAAGATGGTCATAAATTATTTGCTTCTCCTCCCCTTGGGAGGTACAGTCTAATTCTTTTCCCTTCATTCTGGGCTAGTCAATTAAGTTCTAGAACTTTCAAGGCTGGGTGATAAAAAGTCTTACATTTGGCTGGGCGCAGTAGCTCACGCCTGTAATCCCAACACTTTGGGAGGCCGAGGCGGGTGGATCATGAGGGCAGGAGTTCAAGACCAGCCTAACCAACATGATGAAACCCCATCTCTACTAAAAATACAAAAATTAGCCAGGCGTGGTGGCATGTGCCTGTAATCTCAGCTACTCAGGAGGCTAAGGTAGGAGAATCGCTTGAACCTGCGAAGTGGAGGTTGCAGTGAGCCGAGATTGCGCCACTGCACTCCAGCCTGTGTGACAGAGCAAGATTCTGTCTCAAAAAAGAGTCTTACATTTTCTGCCAGTTCCCCCAGAACAATTTCTCTGGGTACCTTAACCTCCGTGTAAGAAGTCTGACTACCCTGAGACTGCCATGATGGAGAGGCCATGCGTAGGCACTGCAGCTGAGTCCATCCTTCTACCTAGTCCCTACAAAGCCCAGACACGTGACTGAAATCATCTTGGATCCTCCCTCTATAAGCTGAATATCCCCAAATAACCTTAGTAGGTGCCATGTAGAGCCAAAGAATTGCTCAGCTCAGCTCTGCCTGAATTCCTGACTCCACAAACCTGTGAGTTCTAATAAAATGCAGGCTTTAAGCCACTAAGTTTTGGGGTAATTTGCTATGCAGTAATAGATAACTGAAAAACCTACTACTTAGAAAACTATGATAATAATTGTGATGTATTTTCCAGTATTTCTTCTACTTTATATATCTAATCTCCCTCTACTTTCTTCACCCTTTTTTTATTACTTAACAGAGTTAGTTTCATGGTATATATGTAGTTTTGTTTTTCATGTGAATAAACTCTCTTCTATTAACATTACACGAATAACATTTCCACACCTCATTAAAAATACTCTTCAATAACTTAATTTTTAACAACTATATCATGCATTACATCAATCTCACTGTAAAACATCTAGATTGTTCCTAATTTGTCATTATTATAAATAAAAACCAAAACAATTACAACATAAATCATATCACCATATTTGATTATATTCTTAATTATCTTAATTAATCTGAAATGAAATTACCAGAAAAAATATAAACCTTTTCAAGGTTTATTGCCAAAATTCTTTGACAAAATTCACTCTTCCAATAGTAATGTTTCTGAAGGAACATGTTACTGAGTTACACCCATCACTACTTACTATTTGATAATCTTTGATAATTTAAAGTGGTAAATTATATCTCAGCATTCTTTGGGGTTTTCTTATTACTAGGAAAAGTGAACATTTTTTTCACATGCTTATTAGCCAATACTATTTCTTCATCTGTAAAATGGCTGGCCACATTTTAAAAAACATTTTTTCTGTTGAATGATATTTTCCTTATCCATATGAACAAATTCTTCACATGTAATATATCTTTGTCTTATGGCAAATACTTTTCCTATTTTGTTTGCTTTTATCAAGGTGACTTGTTAATACACTATATAAAATTTTTAGAGCTAATAATAATGGCTAAAATTTGTTGTGTTTTCTATATTATTGCCAAAGGGCAACTACCTGATATAAATTTTTGTATTCTAAAGACTTAATGAATTTGCTATTATGATTATCCCCTCTAATTTACAAATGAGGAAACTGTGCCTTAATGAGGTAGATAATTTCTACCAAGATCACTCAGTAAGTATCAGCAGAATTTAGTTCTAGAATCCTCTAATCTTAAGGTCCTTTCTCTAAACCACTAAGCCATACTATTATCAAATCTGGTGGCTTTCCAAATCCTTTGTGATTAATGTCATGGCTTTTAGGTTCTTCCTTATTCCAAAATAAACCCAACGTTTACCAAGTTTACCAATATTTTCTGGTAGTTTACTTTTGATTTTGGGTATTTTTAATTTTTTTTTAATTTAAGAATATAGAAATTTGATCTTACTGTATTGCCCAGGTTGGTCTCAAACTCCAAGCCTCAAGAGGTCATCCTGCCTTGGCCTCCCGAAGTGCTGGGATTACAGATATGAGCCACTGCACCCAGTCTGGTTTTGGTTTTCTGATTTACCTTTTAATATAGCAATAATCACTCCCCCCATCAATTGTTCTTGGCCACATATTAAATATTATTTCTTTTCCCACTGGTTTGTGATACTGCCTTTATCAAACAAAAAAGTCACTAAAATACTCTTGCATCTGTTCCTAAACTATCTTGCAGCAATACAACATTATTGGTAATTATTTTTATGGGGGGAGGGGACTAGTTGCTGAATTAAAATGTAAGAACCAAAACCCAAAAAGACTACTAGAAAATACTGATAAACATTATTGATGTATAATTGTATATATTGATATATAATATTGATAAGTATTATCATATGGGCTGACACAAGTCTTTTTCCCAACATTAATGTTTTTTAGGCTTTTTTGGCTGTTTTCAAGAATAACTTAATCAAATTATTTAAAAAATTATTCACTGACATTCTGATGAGCAATGAAGTTCATAAAATAAATTGAGAGGAAATTTTTAATGAACACCTACTATCTGCCAGGTGGAAAAATAACAATAAACAAAACATGGGATCCCTGCCTTCAGAGAGCTAAGGAGACAGATAAGCTAGGCAACATTTAAATTAATTGAATTATTTAAATTAGGGTGATCAGTGCAAGAGGATGGGCAGCACCAAAAAAAGACAGCTTACTTGGACTTGAAGGATGAGGTAACGCATACAGGTAGAGAAATGACCCAGTAAAAGAAAAGATCACTGTGGCCACCTCCTTCTCCAGAAACCAACCAACCTCCAAACCCCTGTCTATCACTAACTAAATTATTTTTACCACTCTTGTATAGTTATCAGGGGATTACATTTTTTCTGTGGGTTATTTACCCCTGATCTAAAACAGGTATCCCTAACGAGGGTGCATTTCAGCAAACTCCTTGCTGTTGAGGATGCCCTGAACCTTCTCATCCTTTCCTGTCATGCTGTGTTCCTGCGAAAGAAGATGGAGCATGTGGCTGACAGATGGAAAGATGGCCAGTACATATGACCTCTGTGAGTGTCTCCTCTGGCCTCTTATCTGAGCATCGCCTGACATTCTTCAGTGATGAAAATCCTTCCTATCACCACTCTACAATTGTGTATAAAAGGACACCAATTATAATTTCAGCCATAGAAAGGTGACAAAATTAAGTATAATGTAAGAAAAGGATATTGCATATGAGAGATGTGAAAATAAATTTTAAAGTAAAGAGAACAAAATGGCCATTTCCTTGATTATTTTTCCTGTCACAGCAAACAGTGAAATTCTCCTGTGTAGCCAATGTTTAGAAAGAAATCTAGATCTTAAATAAACCCATACAAGCCATCTATAGAAGGGTGTGCCATAGAGGGGATTCTTGTAAAGATGACACTGAAGTTCTTCCAACAATGAGAATCTTGGTATAAACAGGGCTAAGATTTTGAAGTAAATACAAACAACAATACAAAGTCTTTGCATGAATTTAAAAACTATATTTGTTGTTTGGATCAAGCCTCACTAGAGCAGAATATTTTTGCCTTTGGGGCTGAGCCCTGGGGAGTCTAAACATTTTATTCCTACATGAATCATCCATCAGTCATAATATATGGCTGGAAAATGGCAAATAAGATGAACTACATGTACTGGAGGGGAGTGCTCCAAAAGAAATTCCAGGGTATATTATTTATTCATAAAACAAAAACAAAGAATTATTTCTGCAAAAAATCAAAAATTATGAATCCAACTTTATGTGTATTTTCTGATAAATGTATGTACAGATGATTTGCTTATAAACAGGCAGAGCTGCACTTCTCATTCTAGAAGTGTAGTTTGACAACTACATTCTTTAATTTATATTTTCAAATAAGCCCTTCAATGTAGTGTGGTACAGTTGTTGAAAGCACAGACTCTGGAGTCAGGCAGAGCCAGGATAGAATCCAGGCTCCACTACTTATTAGTTATGTAACCCAGGCAAATACTTAACTTCTCTAAGCTTCTGTTCCTTCCTTTGTAAAACAGGAGCAAGGATAGTTCCTAGAACTGTAAGGTTTGAATGAGACAATGCATGTGAAGCATTTAAGCCTAGTTCTTGTCACTGGGCAAGAGCTCAATGGTGGTAGATAGAGTAGTAGTGGGGATCAATTATCTCATAATTTCAGTATAAACATCTTCTAAAGACTTCAGAATGATTTTACAAAGAACAGGGTAAAAATGGGAGTGGTGTGGTGAAACAAAAGTGATAAGGGTTTCTAGCAAGCTTCATACATTTTTGACAAGATTAGAACAAGTTATAGACATGAGCAGCTATAGTCATCCTTCTATGACTCTTGGCAAAAACTCTTATGTACAAGTTGTCACTCAAACTCTGTTGTCTTTGTTGCTTCAACAATAACATTACCTCTTCTATGAGTTTGATGAAGATAAAATAGATGCAAATGTTAAGATATTTTCTATATCGCAGATATTGAAATCAGATATGCAATATCTGAATCAGGTATTGAAATCAGATATTCAATATCTCAGATCTCTGAGGTATAAATTTGAAATAAAATTAGATGAAAATGCCTCACTAACTATAAAGAATTATACATACATCAAACCAATATGTACACTGTATTGTGTGTTTCTTATAGGTCAACCATATTCCAAGTGAAGAGAAAGCACGAATAAATAAGTTATAAAATGCCAGTCTAACAGTATGGGTATAGTTGTGGCAGAGTGAGATGGACACAAATAAGCCATGCTACAACTGATATGTCTTATTATAGGTGTATGTATAAGGGACTCTGGCATACTAAGAAACAAACCATTCACGTGTTAAGTAGGATATATATCCCTCATAAATTGAAAACTAGTTTTAAACAAAACTCTTCTTAACACTGAACAAAGTGTTTCAGACCCAACAGATGCTCAATATCTTTGCTGACTATAATTCTTATTATTTAACTTGCTTGTCCCTACTAACTAGATAATGCAAGCCGCACAACAGCACAGACCTGGTTTATCTTGTTCGCAGATTCAGCCTTGCTGCCAAAGCATGGCCTCTGTTGTCCAACAGGTGGCTAGATAAATACTGATTGAATGAATGGATTTTATGTTCTGGTTACATAAGAAATCATCTCCATTTGGAGGTCATTTCATTAGCTCTCCTACAAAAGCAAAATGTCTTCGCTTCTAAACATTAGTCTATATTTTCTCTTTTTTCACTGAATGATTTTATCATGCTAATCAGAAATACACTCAATTATTCCTATACCCAATCAATATATGAATTATTCTTAAGGAATATTTAAATCAGGTGGGTGCCATTAAAAACTATCCTGGTCAGTAGAGAAGAGTGCTGATGATGTATGCCTTGGTTGATAAATTCATCATATTTAAATAGGCAGCTTTCCTCTAAAATGTTATGTTTATGAGATTACTGCTAATACACTTTTTTCTTTTCTTTTTCTCACTAAAGCTATAATCTCTTTAAAAAAGTAGGACCAAGAAGAAAACAAATCCATCAAATAGAAGTGACCTAAAAAAATTAAACAAAAATGTTACATACATATTAAAGTTTCATGTAATTATCTTCCTTCTAGTCTCAAAACACCTTGATGTACTCTACATGTACAGATTTTATGTCTTTGTACTTTATGATGATTTTTCTATCAAAACCAAAGTTAAACAATACAAAACAAAAAATAGTGGGTATCATATATTCAATGAGACGGAAGACAAATTCTGTATTTTTCAATAAAAATTAGTAACAAGAAATGCCAAACCCAAATTTTTCCAATTTAATTCCCTACTTTTTTCTATTTAAAAATTATGAATCCAGAATGTTGCAAGGAAAACAAATTTTAAATACTTACTAATATATAAAACAAAACAGCAACACCAACCAAAACAGTTCCCTTACAAAAAGAAAAAAGGCTACACCATCCCTACGTGGACAAACTACTCAAAGGAATCTTTTGTATTCTCTAGTAAAACTACAATAAAGATTTTTTTTTAATCACATGCGTGGATAACAATAGAAAGCTCCACATGGAAGGGTGATAATCTATTAATTTTTAACACATATTTTTCCCCTGGAATAAGCTTTTTGGCAATTTTGTTTTGCTTATTTACAAAATCAGGAGATAAAAAAACAAGACTAGTATTCTTGCATTTTATGTTAGGAAAGACACCTGTTAAAAACATACAGTACAACCACTATGTAATTGCCCAGCTGTGGATTTCTTTTTCTGCACAGGACATGAAATGACATAAATTACTCTAGAAGAAATAGTTCCAGAATGTTTGTAAAATTACACTGCAACACAACACTGCAAGTCATAAGCTAGTACTGCTCCCACTGGACAGCCCTGAGTAAAGAAAGCGCTGAGGAGAGCCACATATTCCTCCTAAAGTATGTCTTTCTTTAGGAGACTTGGATCATTCAACTTTCATCACTTCAAGTATCAACACATTCTGGAGAAAAAAACCAGACAGACTTATCAGCTTCTACTCAGTACTCTTCCACTTCTTCCACCTGTCCACTTCTGCTGTGAGTCCTTTACCTCAAAAGTAAAGAATGATAAGAACAGAGGAAGATAACAAGGCACAGACCTTCCAGAGATCATGAAGAAATCCACGCACTAGCCCAACACTCCTGTCTAGTCTCAGGCACCCACTGATGTTAAGCTAACCTCTAGTACTCTCAGAATCCTTAAGTCAGAAATACTCTTAGGTATTCTGCCAGCCGTAGCATAGGCTTCCTTCAGAAAAGCACACCTTTAAGCACATTAGACCTAAACGCCCTGTGAATGGACATACGCAAGATTGGTTTCTCCAAGGCTAATGCTAAAAATAAAAAAAAAAAAATCAATTAGACAGTGTTATTTCCTTTTACTCTTAGGAACCCAGATGTTTAACAAAGAAAAAAAATCCTAGCACCACTGGGGTGGTTGCCACGGTACAAACAGCTAGAGGGAGTGGCTCAGGATGCAAGATTCAGTTAGTGTAGGGAAGCACAAACCATTCTTATTTCCCTTTTGGTCATTCAAGAATAACCAGAATGGTTGTATCCTCCTTGTTTTTCACAAAATGAAGACCCACCCGGTATGCGCCTTCAATCACTGGTATAAGGTCTGTATTTGAAACTTTTTTGGTAAACCCATGAAATGGTAAGAACCAAAATTGTTAGCCTTAAACTTACTTTGCCTGATTACTAACTCTGGTTTCCAGCTGGAATAACATATTATATAATTGCTTCTAAGGCAAGGCCAGTTAAAAAGCACTGGTTTACATAGCCTATATATTCAACTCTCATTTTCTGATCAGATGCTTGGCACAGATTCACCTAATTCCAAATCTGGTGATGTGCCCACCCTGGGCAAAGGAACAAAAGTTCATGGTGTTATTTTCTTTTTTCTATTTGTCTCTCTTTCATTATTCAAAAATACAATACTTTAATGTGACTGGAAGAAGAACAACATTAAAATAGCTATTCTGCAAGAAGAAATGAAACTGAGATGATATATCCTTATGGAGAACTGTGTAGGTCTCATAAGGGTCCAATTAAAAGCTTACTGAGGAGTAAAACTCAAGATAAAAATCTAACGTGAATGCCAAATTTATAGATATATCAAAGAAAAACAAATTAATGGGAAACACTGCATTTCAGTAATCCCAGTACTCATTAAAAAAAAAAAAGTTATCAATTAAATGCAGAATCTAGGACTTACTTTTCTCACAGAGGCAATACTAAAAAAGCAGGACTCAGATACTCATACCAGCCTATAAAATCCTACTTGGTCCTGTATCCCTGAAAATGGCACAGTAGTAGTAGTATACTGATAAATCCACATTACAAAAGAAATTGTATGCACATACAAAAAACCATATTTGTTTCAGTTTGGCAACTTACTGTCTAGCAGACAGCATGTGCTCAATACATTGTTGTTACATAGACTGAAACAGAATACTTAGGAAAAGGCTTTTCGGCTTTTCCCTTCCACTATTTGGAAGTGACACCTCTCTTGGCAAAGAACTTGAGGGCAGGAGCTTCCCTGGAGAGGAGAGAAGGTGATGGAGAGAAGATTTATATTTCTTGGAACTGGTAAAGTTTATTCATTCTCGCTGTATATAAATAATACAGCATCCCCCAGGTATTCTGAATAATTTTTAAAAATGGGGGTTGGGGGACAGAGGTTTTGTCAATTAAATAAAAGTGTCTAATCATATGAATGTCTGAGGACCCAACATGTTAGGCAGCTCAGATCTCTTTAATTCCTAATGTTCTTTATCTGGGACTTTTTTGATAAATTTCTTTGGAAAATTTAAAAATTCTAAAAATTTAGGGTTGTACTAAAATAAGTGAAATCTTCATACACTACTTCCAAATACCCAGAATCTGGTGATGTTTAAGAGCACAAGCATCAAGATAATTCATTATTTTGATCACTTCCTTAGCAGTCACAAAATGATCAGAATTACAAGGCTCAAAACACGAACTCCTGTGATAAATAATGCAGCAAAAGGTGACCATAGTAATTGGAGTGCAGTTCGGCTACTGTCACAGAGACCCAAAATTACAGTGGCTTAAGCAAGATAGGAATGTATGTCTTACTTACACAAAGTGAAAATAGGTGGTCCTGGGCTGGTATGGTCTTTCCACCATCATGAGAGAAGCCATCTTTTGTTCAAACATCCCCAACACACAGCTTCCTCTATGATCCAAGATGGCCACTCCTGCTCCTGCCATTCTGGCTGCATTTTAGCATGCAGGAAGAAAGAGGATAAGGGAAGACATGTGCCTCCCTTTAAATGCACAGCCTGAACCTGGCCCACATCACATCTACATAGGTCTCATTTGCCAGAACCTGGTCTCGTCTAGTTGGAAGGGTAACTGGGAAGCACATTCATTACTTGGGGTGGCAATGTGCTATGTAAAAAGGTGAGAACAGGTGGTAAGAACATAAAGAAGCCTCTCTGTCTTAATAGCCACAACAAGATACTCTCTGGACTCTTGTAACCCATGTAAACATTTAACAATTTATTGCAGGTACCAATCTGTGGCAAGTAAATTCCACGTTTATAACAAACTTCTCCAATTCCCACGAGTGGGAAGTTATGCCTGCAACTGCAAGTGTGAAAATGACGATTCTACATTTGAGGACATACTCATGAATAAAGTATACAAGGTCCCTAGTCTCACTTATCTTATATTCTAGCAGAGAGAGATAAGTAAACAAAATAATGTCAATAAATGAGAAGTAAATATAAAACAAAAGTGGCTCCAAGCTGTTCAGGGAAGTTTTCCTTAAGGAGCCCACAACTGAATTTTGATCTAAGCAAGCTAGGTGAAGAGAAAGTAGCAATTGTAAATGCTCTGAGATTCCCCATTTGTCAAGATCAAAGTTACCTCAGCTCTAGTTTTCTTTATGTAAGTCTTTTATGTGTGGAAGAGGGAATGAAAGTATGAGCATGCATGTGTGTGCATACACGTGTGTGTATAAGGACGCAAAGGGAAATCTATAACACTAACCCTGGAGTTAATACTGAACTACCAAGAATAATGTAGAACACTCTAAAGCCTGGGGCAATCTATGGACTGAGGAAGATAAAAAAGCTAATGGTTAGAGAAGTTGAGAAGCACAGTAGAACCTTTGTATTCTGTGATAGTTAATACTGAGTGTCAACTTGATTGGATTGAAGGATGCAAAGTATTGATTCCAGGTGTGTCGGTGAGGATATTGCCAAAAGAGGTTAACATTTGAGTCAGTGAGTTGGGGAAGGCAGATCCACCCTTAATCTGGTGGCCACAATCTAATCAGCTGCCAGCGAATATAAAGCAAGCAGAAAAACATTAAAAAGAGAGACGGGCCTAGCCTCTCAGCCTACATCTTTCTCCCATGCTGGAAGCTTCCTGCCCTCAAACACTGAACTCCAAGTTCTTCAGCTTTGGGACTCAGACTGGCTCTCCTTGCTCCTCCGCTTACAGACAGCCTATTGTGGGACCTTGTGATCGTGTAAGTTAATACTAAAGTGGAGTTTATTAAGTATATATAAGGGTGTATATATATATATACACGCATATATGATATATTTATTAGGATATATACCACACATACATAGATCCCATTCATTCTGTCCCTGTAAGAGAACCTTGACTAATACATATTCAAAAGCTATTTTTCTTAGTTGTTTTAAAGTGCTTCTTGTTATATAAAGTTAACTAACTTTGAGTATACTGTTCTAACTAAATTGCAGTTCAAAATGAATAATCAGCAGTTATGAATCAAATGTCTGGCTTTTTTTATCAAAATGAGTTCCATGCCAAACAAGTTTAAAACTAAGCAAATACAGTAATTAAATATTTATATATTTATATTGCTTTAAAAATAATAATTACGGGGTTATTTTAACTAGGATAATCTGTCATGATTTCTAACTATTTAAAGTCACTATTTTAATACTTCTTAGTTTTTGAGATAGAGTTTCGCTCTTGTTGCCCAGGCTGGAGTGCAATAGCGAGATCTTGGCTCACGGCAACCTCTGTCTCCTGGGTTCAAGTGATTTTCCTGCCTCAGCCTCCCAGGTAGCTGCGATTACAGGCATGTGCCACCATGCCCAGCTAATTTTGCATTTTTTAGTAGAGACGTGATTTCTCCATGTTGGTCAGGCTGGTCTCGAACTCCCGACCTCAGGTGATCCCAGCCTCCCAAAGTGCTGGGATTATAGGCATGAGGCACCATGCTCAGCCTTCATTTTAACACTTGAAATATTATGCTACTTATATTTCACTATATAGACCCAAGCTAAATTAAGACATTCTTGAGCTATTCAGCAATCCACTCATAAAAATCTTCCTAACTTAAGATCTCATAGTGTCAGCCTAAAAGGTCATTCCCAAAGCATACCTCAGTCCTAGGCTAGATTGGGGGAAAGTTCAGTGTTGCTGAAATAATCATGATATATTGTCAGGATATTCAAGTAGTCACAAAGGTATCTGATAAAAGATCACCCTCCTTAACTTATGAAAGGTGCTACAATGGGTTGACTACAACAACTCAACAACTTTTTGTCATACTCATGGCCAGCGAAGGCAAACTGCCGCTTAGGTACCATGTTTTTGCTCCAATGGTTTTGCCAACACAGCAGAACCGGAAAGATATGAAGTCAGACCCAGGTCTGCGGGAATTTTCATCTACCTCTTACCTTCAAAAATCCCATTTCATTGATCTAAGACTCTATGATTGATCATAACACACACCATTATTTTATGTGCTCCCAAGCTAGAAAAAAATAGTTTCAACTAAAATATGCTACCAATTTCAGGATGTACCCAAATTTCAGAAATGTGAAAAAATGAACATATCAGAATCAATGAAAAATGGTAGGTAGTATTCTTCTAGCCAAATCTGCCCCTTTTGTTTACAGAATGGAAAGTGACCTTGACTATTTTCAACTTAATCCTCAAAAAAGGAAGGTTGCCTGTATTATATCACCATTTCATTGATTCCAACCTCTTTTTGCATACAACTATTAAATACAAATGACCAAAGGGGCAACTAATACTTTCCCATTTGATGTTTGTCCAAAAATATTTAAAACATTTCATTCAAAACAACTTCTGATTACTGTTTCGATCTCCAAAATATCTACAGAAAACAAAACAAAACAAAAACCTCTTCCCAGCTCTGGTTCTGAACAAGTTAAGAAATAAAGCAAAGCTTGAAAAAGACATGCAATCAGGCATCCAGAAGTGGCTGCCTATGCCACAGGGCAGTGGTCGATGGCTTCTGCTATCCAGTGCCTTGAGTTCGATTTCTTAGAAACAGTTTGAGGTGAAGAAAAGAACATTGGATGGACCTCTCCAAGATGGTCAATTAGACACAACCAGGAGGAACATCTCCCACCAAGGGACTAGGGCATCAAGAAGACTGGCACACTTCTAGCAGATCTTCAGAGGGAAAGCACTGAGAGCAGAAAGATGGAAGACACAGATGCTAGACTAAAGGGGAAGGAAGCTTGGAATGCTGTACGGTACTACCATGCACCAGGACTTATTTCTAGACCCCAACAACTCCTGCAGAAGGGGTGAGTTGAATAGGCAAGGAGCAACCTGCTCTCACCATAGGCTTCTGGAATCTTGGCAGGAGGAGACCCCTCAACCACCAAAGACAAATGAGTTGGCAGAGAGAGATGCTCAGAGAAGTACTAGGGGCAGAATTCCAGCCAGTGCAAAGCCGAGAGGGTTTGGTGTGGTGGCAACTCTAGTGGAGCATGGACAGAGATACCCATCCCCTAGACTCAAGTTGCTGCCATAGGAGACTTTAGCCCTCAAGAGAACTGTCAGACCTGAACTCTGCAAGGCAGTCTTCCCTATGAGACAGGGCCATTTCAATCCAAGCACCCCTCAGCGTGCTGGCCTCTCCCAGCCTGGCTGTGCCTGTTTGCAGTGCAGCCCCCAGGTACCTCCTGGGGGCCCACATCATAGCTCCTATGCTGGTGGACCATACCTGACCAGCAGAGTGCTCCAGTAGAGTAGCCTTGTAGACATACACCAGCCCGTTCATATCCTCCCACCACTGCAGCCTCCCACGTACCACTTTGCTGGCACACACCTAGCCAGGACCACCCCACGTTGCTTTGCCAGCACATGTGTATACAGGCAAACCTTGCCTTCCCTCCCATGCCAGCATGTATGTGTGTGTGCACCCTGTCATGCCATTGCTGCCAGTGAAAGTTCACTCCCTCCCCCTCCCCATGCTGCACCACCATTGTTGTCTGAGCATTAGTGGACACTGAGCTTACCATCCCCACTTCTGCCAGCACCCCACTCCTGTGCCAACACTGTGGTGGCTTTGAAACGAGACATGGAAAACAGTGGACATGCCTCCACTCTGAGTGGCACCACCACCTGCATGGACATGCACAGAGGACATACACAGTCCTATGCCCACCAGTACCCCAACCCCATGATAACACCATCACTAGTGCAAAAGGGCACAATTGCTGGACAGGGGCTCCCAGCCCCCACGAGCTATGCTGCATTGCTGCAGTTGTGAATGCCGAAACAGAGGCTGGCACCCCAGCACCCACTAGCATCCTGCCACAGCCAACAAGCATGCAGTCTGCTGCACTGCTGCTGCCAGTGCTGGTACTATGTGCAAACAAAAATGAATCCTGCTGCACCAGCCTATGAAGTGCTTTGGCTGGCACCAACCATCAGAGTGTTGTGACCAGCAGTATGGGAGCACCTGAGTCCCCTAAGTGCAACAGGTTCCTAACCTTGAGGAGCCAGAGAACAAAGCCAGTGCCAATACCAGTCACCCAGTATTAGAGCACACAGGTTTGGACTCCTGAGTGGAGTCCTGGCTCCCTAAAAATCTTCCAGAAATGAAGCCAGTTGACTGAACTCACCTTATACCAAAAATAAACCCCCAAGGTCATCAAATAGGATAAAAGAGGAAAAAAAACATCCAAAGGACAGCAACTTCAAGACTGAAGGAACATCAGCCCACAAAGATGAGAAAGAACCAGTGCAAGAACTCTGACAACTCAAAAAGCCAGTGTCTTCTTTCCTCCAAATGACTGCACTAGCTGGAGAGCAAACGTTCTTTACTAGAGTGAGATGGCTGAAATAAAAGAAATGGAATTCAGAATATGCATAGAAATAAAGATCAGCAAGATTCAAGAGAACGCTGAAAGTCAATCTAAAGAAGCTAAGAATCACAATAAAATGATACAGGAGCTGACAGACAAAATAGCCAGTATAAAAAAGAATGTAGTCAATCTGGTAGAGCTGAAAAGCCTACTACAAGAATTTCATAATGTAATATTACAAGTACTAACAGAAGAATATAACAAGTTGAGGAAAGAATCTAAAAGCTTGAAGACAGGCTTTCTGAAATAAGCCAGCCAGACAAGGATAAAGAAAAAAGAATGAAGAAACATAAATAAAACCTCTGAGAAATATGGAACTATGTAAAGAGGCCAAATCGATGACTCATTGGTGGTGTAGAGATGGGGATAATGGAAGCAACTTGAAAAACATATTTTAGGATATCCTCCATGAGAACTTCCTCAACCTTGCTAGAGAGGCCAATGTTCAAATTCAGGAACTGCAGAGAGCCCCAGGAAAATACTTTACAAGAAGATCATCCCCAAAACACATAATTATCAGATTCTCCAAGTCAAAATGAAAGACAAAATATTAAGGCAGCTAGAGAGAAAGTACAGGTCACCTATACAGGGAAGCCCAACAGACTAACAGCAGACCTCTCAGCAGAAATCCTACAAGCTAGAAGAGATTGGAGGCCTATATTCAACATTTGTAAAGAAAAGAAATTCCAACCAAGAGTTTCATATCTGGCCAAATTAAGTTTCATAAGCAAAGGTGAAATAACATCCTTTTCAGATAAGCAAATGCTGAGACAATTAGTAATTACCAGACCTGCCTTACAAGAACATCTGAAAGAAATACTAAATATGAAAAGGAAAGACTGTTACCCACCACTACGAAAACACAGTTAAGTACACAGACTAGTGATGCTGTAAAGCAACTATACAAACAAGTTGGCATAATGACCACCTATCAACATGAAGACAGGATTAAATCCATACATATCAATTTTAACCTTGCGAGTACATGAGCTAAATGTCTCAATCAAAAGGCACAAAGTGGCAAGCTGGGAAAAAAAAAAAAAAAAAAAAAAAAGAACCAATGGTATGCTGTCTTCAAGAGACTCATCTCACATGCAATGACACCCATAGGCACCAAATAAAGGGATGGGGAAAAATCTACCAAGCAAATGGAAAGCAGAAAAAAGCAAAAGTTTCAATCCTAATTTCAGACACAACAGACTTCATTTGTTTGTTTGTTTTTAGTATTTTCTGTTTTTTCATTTTTAAATTTATTTACAACTTCACTCAATGAAGAGACATAACAGACTTTAAACCAACAAAGATCAAAAAAGACAAAGAAGGACACTACGTAATAGAAAAGGGTTGAACTCAACGAGAAAATCTAACTATCCTAAATATATATGCACCCAACACAGGAGCACTCAGATTCCTAAAACAACATCTTAAAGACCTTCAAAGAGCCTTAGACTCCCACACAATAATAGTGGGAGACTTTGACACTCCACTGACAGTATTAGACCAATGATTGAGGCAGGAAATTAACAAAGATATTCAGGACCTGAACTCAACACTGGACCAAATGAACCTGATTGACATATACAGAACTCTCCTCCCCAAAACAACAGAATATACATTCTACTCATCACCACATGGCACATACACTAAAACTGACCACATGATCAAATATAAAACAATCCTGAGTAAATGCAAAAGAACTAAAATCATATCAACCACTCTCTTGGACCACAGTATAACAAAAGTAGAATTCAAGACCAAGAAAATCACTGGAAACCATACAATTACATGGAAATTAAACAACATGCTCCTGAAAGACTTTGGGATAATTAATGAAATTAAGGCAGAAATCAAGAAGTTCTTTGAAACTAATGAGAATAAAGATACAACATACCAGAATCTCTGGGACACAGCTAAAGCAGTGTTAAGAGGGAAATTTATAGCACTAAATGTCCACATCAAAAAGTTAGAAAGATCTCAAATGAACAACCTAACATCACAACTAAAAGAACTAGAGAAGCAAGAGCAAACCAACTCCAAAGCTAGCAGAAGACAAGAAATAAGCAAAATCAGAGCTGAACTGAAGGAGACTGAGATGTGAAAAACCATTCAAAAGATCAACCAACCCAAGAGTTAGGGTTTTTTTGAAAAAAATAGTAAGATAGATAGACCAATAGCTAGACTAATAAAGAAAAAAAGAGAGACATACAAATACACACAGTTAGAAAGAACAAAGGGGATATTACCACTCACCCCACAGAAATTTGAATAACAATCAGAGAATACTATGAACACCTCTATGTACACAAACTAGAAAATCTAGAAGAAATGGAAAAACTCCTGGACACATACACCCTCCCAAGACTCAATCAGGAAGAAACTGAATCCCTGAATAGACCAATTACAAGCTCCAAAATGGAATCAGTAACAAATAGCCTACCAACCAAACAAAAGCCCAGGACCAGATGAATTCACAGCTGAATTCTACCAGATGTACAAGAAGAGCTCTTACAATTGCTACTGAAACTATGCAAAAAAATGAAAACGAGGGACTCTTCCCCATCTCAATCCATGAGGCCGGCATTATCCTGATACAAAAACCTGGTAGAGACATCAAAAAAGGGGAAAACTTCAGGCCAATATCCTTCATGAACATCGATGCAAAAATGCTCAACAAAATACTAGCAAACTGAATCCAGAATCACATCAAAAAGCTAATACACCATGATCAAGTAAACTTTATCCATGGAGAACAAGGTTGGTTTAACATATGTAAATCAATAAACATGATTCATTGTGTAAACAGAACCAAAGGAAAAAAACCACATGATCATCTCAATAGATGTAGAAAAGGCTTTCAAAAAATTCAACATCCCTTCACATTAAAAACACTCAACAAACTAGGTATTGAAGGAATATACCTCACACAAACTAGGTATTGCAGGAATATACCTCACACAAACTAGGTATTGAAGGAACATACCTCAAAATAGTAAGGACCATCTATGACAAATCACAGCTAACGTCATACTGAATGTGAAAACTGCCACAAGACAAGGGAGCCCTCTCTCACAACTCCTATTCAACATAGTATTGGAAGTCCTGGCCAGAGCAATTAGGCAAGAGAAAGAAATAAAAGACATCCAAATAGGAAGACAGGAAGTCAAAATATCTCTGTTTGCAGATAACATAATCCTGTATCTGGAAAACTCTATAGTCTTGGCCTCCAAAGCTCCTCACGCTGATAAACTTCAGCAAAGTCTCAGAATTCAAAATCAGTGTACAAAAATCACTATCATTCCTATACACCAACAATAGCCAAGTGGAGAACCAAATCAGAAATGTAATCCTATTTACCATTGCCACAAAAAGTATAAAACAGCTAGAAATATAGCTAACTAGGGAGGGGAAAGATCTCTACAGTGAAAATTACAAAACACTGCTCAAAAAAAAAAAAAAATCAGAGATGGCACTACGAAAAAAAAAAATGCTCATGGATAGGAAGAATCAGTATCATTAAAACAGCTATACTGCCCAAAGCAATGTACAGATTCAATGCTATTTCTACCAAAATAGCAAGGACATTCTTCCCAAAACTAGAAAACACTATTTTAAAATTCATATGGAACAACAACAAAAAAACCCGAATAGCCAAGGGAATCCTAAGCAAAAAGAACAAAGCTGGACACATCACACTATCCAACTTTAAACTATATTATAAGGCTACAGTAACCAAAACAGCATGGTACTAGTACAAAAACAGACACATAGACCAATGGAACAGAATAGAGAGCCCAGAAATAAGGCTGCACACCGTGACCACCTAATCTTTGACAAAGCTGACAAAAACAAGCAATGGAGAAAGAACTCTCTATTCAATAGATGGTGCTGGAATAACAGGCTAGCAGAAGATTGAAAGTGGACCTTTTCCTTATACCATACATAAAAATCAACTCAAGGTGGATTAAGAACTTCATTAAGTAAATGTAAAACCTAAAAGTATAAAAACCCTGGAAAATAACCTAGGCAACATCAGCCTGGTCATAGGAACTGGCAAAGACTTCATGATGAAGTTGCCAAAAGCAAGTTTAACAAAATAAAAAATTGATAAATGGGATCTAACTAAACAAAAGAGCTCTGCACAGTAGAAGAAACTATCAACGGAGCAAACATACAACCTATAGAATGGAAAAAAAAGTTTGCAAACTATACATCTGACAAAGGTCCAACATCTATAAGGCACTTAAAAAATTTACAAACAAAAAACAAAAAACAAAAACCACCACCATTAAAAAGTAAGTGGGCAAAGGTTGAATACTAAGAATGAGAAATTTTTTAAATTGAATAAAGGACATGAACAGACACTTTTCAGAAGAAGACATACATGTGGTCAAAAAGCATATAAAAAATGAGCTCAAAATCAGTGATCATTAGAGAAATGCAAATCAAAACCACAGTGAGATAATCTCACAACAGTCAAAATGGCTATTATTAAAATGTCAAAAAATAGGTGCTAGTGAGTTTGTGCAGAAAACGGAACACTTAAAAACTTTAGGTGGGAGTGTAAATTAGTTCACGCAGTGTGGAGATTCCTCAAAGAGCTAAAAACAGAATTACCATTCCACCTAGGAATCCCATTACTAGGTATGTACCCCCAAAAATATAAATTGTTCTATCATAAAGACACATGCACATGTATGTTCACTGCAGCACTATTCACAATAGCAAAGACATGGAATCAACCTAAAGCCCATCAATGAAAGACTGGATAAAGAAAATGTGATACATATGCACCATGGAATACTACACAGCCATAAAAAAATAACAAGATTGTATCCTTTGCAGGAACGTGGATGGAGCTGGAGGTCATTATCCTTGACAAATTAACATAGAAACAGAAAACCAAATACCACATGTTCTCACTTATAAGTTGGAGCTAAATGATGAGAACACATGGACAAATAGAGAGAGACAACACACACTGGGGGCCTACCTGAGGGTGGAGGTGGGAGGAGGGAAAGGATCAGAAAAAATAACTGTTGGGTACCAGGTTGAATGACTGATATGGTTTGGCTCTGTGTCCTCATCCAAATCTCACCTTGAATTGTAATCCCCATAATCCTCATGTGTCAAAAGCAGGACCAGGTGGAGGTAATTGGATCATGGGGCTGGTTTCCCCCATGCTGTTCTCATGATAATTAGTGAATCTCACAAGATCTGATGGTTTTATAAGTGCCTGGCATTTCCCCTGACTGCACTCACTCCATTCTGCCACCCTGCGAAGAAAGTGCCTGCTTCTCCTTTGCCTTCCGCCATGATTGTAAGTTGCCTGAGGCCTCCCCAGCAATGTGGAAGAACTATTAGTCAATTAAACCTTTTTCCTTTATAAATTTATCCAGTCTCAAGTATTTCTTCATAGCAGTGTGAGAAGGGACTAATACTCTGATGATATAATCTGTAAAACAAACCTCCATGACATGAGTTTCTCTATGTAACAAACCTACACGTGTATCCCTGAACCTAAAAGTTTAACACACACACACACACACACACACACACACACACACACACACGAGGTCAAATACCACCTTTAATCCAGATAGAGAGGCAGAGTTGAGCCTCTTCTTATTCAATCATTCCAAATTTACCGATCAGATAAAACATCCCTCTCACTAAAAGAGGGTCAGAGAAAGGTGAAGACCATGGCTAGGAAAACTCTTCTTAATGGAAATCAGGAGTGGGAGAATGTTGTTTTATTCTAATAAAAAAGAGTTTTGATGTTGGGTTTTTTTTTTGTGTGTGTGTGTGTGTGTGTGTGTGTGTGTGTGTGTGTGTGTGTGTGTGTTGGATACATATTGCAAAAAAACATGCTCTGCAATTTTTCTTCCCAGGAAAAACTTTATCAAAATATCTCCCTAATCTGTAAAGAGTACCCAACTCTGCCTTTGGAGATTACAATTTTTGCCTCTTTCCTTACTCTTCATTCAAATGATATCATAGTGGGTTTTTTTGTTTTTGTTTTTTTTTAGATTTAAAAATCTCTTCATGTCTGGAATTTATTAGTCCAATACAATCTTTTCTGCATTATGCATGTTCTCTTCTTTAAAAAAAAAAAAATACTCACGGGTACAGCTTATTATAGCAAAAAAGATACAAAACAGGATCAATAAAGAAAAAATAATCCCTCCCTACATGTTACAAGATAGGGTTGGCTGCAAGAGAAACTTAGTAAGATTTAGGAAGTAGAAGGAAGGCTGAGCAGATGATGTTCATCATTGATCAAGGGCCATAAACGAAAGACTTGAAGGTGTTAGTGGTTTCCAAGTCATCCTCACTTGTTCTCGCTCCACCTCCAGCCCATCTTCCTGACTGCCAACATTGATAGCATCAAGTCTTCTCAATGACTTTTATAGAATTTATTTTTTATTTCAATAGGTTTTGGGGAAACAAATGGTATTTGGTTACATTAATAAGTTATTTGCCAGTGATTTCTGAGATTTTGGTGTACCCATCACCTGAGCAGTGTAACTGTAACCAATGTGTAGTCTTTTATCCCCCATCACACACACATTCCCCCAAGTCCCCAAAGTCCACTGTATCATTCTTATGTCTTTGTGTCTTCATAGCCCAGCTCCCACTTTCTAGTGAGAACATAAGACGTTTGGTTTTCCATTCCTGAGTTACTTCACTTGGAATCAATGTCTCTAATTCCATCAAGGTTGCTGCAAATGCCATTATTTCATTTCTTTTTATGGCTAAGTAGTATTCCATGGTATGTATGTGTACGTGTGTGTGTGTGTGTGTGTATATATATATGTGTATATATATATATATCACATTTGCTTTATTCACCCATTGATTGATTTGGGCTGGTTCCATACTTTTACAATTGCAAATTGTGCTGCTATAAACATGCATGTGTGTGCAAGTATGTTTTTTATATAATGACTTACTTTCCTCTGGGTAGACACCTAACAGTGGGATTGCTGGATCAAATGATAGATCTACTTTTAGTTCTTTAAGGAATCTCCACGCTGTTTTCTATACTGGTTGTACTAGTTTACGTTCTCAATAACAGTATAAAAGTGTTCCCTTTTCACCACATCCACACCAATATCTATTTTTTTAAATTTTTTTGTTATGGCCATTCTTGCAGGAGTAAGATGGTGTCACATTGTGGTTTTCATAGGCATTTCCCTGATAATTAGTGATGTTGAGCATTTTTCCATATGCTTGTCAGCCATTTGTATATCTTCTTTTGAGAATTGTCTATTCATGTCCTTAGCCCACTTTTTGGTGGAATTGTTTGTTTTCTTCCACTGATTTGTTTCAGTTCCGTGTAGATTCTGGATACTAGTCCTTGGTCAGATGTATAGATTGTAAAGATTTTCTCCCACTCTGTGGGTTGTCTATTAACCCTGCTGATTATTTCTTTTTTTTTTTTTTTTTTTTTTTTTTTTTGAGACGGAGTCTGGCTCTGTCGCCCAGGCTGGAGTGCAGTGGCCGGATCTCAGCTCACTGCAAGCTCCGCCCCCCGGGTTTACGCCATTCTCCTGCCTCAGCCTCCCGAGTAGCTGGGACTACAGGCGCCCGCCGCCTCGCCCGGCTAGTTTTTTGTATTTTTTAGTAGAGACGGGGTTTCACCGTGTTCGCCAGGATGGTCTCGATCTCCTGACCTAGTGATCCGCCCATCTCGGCCTCCCAAAGTGCTGGGATTACAGGCTTGAGCCACCGCGCCCAGCCCTGATTATTTCTTTTGTTGTGCAGAAGCTTTTTAGTTTAATTATGTCCCATCTATTTATCTTTGTTTTTGTTGCATTTGATTTTGGATTCTTGGTCATGAAGTCTTTGCCTAAGCCAATGTCTAGAAGGTTTTTCCAATGTTATCTTCTAGAATCTTTATGGTTTCAGGTCATAGATGTAAGTCTTTGACCCATCTTGAGTTGATTTTTGTATAAACTGAGAAATGAGGATCCAGTTTCATTCTTCTACCTGTGGCTTTCCAATTATCCCAGCACCATTTGTTGAATAGTGTGTCTTTTCCCCACTTTGTGTTTCTGTTTGCATTTTCAAAGATCAGTTCGCTGTAAGTATTCTGGCTTTCTTTCTGGGTTCTCTACTCTGTTCCATTGGTCTATGTACCTATTTTTATACCAGAATCATGCTGTTTTGGTGGCTATGGACTTATAGTATAGTTCAAATTCGGGTAATGTGATGCCCCCAGATTTGCTCTTTTTGCTTAGTCTTGCTTTGGCTATGCGGACTCTTTTTTGGTTCCATATGAATTTTAGAATTGTTTTTTCTAGTTCTGTGAAGAATGATAGTGGTATTTTGACAGAAATTGCACTGAATTTGTAAATTGGTTTTGGCAGTATGGTCATTTTCACAATATTGATTCTACTCATCCATGAGCATGGGATGTCTTTCCATTTGTTTGTATCGTCTATTTAGTGTTTTGTAGTTTACCTTATAGAGGTCTTTCACCTCCTTGGTTAGGTATATAACCAAGTATTTTATTTTTTTGCAGCTATTATTAAGGGGTTGAGTTCTTGATTTGATTCTCAGCTTGGTCGCTGCTGGTGTATAGCAGAATATATAGTGCTGTGTAGATTTGTGTGCATTAATTTCATATCCTGAAACTTTGCTGAATTCATTTACCAGTTTTAGGAGTTTTTTGGATGAATCTTTAGGGTTTTCTAGGTATATGATCATATCATCAGCAAACAACAAGAGCTCAACTTCCTCTTTACTGATTTGGATGCCCTTTATTTCCTTCTCTTGGGGGAGTGCTCTGGCTAGGACTCCCAGTACTATGTTGAACAAAAGTGATGAGAGTGGGCATCCTTGTCTTGTTCCAGTTCTCAGGAGGAATGCTTTCAACTTTTCCCCATTAAGTATAATGTTAGCAGTGAGTTTATCATGGACAACTTTTATTACCTTAAGGTATGTCCCTTCTATGCTGATTTTGCGGAGGGTTTTAATCATAAAGGGATGTTGGATTTTGTCCAATGCTTTTTCTGCATCTATTGAGATGATCATGTGATTTTTGTTTTTAATTCTGTTTTTGTGGTGTATCACATTTATTGACCTGTGAAAGTTAAACCATCCCTCCATCCCTGGTATGACACCCAACTGATGATGGTGGATGATCTTTTTGACATGCTGGTTGACTCAGTCCACTAGTATCTTGTTGAGGATTTTTGCATATACGTTCATCAGGGATATTGGTCTGTAGTTTTATTTTTTGGTTATATCTTTTCCTGGTTTTGACATCACGGTGATACTGGCTTCACAGAACGATTTAGCGGGGATTCCTGCTTTCCTTATTGTGTGGAATAGCATCAATAGGATTGATACCAATTCTTCTTTGAATGTCTGATAAAATTCAGCTGTGAATCCATCTGGTCCTGGACTTCTTTCAGTTGGCAATTTTTTATTGCCATTTCAATCTTCCTGCTTGTTGTTGGTCTGTTCAGAGTTTCTATATCTTCCTGGTTTAATCTAGAAGGGCTGTATATTTCCAAGATATCCATCTCCTCTATGTTTTCTAGTTTATGCATGTAAAGGTGTTCACAGCAGCCTTGAACGATCTTTTGTATTTCTGTGCTATCAGTAGTAATATCTCCCATTTCATTTCTAATTGAACTTATTTGGATCTTCTCTCTTCTTTTCTTGGTTAATGTCGCTAATATTCTATCGATTTTGTTTATCTTTCCAAAGAACCAGCTTTTTGTTTCATTTATCTTTTGTGTTTTTGTTTGTTTGCTTGTTGGCTTCAATTTCATTTAGTTCTGCTCTGATCTTTGTTGTCTTTTCCTCTGCTGGGTTTGGGTTTGGTGTGTTCTTGTTTCTGTAGTTTCTTGAGATGTGACCTTAGGTTATCTATTTGTGCTATTTCAAACTTTTTGATGTGGGCATTTAATGCTATGAACTTTACTCTTAGCACCTTTTGCTGTATCCCAGAGTTTTTGATAGGTTATGTCACCATTATTGTTCAGTTTAAAGACTTTTAATTAGCATCTTGATTTCATTGTTGACCCAAAGATTGATTATTCAGGAGCAGGTTATTTAATTTCCATATATTTAAATGGTTTTGAGGTTCCTTGTGGAGTTGATTTCCAATTTTATTCCACTGTGGTCTGAGAGAGTGTTTACTATAATTTATATTTTCTTACATTTACTGAGACTTGTTTTGTGGCCTATCATATAGTCTATCTTGGAGAACATTCCATGTGCTGATGAACAGAATGCATATTCTGCAGTTGTTGGATAGAATGTTCTGTAAATATCTCTTAAGTCCATTTGGTGTAGGGTACAATTTAAGTCCATTGTTTCTTTGTTGACTTTCTGTCTTGATGATCTATCTACTGCTGTCAGTGGAGTATTAAAAGTCCCCCACTCTTGCTGTGTTGCCATCTGTCTGATTTCTTAGGTCTAGCAGTAACTGTTTTATAAATTTGGGAGCTCCAGTGTTAGCTGCATATATATTCAGGATTGTGATATTTTCCTTTTAGATTAGTCCTTTTATCATTATAGAATGTTCCTCTTTGTTTTTTTAACTGCTATTGCTTTAAGGTTTGTTTTGTCTGATATAAGAATAGCTATTCCTGCTCACTTTTGGTGTCCATTTGCATGGAATATCTTTTATCTTTTTCCACCCCTTTACCTTAAGTTTATGTGAGTCCTTATGTGTTAGGTGAGTCTCCTGAAGACAGCAGAAATTTGGTTGGTGAATTTTTTTTTTTTATTTTATTTTTTTGGTTGGTGAATTCTTATCCATTCTGCCATTCTGTATCTTTTAAGTGGAGCACTTAGGCCATTTTCATTCAAAGTTAGTATTAAGGTGTGAGGTACTATTCTATTCATCATGCTATTTGTTGCCTGAATGTCTTTTTTTTGTTTTGTTTTGTTCTTTGTTTTTTGTTTTTTTCATTGTGTTATTGTTATATAGGTCCTGTGAGATTTATGCTTTAAGGAGGTTCTATTTTGGTGTATTGCAAGAATTTGTTTCAAGATTTAGAGCTTCTTTCAGCAGTCTTGTAGTGCTGGCTTGCTAGTGGTGAATTCTCTCAGCATTTGTTTGTCTGGAAAAGACTATATCTTTCCTTCATTTATGAAGCTTAGTTTTGCTGGATACAAAATTCTTGGCTGATAATTATTATTTTTTTTTATGTGGGCTAAAAATAGAACCCCAATCCCTTCTAGCTTGTTGGATTTCTGCTGAGAAATCTGCTGTTCCTCTGATAGGTTTTCCTTTATACGTTACCTGATGCTTTTGCTTCAGAGCTCTTAAGATTCTTTCCTTTGTCTTGATTTTAGATAACCTAATGACTATGTGCCTAGGCAATTATCTTTTTGTGATGAATTTCCCAGATGTTCTTTAAGCTTCTGGTGTTTGGATGTCTAGATCTCTAGCAAGGCTGGGAAGTTTTCCTCAATTATTCCCTCAAATATGTTTTCCAAACTTTTAGATTTTTCTTCTTCCTTAGGAAAAACAATTATCTTAGGTTTTGATGCTTAACATACTCCCAAGTTTCTTGGAGGCTTTGTTCATTTTTTTTAAATTCTCTTTTATTTGTCTTTGATGGATTGGGTTAATTAGAAAGCCTTGTCCTCGAGCTCTGAAGTTCTTTCTTCTGCTTGTTCAATTTTATTGCTGAGACTTTCCAGTGCATTTTTCATTTCTCTAAGTGTGTCTTTGATTTCCAGAAGTTGTGGTTGTTTTTATTTATGCTGTCTATTTCACTGAATATTTTTCCTTTCATATCCTGTATCAATGTTTTTAATTTCTTTAAGTTAGACTTCACCTTTCTCTGGCATCTCCTTGATTAGCTTAATAATCGACCTTCTCAATTCTTTTTCTGGAAATTCAGAGATTTCATCTTGGTTTGGATTGCTGGTAAGCTAATGTGATCTTTTGGGGGTGTTAAAGAACCTTGTTTTGTCATATTACCAGAATTGTTTTTCTGGTTCCTTCTCATTTGGGTAAACTATGTCAGAGGGAAGATCTGGGACTCAGGGCTGCTGTTCAGATTCTTTCATCTCATGGGATGCTCCCTTGATGAAGTGTTCTCCCTCTTCCCCTAGGAATGGGGCTTCCTGAGAGCTGCACTGCAGTGATCATTTTTGCTCTTGTGGGTCTAGCCAACCAGTGGAGCTACCAAGCTTCAGGCTGGTACTGGGCAGTGTCTGCAGAGCCCTGTGATGTGATCCATCTTCAGGTCTTTCAGTCATGGATACCAGCACCTGCTCCAGTGAAGGTAGTGGGGGAGTGAAGTGGACTCTGTGAGGGTCCTTGATTGTATTTTTGTTTAGTGCACTGGTTTTTTGTTGGTTGGCCTCCAGCCAGGAGGTGACGCTTTCAAGAGTGCATCAGCTGCAGTACTATAGGAGGATGCAAACTTGCCCTAGGGTTGCCTGGTTAAGTATTCAGGTTTTTCAGACAGTAAACAGGGACATAGAGCTCCCAAGAGATTATATCCTTTGTCTTTGGCAACCAGGGCTGGTAGAGAAAGACCACCAGGTGGGAGCAGGAATAGGTGTGTCTGAGCTCAGACTCTCCTTGGGCAAGGCTTGCTGCAGCTACTGTGGGAGATGGTGGTGTGGATCCCAGGCCAATGGAATTATGTTCCCAGGGGGATTATGGCTGCCTCTGCTGAATCACATAGATCACCAGGGAAAAGGGGTAAAGTCAGCAGTCACAGGCTTCACCCTGCTCCCATGTAGACCACAGTCCTAAAGGTTGGTCTCAAGAAAGCAAGCAGACTCAGTTTTTCGGCATCTCAGGGAGCCTGCAGTGGTGATCCAGTTCCTCCAAATGGTCTGTGCATTCTCTCAGCTTTTCTGGCATGTTCCTGCAGTAGTTCTTGGAGCAGAAGTTCATGATGTGAATCTCCACACACTGCTCTGTCTGAGTGGGAGCTGCAAGCTAGTCCTGCCTCCTATCTGCCATTTTAATCCAAATCTCCATAGATGCTTTTGCAAGTGACAATACACCATGCTGCCAAATGACTCTGAATAGCAAGGCCCACAGAGAAGCAGAGTGGTGGAAACTTCTTCCCAGAAAAATTCAATCCTAATTATAAATGGCTAAAAAGAAGGTATTATAAAACAGAACCTGCCAGGGTGTTGGTGAAGTCAGGAACAGCAATAAAATGAGCCATCATATTTCCAAGCCAAGCCATATGGCGTGAGAGCTAGTAGAGGCACTAGAGGACTTAGAAAGTAAAATCTGCCAATTTATTATAAAATTAGCAGATATACTATTACTTAGCTTAGGTAAACTTGACTGGCTATAGAAAGATACTGTCTAACATTCAACATATTTTTATAAAACAATCCTACCTATTAAAAACTACTTTGGCAGCCAATAAAATAGATGCCTATTTTTTATTGCAAAGAGATAAAATTTTAAACTAAAGCTATATTTTACCTCAATTATCTTGAATGGCTTTATAACTCATTTATATTTTATTTAAAAACCATTTTCTAAGCTGGATTGTTTTAATTTAAAGTATACATTCTACCTAAAGAAATAACTGGAGATGGATATATTACATACATATTTTTATAAAGTACACGTTTAGGAAGTAGGAAGCTTAAACACAGCTGCTTCCTTAATACACAGTTTGCTATCATTTTATTGCCACAATAAGTTATAGTCAATAAAAGGTTTTTTTCCTTGTATTACTCTTCAGTGATTTTATAGAGAGGAAATCAGATGTTGGGCAGCGTTCAAGAATACATATTACTTTCAATGTTCTCACTTTATGATACCTTGATTTTATCCCATAAAATCTTTTCTGGGGTTTCAAAGTTCTCTGAATCCAATGAGGATTATATTTATTATTATTATTATTACCACTCACACCAATACACCATGCCATTTTTTAAGACAAGCAGAAAAAGTATAAGGCTTAAAAAATCATAATGGGTTTGTTAATGCACTATTTTTCTTTAATTTTTACTTTTATTCTAGATTTTAAAAATGTGAAATGCTTCACGAATTTGCATGTCATCCTTGTGCAGGAGCCATGCTAATCTTTTCTGTATCATTCCAATTTTAGTATATGTGCTGCCAAAGAAAGCACCTAAGGCACAATTTAAAGGGTCATTTATTTGCTATGTAATTTTGACAAAAAGGTCAATTGTTTCATTCTCTTTGAAGTTCAAGCACTAGTTATTGTTATAGTTTTATAATAAGTGGTATAAACATACCTATAAAATAACTGTTTTCTTTTTCCTTTTCCCTTTTTTTTTTTTTTTTTGAGACAGGGTCACCGAGGCTGGAATGCAGTGGTGCAATTACGGCTCGCTGCAGCTTTGACCTCTTGGGCTCAAGTGATCCTCCTGCCTCAGCCTCCTGAGTACCTGGGACCACAGGCATGCACCACCACACCAAGCTATATATTTTTTTTTTTCATTTTTAGTACAGACAAAGTCTCACTATGTTGCCCAGACTGGTCTTGAACTCCTGGTCTCAAGTAATCCTCCTGCCTCAGGATTGCAGGTGTGAGCCACTAGGTCTGGCCAATAAATTTTTAATGGGAAAAAAAGCTTTTTTCTTGTGATGACTAGCATAAAAACTTCAGTCATCCACTGCAGAAAAAGTGGGCTTTAAATCAAGATTTAAAGAAAAATACTGTCAAACATTATCAAACAGTAAATATAAAAAGATAGTAACATTTTTCTAAGTGACAAACTCATTCTTCCTTAATAAATTTTAATTTAGGAAACCAAAATCTAGGTGAGAATATATTAAAGGCATTCTTCACATAAAATAAGACAGCATTTGTAATATTTTTGACCCAGCTGAAAGAATAAATAATCACTATTTATTGAGGATTTACTGTACTTAGTTATGTATTAAGACACATATAGTCTCACTCAATCCTGACAATAACACTACGAGATAGATACTTTATTCTTAGCTATGTATTAATTAGGTATGTATTAATACACATATAATCTCAGTCAATCCTGACAATAACACTATGAGGTAGATATTTTATTTATCTTTAGATGAGGAAACTAAGCCAAACTCTCTTGCTATACGACAAGAAAGGAATTCTTCATACTTTATACCCTTTCACCAAATTAAATGAATTTGTACTTTAATTAAAAGAAGGCAAAGCTACTTTGTGAAAACACTACTTGAATCATAAACATATCCATGATCAGTTTAAACTTGTTCTTTTCTACACTTTAAATTTGAAGCAAAATCAGAGTTATTTTATAACTAGCACACATGTATTCAATGCCTAAAACACTGTCTGTGATATTGGACCCAGCAAGAGAAAAAAGGAGTCATGAAGATGTTTTATCTCCTTCGGCTTTTCAAATTGTACTCACTGCTAACAAATACTAGATTTTCCCCAACAATACTCAAAAAGGTTTCTCTTTTGAGCATATAATATTATCTTTAGAAATTAAATGTATAAATCTATTGTTTCCAGGAGTGTAAGTCCAACATAAATCTTACAAATAGTCCTCAGGTCTCTTGCTGACTAGTCGTTAGATCACCAAAACCACTGTAAGTAGAATAAATGCAGTAACCTATTTTTAATTATAGATTTCTAAGACCGATTTCTTTTTTTTAAGTAAGGTTGTCTATAACGTTACTTAAAGTAACGTTACCATAAAGTAAACATTGACATTTCAGTGTTGGAGGCCTGGTAGAAAGTGGTGGAAATGAGTCTCCCAAAAAATAAACAATTCTCAACATTAGCTGAAATTTCTTGGTGGCTCTCAAGCCCTTGGGGAAAAACGAAAGGTTGTCCTCACGCTCAAAATAAACACAAATGCCCTATTTTCAAACCAAAGTCTGTAAAAGGGGCAGCTGCCCATATATTATTACTTGTTAAACTAATGGATGAGTATATACTACGTAAAGTAAGCACGTTCACAAACCAAGAGCATTCCGATGATCAGTTTATACATTCGCCTATGCTAAAACCCTAACTTGTAAGGACCCAGAAGTGACTGAGAACACAGTACTGGTCAGGGTGATATGTAATTATGCTAGGAGTAGGATTTTAGTATTTTAAATGTTTACTTCTTTTCCCCAATCTTACTCATTTATTTATTTAAGAGATTGGGCAGAGGCAAGGGGGTCTCTCTATATTGCCAGGCTGGAGCGCAGTGGCTATTCACAGGCCACTGCAGCCTCAAATTCCTGACTTCGAGTCATCCTCCTACTTCAGCCTCCTGAGTACCTGAAACTACAGATGTGTACCACTATGCCTGGGGTTCCTCAGTGTTTCAACTCTTTCTTTAGTTGTTGAAAGAACCACACCAATTACCATGATCACATCTAATAGTCTAAGAGTCTAATATGGAACAAAAGATTCCAAATATTAATTACAAATAAAAAGCAGCTTAGAAATTAATATGTCAAGTTTCTTCAGAAACCTTTAGTAAGCTTATCTAGAAAGATTATCATTCTCAGGAGAAAATCTCTGCATAGCCTTGTTTTGAACCAATTTTATGAGATTTTGTAGTGGGGCTCACTTTAGAGGACATGTGATATAGACAGCAGCAGGGTGAAGAGATTGTCCATACGGTAGGGCAGGGGGAATGAAGGAGGTCACAATAGTGGCTTTGGGCAGGTTATCAGAGCCCATGAGTATAAAGAGGGTGTCCACAGGGGAGACAATGGTAGCCCAGGGCATGGTGTCAGAGCCAGAGCCAGGTGAGGCGGGCATTAGTGCATGGGGGTGGGAGAGTCTCGCAGGGGTTGTTGGAATCCAAGGGGATGGAAAGGGCATCCAGGTGGAAGGTGGTGGAAGTGAGGATCCATGGCAGGGGATCAGAACCTGAGCAAGGTAAGGATGGTGTCCACACGACTACCAGGACCCAAGTGGAGTAAAGAGGACATCTCGAAGGGATAGGGAGGCTGGAGGACAGGGGAGAATGCAGCAGCAGCCCTGCATGGGTTGTCAGAACCAAAGCAGGTGAGAAAGGTATCCAGGTGGAGGTTGAGGGATAACAACATCCCAGGATGCAGTGTAGGTCACTAAGCAGGTGAGGGTGGCCAAAGAGGGCAGTAGCAATGGTAGTGACTCGGCACAAAGTGTCAGAGCCTGCAGAATGAGGAGGGCATCTGTGCCTTAGGAGCCACAGTGTGGGCTTAGTGTGGGGTGCTGGAACCTGAGAGGCCTGAGGAGGGCCTCTATGAAGAAGGCAGAGGTAGGGGCAGCACAGAGATGTCAGAGCTCAATAGAGGTAGAAGAGCATCCCTATGGGGAGGTTTCCACAAGGGTACCTCTGTATGAAGTGAGAGAGAACATCCGTGTGGGCTTGGCCATGACCTGGAGCAGGAAGAGAGAGCCCAGGTGAGGTGAGGAGGCATCCACGCCACGGGGCAGCAGCTCTACTGGAAGATTAGTTACACACAGTGGGGACTGATAAAGTAATTAAATATGTCGAGGATAATGGGAGATAAGTTCCTCACTGTCAGAGAAGGGAGGTACAACTATGGAAAGGGGGAAAACTAGAATGAAACATGTGCTATTAGGTTAGAGCTATGATATTAAACCAGATGCAGTGGCTCACGCCTGTAATCCCAACATTTTGGTAGGCTGAGGTGGGAGGAGCACTTGAGTCTAGGAGTTTGAGACCAGCCTGGGCAACATAGAAAGATCCCATTTCTACAAAAAATAAAAAATAAAAATGAGCCAGGAGTGCTAGTGCACTCCTGTATTCAGGAGGCTAAGGTGGGAGGATCACTTGAGTCCAGGATGTCAAGGCTACACTGAGTGGTGATCATGCCACTGCACTCAATCTGGGTGACAGAGTGAGACCCTGTCTCAGAAAAAGAAGAAAAAGAACTATGAAAGCAATATGAGCTCATAGTTTTTAATGAAGACAGACATAATGACAGTGATAGAGATAGAAATGTTTTAAAATGGTATAATTGGTAAATTCACAATCATTGTGAGTAATTTAAAATCATCTCTGACAGAAGATAAATCAAAGTGATAAAGAACTGAAGAAATTATAGTTTTGAATCACTTGATTATTATTACTTATATTATTATTATTATAATTATAAATATCAACAACAAAGCGATAGGTCCAGGTTATTTTTTGGAAATATTTTACTTTTAAGTAACTGATAATTCCTTTTTTAAACAAATAGAGAATAGATAAAGAAAACTCACCCTAATCGACTTTACCAAACTATTATAATCTTTTTTGGAAAACAAGACCATGGCAGAACAATAAAGAAAAAAATATAGGCCAGGTGCAGTGGCTCATGCCTATAATCCCAACACTTTGAGAGGCCAAGGCAGACAGATCACTTGAGGTCAGAAGTTTGAGACCAGCATGGCCAACGTGGCGAAATCCCATCTCTACATACAAAAATTAGCTAGACGTGGCGGCACACACCTGTAATTCCAGCTATTCAGGAGGCTGACATGGGAAAATCACTTGAACCCGGGAGGTGGAGGTTGCAGTCAACTGAGATCACGCCACTGCACTCCAACCTGGGTGACAGAGCAAGATCTGTCTCAAAAAAAGAAAGAAAAAAAAATCCTAATTTCACCTATGACCATAAATGCAAATTTCTATGGAAAATATTAGTAAACTAAATCCAGCAATTTGTATGTGTGTGTGTGCATATGTTTACATGTGTGAGTGTATGTGTGTGTGAGAACAAGTTGAATTAATCCCAGGAATGCAATGAAGATTATTTAGCATTAAAAAAGTTATAAACACAATTCACCACATTAACAGATTAAGGGAGAAAAACTATATAGTCATTTAAAAAATTAGTAATCTGCATTAAACAAAATGCAACACTAATGCATCACTAAAAAAAAAAAAAAAAAAAAAAAAAAAAAAAAAAAAAAAAAAACAGCGAACTAGGATTAGGAAGAAACTTCCTCAGTCTGATTAAAAACAAAACAAAACCTTTTTGGAATATTTTCTTTAAAGTCAGGAATAAGATGAAGATGCGTGTTAGCATGACTCTTACTGAAAAAGGGCCTAGTATGCCTGGTCAATGCACTATGAAAGACACTTGGTATCAAGTGTGGAAACGAAGAAACAAAACTGACTTTATTCACAGATAATATTCTTGCCCACACAGAAGACCCAGGACAATCAATGAATAACAACCAGAAATAAGAAAACAAGTATCATCACAAAATGCAAAGTGTTGGATCCATGATCACTATTCACAAGTCAATATATTCCTACATGCCAACAATAAACTGGAAAATTAAATTTTAAAAATTCAATTCATAATGGCATTAAAATCCTTAAAATACTCATGAATAAAAGCATAAAACTGAATATATGATTTAAAAGCACTGTGATGGATAAACTGACAACTAGAACAAACCAAAAACTGGGAATAAACCACTTTTATTTGGGATCTTAGTATATTACATATTAACGGGAAAAAGATGAGTGTATTTTGGCTCCAAATAACAGAAAACCAATCACCTTAAACAAAAATTATCATCTCACAAAACAAGATATTTTGAGGTAAGGCTCATAGTCATCACTAAGGATTCAGAAAGTTTTTTTTTTTTCTTTTTGCCTTGATAGGAAAAATACATAATGAAGAAATAAGCTCCTTCTTCTGCCTCTTGATGTATGTTTGTGACATTTTAGACATTCTGGGATAATGAAGGGAGCTCATGGACATCCTGAAGAGGACACAGCTTTTATCCTTACCTGGTTCAACATTTTTGGCAATCTTTGGTAAACTCAACAATATATAACAGGAGACATATTCCAGAGTATTCACTGCATAATTCTTCCTAATCTCACATACATACACACCACACACACACACACACACACACACACACACGGGCACAAATGCAACAGCCTAACTAAACATCAGTACAGATTGCATAAATAAATTGTATATTTATGATGTGGTTTAAAGGAATGAGCTAGATCTACATACATCACTTTATTTATTTATTTATTTATTTATTTATTTATTTATTTTTGAGATGGAGTCTCCCTCTGTCACCCAGGTTAAAGTGCAGTGGCACAATCTCAGCTCAATGCAACCTCCACCTCCCGGGTTCAAGAAGTTCTCCTGCCTAAGCCTCCCGAGTAGCTGCCTGAGTATAGATGACCACGACCACACCCAGCTAATTTTTATATTTTCAGTAGACACAGGATTTTGCCATGTTGGCCAGGCTGGTCTCGAACTCCTGACCTCAAGTGATCCGCCCATCTCAGCCTCCCAAAGTGCTGGGATTATAGGCGTGAGCCACTGCACCTAGCCCATCACTTTGGATTATCTTAAAAATAGAACCTTGAGAGAAAAAAGCAAGCTATTTAGGGATATTTATAGTATAACATCACTTATGTAAAATTAAAACCTATAGCATAAATGCTCTATATTATTTATGAAAAAGTAAATATTTAATAAAAATGTAAAAACAACAAATTGAGCTTGTAATTATCTCTAGGGAAAGAAAAAGGAAAATCAAATTAGAGATGGTTATATAGTATCAAGAATGCTTCAACTTTATCTCTAGTTTTATTTCTTTAATGAAAAAGGATCCATGATAGATATGAAAATAATGATAAATCATATTGAGTCTATGTGGAAAGTTTACAGATACTCATTGTTTTAGTACATTTATGCTTTATAATCCTCTATCCCTTTTTAAAGTACTGTATAATTTTAAAAACTACTTTATAATTTTAAAAAATACATACTACATATTTTTTGAAAAGTTTCCCATGAAAATATTTCATCAGTCATGAAAAGTTCCTATCCCACATACAAATATCTGTATAAACACTACAAATGGAGATCACTTCCTTCATTTTTTACTAAACGCCATTTTAAGGCACATGCTATGTGTTGCTTAAGGACTAGAAACTAGGTAATGTCAGAGGAAATGTGAATAGTAGTAATATGCTACAGAAAAAGTAGCAAGGATCAAATAAAGACACCATGAAGAGCGAGAAAGGTCCAAATGGCATAAAATTGAAAGAGGTTTCCAGAGGTTAGTTCAATGCTCAAAAAACATCCTTAGTATTGAATAAGAAGCCAAAGACATTACTGTCAAAATATTTTTTTAAACAGGTGTGAAAAAAGTTTCTACTTGAACTTTAACTCGGGGGCACTTAGAGAATATGAAGCAGGGCACATGTCAACAATATGATTTATTACTAAGGCTATAATAAATGTCAAAGTTTTTCCCTGGAAATCAAAACATTAATTATTAAGATCCCACGAAGTACCCACAGCAACATACCTGAAGAAGGAGTCTTTCAAAAGCGAGAAAGTTGTCCCACTTGGCAGTCTGTGGGTGTTTCAACGTTTGAGCTGTGGCCAGCCCAAGCTGGAGGAGCCCACAGTGATTCATTAGAGCTTTGAGGTTGTTCTTGAAGAGCTGAATATAGGACATGAGCTGTCCTGGTGTGACTCTCCCTGGAAAAACATAAGAATTTATCAGTGTACCCCTTTCTGGGAATAGTACAAATAATGAGAAGGATTCCATTAATAATACCACTGTTTTGTATTTGGGCAGAACATCAGAGTTGACTACAAGCTTTCCTAAGCTATTGTGATTCTTACAACTATATAGTGAAAAGAGCAATATTGGTACTATTATTAATAGTTGCATTTTGCAAGTAAAGAAACCGGGATGTTAGTTAAGGATCTGGTCAAGGTCATATTGCTAGTAGAATTCATTTTATCATTATGTAATACTCTGTAAATAAGTTTTCAAATAAAGTCATATAAATAAATATTTGTTGAGCTCAACTTGGAGTACCTCTTTATGACATATGACATAGCAACCTAAGAGGGAAAAAGGTATGATTTCTAATTGTGTGTGTATATACATAAAAGAAGATGAGAAATAGGTTATGACTGTACCTAAAACTTTGCCACTGATATCAGTGACTTCATGACAATATTCATGAGGATAAAAGCAGTTACACGGAACAAAAATGTATCAAGAACTAGGGCGGCAAAACCACTGGAAGAGGAGGTATCAGAAGAAAAGTTTGGTGTGGGTAACAGCACATTTGCTACAATGGTCACCTACATTTAGAACAAGAGAGTCCACTTCATAAAAGGACAGAGACTGTACAAAACACATGTACATCTACAAACACACAAACTGTTGAGGATTCACTCCTTCAGAGCCCCTAACTCCAAGTTTTGCCGGTAGCAGTCTTTCCACTGAGTCTCCTCCCACTCTCCAGTCTATGAAATTTCATTCCTGCCATTCCTCCATGCTATGTGCAAAGCTCCTGGACACCAGATTCTCCCCACCAGGCAAGAAGGCACTGGGGCCAAACATAGATGTAAGCCAAGTAATTCATTCCTATGTTTCACCCACGCCATGTTTGTGGGTTGTTCTTTGATACTGAAATCCAAGTTTATTTGCTTGTTATTCCGAGGTTTTTAAATATTTGGCAATGAAACCACCTGCATTTATTTAGCAATTTACACAGTGCTTACACAAACACACCCTTTACTGATTCTCATGGCAACTCCTTGAGGTAGCAAACGAGGCTTGTGCTGCATCTACTAGCCCTGCCCGACATGCTAAGAACACAATGTCTTACCCAGTGCTAAATGGCAGATATTACTTAATAAATGGTTTTTGCTAAAAGTAAAGACCTCGCCACATGAAACTCAAAAGCCTACAACATATCTTTCTATCTTTTCATTAATTTTTTGAAGAGATTAAGAATGTTTAAGTTCTTCATTACCAGTTTATCAAGGTAAGCATTTAAAGAAAAAGAACAGTGGGAATGATAAGTAGGAGAGTGAGTCTCACGAGTATCTTTAGTCCCTTGGTAAAGCATGGGTTTGCTCCTGATTCTCAAAGCAGCAAGCTAACAATTTGCTTGCTCAAGTACTCATAGAAAAAAGACCTCATAAATACTTTGATTTCTTTATCAGGTTTATTAAGGTATTTTCTACATACAGGAACATTCACCCTTTTCTAGTGTACAGTTCTATGAATATTGACAAATGGATATGGTTGGATACTACTGTCACAGTCAAAATACAGAACATTCCCATCATTCCAAACAGCTCCCCTTCTTGGTAGTCCATTCACTTTCCCCAATTCCAGCCCTGTTGGTTGACGAACCCTTACCTGTGTTTATCTGATTTCCATCTCAGTTTTGCCTTTCTAGAGTGTCATATAAATGGAATCACATAGTATGTAGCCATTTGAGTTTGGTTTCTTTCGATGAATCATAATGTATTTGAGATTCATCCACGTTGCTGCTTTTTCTTTTTCTTGCTGAGTGATATTTCATTGTGTGGATGTATCATAGTTTAGCCATTTATTTATCTATTCACTAGTTAATGAGTATTTGGGTTGTTTTCAATTTTTTAGAAATTATGAATAAAGCCTTCACAAACATCTGCGTACAGGTTTTTGTGTGTGTATACATATGTCTCATTTTCCTGTAGGCAAATTTCTAGGAGTAGGTTTCTAGGTCAGATGCTAAGTATCTGCTTACTTTTAATTCTTTTTCAGTTTTTAAGCTTTATTTTATCACTCTTCTCAAATATATCAGAAAGCAAATCAACAGTGCATCTTATGTTAAGTTTACAACAAAACTGAACAATGTAATTGTGTTTGATGAAAAAGTTTTTTAGCAAAAAAGCATATGATACAGTCCATTGAAATGCAGGGTTCATGCTTTTTAGGTACATTAAAAAGTGGAAAATAAAAGACCTCTGCTACGCAGCAACATAAAACAAGTTTAAAAGACTTGAGTGGAAATCAGACACTTAGGGGTTTGTGGAAAAAAAAAAAAAACTTCTTGGTACTGATCCACATCTACATTTATAGTCCCATTTAGTTACTTTTTTAATTTTTATTTTAGGTTTAGAGGTACATGTGCAGGTTTGTTATATAGGTAAACTCATGTCATGGGGATTTGTGGTACAGAATATTTTGTCACCCAGGTACTATGTCTAGTACCTACTAGTTATTTTTTCTGATCCTCTCCTTCCTCCTACCCTCCACCCTCAAGTAAGCTCCAATATCAGCCGTTCCCCTCTTTGTGTCCATGTGTTCCCATCATTTAGCTCCCACTTGTAAGTGAGAACATGCAGTATTTAGTTTAAGTGCATGTTTAATTTTATAAGAATTTGGCAAACTGATTTCCAAAGTGGGCTGTACCACCAGCAACATATGAGAGTTTTAGTTGTTTTACAACTTCACCAATACTTGGTTTTGTCAGCTATTTTTATTTTAGCCATTCTAACAGATGTGTAGCAGTATCTCATTGTGGTTTTAAATTTCATTTTCCTAATGACTAATGATGTTAAGCACCTTTTCACGTGTGTTTTTTCCCATCCTATATCTATTTTGCTGAAGTGGCTGGTCAAATCTTTTGCTCATTTTTTAATTAGGTTATTTGTTTTCTTATTACTGAGTTGTGAACGTCATGCACTTTTATTGATTCATTGATTCAATATATATTTCTGTAACAGGCACTATTCCTGTTTCCAGGAATAAATCCGTGAACAAATCCAGACAAAAATCCCTACATTTGTAGCCAACAAATAAAGATGATCTCCTAATTAATTCAGCATCTTATGTGTCATTCTCTCTTAAGGGATGGGGACCTTTTGTGCAAATGATTAACATTTTTAAGAAATGATATTCTCTGACACCTATTATATTAAACAAATTTTCAGACAAAATGGTTTCAAACTTAAGAAACTTAAGAAATTGCCATGAGCTCCATTTATTTATATAAACACTGTACTGCAGGTGATGGCAGTGTGGCTCCTAAACACACAGAACTTAGTCTGTCAAGACAAACATTCGTTTATTGACCATACAAAGAGTTACCTAATCATGATAAGCACTGCTAAAGAAAAATACAAAATATCTTGAAGGTGTGAAAGGCTCTACATGATATGAAAACTGCCTACCTCTCTAACTCCATCTCCTCAACTGAAAGAAGAGGAATTAAATAGATTCAAAATATATACAATTCATTTGTACTGTAACTATGTTTTAGAGAGACTCCAGGAAATGGGAATCACCAGAGGAAGCCATCAGAGGATCGGCTTAGATTTCTATTGTAATAACCATACGTTCATTTTAAAGATAAAAGTGTCTTCGATTAAAAAACACAGTCCAGGCCTGGCACGGTGGCTCATGCCTGTAATCCCAACACTTTGGGTTTGGGAGGCCAAGGCGGGCGGATCACGAGGTCAGGAGATCGAGACCATCCTAGCTAACACGGTGAAACCCCATCTGTACTAAAAATACAAAAAAATTAGCCGGGCTTGATGGTAGGCACCTGTAGTCCCAGCTACTCGGGAGGCTGAGGCAGGAGAATGGCGTGAACCTGGGAGGTGAAGCTTGCAGTGAGCCGAGATCGGGCCACTGAACTCCAGCCTGAGTGACAGAAGCAGACTCCATCTCAAAAAACAAACAAACAAACAAAAACACAGTCCTCGCCAGGCGCAGTGGCTCACGCCTGTAATCCCAGCACTTTGGGAGGCTGAGGCGGGTGGATCACTTGAGGTCCAGAGTTGGAGACCAGCCTGACCAACATGGTGAAACCCCGACTCTACTAAAAATTCAAAAATTAGCCAGGCATGGTGGTGGGTGCCTGTAGTCCCAACTACTGGGGAGGCTGAGGCAGGAGAATCACTTCAACCCGGGGGGTGGAGGTTGCAGTGAGCCGAGTTCGCACCACTACACTCCAGCCTGGCAGGCAGAGTGAGACTCCGTCTCAAAAAAAATAAATAAATAATAAATAAATAGAAAAGAAAGAAATAGAAAAGTTAGCTGGGCATGGTGGTGCTCACTTGTAGTCCCAGCTACCCAGGAGGCTGAGGCAGAAGAATCACTTGAACCTGGGAAGTGGCAGTTGCAGTGAGCCGAGATCGTGTCACCGCACCCCAGCCTGGGTGACAGAGCGAGCCTCCATCTCAAAAAAAATAAAATAAAATAAAAGTCAAATTTTTTATCCAATCAGCATTTCCTAGCTGAGACCCAGACTCAGCTACCATCTTTATGTAACGTCACCTTCTCATATAAGGCATGTGATCTAAAGGAACAAATGAGTATATCTCCTAATAGAAAATATCAACACCACACTACCTCGTATTCCTTGTGGATTTAGTAGTTATTCACCTTTTCTACTCTGTTCTATTCCCCTTTGTATGTCCGTTTTTACACACTCATGCCACTAATCCTTTGTTAGGTATAAATCATGACAGCAGATTTTCTTTTTCCTAAAAATCCCTGAGAGGCTAACTGGAACTTAACAAAAAAAGTAATTCACACAGATGCTCCAAAAAAAAAAAAGGCCAGTGACATTTTAAAAAATTTTAAATTTACCATAACTTTACCAAAAGCAAATGGAAATCAACTAATTGACTAACCACTGAAGTAAAATTCCTTGGTTTATATAAACTAAAACAGCAAGCAACTAGACAAGTGTTGAAAAATAATGGACAGAACATTTATTCATACTTCACCTTACAAAAACAACAAAACCCTTGACAGACAGATATACATGGTTATCTAAAAATGTCAACCCACAAGGCTTTACAACACATTTTAAAAGCCATAAAACAAAGGTTATTTCATATTAAGACTGTATAAATATATAGCAACTTTTTGAAATGTGATTTTCAGTTAGGCTTTCATTTTCTTCTTCTTTTTTTTTTTTCTTTACAGATGCAAGGTCTCGTTATGTTGCCCAGGTTAGTATCAAACTCCTGGCCTCAAGCAATCCTCCCACCTCCCAAAGTGCTGGGATTACAGGTGTAAGCCACCATACCTAGCCCTTATTTCACTTTTAAGAAAGAGAAACAAGCTTTTGGTTTCAATTTAGCTAAGAGAAAAACACAAAACTTCATCAAACATCAATTCTATACATTTTCAAAACTGTTATTAAAATATCAATTTATCTCGGGTAAAAGGTTACAGATTTAGAAAACAAAAGGATTTAATATTATGTCAATATTCTCTGTGATTCTTACAATATTGAATTCAACTGAATTCAAATGCATTATGAAGCTGTATTAGTCCATTCTCACACTGCTATAAAGAAATACCCGAGACTAGGTAATTTATAAAGGAAAGAGGTTTAATGGTCTCACAGTTCTGCATGACTGAGGAGGGCTCAGGAAACTTACAATCATGGCAGAAGAAAAGCAAACATGTCCACCTTCACAAGGTGGGAGGAGAGAGGAAAATGAGTAGCAAAGAGGCAACAGCCCCTTATAAAACCATATCTTGTGAGAACTCACTCACTATCACCAGTACAGCATTGGGAAAACTGCCCCCATGATACAATTACCTCCACCTGGTCTCTCCCTGGGGATTATGGGGATTACAATTTAAAATGAGATTTGGGTGGGGACACAAAGCCTAACCACATCAGAAGCTATTCTTCCAATTACTGCACATATTTGCCAAATTATAGATTTCTCAATCTGTTTTCTGGCAGGTAAAATATATTTAAAATATTTACACATATATAATTCTTTATTGGCACTCTTAAAACAATGACTATTTTATCATAGTCATTCTGTCAGACTTGATTTAATGGCAAAACTGTTATGATGGGAAAAAGCAACCAACACATAAAATTTTGTCTAGAGGCCGGGCGCGGTGGCTCACCCCTGTAATCCCAGCACTTTGGGAGGTTGAGGCAGGCATATTACTTGAGGCCAGGAGTTTGAGACAAGTCTGGCCAACATGGTGAAACCCCATCTCTACTGGAAGTCCAAAAATTAGCCAGACACAGTATCATATGCCTGTAATCCCAGCTACTCAGGAGACTAAGGCACGAGAATTGTCTGAGCCCAGGAGAAAGAGGTTGCAGTGAGCCAAGATTGTACCATTGCACTCCAGCCTGGGCGACAGAGGAAAACTCTGTCTAAAAAAAAAAAAAAAAAAAAAAAAAAAAGAAACAATGAAATTTTGTCTAGAATAGCATATTTAGCAAATAAAAAATTGTAAAACCCTTGACATAAGAAACAGTCATATCGTCATTGCCTGTTTTTTATTCATTCAATTCTGCAAAGATGAATGAAAATCCAGTGGGTAGAATTTGAATAAACAGATGTATATGTTTTAAGACATGCATTCTTAGAAATCTAACATCAGCATTTCATTTTTCTCCTTTTCAATCATTTTCTAATATAATAAAGGCAATGTATATTAGAATACTTAAATATAATATATTCTGCTAAAACTCTGGTTTATTAGTTCATACACAACTGGCAAACAGGAATTATGTCAATATTATTCAAAAGTCACATCTGTTCATGTGAGATTTTTTCCCCATTATTTTAATATTTTCTGCTACCAAAGATGGCAGCTAAACACAAAGTAAATGAGCACAACTGAACACACCAAGCTACAAGAGGAATTGAGTACCCTATGAAGCACCCATTCATCATCTTGGCTCTGCTGGCCATGCGCCCTGTTTTGAAAGTGATTCCTGTTTGATTCGACCTGATCTCCAATGCATTTTGCTTTTGACTTCCTAAACAACCTCAACTCCTCTTACACCTTCCAATGAGCTACTGTAAACTCTTTTGCTCACATAAAGTTCCATATATGCTGTAACACTGATTTATAGAAATTTAGCATGTCTTTTTAACTGTGCTAATATTTTTATCAAGAGTCTTAATGTTTTTGTAAGTGCTCTGATTACAAGGTTGCATAGATTTTTGAATGGGCTCCTGCTGATACCACGAGCCCTGATTCCTAGTATGTGATGCAAAACCCAAGTTTTTCAGAAATGCATATATATCATAGCAAAAAATACCCCTGCTGATATATAGACAGGGGTGGAACTTTACTAAGATTAAACTATTGGTTAGTACAGCACCATGAAAGAAAACTTCAAATGTTAATTCAACAGCTGACACATGAGAAACAGAATCTTGAGTATGCCAGATGGCTTACGAGTTCCGTAAATAATGTGCAAAAGACAAGAGGCTACCCTGAGCACATGTGTTTATATTGGCTTCGCAGGAGATGCATCAGAATGATAAAAAGGAATAAAAAGGGGTAGAAATGCACTCAAGAAGATCACTGAAATAGTCTATAAGCAGACAAAAGATTTCAACACCTTTTCCCCTCACCTGTTGGTTATCTCTGGAACTCACATTATCTATTTTAGCTTTCTGTTTTGTTCTGTCAACTCAGCAAGATCTTATAGCTGTCCATGTTCTTAGCAGAGGATATTAAGACCCTTGCCCTTCTCTTTATTTCTTCTTTCCCTCTTTCACCTTTTAAATTATCAGTATTTGTATTTTTCCTGGTCAAGATTGATAGCATTTCTATTTCATTCCATAACCATAATAAATTATGGTTTTACTAAAGTATTTGGTGCTTTTTCTGTAGTTTGATTCTAAAAGTTCAAAATCAATCAGTAGTGTTTATAACACCATAAACTGTATAACAATTCCATTCTCCTGTACTTTGAAGATTCACAGTGATTGTGTCTAATTTAGAGCTTTTTCAAACTTTTATTTTAGGTTCAGGGTAGAGGTACAGGTTTGTTATGAGGTTTTTTAATTCTTTCTACTTGCTTCTCAGTAAACCTATTAATTTGAATACAGTTTCCTTCTGTATTTTGGGAAAGTTTCACATTCTTTCATGCTAATTGCTCTCTGTCTTTTGAAACTATTAATAGTTCATGGGCCTTCTAGATTGCTTCTGTATGCTTGTCTTTTCTCTGATCTTTTCTTCTACATTTCTTTCTATATTCTCTTCTCTCTCCATTGTTCCTACATTTTAGGAGATTTTCTTGATTTATCTTTAAACTACTGGCTGAAGTTTTTGGCTAAATATTTTATTTTCACAATGATATCTTTAATATCCAAGGGTCTTTTTTAAAACAGCTTTATTGAGAGATAACTTACATACTATAAAATTCCCCCCTTAAAGTATACAATTCTGTGATTTTTGGTATATTCATAGAGTTGTACAACCATCAGTGTGATATAATTTCAAAACATTTTTATTAGCCTAAAAAGAAATCCCATACCCAAATAAAAAAGATTTTATATATCTATACATATTAGAATTTCAGCTGAACAAAATTTCCAGCTAAAAGACATAACTGTGCTTAGCTATACCAGGAAATGAAAAAACAACAGAAATGATAATATTCAAGTAAATTCAGCAATAATTGAACTCTGTTTTTTTAAATATAGTAAAACTATCATCATGTGTGGGGTTTTTTTTTTAATTTAATGAAGTACAAATTTCTAGATAGTGAAAGAGTGATGGATGAGTATGAATTTATGGAGGAAAACAAACAACAAAAATCATCTCCCACCTCCATAAGAGGCTTTGCTTGGAATATGTGAAAGGGCTCTGACCACAGAAGGAGCTACCTGCCCAGAAGAAAAAGCATGAGCTACTCCAGCCTCAGAAGCCTCAGGGATAATAGAGGTGAATAGTGAGGAGTATAACCTACATAAAGCACATGAACCTTAAGTATACGGTTCAAATAATTTTTACGTATGTATATATCCATGTACTCACCAACCAGAGCAAGGTATAGAATATGTCAAGCACTCTAGAAGACTCCCTTGTATACTTACCCAGTTGATAATCTCCTCCTAAAGGTAAACACAACAGACCATTTTTTGTCTAGTTTTAAACTTAATATAAATGGAATCCTACATAATGTATTTTTTCTTGTCTGGCTTCTTTTGTTCCAAAATCTCATTTTGTTTGTTTGTTTGTTTGTTTCTGTGTTTTACTACTCTATATGACCATAACAGTTTTTTTTTTAATCAATTCTACTGTTAAAACATATTTAGGTTTTAGAGTCTGGGGCCATCATAAATACTGATGCTATGAACATTCTAAGACATGCCTTTCAGTGGACATAATCATTTGTTTCTATTGGATATATACACAGGTATGGAACTATTGGGTGGGTGAATATCAGTTTTCCTTGATACTGTCAGTTTTCCATGGTTGTACCAATATCCTCACACATTTTACTTTTTTTTTTTTTAAGGCAGAGTCTCAGTTTGTAGCCAGGCTGGAGTGCAATGGTGCAATCTCAGCTCACTGCAACCTCCGCCTCCCAGGTTCAAGTGATTCTCATGCCTCAGCCTCCCAAGAAGCTGGGATTACAGGTGCCCACCACCACACCCAGCTAATTTTTGTATTTTTTTTTTTTAGTAGAGACAGGGTTTCACCATGTTGGCCAGTTACATTTGCTTTAACATAACTTAAAATAATTTTAAAATATGCATGTAATGACGCATTACATGCATAATGTAATGTATGACTGAGAAGTTTCCTTCATGGTATTTTATGCTGGGTAGACAAAAGTCTAATGAGTGAAAGAAAAAAAAAATCACAAGAGAAACCACATTGCCACATTGCCATACTATTAATATGCACCTTTTTTTATTGTTTGTTTATTTGTTTATCTACTTATTTTCTTACCTTATTATATAGAAAAAAGTTGGAAAGGCAAGACACTAATTTAAGAAAAAAGGTTACTTTGAAGAACAGGATGGTGGGGGCAGGGAAGAGAGGAAGTGTACATTCATTTTTTATTTTATATATGTTGTCATCTGAATTTTCTAGAAGCTTGTGCTAGTATAACTTTTGAAATATTGTCTATGTTCTGACACAAAACAATATGTCTCATGTACAACAGACGGATGTATCTTTTTCTCTGGGAAATTTGACTTTATTACTATCACTATTTGTACAACGCACAAAGCATTGTCTTTCAACAGATAAAGAAATAGAAGAGAAATAATAACTCTTTACTTCTTACCTCAATGGGGTTTAAATGAGAAAGAAATATGGTTAACATGCATATTTAAGTCAGCCATAAGAAAAAAAATCCTGCTCATAATGACTATCAGATACTGAAACAACTTATTAAAGGGGGAAGAGGGAAGGAATTATAAATCTTCTCCCACAGGGATTTGGAGGACTATATATACAGCCAACCGTAGAGTGAAAGTTGGATAAAGCCCAGCTGGGAATTGATGTCCATTTTAATAGCACCATAAATATTGAAGGTTTTCCGGGACATCCTTTCAGTAGTATAGGTTTCTTGTTACACAATTTTTTTAGCTCTACAGCATTACAAAGGTAGAATAAGAAATTAATGTGAAAAGAGCACTTTAATTATATGAATCAATTCAATCAAATGGGTTTAAAATTCAGAAATCTGCTGAAAAATCTATTTCAAGGCCACTATGGAATAAGGTACAACTGCTGCAGGATCGGGAGTCATGAACAGAAAATAAATAGCTCTCTCCGAAGTTATACAAAACAGTGAAATATAAAACCACCAGAAACATTTACAGTTTAGCTTTCTTTGGAAATGCAGCCTTCTTGAGGCTAATTTAAACAGTGCCTCAACATTTATAAACTCAGCAGATAGCACGGCAGATAATAGGTAGATTACCTCTGTTTTGCAGGGGCAAATTACCAGGCCGCCAGGGAAACCATTTTCTTGGTGGATCCACTCTGACTTGGAAAGGAATTTCTGCTCTTAAGGGTACCTCTAAATAAATTCCCACCTACAGCCATGGGCCTTCTCCCCATATCATTCTCTCAGGATTTAAAAGCTGCTAGCCATATTATCATGTTGAGGATCCCTTATATTGAGAAAATTTAAGAAACTGATAAGCAAGATGGCTGACTAGAGTTGCCTAACGTTCATCTCCCCGACAAAAAAGAACCAAAACGATAAAAAAAAAAAAAACAACTAAAATTCAAGCAGAATGACTAAAGGAGAATGCTGAAGTACAGTACAGCAAGGGAGTGGTGGAAACCATGTGGGGCACAAAAACTCAGAGGATGGCACATAAAGAAACACCTTGCCTTCACCTCCCCATTCCCCTGGCTGGGATCTGCTCAGAACCAGAATGGTCTTTTCCTTGAGGGGAAAGGGTAAGCTGGAGGCCTCCAGCAGCCCCTATCACCACTGTAGATACCTGCAATCTTTGCTACCAGAGAACACTGCAGTCCTCACAGGTCATGAACCCAGTTAGGGAGCTTCCTGGAGGTCACATGGCTGTACTACTTCAGAAAAAGAACCCACATTCTGTCCCGCCACCCACCACCTCCCCACAACCCTGTGGCCCAAGATGCTTTGCACAGTACCATCTTGAAACTAGAGCCTCTACTAGAGTGCATCCTTCTCTGGGGGAAGAGTAGCCACTGCATCCCATCATCCCTGAGGCTTTGCCATCACTGTACCATATTCACATACACAGAAGCAGAGCATTCCCTAGCCAAACCACTGAAGCTTGCACCCCGCTGAAGTAAAGCTCCCTAAGGGGCACTCCATCTCCTGGATCCCAGCTCCTGCGGTGTGTGCCCCATTCCCAGGCTACTAAGAGCCTCGCCCAGGGGAATACCCACACTCCTGGCACCTGAGCCAATCTGGTGCCTTGACCCCCAGAAATCTGAGCTTCAGCCTAGTGGAGCAGCCATGCACCCTGGTGCCTAAGCTGATGCAGCACCCAGCCTCTCAGGGACACAAAATCCTAGTCCAGCAGAGTAGGTATATGTTCTAACCCCCAAGGACTGGAATCCAGACTTCAGCAAAACCACAGGGCCCCCCAGCATCCCACCCTTTGGGACCTAGAACCTGGTCCCACTAGAGGTCCACCATCTCCCAGTACCTCACTCCCCAAGGACCTGGAGCTCCCGCACAGCAGAGCAGTCATATACCCCATGCTCCCTAGCTGATAAAGGAAACCAAGGCCCTGGCCCAGCAGAGCAGCTATGCTCCCAGGCACCTGAGAAAATGTGGTACCCTGTCCCAAGGGAAATAGAGCTTTGGCTGAGCTGTGGCACCCCCCTCTGGGCCAAACAGTCACAGCACCCCGCCTCCCTGGATGTGGACTAGCCCTTTGAAGTCTGAGCTGTTGAAGTACCCTGCCTCTCTGTGAAGTTGAGTCATTGTTGCCCTGCTCCTTGAACTCTGAAACACAGCCACGGTTGTGTGCCCCCATTCCTGGGCCCTTGGTGCTACTGCACTTGGCCTCACAGAGCCGATGTCACTACCACGTCCCAGCATCCCAGAGTCCAGAGTCACCACTATGTGGTATTCTCTCTCTCCTAGTGCCTGGGTAGCTACTGTGCCCTGTTGGCTCTGGAATCCAAATTTCAGATGTGCTCTGCTCCCCAGGGTCTGACCTTCTAGAACACCCCTTCTTCCCTGGTGCCATGCCAGCTCTGTGCCCTGATCCCTAGGACCAGAGTCACAGACATAAACCTGTCCCCTAGGTCTAAGCTACTGGGGAGTGCCTCAGACTCAATCCCCAACTTTGTGGGAGAGCTTCATCTAACTGTGCTTCAGTTAGTGAACCTGTGCCCACATCACAGGTGTCACAGTAGTTCAGCAAAACACTGAGCTCTGAACCCCAGCTCCATAGCGACTCCAACCACCTGTGCCCTAGAACGCAGTACTATTATCACTGCCTGTGGACCATGTCAGACCTGGCACCAAGAAGGATACGCTCAGCTAACTCTCCGAACTGCGGGAAAAAAAGGAACAGAAAAACCCCTACCCTTACCACTGGGAATCCTAACCTACAGTGCCACCACTGTTGCCAAAAACTCCTGCAGCCTAGGCCACTGAGACACCTATAATCATCACTGACACACTGATCACAGCTGAAGAAGCTACACAGAGAGTCTGTACCCACCCAGAACCAGAGTCAATGCACCCTGCACAAGTAACACCCTAAAACTAACCCGCAGGTGAAAGTCTTTCCCTACAAAAGCCACTTATAAATTGGGAAGAGACAACCATTCTACCAGATACACAGACATCACCATAGGGACACAAAAACATTTAAAAAGCAAGTAAACATGACACCACCAAAGGAACACAATTGTTCTCCAATAATTGACTTCCAAAAACAATGGAAATTTATGAATTGCCTAAAAAGAAATTCAAAATAATAATCTTAAAGAGACTTAGCAAGATAAAAGAGAATACAAATAGACAATTCAATTATACCAGAAAATAATTCATGATCTGAATTAGAAATTCAACAGAGATAAAAATCATAAAAAAGGACCAAACAGAAATCTTGGAGCTGCAGAGAATTAAAAAAATATAATTGGGCTGGGCATGGTAAGTCATGCCTGCAATCCCACCACTTTGGGAGGCCAAGGTAGGAGGATTGCTTTAGCCCAAGAGTTCAAGACCAGCCTGGGCAACACAGCAAGACCCTGTCTCTAAAATAATAATAAAATATAAAAAATGTAAAGAAATAATTGAGAACTTCAATAGCAGACCAGATCAAGCAGAAGAAAGAATCTGTGAGCTTGAAGACAGTTCTTTTGAAATAAATCAGTCAGAGGAAACAAAAGAAAAAATATTGAAAAAGAATTTAGAAAGCCTGTGGGTAGAGTAGCATGCAGCATATAAATATTCTCATTATGGTAATTCCAGAAGGATAAGCAATGGAGAAAAGCATAGAAGCTTATTTGATGAAATAATTACTGAAAATCTCTGAAGTATTAGCAAAGATTTGCTCATCTAGATCCATGATACAAAGTCCCCAAAAAGGTTCAGTCTGAAAAGGACCTAAACAAGGCATACTACGAAAACAAAAACAATTGTAAAAGCAACAAAAGAAAAGAATCAAGTGACATATAAGGGAATCCCCGTTAGATTACCAGTGAATTTCTAAACAGAAACCTTGCAGGCAAGGAGCTAATGGGATGATATGTTCAAAGTGCTGAAAGGAAAGAAATGGAAAAAAAAAAAAAAAAAAAAAAAAAACCTGTTAGCAAAGAATACTATACCCAGCAAAGCTTTCCTTCAGCAATGAAGGAGAAATAAAATTTTCCCCAGATAAGCAAAAGCTGAGGGAATTCATCATTACTAAACCAGCCTCACAAGAAATGCTTACGAAAGTTCTTCAACTGGAAGTGAAAGGACAATTACTATCACAAAAACATATCAAAGTATAAAACTCACTGGTAGAGGTAAATAATTCAAATTCAAAATATGCCATTACTATAATGGTGGTGTGTAAATATTTCAAATTTCTACTATGAAAGTTAAAAGTCAAAATATTCAAAAACAAAAATAGTTACATCAACTTGTTAAGAAATACACAACATTAAAAGATGCAAATTCTGACATCAAAAATATAAATTGTGGGGGGTGGGGAGTAAAAGTCCAGATTACTTTTATGTGACCAAAGTTAAACTGTTATCAAGTTAAAACAAATGGTCTGACTGGGCGTAGTCACTCATGCCTGTAATCCCAGCACTTTGGGAGGCCAAGGCAGGTGGATCCCCTGAGGTCAGGAGTTGAAGACCAGTCTGACCAATGTGGTGAAATCCTGTCTCTAATAAAAATACAAAAACTTAGCCAGGTGTGGTGGCAGGCACTTGTAATCCCAGCTACTCAGGAGGCTGAGGCAGGAGAATTGCTTGAACCTGGGAGACAGAGGCTGCAGTGAGCTGAGATGGCACCATTGTACTCCAGCCTGGGCAACAAGAGTGAAACTCTTCTCAAAAAAAAAAAAAAACAAAAACAAAAATGGTCTATTATGACAGCAAGATGTTTTATGTAAGCCTCAAGATAAAAGATAACCACAGAGCAGAAAACTATGACAGATACACAAATGAGAAAAAGAAAAGGAATCAAAGCTTAGTACTAAAGAAAACTACTAAATCACAGAAGCAAACAATAAGAGAGGAAAAAAGGAAAAATGATCTAAAAAACAACCAGAAAACAATTAACAGAATGGCAATAGTAAACCCTTGCCTATCAATAATAATCTTAAATATAAATATAAACGGATTAAAGTCACCAATCAGAAGATATAGAGTGGCTGAATGGAAAACAACAACTACAACAAGATCAAACTCTATGCTCCCCATAAAAGACCCATTTTAGCTTTAAGGACACAGGCTGAAAGCAAAGGGAAGGAAGAAGATATTTTCTGTAAAAAGCAACCAAAAAAAAAAAAACGCAAGGAGAGCTATACTTAGATAAAATAGACTTCAAGTCAAAAACTGTTACAAGAGACAAAGGTTAATATTTAATGTTAAAGAGGTCAATTCATCAAGAGGATATAACAATTGTAAATATATATGCACCCAACATTGGAGCACCTAAATATATAAAACAAATATTAACAGTCATGAAGAATAAATAGATAGCAATACAATAATAAGAGTTCAATACTCCCGTTTGTACAATGGGTAAGTCAACCACCCCAAAAATTAATAAGGAAATATTGGACTTGAACTGCTCTTTAGACCAAATGGACCTAATAGATTTATATAGAACTTTCCATCTAACAGCAAGAGAATAATATTCTTTAGCACACATAAAACATGCTCCAAGATACACTATATGTGAGGCCACAATATAGGTCTTAAGAAATTTAAGAAGATCACAATCATATCAAGTATTGTTTCTAACCACAATGGTGAGAAACCAGAAATCAGTAATAGGAGAAATATTGAAAAAAAATCACAAATATGTGAAAATTACACAATATGCTCCTACACAAACATGGTCAAGAAAGAAATCAAAAGAAAAATTTAAAAATATCTTGAGACAAACAACAATGGAAACAAAATATATCTTACCCTATAGGTGAAGCAATAGCAGTTCTAAGGGGAGAATTTATAGCAATAAACACCTATCTCAAAAAGAAGATCCCAAATAAAGAGCCTAACATTACACCTCAAGTAACTAAAGAACAAACTAAATCCAAAGTTAGCAGAAAGAAGGAAATAATAAAGATCAGAATAGAAATAAATACAGAATAGAAAAACCATGGAAAATAATTTTTAAAAAGATGGAAAAATAAACAAAATTGACAAATGCCTAGCTAGATTAATTCAGAAAAAAAAGAGAAGACAAAAATAAACAAAATCACAAATGAAAGTACAGACATTACTACAGACACTTCAGAAAATAAAGGAATCATAAGGTACTATTATGAACAATCATATGCCAACGAGTTGGATAACCTAGAGGAAACTGATAAATTTCTTAAGACATGTAACATAGCAAAATTGAATAATAAGCAATTGAAAGTTTGAACAGACCAATAACAAATAAAGAGACTGAAACGAAATTTAAAACCTTCCAACAAAGAAAAGCCCAGAACTAGATGGCTTCATGGCTGAATTCTATGAGTCAAGGAAGAATTATTACCAATACCTCTTAAGCCCACACAAAATAATTAGAGCTAAAGGGAATACTTCCCAACATATTTTATAAGGACAGTATCTCCTTAATATCTAAAGACACTGCAAGAAAACAGAACTGCAGGTCAATATCTCTGATACACATTGATGTAAAAATCCTTAATAAAATATTAGCAAACGAATTCAAGAAAACATCATAAAGATTACACATCATGAAAAAGTGAAATTTATCCCTGGCATGTAAGGTTACCTTAACATATGCAAATCAAAACTCACAAGCATTCTTTTACACTAACAACAGACAAGCAGAAAGCCAAATCATAAGTGAACTCCCATTTACAACTGCTACAAAGAGAATAAAATAAATAGAAATATAGCTAACAAGGGAAGCGAAGGACCTCTTCAAGGAGAACTACAAATCACTGCTCAAGGAAATCAGAGGACACAAACGAATGGAAAAACATTCAATGCTCATGGATAGGAAGAATCAATATCATGAAAATGACTATACTACGCAAAGTAATCTACAGATTCAGTGCTATTCCCATTAAACTACCATTGATATTCTTCATAGAATTAGAAAAAAAAACTATTTTAAAATTCATATGGAACCAAGAAAGAGCCCATATAGCCAAGACAATCTTGAGCAAAAAGAACAAAGCTGGAGGCATCACGCTACCCAACTTCAAACTATACTACAAGGCTACAGTAACCAAAACAGCATGGTACTGGTACCAAAACAGACACATAGACCAGTAGAAAACAATAGACAACTCAGAAATAAGACCACACATCTGCAACCAGCTGATGTTTGACAAACCTGACAAAACCAAGCAATGGGAAAAGGATTCCCTATTTAACAAATGGTGCTGGGAAAACTGGCTAGCCATATGGGGAAAACTGGCTAGCCATACGCAGAAAACTGAAACTGGACCACTTCCTTATGCCTTATATAAAAATTAACTCTAAATGAATTAAAGACCCAAAACTATAAAAACCATAGAAGAAAATCTAGGCAATACCATTCAGCACATAGGCATGGGCAAAGATTTCATGATGAAAACGTCAAAAGCAATTGCAACAGAAGCAAAAATAGACAAATGGGATCTAATTAAACTAAAGAGCTTCTGCACAGCAAAAGTAACTATCATCAGAGCAAACAGACAATCTACAGAATGAGAGAAAATTTTTGCAATCTATCTATCTGGCAAAGGTCTAATGTATAGAGTCTACAAGGAAATTAAACAAATTTACAAGAAAAAAACAAACAACCACATTAAAAACAGGGCAAAACACATTAACAGACATTTCTCAAAAGAAGACATACGTGCAGCCAACAAACATGAATAAAAGGTCATCATCACTGATTATTAGAGAAATGCAAATCAAAACCACAATGAGATACAATCTCATGCCAGTAGAATGGCAATTATTAAAAAGTCAAGAAACAACAGATGTTGGTGAGGCTGCAGAGAAAAAGGAACACTTTTACACTCTTGGTGGGAGTGTAATTTAGTTCAACCATTGTGGAAGGCAGTGTGGCAATTCCTCAAAGACCTAGAACCAGAAATACCATTTGACCCAGCAATCACATTACTGGGTATATACCCAAAGGAATATAAATCATTCTATTGTAAAGATACATGCATGTGTATGTTCATTGCAGCACTATTCACAAGAGCAAAGACATGGAATCAACCAAATGTCCATCAATGATAGACTGGATAAAGAAAATGTTGTGGGGAACATCATACACCGGGGCCTGTCAGGGGTTGGTGGGGAGGGGAGGGAGAGCATTAGGACAAATACATAATATATGTGGGGCTTAAAACCTAGAAGACAAGTTGATAGGTGCAGAAAACCACCATGGCACATGAATACCTATGTAACAAACCTGCACGTTCTGCACATGTATCCCAGAACTTAAAGTAAAATAAAAAATAAAAAAGCAAATATAAATTTACTAATCAAAAAAAAAAAAAAAAGAAAAAAGAAAATGTGGTACATACACACCATGGAATATTATGCAGCCATAAAAAGGAATAAGATCATGTCTTTTGCATGGACATGGATGGAGCTGGAAGACATTATCCTCAGAAAACCAAACACTGCATGTTCCCACTTATAAGTGGGAGCAGAACAATGAGAACACATGGACACAGCAAGGGGAACCACACACACTGGGGTTAGTAGGGGGAGGGGAAGCAGGGGAAGGAAGAACATCAAGAAAAATAGCTAATGCATGCTGGGCATAATGCCTAAGTGATAAGTTGATAGGTGCAGCAAACCACCATGGCACAAGTTTACCTATGTAACAAACCTGCATTCCTGCAAATGTACCCCAGACGTTAAAGTAAAATAAAATAAAATGACGCATGCAAATCATATACTATAATATATCACAATAACAGAATGAAAGATAAAAACCTCATGATCATCTCAAATGATGCGGAAAAAGCATTTGCTAAAGTTCAACATCCTTTCTTGATAAAAACCTCTTAATGGTTTACATACAGAAAGATCGATCGTCAACCTAACAAAGAGCACTTATGAAAAATTCAGTGCTAACATCATAAGCAATGGCGAACAACTAAAAGCTTTTTCCCTAAAATCTGGTATACGGCAGGAATGCTCACTCTTTAAAAAAAATTATACTTTGAGTTTTGGGGTATATGTGCAGAACGTGCAGGTTTGTTACACAGGGATACACGTGTCATAGTGGTTTGCTGCACCCATCAACCCATCATCTACATTAGTATTTCTCCTAATGCTATCCCTCCCCCAGCCCCCAACTCCTCGACAGGCCCCAGTGTGTGATGGTCCCCTCCCTGTGTCCATGTGTTTTAATTGTTCAACTCCCACTTATGACTGAGAATGTGTGGTGTTCGGTTTTCTGTTTTTGTGTTAGTTTGCTAGTTAGAATTATGGTTTTCTTTATCCAGTGTATAACTGATGGGCATTTGGTTTGTTTCCAAGTGTTTGCTATTGTCAACAGTGCCACAATACACATACATGTGCATGTATCTTTATAGTAGAATAATTTATAATCCTTTGGGTATATACCCAATAATGGTAATCCTTGGTCAAATGGTATTTCTAGTTCTAGATCCTTGAGGAATCACCACAGTGTCTTCCACAATGATTGAACTAATTTACACTCCCACCAACAGTGTAAAAGCGTTCCTATTTCTCCACATCCTCTCCAGCATCTGTTGTTTCCTGACTTTTTAATGATTGCCTTCTAATTGGCGTGAGATGGTACATCATTGTAGTTTTGATTTGCATTTCTCTGATGACCAGTGATGATGAGCATTTTGTCATATGTTTGTTGGCTGCATAAATGTCTTCTTTTGAGAAGTGTCTATTAATATCATTTGCCCACTTTTTGATGGGGTTGTTTGCTTTTTCTAGTAAATTTGTTTAAGTTCTTTGTAGATTATTTATATTAGCCCTTTGTCAGATAGATAGATTGCAAAAATTTCCTCCCATTCTGTAGGTTGCCTGTTAACTCTGATGATAGTTTTTCTTTGCTGTGCAGAAGCTCTTTAGTTTAATTGGATCCCGTTTCTCTATTTGGGCTTTTGTTGCCATTGCTTTTGGAGTTTTAGTCATGAAGTCTTTGCCCATGCCTATATCCTGAATGATGTTGCCTAGGTTTTCTTCTATGGTTTTTATGGCTTTAGGTATTAGGTTTAAGTCTTTAATCCATCGTGAGTTGATTTTCGTATAAGGTATAAGGAAGGAGTCCAGTTTCTGTTTTCTGCATACGGCTAATCAGTTTTCCCAATACCATTTATTAAATAGGGAATCCTTTCCCCATTGCTTGTTTTTGTCAGGTTTGTTAAAGATCAGATGGTTGTAGATGTGTGGTGTTATATCTGAGGCCTCTGTTCTATTCCGCTGGTCTATATATCTGTTTTGGTAATAGTACCATGCTGTTTTGATTACTGTAGCCTTGTAGTATAGTTTGAAGTCAGTAGTGTGATGCCTCCAGCTTTGTTCTTTTTGCTTAGGATTGTCTTGGCTATGCATACTTTTTTGGTTCCATATGAAATTTAAAGTAGTTTCTTTCCAATTCTGTGAAGAGAGTCAACAGTAGCTTGATGGGGATAGCACTCAATCTATAAATTACTTTGAGCAGTATGATCATTTTCACAGTATTAATTCATCCTATCCATAAGCATGGAATGTTTTTCCATTTGTTTGTGTCCTCTCTGATTTCCTTGAGCCATGGTTTTTGTTCTCCTTGAAGAGGTCCTTCATATCCCTTGTAAGTTGAATTCCTAGTTATTGTATTCTCTTTGTAACTATTGTGAATGGGAGTTCATTCATGATTTGGCTCTGTTTGTCATATAGGAATGCTTGTGATTTTGCTTTGACTTTGTATCATGAGACTTTGCTGAAGTTGCTTATCTGCTTAAGGAGATTTTGGGCTGAGATGATGGGGTTTTCTAAATATACAATCATGTCATCTGCAGACAGAGACAATTTGACTTCCTCTCTTCCTAACTGAATACACTTTATTTCTTTCTCTTGCCTGATTACCCTGGCCAGAACTTCCAATACTATGTTGAACAGGAGTGGTGAAACAGGGCATACTTGGCTTGTGCCAGTTTTGAAAGGAAATGCTTCCAGTTTCTGCCCATTCAGTATGATATTGGCTGTCGGTTTGTCATCAATAACTCTTATTATTTTGAGATACATTCCATCAATACCTAGTTTATTGAGAGTTTTTATCATGAAGTGCTGCTGAATTTTGTCAAAGGCATTTTCTGCATCTATTGAGATGATCATGTAGCTTTGTCATTGGTTATGTTTATGTGATGGATTATGTTTATTCATTTGCATACGTTGAACTAGCCTTGCATTCCTCGGATGAAGCTGACTTGATCATGGTGGATAAGCTTTTGGATGTGCTACTGGATACAGTTTCCCAGTATTTTACTGAGGATTTTCACATCAATGTTCATCAGGGATATTGGCTTAAAATTTTTTGTGTCTCTGCCAGGTTTTGGTATCAGGATGATGCTGGCCTCATAAAATGAGTTGGGGGAAGATTCCCTCTTTTTTTATTGATTGCAATAGTTTCAGAAGGAATGGTACCAGCTCTTCTTTGTACCTCTGGTAGAAGTCGGCTGTGAATCTGTCTGGTCCTGGACTTTTTTTAGTTGGTAGGCTATTAATTGCTGACTCAATTTCAGGACTTGTTATTGGTCTATTCAGGGATTCTACTTCTTCCTGGTTTAGTCTTGGAAGCAGGTATGTTTCCAGGAACATATCCATTTCTTCTAGATTTTCTAGTTTATTTATTTGCATAGAGGTGTTTATAGTGTTATCCGATGGTAGTTTGTATTTCTGTGGGATCAGTGGTGATATCCCCTTTATCATTTTTTATTGCATCTATTTGATTCTTCTCTCTTTTCTTCTTTATTAGTCTGGCTAGCGGTCTATCTGCTTTGTTAATCTTTTCAAAAAACCATCTCCTGGATTCATTGATTTTTTTTGAAGGGTTTTTCTTGTCTCTATCTCCTTCAGTTCTGCTCTAATCTTAGTTATTTCTTGCCTTCTGCTAGATTTTTAATTTGTTAGCTGCTGCTTCTCCAGTTCTTTTGAATGTGATGTTAGGGTGTCGATTTTAGATCTTTCCTGCTTTCTCTTGTGGGCATTTAGTGCTATAAATTTCCCTCTACACACCGCTTTAAATGTGTCCCAGAGATTCTGGTACATTGTATATTTGCTCTCATTGGTTTCAAAGAACATCATTATTTCTGCCTTTATTTCCTTATTTACCCAGCAGTCGTTCAGGAGGAGGTTGTTCAATTTCCATGTAGTTGTGTGGTCATGAGCGAGTTTCTTAGTCCTGAGTTCCAATTTGATCATACTGTGGTCTGAGAGATTGTTTCTTATTATTTCTGTTCTTTTGCATTTTTTGAGGAATGTTTTACTTACAATTATGTGGTCAATTTTAGAATAAGTGTGATGTAGTGCTAAGAAGAAAGTATATTCTGTTGATTTGGGGTGGAGAGTTCTGTAGATGTCTATTAGGTTCGCTTGGTCCAGAGCTGATTTCAACTCCAGAATATCCTTGTTAATTTTCTGTCTTGTTGATCTGTGTAATATTGAAAGTGCCATGTTAAAGTCTCCCACTATTATTGTGTGGGAGTCTAAGTCTCTTTGTGGGTCTCTAAGAACTTGCTTTATGAATCTGGGTGCTCCTGTATTGGGTACATATATATTTAGGATAGTTAGCTCTTCCTGTTGCATTGATCCCTCTACCATTATGCAATGCCCTTCTTTGTCTCTTTTGATCATTGCTGGTTTAAAGTCTGTTTTTTTCAGAGAATAGAATTGCAATGTCTGACGTTTTGCTTTCCAATTGCTTGGTAAATATTCCTCTATCCCATTATTTTGGGCCTATGCGTGTTTTTGCATGTGAGATGGGTCTCCTGAATACTGCACACCAATGGGTACTGACCCTTTATCCAATTTGCCAGTCTATGTCTTTTAATTGGGGCATTTAGTCTATTTACATTTAAGGTTAACATTGTTATGTGTCAAACTGATCCTGCCATTATGATGCTAGCTGGTTATTTTGCCCATTACTGGATGCAGTTTCTTCAAAACGTCGATGGTCTTTACAATTTGGCATGTTTTTATGGTAGATGGTACCAGTTGATCCTTTCCATGTTTAGTGTTTCCTTCACAAGCTCTTGTAAGGAAGGCCTGTTGGTAACAAAATGTCTGAGCATTTCCTTCTCTGTAAAGAATTTTATTTCTCCTTCTCTTATGAAGCATTTTTGGCTGGATATGAAATTCTGGGTTGAAAAGAAGGGAGAGCGCCAAGATGGCCGAATAGGAACTGCTCCAGCCTCCAGCTCCCAGTCTGAGTGACACAGAAGATGGCTGATTTCTGCATTTTCAACTGAGGTACCAGGTTCATCTCACTGGGACATGTCAGACAGTCGGTGCAGGACACTGGGTGCAGCCCAATGAGCAAGAGCCAAAGCAGGGCAAGATATCGCCTCAGATGGGAAGCACAAGGGGGAAGGGAATTCCTTTTCCTAGCCAAGGGAAACCGTGACAGACAACACCTGGAAAATTGGGTCACTCTCACCCTAATACTGAGCTTTACCAGGGGTCTTAGCAAACGGCACACCAGGAGACTATATCCCGCACTTGGCTCGGAGGGTCCCATGCCCATGGAGCCTCCCTCATTGCTAGCACAGCAGACTGCGATCTAACTGCAAGGATCAAGTTCACACATAACAATATTAACTTTAAATGTAAATGGGCTAAATGCTCCAATTAAAAGACACGGACTGGCAAATTGGATAACAAGTCAAGACCCATCAGTGTGCTATATTCAGGAGACCCATCTCACGTGCAGAGACACACAGAGGCTCAAAATAAAGGGATGGAGGAAGATCTACCAAGCAAATGGAAAACAAAAAAAGGCAGGGGTTGCAATCCTAGTCTCTGATAAAACAGACTTTAAACCAAAAAAGATCAAAAGAGACAAAGAAGGCCATTACATGATAGTAAAGGGATTGATTCAACAAGAAGAGCTAACTATCCTAAATACATATGAACCCAATACAGGAGCACCCAGATTCATAAGCAAGTCCTTAGAGATCTACAAAGAGACTTAGACTCTCACACAATAATACTGGGAGACTTTAACACCCCACTGTCAACATTAGAGAGATCGAGACAGAAAGTTAACAAGAATATCCAGGAATTGAACTCAACTCTGCACCAAGTGGACCTAATAGGCATCTACAGAACTTTCCACCCCAAATCAACAGAATATACATTCTTCTCAGCACCACATTGCACTTATTCCAAAATTGACCACATAATTGGAAGTAAAGCACTCCTCAGCAAATGGACAAGAACAGAAAGTATAACAAACTGTCTCTCAGACCACAGTGCAATCAAACTAGAACTCAGGACTAAGAAACTCAATCAAAACTGCTCAACTACATGGAAACTGAACAACCTGCTCCTGAATGACTACTGGGTACATAACGAAATAAAGGCAGAAATAAGGATGTGCTTTGAAACCAATGAGAATAAAGATACAACATACCAGAATCTCTGGGACACATTTAAAGTAGTGTGTAGAGGGAAATTTATGGCACTAAAGGCCCACAAGAGAAAGCAGGAAAGATCTAAAACTGACACCTTAGCATCACAATTAAGAGAACTAGAGAAGCAAGAGCAAACACTTTCAAAAGCTAGCAGAAGGTAAGAAATAACTAAGATTAGAGCAGAACTGAAGGAGATAGAGACACAAAAAACCCCTTTAAAAAATCAATGAATCCAGGAGATGGTTTTTTGAAAAAATCAACAAAATTGATAGACTGCTAGCAAGACCAGTAAAGAAGAAAAGAGAGAAGAATCAAATAGACACAATAAAAAATGATAAAGAGGATCCACCGACCCCATAGAAATACAAACTACCATCAGAGAATACTATAAACACCTCTACACAAATAAACTAGAAAACCTAGAAGAAATGGGTGAATTCCTGGACACATACACTCTCCGAAGACTAAACAAGGAAGAAGTTGAATACCTGAACACACCAATAACAGGCTCTGAAATTGAGGCAATAATTAATAGTCTACCAACCAAAAAAAGTCCAGGACCGGATGGATTCACACCTGAATTCTACCAGAGATACAAGGAGGAGCTGGTACCACAACATCATCCTGATACAAAAGCCTGGCAGAGACACAACAAAAAAATAGAATTTTAGACAATATCCCTGATGAACATCGATGCAAAAATCCTCAATAAAATACTGGCAAACCAAATCTAGCTGCACATTAAAAAGCTCATCCACCATGATCAAGTGGGCTACATCCCTGGGATGCAAGGCTGGTTCAACATTCACAAATCAATAAATGTAATCCAGCATATAAACAGAATCAAAGACAAAAACCACATGATTATCTCAATAGATGCAGAAAAAAAGGCCTTTGACAAAATTCAACAGCCCTTCATGCTAAAAACGCTCAATAAATTCGGCATTGATGGAACATATCTCAAAATAATAAGAGCTATTTAACACAGACCCACAGCCAATATCATACTGAATGGCCAAAAACTGGAAGCATTCTCTTTGAAAACTGGCGCAAGACAGGGATGCCCTCTCTCACCACTCCTATTCAACAGTGTTGGAAGTTCTGGCCACGGCAATCAGGCAAGAGAAAGAAATAAAGAGTATTCAATTAAGAAGTCAAATTGTCCCTGTTTGCAGAAGACATGATTGTATATTTAGAAAATCCCATCATCTCAGCCCAAAATTTCCTCAAGCTGATAAGCAACTTCAGCAAAGTCTCAGGATACAAAATCAATGTGCAAAAATCACAAGCATTCTCATAAACCAGTAACAAACAGAGAGCCAAATCATGAATGAACTCCCATTCAAAATTGCTTCCAAGAGAATAAAATACCTAGGAATCCAACTTACAAGGGATGGGAAGGACCTGCTCAAGGAGAACTACAAACCACTACTCAATGAAATAAAAGAGGACACAAACAAATGGAAGAATATTCCATGCTCATGGATAGGAAGAATCAATATCGTGCAAATGGCCATACTGCCCAAGGTAATTTATAGATTCAATGCCATCCCCATTAAGTTTCCAATGACTTTCCTCACAGAATTGGAAAAAAACTACTTTAAAATTCATATGGAACCAAAAAAGAGCCCGCATTGCCAAGACAATCCTAAGCAAAAAGAACAAAGCTGGAGGCATCACGTTACCTGACTTCAAACTATACCACAAGGCTACAGTAACCAAAACAGCATGGTACTGGTACCCAAACAGATATACAGACCAATGGAACAGAACAGAGGCCTCAGAAGTAACACCACACATCTACAACCATCTGATCATTGACACACCTGAAAAAAACAAAAAATGGGGAAAGGATTCCCTGTTTAATAAATGGTGCTGGGAAAACTGGCTAGCCATAAGTAGAAAGTTGAAACTGGATCCTTTCCTTACTCCTTATACGAAAATTAATTCAACATGGATTAGAGACTTAAATGTTAGACCTAAAACCATAAAAACCCTAGAAGAAAACCTAGGTAGTACCATTCAGGACATAGGCATGGGCAAGGACTTCATGTCTAAAACACCAAAAGCAATGGCAACAAAAGCCAGAAATGACAAATGGGATCTAATTAAACTAAAGAGTTTCTGCACAGCAAAAGAAAATACCATCAGAGTGAACAGGCAACCTACAGAATGGGAGAACATTTTTGCAATCTACTCCTGACAAAGGACTGATATCCAGAACCTACAAAGAACTCAAACAAATTTACAAGAAAAAAACAAACAACCCCATCAAAAAGTGGGCAAAGGATATGAACAGACACTTTTCAAAAGAAGACATTTATGCAGCCAACAGACACATGAAAAAATGCTCATCATCACTGGCCATCAGAGAAATGCAAATCAAAACCACAATGAGATACCATCTCACACCAGTTAGAATGGCAATCATTAAAAAGTCAGGAAACAACAGGTGCCGGAGGGGATGTGGAGAAATAGGAACACTTTTACACTGTTGGTGGGATTGTAAACTAGTTCAACCATTGTGGAAGACAGTGTGGCGATTCCTCAAGGATCTAGAACTAGAAATACCATTTGACCTAGCCATCCCATTACTGGGGATATACTCAAAGGATTATAAATCATGCTGCTATAAAGACACATGCACATGTATGTTTATTGCGGCACTATTCGCAATAGCAAAGACTTGGAATCAACCCAAATGTCCATCAGTGACAGACTGGATTAAGAAAATGTGGCACATATACACCATGGAATACTATGCAGCCATCAAAAAGGATGAGTTTGTGTCCTTTGTACGGACATGGATGTAGCTGGAAACCATCATTCTCAGCAAAATATCGCAAGAACAGAAAACCAAACACCGAATGTTCTCACTCATAGGTGGGAAATGAACAATGAGATCACCTGGACACAGGAAGGGGAACATCACACACCGGGGCCTGTTGTGGGGTGGGGGGAGATATACCTAATGTAAATGACGAGTTAATGGGTGCATCACACCAACATGGCACATGTATACATATGTAAGAAATCTGCACGTTGTGCACATGTACCCTGGAAGATAAAGTATAATTTTTAAAAAAAGAAAATAAAAGAGAATTTTGAATAAAAAAAAGAAATTCTGGATTGAAAATTCTTTTCTTTAAGTATGTTAAATATTGGCCCCTACTCTCTTCTAGCTTGTAGGGATTCTGCTGAGAGATCCACCGTTAGTCTGATGGGCCTCCCTTTGTGGGTAACCTTCTCTCTGGCTGCCCTTAACAATTTTTCCTTCATTTCAACCTTGGTGAATCTGATGATTTTGTGTCTTGGGATTTCTATTCTCAAGGAGTATCTTTGTGGTGTTCTCTGTATTTCCTGAATTTGAATGTTGGCCTGTCTTGCTAGATTGGGAAAATTCTCCTGGATAATATCCTGAAGAGTGTTTTCCAACTTGGTTCCATTCTCCCCGTCACTTTCAGGTACACCAATCAAATGTAGTTTTGGTATTTTCACATAGTCCTGTATTCCTTGGAGGCTTTGTTTATTTCTTTTCATTCTCTTCTCTCTAATCTTGTCTTCACTGTTTATTTCATTAAGTTGATCTTCAATCTCTGATATCCTTTCTTCTGCTTGATCGATTCAGCTATTGATACTTGTGCATGTTTCATGAAGTTCCTATGCTGTGTTTTTCAGCTCCATGAGGTCGTTTATGTTCTTCTCTAAACTGGTTATTCTAGTTAGCTATTCGTCTAACCTTTTTTCAAGATTCTTAGCTTTCTTGCATTGGGTTAGAACACGCTCCTTTAGTTCGGAGGAGTTTGTTATTACCCACCTTTTGAAGCCTACTTCTGTCAATCTGTCAAACTCACTGTCCATCCAGTTTTGTTCCCTTGCTAACAAGGATTTGTGATCCTTTGGGGGAGAAGAGATGTTCTCGTTTTTGGAATCTTCAGGCTTTTTGCTCTGGTTTCTCTCCATCTTCATGGATTTATCTACCGTTGGTCTTTGAAGGTGGTGACCTTCAGCTGGGGTCTTTGAGCGGACGTCCTTTTTGTTGATGTTGATACTATTCCCTTCTGTTTGTTAGTTTTCCTTCTAACAGTCAGGAACCATGTCTGATTCCCTGCTTTTCACTCCCTCAGCAGGCTGAATTAATTGCTGCAGGTCTGCTTAAAGTCCATCCATCTTGTGGCAAATGGCAGGATTTCCTTTTTAAAGGCTGAATAATATTTCATTACATATTAATCCATTTTATATATATATATATGTATTTTTTGAATTTTTTTATTTTTTCAAAAAATCGTTGCCAAGGCCACTGGCAGAGAGTCTTTTCCCTATGTTCTCTTCCAAGAGTGTTATGGTTTCACATCTTACATTAGGGTCTTTTATCCATTTTGAGTTTATTTTTGTGTATGGTGTAAGATAAGGGTCCAATTTCATTCCTTGTATGTGGATATCCAATTTTCCCAGCAGCATTTATTGAGACTATTCTTTCCCATTGTGTCATCTTGATGCCCTTATCAAATATTTTATGTATAGGATCTAATATATAATAAGCACACATACTATCTTTTAAATACAAAATACCAGTTGTTTCGTATGAAGTCAGACATTAGACATGTGCAAAGATGTAAAATAATGCCACTCTTTTAACTACCTTATTTTGTTTTAGAAAATATAGTTTAGGGGGCGGAGCAAGATGGACGAATAGGAACAGCTCCAGTCTCCAAATGCCAGCGCGAGTGACACAGAAGACCGGTGATTTCTGCATTTTCAACTGAGGTACTGGGTTCATCTCACTAGGGAATGCCTGACAATCGGTGCTGGTCAGCTGCTGCAGCCCGACCAGCGAGAGCTGAAGCAGGGCAAGGCATCGCCTCACCTGGGAAGTGCAAGGGGAAAGGGAATCCCTTTTCCTAGCCAGGGGAACTGAGACACACAACACCTGGAAAATAGGGTAACTCCCACCCCAATACTGCGCTTTAAGCAAACAGGCACACCAGGAGATCATATCCCACACCTGGCCGGGAGGGTCCCACACCCACGGAGCCTCCCTCATTGCTAGCACAGCAGTCTGTGATCTACCAGCAAGGCAGCAGCGAGGCTGGGGGAGGGGCGCCCGCCATTGCTGAGGCTTAAGTAGGTAAACAAAGCCGCTGGGAAGCTTGAACTGGGTGGAGCTCACAGCAGCTCAAGGAAACCTGCCTGTCTCTGTAGACTCCACCTCTGGGGACAGGGCACAGTAAACAACCACAAAAGCAGCAGAAACCTCTGCAGACGCAAACGACTCTGTCTGACAGCTTTGAAGAGAGCAGTGGATCTCCCAACACGGAGGTTGAGATCTGAGAAGGGACAGACTGCCTGCTCAAGTGGGTCCCTGACCCCTGAGTAGCCTAACTGGGAGACATCCCCCACTAGGGGCAGTCTGACACCCCACACCTCACAGGGTGGAGTACACCCCTGAGAGGAAGCCTCCAAAGCAAGAATCAGACAGGTATACTCGCTGTTCAGCAATATTCTACTTCTGCAGCCTCTGGTGCTGACACCCAGACAAACAGGGTCTGGAGTGGACCTCAAGCAATCTCCAACACACCTGCAGCTGAGGGTCCTGACTGTTAGAAGGAAAACTATCAAACAGGAAGGACGCCTACACCAAAACCCCATCAGTACATCACCATCATCATCAAAGACCAGAGGCAGATAAAACCACAAAGATGGGGAAAAAGCAGAGCAGAAAAGCTGGAAATTCAAAAAATAAGACCGCATCTCCCCCGGCAAAGGAGCACAGCTCATCGCCAGCAACGGATCAAAGCTTGACGGAGAATGACTTTGACGAGATGAGAGAAGAAGGCTTCAGTCCATCAAACTTCTCAGAGCTAAAGGAGGAATTACGTACCCAGCGCAAATAAACTAAAAATCTTGAAAAAAAAGTGGAAGAATTGATGGCTAGAGTAATTAATGCAGAGAAGGTCATAAATGAAATGAAAGAGATGAAAACCATGACATGAGAAATAAGTGACAAATGCACAAGCTTCAGTAACCGACTCAATCAACTGGAAGAAAGAGTATCAGCGACTGAGGATCAAATGAACGAAATGAAGCGAGAAGAGAAACCTAAAGAAAAAAAAAGAAAAAGAAATGAACAAAGGCTGCAAGAAGTATGGGATTATGTAAAAAGACCAAATCTACGTCTGATTGGGGTGCCTGAAAGTGAGGGGGAAAATGGAACCAAGTTGGAAAATACTTTTCAAGATATCATCCAGGAGAACTTCCCCAACCTAGTAGGGCAGGCCAACATTCAAATCCAGGAAATACAGAGAACGCCACAAGGATACACCTCGAGAAGAGCAACTCCAAGACACATAATTGCCAGATTCACCAAAGTTGAAATGAAGAAAAAATCTTAAGGGCAGCCAGAGAGAAAGGTCGGGTTACCCACAAAGGGAAGCCCATCAGACTGACAGCAGATCTCTCGGCAGAAACTCTACAAGCCAGAAGAGAGTGGGGGCCGATATTCAACATTCTTAAAGAAAAGAATTTTCAACCCAGAATTTCATATCCAGCCAAACTAAGTTTCATAAGTGAAGGGGAAATAAAATCCTTTACAGATAAGCAAATGCTTAGAGATCTTGTCACAACTAGGCCTGCCTTACAAGAGAGCCTGAAGGAAGCACTCCACATGGAAAGGAACAACCGGTACCAGCCATTGCAAAACCATGCCAAAATGTAAAGACCATTTAGGCTAGGAAGAAACTGCATCAACTAACGAGCAAAATAACCAGTTAATATCATAATGGCAGGATCAAGTTCACACATAACAATATTAACCTTAAATGTAAATGGACTAAATGCTCCAATTAAAAGACACAGACTGGCAAACTGGATAAAGAGTCAAGACCCATCAGTCTGCTGTATTCAGGAGACCCATCTCACATGCAGAGACATACATAGGCTCAAAATAAAGGGATGGAGGAAGACCTACCAAGCAAATGGAGAACAAAAGAAAGCAGGGGTTGCAATACTAGTCTCTGATAAAACAGACTTTAAACCCTCAAAGATCAAAAGAGACAAAGAAGGCCATTACATAATGGTAAAGGGATCAATTCAACAGGAAGAGCTAACTATCCTAAATATACATGCCCCCAATACAGGAGCACCCAGATTCATAAAGCAAGTCCTTAGAGACTTACAAAGAGACTTAGACTCCCATACAATAATAATGGGAGACTTCAACACTCCACTGTCAACATTAGACAGATCAACGAGACAGAAAGTTAACAAGGATATTCAGTAATTGAACTCATCTCTGCAGCAAGCAGACCTAATAGACATCTATAGAACTCTCCACCCCAAATCAACAGAATATACATTCTTCTCAGCACCACATCGCACTTATTCCAAAATTGACCACATAATTGGAAGTAAAGCACTCCTCAGCAAATGGACAAGAACAGAAAGTATAACAAACTGTCTCTCAGACCACAGTGCAATCAAACTAGAACTCAGGACTAAGAAACTCAATCAAAACCACTCAACTACATGGAAACTGAACAAACTGCTCCTGAATGACTACTGGGTACATAACAAAATGAAGGCAGAAATAAACATGTTATTTGAAACCAATGAGAACAAAGATACAACATACCACAATCTCTGGGACACATTTAAAGCAGTGTGTAGAGGGATATTTATAGCACTAAATGCCCACAAGAGAAAGCTGGAAAGATCTAAAATTGACACTCTAACATCACAATTAAAAGAACTAGAGAAGCAAGAGCAAACGCATTCAAAAGCTAGCAGAAGGCAAGAAATAACAAAGATCAGAGCAGAACTGAAGGAGATAGAGACACAAAAAACCCTCCAAAAAATCAATGAATTCAGGAGTTGGTTTTTTGAAAAGATCAACAAAATTGACAGACCGCTAGCAAGACTAATAAAGAAGAAAAGAGAGAAGAATCAAATAGACGCATTAAAAAATGATAAAGGGGATATCACCACCCACCCCACAGAAATACAAACTACCATCAGAGAATACTATAAACACCGCTACGCAAATAAACTAGAAAATCTAGAAGAAATGGATAATTTCCTGGACACTTACACTCCTCCAAGACTAAACCAGGAAGAAGTTGAATCCCTGAATAGACCAATAGCAGGCTCTGAAATTGAGGCAATAATTAATAGCCTACCAACGAAAAAAAGTCCAGGACCAGATGGATTCACAGCTGAATTCTACCAGAGGTACAAGGAGGAGCTAGTACCATTCCTTCTGAAACTATTCCAATCAATAGAAAAAGAGGGAATCCTCCCTAACTCATTTTATGAGGCCAAAGCCTGGCAGAGACACAACAAAAAAAGAGAATTTTAGACCAATATCCCTGATGAACATCGATGCAAAAATCCTCAGTAAAATACTGGCAAACCGGATTCAGCAGCACATCAAAAAGCTTATCCACTGTGATCAAATGGGCTTCATCCCTGGGATGCAAGGCTGGTTCAACATTCGCAAATCAGTAAACCTAATCCAGCATATAAACAGAACCAAAGACAAGAACCACATGATTATCTCAATAGATCCACAAAAGACTTTTGACAAAATTCAACAGCCCTTCATGCTAAAAACGCTCAATAAATTCGGTATTGATGGAACGTACCTCAAAATCATAAGAGCTATTTATGACAAACCCACAGCCAATATCATACTGAATGGGCAAAAACTGGAAAAATGCCCTTTGAAAACTGGCACGAGACAGGGATGTCCTCTCTCACCACTCCTATTCAACATAGTGTTGGAAGTTCTGGCTAGGGCAATCAGGCAAGAGAAAGAAATCAAGGGTATTCAGTTAAGAAAAGAAGAAGTCAAATTGTCCCTGTTTGCAGATGACATGATTGTATATTTAGAAAACCCCATTGTCTCAGCCCAAAATCTCCTTAAGCTGATAAGCAACTTCAGCAAAGTCTCAAGATACAAAATTAATGTGCAAAAATCACAAGCATTCTTATACACCAGTAACAGACAAACAGAGAGCCAAATCATGAATGAACTTCCATTCACAATTGCTTCAAAGAGAATAAAATACCTAGGAATCCTACTTACAAGGGATGTAAAGGACCTCTTCAAGGAGAACAGCAAACCACTGCTCAGTGAAATCAAAGAGGACACAAACAAATGGAAGAACATACCATGCTCATGGATAGGAAGAATCAATATTGTGAAAATGGCCATACTGCCCAAGGTAATTTATAGATTCAATGCCATCCCCATCAAGCTACCAATGACTTTCTGCACAGAATTGGAAAAAACTGCTTTAAAGTTCATATGGAACCAAAAAAGAGCCCGCATCTCCAAGACAATCCTAAGTCAAAAGAACAAAGCTGGAGGCATCACGCTACCTGACTTCAAACTATACTACAAGGCTACAGTAACCAAAACAGCATGGTACTGGTACCAAAACAGAGATATAGACCAATGGAACAGAACGGAGTCCTCAGAAATAATACTACACATCTACAGCCATCTGATCTTTGACAAACCTGAGAGAAACAAGAAATGGGGAAAGGATTCCCTATTGAATAAATGGTGCTGGGAAAATTGGCTAGCCGTAAGTAGAAAGCTGAAACTGGATCCTTTCCTTACTCCTTATACGAAAATTAATTCAACATGGATTAGAGACTTAAATGTTAGACCTAATACCATAAAAACCCTAGAGGAAAACCTAGGTAGTACCATTCAGGACATAGGCATGGGCAAAGACTTCATGTCTAAAACACCAAAAGCAACGGCAGCAAAAGCCAAAATTGACAAATGGGATCTCATTAAACTAAAGAGCTTCTGCACAGCAAAAGAAACTACCATCAGAGTGAACAGGCAACCTACAGAATGGGAGAACATTTTTGCAATCTACTCATCTGACAAAGGGCTAATATCCAGAACCTACAAAGAACTCAAACAAATTTACAAGAAAAAAACAAACAACCCCATCAAAAAGTGGGCAAAGGATATGAACAGACACTTCTCAAAAGAAGACATTCATACAGCCAACAGACACATGAAAAAATGCTCATCATCACTGGCCATCAGAGAAATGCAAATCAAAACCACAATGAGATACCATCTCACACCAGTTAGAATGGCGATCATTAAAAAGTCAGGAGACAACAGGTGCTGGAGAGGATGTGGAGAAATAGGAACACTTTTACACTGTTGGTGGGATTGTAAACTAGTTCAACCATTATGGAAAACAGTATGGCGATTCCTCAAGGATCTAGAACTAGATGTACCATATGACCTAGCCATCCCATTACTGGGTATATACCCAAAGGATTATAAATCATGCTGCTATAAAGACACATGCACACGTATGTTTATTGCAGCACTATTCACAATAGCAAAGACTTGGAATCAACCCAAATGTCCATCAGTGACAGACTGGATTAAGAAAATGTGGCACATATACACCATGGAATACTATGCAGCCATAAAAAAGATGAGTTTGTGTCCTTTGTAGGGACATGGATGCAGCTGGAAACCATCATTCTTAGCAAACTATCACAAGAACAGAAAACCAAGTACCGCATGTTCTCACTCATAGGTGGGAACTGAACAATGAGATCACTTGGACTCAGGAAGGGGAACATCACACACCGGGGCCTATCATGGGTAGGGGGGAGGGGGGAGGGATTGCATTGGGAGTTATACCTGATGTAAATGACGAGTTGATGGGTGCTGACGAGTTGATGGGTGCAGCACAGCAACATGGCACAAGTATACATATGTAACAAACCTGCACGTTATGCACATGTACCCTAGAACTTAAAGTATAATAATAATAATAAATAAATAAATAAATAAAAAGAAAATACAGTTTAGTTATTTTTTGTAAAAATGTTACCTTTGTTAACATATAATGGGTTTATTATTATCTCAATATGAATTAATAAATATTTTCAAATACCCCTTGCTTTCTTTTCTAATGTCTTGTTTTCTATCTATCCATCTATCCGTTCATCTATCTCACATGTATCAATGGATGTAATCCATATAAACAAAAATTATTGAGGAACTCCTTGGGTTTTTAAGACTGTAAACGGGTTCTAAGACCAAGAAGTTTGAGAACTGATGTTCTAAATCAGTGTTACTTTCGGATTCCACAGGAGAGTGATAGAAAAGCAATTCATTAAAGAAATATGTAACAAATACCAACTGACACTATTAATTCAAGAATTTATTTATTAATTCCATAAACATTTCTTGGGTATACAGTAAGTTCAAGTTCCTGTGTTAGGTGCAAAGAATACTAAGAAGCATAGGTAAGAGTTCTCAGCCCCAACTACTCTGAGTCTGGTGGTAATTGCTGTGATATAATTATAGTACAAACAAAGAGATGAGAGCTATGATAGAGAAAATGTTGGGAGAGAACTGGAAAGCCCAGGATACTGAATGATAAGAAATGGGCTTTTATGTATTTATTTATTTTGGAGTGGAGAGTAGAGTAGAATAAGGCTCTAACATTGGTGGCAGTCATTAAGTAGCATCTATGTGCAAGGCACAACAGGAGATACAAAGATATCTACATCCTTCTAGGAAACTAGAAATAACAGAAGGCATAAAACAATTATCAGAAAGAGGGAGAGATCAGAAGAGCAGAGTGATATGAAGACAAAGGGAAAAGAACCCAAGAAAGAAGACGTAATCAGATGCTAGAGAGACATCAAAAGGAACAATAAGTATCAGAAAGGAAATTTGTAAATAGAAATAATAATTATTAATTATTAATTCAATGAAAACTATTTCTGCCTCTTTCTATTGAAAATAGAAATACTCATTGTCTCTCTGTTACTCACCCAAACTCATCAGGCAATCTATTCATTCAAACTGCAAGCACTAAGCCACCCACCATGTACCAAGCCAATGGCCAATGAAGGACATGACATGTACACTGTCTAGCACGGTTTTTGATCCACACAAACTTAACTATATCACATCATTGTAAATGCTAAAAAGGCATCCAGAAAAAGAGCTGTGTGTCCTTAGAAGCCAGAGCAATTAATTCAGCGTGCTGAGGGAGTGAAAAGCAGGGAATCAGACGTGGTTCCACAGAGAAAGTGACATCTGTATTTAGTCATGAAGAATCAGATGGGTTTTGACAGGAAAGATGTGCATTTTTGTGTGCGAATGAGTGTATTGGAAGGTGATAGGTTATATTAGTCAAGGTCTTGGCGGGAAAAAGATGGCACGCCAACTGCATCTGGGCAGGGAGAAGCCAGGCAAACAATATCCTAACTATACTTTCCTCTGACCCTCTAAATCTCCTGCCTATGCCTTTCATAGGCCAAACTCAAATGAGAGGCACAGTCCATGAAGGTCAGTCTCCAGAGGCACAGATATAGAGGGGTGGAGAGTGATCTGGAAGAACAACCAAATGACAGTATTTCAGACAGACAACAAACACCTGGATCTGCAAAAGTTCATGTAGGAAAATAAGTAATAGAGAGGGAAAGCAATGAGAATAGGTGAGTGACGCATGAGGCTAGAAGGCAGAACCATCTTTATAAATAGCATGCTTAGACATTTGGATACTATCCTGAGGCAATGGGGACCCACCAAAGGGTTTTAAACAGGGGCATGGCATAATCATATCTGAGCTTGTAGCTCTGTAGATGCTACCTCCCCCAATCCCTAGTTGTTTGATTCCTGTCTCTAAAAAGAGGCCTGATAATAGAAGTCAGACAGATCCAGCTTTGTATTCTGGCTTACTTGCTATGTAACCCATCAGTCAGGACCCAGTCAGAAGACATTAAACACACCAGCGACATGAACAGAGAAAACTTAACATACAGAAGCGTTAACTGGGTAATTGAAAGGATAAAAAGAGAACTCCAAGGTACCAGGGAGGTAGCAACTACACGAAGGTAGCTACCACCACCAGTGTGGAGGAAACAGAAGCAGGAGATTGAAATTATTAAAACTTACAAACATAGGGACTGAAATGCAAACCTCTGACAATGGAGCACTACTTGGCTGGGGTGGTACCTCTGAGGAGAGGGTGCCCTGAAGCTAGTTCTTCGTTAGAAGAACTGTACACTGGATTCAGCTGCTACCACAGGAAAAACTTGCCACTGCTGTGGTGAAGGAATATATTGTTGGCAAGACACTCACAAGCAGAAAGAAAGTCCACAGAAAGCAGAAAGGAAGAAAGCTGCTTCTTCCCCTCTAGGCTTGCAATTTCCCTCTAGTTCCACTTATTAGCATAGCCTGACAGGTATCCAGCTGGGCAAGCTGAAGTGTATTCTGAAAGTCCCAGCCCCAGCATCATGAAGTGGGAGTTTAGATCTGAGAGGCGGAATTTAACAATTGGCACAGTAATCCTGGAAAAGAAACCTCAGCTTTGTGGTCTCAGTTTTCCTTCTCTGTGAAATGGGAGTTTTAAAAAATTACCAAATTTATACTATTGGGAGCATTAAATGAAACAAACTATGCAAATCTTCTGTTATAGTACCTGAAACAAAGTAGCTATTCAATAAAAGTTAATTCCATTCCCCATTCTCCAAATTGTGATATCAACTAACATATGAAAACAAAGATGTGTGTGAGTAAATAATCAGTATACATCTCTTATGAGGCAGTCAGATGTTCTCATCTTTTATAAGTGACCATATATCACATGGTATGTTAGTCTTACTAGGTTTTAACTTATCCTTTTTGCAAAGCTGGGCAATCTCCCCATCTGCCCACCCATTTCTCACTCTTTCTCCCTGGCCTCTCTCTCTCTCTCTCTCTCTCTCTCTCTCTCTCTCTCTCTCTCTCTCACACACACACACACACACACACAACAAAGAGATTTACATGCACACATGCTCCTCTTAATTTCAGAGAAAATTTTTCCCGTGAAGGCAAAAAATATAAATGTGATCAAAACACAGCTGTTATTCAGCCAGAACTGGATGAACTCAAGTATCAAAAACAGGAAGTAGAACACTTCAATGCTGTTTTTAAAAAACACATATCAAATAAAATTTTAAAGTATTTTGATGTATTGCTGTTTTTCAAAGTCAATACTGCTAAATGTTGAAATTCAGAAATGAAAGTGTGTGGAATTGGTGGAAAACAAAAATCACAAATCTTTTCTGGGGCTTTATTAAGAGAAGCAAAGGCCAGGCACGGTGGCTCACGCCTATAATCCCAGCACTTTGGAAGGCCGAGGCGGGCGGATCATAAGTTTGAGAACAGCCTGGCCAACATAGTGAAACCCCATCTAAATAAAAACACAGGCCGGGCGCGGTGGCTCAAGCCTGTAATCCCAGCACTTTGGGAGGCTGAGACGGGCGGATCACGAGGTCAGAAGATCGAGACCATCCTGGCTAACAAGGTGAAACCCCGTCTCTACTAAAAAAATACAAAAAAATAGCCGGGCGCGGTGGCGGGCGCCTGTAGTTCCAGCTACTCGGGAGGCTGAGGCAGGAGAATGGCGTAAACCCGGGAGGCGGAGCTTGCAGTGAGCTGAGATCCGGCCACTGCACTCCAGCCTGGGCCCCAGAGCGAGACTCTGTCTCAAAAAAAATAAAAAATAAAAAAAAATAAAAATAAAAATAAAAACACAAAAGTTAGGTGGGCATTGTGGAGTGGGCCCGTAATCCCAGCTACTCGGAAGGCTGAGGCAGGAGAATCGCTTGAGCCCAGGAGGCGGAGGTTGCAGTGAGCTGAGATCATGCCACTGCACTCCAGTCTGGGCGACAGAGCAAGACTTCATCTCAAAAAAAAAAAAAAAAAAAAAGAGAGAAGCACAGTGAAGTGTTCAAAATAGGGGAAAAACAAGACAACATCTTTGTTCAGTTCTGGAATTCACATTTTAGGAGGGATGTTAACAAACTAGAGCTCTGCCAGTGACTTAAAACTAGAAGTAAAAGGTGGGAAAGGCTTGTCTTTTCCCAAATGGTTAAAAGAACTCATCATATTTAATTTGGAAAAGAGACAACGGTGGTGAGTTTATAGGACTGACACTAAGATGTCCCAGAACTAGGAGAGCAATTAAGAAGTATCACACTGTAATGGATCAGATTATCATCTATAAACGTAACTCTAAAGATTTTTTCCATAAAAGTGTGACCACAGAGGATTAGGAATCCCAAATACAGTCAAGGGGATGTTGGCGGTGCAGGGAGGAGTCAAGGAGGAATGAACAGAGTCAGGAAAGAGGGAATGCAATGGAATTATAACGAAGCCGAACATGGAAAAGCTATTTAGAATTCTGCTTAAAAAAAGACAGGTTTATCAGAAGGGAGATATTTAGCATAAAGCCTAGAAAAAGATGAGTGAAGTGGAAAGAATGAATGAGTACATTTCCGAGAAAGAAAGGGGAAATCATCTAACTTGATCTGTTTGCTTTGCTTTCACTCTCACCAAACAACCTTCTTATAATTTAGTTTCCCATGTAGATTTTCCCATAGACAGAGACTGTAACTATAGCGTACTCATTCCAGTTTGCTTGATAGTCGTAACTTCACTCTACTCAGAGCTTTTATTCTCCTTTAAAATTCCAGAAAATAGCTATTTCCCCCATTTTATGGACAGAGGAATTGAAGTTTGGCTAGTAAGTGGCAGAACTGTGATTCACCCTCAGATATAATTGACTTTGTACTGTATCACAATCAGAAGAGGCTAAAGTCACAGAAAACACAGAGAGACATATAAGAAAGCGGCAAAGTCTAGTAGTGAATACTGCAAAGAAGTCGAGAAGGATGGTGACTGGTAAAAATGTACTTATATTCATTGGTCTGGGAGACTTTCCAGTAAAAAAGTGTCATGAGCCAGACTACACTACATTAGTAAGAAAATAATAAAGAAACAGAGGCATCAAGTATAGAACACTCTTTCAAGAACTCTAGCTACAAAGAAAAGACAGTATCATAAAGATACCTGTTTCACTTCAGCTCTAATATAATAGAATACTTCTGCCACCCATTAAACACTGGGGAATATGTCCACTTTGTAGAGAACTATAGGACAAATACATGAAGTTCCTCAACCACAATCATATTCCAGTGAAAGATTCTCCGTAAAATGTACCAGAGTTTGAGATGGACATCATCTACTCATTTCTTCTGTGAGTAGCCATTTTAGACTTAAACAAATGGATTTCTTATGGTCTGTTTGTTTTGTTACTTTCAGAGTACATTTTTCATTATGGAAGCCAGTGGGAAAAATACAATTCCATTTCAATGTTTTAAAAGTCACTTTTCTGGAACATATCTATTTAGTTAACTGACAATTTAATAACAAGCTCTCAGAAAGATGACATGTTTATATGTGCAATGATAAAATGAATTTTTTTCTGTCTTTTAGCAATTAAACATTTTTCCTTTAAGTGGATGATGTTTATTTCTCTTGGTGCTCATAGTGTTTTAACATGAATTTACCTTGTACTGAGAAATTTTATATTTAAGATCTGAGGTTTCAATCATGGGATCCCTCCCCATAAATTTAAATACAAGAGAATCCTGAGTCTATAATTAAAATCTGTTTAACATCTCAAAAATACTAGAAGCCTTTATCACAGAAAAATTTATACTTCAGTAGAAACTACAGCAAAGATGGGAGAATTGTGCGTAGTTTAAAATATATTTTATAGTTTTAAACACTATATGATAAGCTATATGATAGGCAGTTTTCAAAAGTCAATGTTTTGTTATGTTTACAAGTTCTAGTTTTTTCCTTACTGTTCATAGTTATGAATCTATTTACATATGAAAATGAGACACAAGAAATTCTGGCTAGGGATATGAAGCAAAAATGGGCAACCATACTGTGCTATCTGTTACTAAAGAGCAGTTAGCACATGGATAGAGTATGCTTTGAATCAATCTTTTTGGTCCTTCTTACAACAGAAGTTTGCTAACAATCCTCTGCTTTTTCCCTTCTTTCTTCCTCCCACTCCCACCCCAACCCCTATCTAGAGTTGTGGGATGAAGCAAACAATTCTATCTTCAAAAAAAATCTTTTTTTTTGGTTGACAGAAAACTCAAACATTTAAATGTGAATTCCTTATGGGATTACCTGGCCTTTTTAAAAATTTCTGGCTCTGATTATTTTTCAAAGATACAGCCCTTTAGAAAAGTAGTTTATTGCTCTTTCAAGAGTCCTGAATTGAGCAATAAAAATTGATTTATGCTCTGTAATAGTATCATAATGTTGTATCTCTGAAACACATATAAATTAACCTTAACATCAAGACCCTTTGTGCATTCCTACTTTCCTTGATTCACAATTTTTTTTTTTTTTCCTTTGTTGCCAGGCTGGAGTGCAGTGGTGCAATCTCAGCTTACTGCAACCTCTGCCTTCCAGGTTCAAGTGATTCTCCTGCCTCAGCCTCCTGAGTAGCTGGGACTAAGCGCCACCATTCCCAGCTAATTTTTGTATTTTTAGTAGAGACAGGGTTTCATCATGTTGGCCAGGATCGTCTCAATCTCTTGACCTGGTGATCCGCCCGCCTTGGCATCCCAAAGTGCTGGGATTACAGGCGTGAGCCACCGCGTCCAGTCAATTCACAATATTAATTAGTTCTTGTTTCAACATACTTAAGAATAAGACACTCAATAAGGTAAATATACTTGTTACTAATGTGTACCTAGGGCTATGGAAAGGAAAGGAGAGGGGGGATGGGAGATGGAGGGAGAGAAGGAAGGAAAAAAGGAGGAAGAAAAGAAAGAGAATTAATAGTCAAATGCCAGGATGTCTCAGTGCAGCAACTTTGAGACCCACTCTAAGGGTGAGGGGCCAGGCTAGGGCATGTCTGTCTGCTAAATTGTTTTTAGTATAATAGTTCATTTATTAATTCAAAACTATTAAAAGAGCTCTCACCCTTCAAAACCACTTCTGGCATTGGGTATATGAATTAGAATAATTTTATAAATAAAGTGCAATTATGTGGCATCAAAATTCTTGGACTTGAATTCCAGTCCTACCACTTATCAGATATATAGCCTTGGGCAACTTATTTTTCTCTGTTTCAGTTTCCTTATCTGAAAAATGAGATACTAATAGTATATGCCTCATAGAATTACTCTAAGAATGAAATAAGATAACACATGTAAAGAGTCCAAAGACCTAGCATACTATAAGTTCTCAATAATGGTTAGTTATTTCACTTTTCTTATCATCATTATATTCCTCGAAGCCCTCAAATATAGTCACCTAATGCACTTTTTTTTCATGTTATAACCCTGTAACATTTTTCTTCCTAGATTCATCCATATTCTGCTACTTCCAAATTTTGTTCTGTTTCAACTTAGTTTGATTTTTGCCCTCATGTGTAATCAAGAACTTGGGCTATGAATCTCAGCAAAGAAAAATGTTCCCATCCAGTAAAATGTACTAATATTTACTGAATACCTAAGAACAGATTATAAGAGAGAAACCTTATTTTTAAAAGAGAAAAATAAAATTTTACAAGCTTCCAGAAACAAATTCTACCTATTAACCAGATTCAATATCCGTATTTAAATATTTCTGTATCAATAAAATTATTTAATATTTCTTAAAACAAAAAAAATGAAAAGCCAAATTTTTTTCTAAAATCAACACATTAGTTCTGTGGTTCTCTGACTTTTTGATCAAAAGAAAAAAGGCCACTTAAAACTTAAATTCCATTGCAGTCATATTCATCTAATACCAAAGACAAAGGTGGATGTGAAAAAAAATGAGAAATAGAAAAGTTAGGTATGTAATCCCTGGTGAAGAAGAAATAACACTGATGTGACTTGACAATTAGCACTCCAAGGGTGAGGGACTAGGCCAGACCATGTCTGTCTGCTCAATTGTCTTCTCAGTACCATTTCATTCACTAATTCAAAAGTAATAAGAGAACTTTTACCCACCATAAGTGGGGGAATAGGGGAAGAATGGGGAAAAAAGGGAGTAGGGGTAGAATAGAATTAAGGAGAGGTAGCCCAGACCAATTTTGATAGTTCTAGAATAGATGAATAAGAAACTAAAATAATCAGTCTTTGTAAGCAAAAACTCTCCTGGAGTTCCCAAAGCTGAATCTAAGAAAAGTGGTCACTGCTGAGCCCAAGGGCAGTGTGCACATATTCCCTCCCTATTCTTTCAACAGTATACAAAAGTCGTTACTACTTTAACCTAGATTCCGTGTTGTCTAGGTTGGCCCACAATTCAGAGCAGGTTTAAATAAGCTTCCCCAGAGACTGCCTGTGTCCTAGGTTTAGGCTTACCCATACTCATCTTGATTGGCAGGTTTTCTCTGCTTGCCGCTTCCACTAGATGTCTCCGAACCTCCATCACTGCCTCTTTGTGCTTAGTGTTGAGTAAAGCTTCCCACAGGGCTTTGGCTGTGGTGTCACTGCAGGAAAACCACAAAAAGAGCTTCAGATTAAATTTCTACTGGATACTGGAAAGGATTGAGAGCAAAATACTTTTTAAAATAGATTTTTGAGCATTAATGTAGTCTTTCCTACTGATAGACTCTAAGTATTAGGATTAAAGCATGCCTAATTCACATAATTGGCAGAAAATATTGAGAAATTAAGGAAACAATAAAATCAAGTGAATAAAGGGAAGAAAAGCTGTACTGTGTGATGAGAAGTGTGGGAAAACTATGGATAAATTTTTTTTAAAGATTTTGCACTTAAATCTTTCGGAATGCAACTCAACGTCACTAGAGTAACATAAATGTTATATAAGCCAAAATTAAATGCATGTCTCAAAATGATTTATCAGTGATTATAAGCACTATATCAATTCGAGATTAAATACCTGTGTGAGAAACAAAGCAATCAGCAATAGCAGTTCATTCAAAAATTACTCAATAGACTTCCTAATTAGTAGACTTCCTACTAAATGAAAATCAGGAATTATACTAAGTAACCATGGACTGAAGTATCCCACTTTGGGCCTTAGGTTGGAAGGATGGTACTTACTAAAACCTTTACAATTAACCGTTGATAACAGCACGAAGCACTGCATTATATGCAAGGCCTCATCTGGGCTCACTTCCCCAATAGCCCTCTGTCTCACCCAACATGCTATGTCCAAATTATAAATGAGGGCAGTGTTCCTTCCGGAAGATCTCTGCCATGTAGCCAAGTATACACATTTGTAGTAATGTTTTAAAAACTCAATACAAAGAAACAAGGATGACTTCTGTCCCTTTATAAAGACTTTTTCCTCCAATCAAAGCCCCAGTTACTCTCCTACTATTCACTTAGTAATAGTTAAAAACTAAATACATTTTAATTTAGTTTTAAAGTTATATCTATTAAGATTTTAATTTAGTTTTAAAGCCATACCTAATAAGACATATCTTCCAAGTTTGAATTTGATCTTGAATAATAGAATAATATATTTTTACACTGAGTTTAATGCCTGACACATTATAATCTTTCATTGAATAGTTTTTATTATCATCTATTTTTCCATAACGAACTAATATTACTGCTCAACATACTCCACTTGTTTTAATCTGATCGAATCTGTCATCATTATAACTCTGCATCTAATATTCTTAAGTTTAATTTAAGTAAGCAGGTAAACTACATGCCAGGCCCTATATTTGGTTGGGATATAGATTTTTAAAAAGCTTTGAATGGCATAGTTTAGAAGACAAGGCAGATACAAAAGCAAAGAAATTACTTTAAAAGTGTGGTAATAAAATCCATGGTCAATGCTTGCATAGGTTTTTAGGCAAGTGTATTCCTAGCTGGGAGGATAGGGACTGAAGGAATGATTTCTACTGGAAATGATGAGCAAGTACAAAGATATATAAGCTCTAAAACCAGCCTGGGAAGAAGTCAAAACTCAATCTGGGAAGGAAAATGGCAAAAAAAAAAAAAAAAAAAAAAAGGCTTCAAGAAAGATATAAAATCTTGGTTACAAAATAAGAGAAAGAAGGACATTTCAGAATGCAAAAAATCCTAGGAACATGACCCTGAGGAGCACCGTTCTGTTGCATGCCAAGGTGCATGGGGAGGGGGCAGTGGGAGGAGGGCATAAAAGAAGGTGCAGCCACACTCTGGGGGTTCTGCATTCCTTGCCAAGTCATGTCAACTTTGATATGTAGGTGACAGGAAGCCAAGGAGCATGTGATTGATTTCACACTTTGAGAAGAACAGCATAGCTCAGCAGTTATGAATATAGTCTTTATCATAATTCAAAAGCAGGTCTGTTTGCTATGAGGCTTTCAGAAAGTTACTTAATTTCTCTAAAGCTCTGCAGGCAACTGAAGAACCATGGAAGAATTCTGAGCATGGGAGCTACAATCCCAGTTTCCCAAACTTAGGCTTCATAATTGTTCTCTGCTTTTAGTCTCAAAAACACCCCTCCACAAACCACAGGGATTTCTCACATAGCCTCAATGCAACCCAGAACTTTCAGAGTAGAATGTCACTACCCTCCTCTTTTCCATGAGAATATGTATCTGGCTAATATGTCTCTAAGATCACAGTAGGTTAGGTAACGTTGTGGTTACCCTATCAGATTGGTGTAGTGGTTTATGGACTCTGGAGTCAGATAAATCTGGGTTCAAACTCCAACCATGCTTCTCCTCACCCACTCCAAATACATGGCCTCCTAGACCATTCTTCCCCTGTATTCCAAGCACAGGAGCACTCTTCCTACAAATCTCTCTCTCCCTCCAGGTATCTGCTAAAATGTCACCTTATCAGAGAGGTCTCCCCTTACTGCCCTGCATAAAAAAGTGACAACGCCTATCACAGTACCTTATGCTAGCACTCTCTTGTCTACTTACTGGGCTTTACTGTTCTACATAATTCTAATTACCAGCTGACTTATTATGTTTCCATGTTTATTTGTTTGTTGTCTGTCTCTCTCATAAAAGGTGGGGTCCTTCTATGAAGGCAGGGACTTTGTTTTACTCATTTTTAATTCTTCACTACCTAGAACAGTACAGATCTCTGGTGGGTATACTCAGTAAATATTGAATAAATGATACTTGTTAATTGTGTAACTGTGCACATAATTAATGCTCTCTTTTTCTTATCTGTGGAGTTGGAAGTTATAATAGTGAATTCACAGGGTTGTTGTAGGATTAAATAATATAATTCATTTAAAGCACTTTCCTGATTCACAATAAATGTAAGTTGTGTGGTGGTGGTTGTAGTTGTTACTAGTATTACTGTAGTTATAAGTGGTATTGTCTTATATCCATGGTCTTTAATTCACTATGTTCAAGAGTTTGTGATATATCGGATGAATTCACTTACTTAATTACACTGAGTATGCTTATTCATACAATTTTGATTAGTACAGATGTACTAAAGTCACTCGAAGCTTGTACCATCTGGCTCTTGTCTATTAAAACATTTTAGAAAAAATACACAGTTTCCATGATCTCTAACAGTGATGCATACTCAGGTCATGTTTTCTTGAAAATTGTTTTGCCAATAAACAATTCTGGGCTGGGCATGGTAGTTCACACCTGTAATTCCAGCACTTTGAGAGGCCAAGGCAGGCAGATCACAAAGTCAGGAGTTCAAAACCAGCCTGACCAACATGGAAAAACCTCACCCCTAATAAAATTCAAAAATTAACTGGGCGTGGTGGTGTTTGCCTGTAATCCCAGCTACTCAGGAGGTTGAGGCAGTAGAATCGTTTGAACCCGGGAGGTGGAGGTTGCAGTGAGCCGAGATCACGCCACTGCACTCCAGCTCGGGCAACAGAACAGACTCTGTCTCAAAAAAAAAAAAAAAAAATCTGAAAGTCTAGAAATATGTGAGAGTTCCTAATGCCTACTTCCTGTCCTAAACAGTTTTCTAAACACATAATACTAACTTCACATTACACATGGTCATTTTAAGTCTATCAAGGGAACATTTACAAGTTAAATAAGGTTCTCTGAATAATTGGCACTGAAGAAGGTCAAAGTCATACTTACTGGTATCTCTTTTATCTCCTGCACCCACTTCTTCACCAAGTCATTCTATTACTGCAATGTGGTAATTCACACATGTACACCTATATCAGCATCTGAGTTGAGCATGGGAGTTAAGTCACTGCCTTTCTCTAATATGCTCATTGATCCAATAAGCGACATTTCATATAACTGAATTTTCACATGAAATCAATTCCTGATATTAAATTTTATGTCAAGAAAAGTTAATTGAAATCCACACTGTAATTGCAATAGCGGATTGTATGTAATTCTTTATCATCTCCAACTGTGTAAAACTTTCTGTTTTCCTACTGGGGAAATAAGCAAAAAAGAGAGGACTATATACAACGGCCAATGTGGTAGATTAGTAGTAGGCAAGACTGCAGAGTGGCAGGGGCATAGGTTCTGGACCAAACAACACAAGGTGCCATTTTGCCACTTACTAGCTCTATGTCCCTAAGAGGACTTCTTCTCTCTGTACATGTTTTCTCCTCTCTTAAAGGGGGACGGTAATAGTACATATTCAGTAAGCTGTTATATGAATCAAATGGGCTAATACATCTAAAGCACCTAGAACAAATCCTGGCACATAAGTACTACAGCAGTAGTAGCAGCAGTAGCAGCAGTAATAAAGAAAAATCAAAGGGCAGAATTTTCTTGTAAGATATAGAAGGAAGCCTTTTGTAGAACTGCAGTAGTCTTCCCCCCGACTTGTGTACATATATGTACAATCACTGTCAGCAGCTTCATTTTCTAATATGAAAAGGTCAACAATAATGTAGAATTCATACACACTGAAAACTCCAACTCAAGCAATCTCCTGTAGATGACAAGTTGATATAAAGAATTTTTATTTTTCAGGAATAAAATTAAGAAGTTTACTATAGCTTACTTCAAAACTGACAGCTATAGGAAGTGTTTTTCTTACAAAGATTTTTAAGCAATGATTTTTGTTTCAGCTTATCTCTTCAATTTAATTATTGTAAAATTCTGTAGGACCTTTTAAAGCTACAATTATTACTTTTACAAGGAGTTCAGATTCTCTATTCTATTTCCAGACTGGCTTATTAAATGGTTGTACAACTCTTGGGTCAGAAGAAAACATTAGAGGTAATATTAATCAACTTTATATCCTCAGCAGGACTCTACCTAACCCAATACAGACAGATGAAACATCTATTTTTAGTTTTTAAAAGCACCTAAAGAAAAATTTATAATATTCCTGAGAAAAACATTACAGCTTCAAACAAATCAAAACTGTGATTAGACTCTATTTATACCTAAACCCTTTGTGTTCTACTATAAATCTCATTCATCTAGCTTAATCTTTTGTCTTAAGTTCAGGAACAGCTGGTCAACATCTTTTTAATAATCAGGCCCACCCTAAAATAGTTGGGTTTTTTTTCCTGATGGCCAAATTAAGGAAAATTTTTGAAAGATAAATAAAATATAATGTTAAATATAGTTTCAAATACCATCACTCCATTCTATTTCAAAAGCAATTCAGAATTTACAAAACTTCTTATATCTCATTTGATCCTCACCTCCTGAGCTAAACTATTATCTGAGGCTTCTTAAATCCAATTTAAAGAGCCTCAGAGAGGCAACTGACTGATTTAAGTACCCTCAATCTGTAAATGGCAAAATCACAACTGAGGCAAATGGCTTCTAAACCCGGTAATCTTAATACTATACCATGCCATGCTTATATTATGCAAATCATCAAAGAGAATCAATTATGCAGAATGTCAATTGTTTTTCACTTTTCATGTTGGTTTTCTTTTCGAACCCATAATATCGTTTAAGTTCACACGTGGGTCCCATAAAGGACAGGATGGAATGGAGTGAAGAGTAAAGTAGATCCACATTAATTCCTAAAGCAGGTAAAGCTCTAAGAATTCTGCACACTTTTGTTGTAAGCAATATCATACTATTCCCTTTGTGGGTCACCATCAGCCATTGACAGTCACTTGGCTACACAGCGCTAATTTTCCACTTTTATTCAGCCTTTTTCCTTAAATGTTATATATCATTCATATAACTCAAAAGGCAAAAAACTAGTCTAAATTGCCTTACAGGTATTATTTCCAATCTAGCTCTAACTCTATGTACAACATGTCCTTGGGAAAGAAAGAAGGGGAAAGCCTCTACTTTTTTTTTTTTCTTCTTTTTTTGAGACGGAGTCTCGCTCTGTCACCCAGGCTTAAGTGCAGTGGCATGATCTCACCTCACTGCAGCCTCCACCTTCTGGGTTTCAGTGATTCTCCTGCCTTAGCTTCCTGGGTAGCTGGGATTACAGACACACATCACCTCGCCTGGTTAATTTTTGTATTTTTAGTAGAGATGGGGTTTCACCATGTTAGCCAGGCTGGTCTCAAACTCCTGACCTCAGGTGATCCACCCGACTTGGCCTCCCAAAGTGCTGGGATTATAGGCATGAGCCACCAGGCCCAGCCGTCTCTACTTATTTTGACACTGATAAAAATGAGACAAAATGAAATGACTTTCCTAACATTTCATTATATTACAAAAATTAAAAAGGAGGGTTAGAGCTCAGGTCCACTACTAGAAGTGCCAATGGGCTGCTTCTGTAACTTGGTTAATTAGTCTTTTTGGTGCTTTATATCCCCTTACAGGTATTACTAATGTTATCATTTTCACTTATTGAAAACTCACTATGTCATAGGCAGCATGACTATATTATCTCATTTAATAACAACAGCCTTTCAGGATAAGTATCATTGACCCCATTTCATAAGTGAAAAAACTGATTCTAAATGAGATAAAATAATTTACCCAAACTACATGCCTAGTAAATTAGGGTTTGAACTCAGGTTCCTGCGAACTCCAAAATCCATCTGTTTACCATAATTCTACACTATTCTGTAAAATAAAAGGTTTGAACTAAAATGCCAATTTCTGAGATTCCTTGAGTCCCCAACAAGCTATATTTATAAGGTTTCCAGGCAGGGTGTGGTGACTCATGCCTGTAAACACGGTCTGCTAGGAGGCCAAGGCAGGCAGATCACCTGAAGTCAAGAGTTCAAGACCAGCCTGGCCATTATGGTGAAACCCCATCTCTACCAAAAATACAAAAATTAGCTGAGCGTGGTGGCACATGCCTGCAATCCCAGCTATTCAGAAGGCCGAGGTAGGAAAATCACTTAAACCTGGGAGGCAGAGGTTGCAATGACCTGAGATTGCGCCACTGCACTCCAACGTGGGAGACAAGAGTAAAACTCTGTCTCAAAAAAAATCAATAAAAAGTAAAAATAAGGTTTCCATTATGCCATGGTACTCAAACTTCACATGTACAAATTTGATTAACTTTCCAAAGGTCAGCAAAAGATGAGTGAATATCCCATGCTGCTATTTCTTTTATTAAACCTCTTTTTCTTTTTCACAAGTCCAGTGATAGCAATAAAAAGAATTAACAACAACAAAAAAATTACCAACAGTTTGTGGAATATAAATTAAACAATTTATTCCCTTTTTCTGCTTTTAATATCATGGTTTCAAAAGAGAGAAACTGAATCCACTGTAGCTACTAGAATACAATTTAATTTGTTAAAATAAATTCCTTGAAATTTACAACATGAAAGTAGAAAATTTATTCTGTGAAATATAAGTAGTTTCTATATTTTCAGTAACCATTTAAAATGCCAATACATACTAATTGTCATTTTTTGATAAATTGTTCTGAATCCTTAAAAATCAAACTATTTTTATAAATTGTCATGTTTGAAGAAGATCAATGACATGCACATAATAATAATCTGCTACAAATAGCTCTTTAAGGTCTTTCAAGAAACTTCTGTACATGAAAATATGGTCATTTCAGTTCATTCCTGGCTCTTTATTCACCAGAATTACTCAACCCTGAATGAAATCTTAGAAGCTGGCTTGGGTTCGCATGTATGAAATGTCAAATGCAGTCTGCTAGAAACTAACAGGAAATATTCATCACCAAATAAAATAAATAGAAGACAGCAAAATTTTTAAAAGATGGCCGAATGTTGAATCGTGGTGACACTTCAATCAAGTAGAAGGCATGCAATTAAGAGATGAGGGTGAAATGTGAATGCACACCATTATCTTGTGACTAAACTTAGAGAGTTTCTTCATGGCGTGCACAGGAGGTTAAGCTAAATCACAGGATATGCAATAATAGTCACAGTATTCCAATAGAAATACAATGACAACAAAAACCCCAAACAATTTCAACTAATTTTAAATGAGGACAAGCTGAGTCAGTTTTTCACAGCAGGGAATAATGGCTTCCATGAGGGGTGAGCTTAATGAGCTCTGAAGGTAGGTTTTCTAATTATTCACAGAGGCTTCAATAGTCATCTTTCCTTTTGACTACCTTTTAAAACAATTATCTCATCTTTAACAAATGTACCAATTAATCTTCATCTCAATAGAAACAAAAACAGCTAAGTGCAAGATATGTGACAAAGTCCCTTGGCACTGGAAAGCAGCTCTTTGTTCATTCTTTCTTTCAAAATATAAGCACTTTCCGTGAGTTGGGCATGGATGCTGGAAACATGGGTGTGAGCAGCCTCCCACACCCTGCCTGCATGGAGCTAGCCATCTAGCAGGGAAGGTGAAACTGAGCACACTCCAAAACAGAGACTGGGAACTCTGGGAAAGTGCAACACCTAACCTGGGCTTGTCAGAGGCGTTTGAACTAAAGCAAGTCCATCTTGAATAAGGACTGGGTAAAATAAGGCTAAGACCTGCTGGGCTGCATTCCCAAATGGCTCAGCATTCTAAGTCACAGGATGAGATAGGAGGTCAGCACAAGATACAGATCATAAAGACCTTACTGCAGGCTGTTTTAGCTTACAGTAAAGAAGCCGACCAAAACCCGCCAAAACCAAGATGGCAATGAAAGTGACCTCTGGTTGTCCCCACTGCTCACTATACGCTAACTATAAGGCATTAGTATGCTAAAAGACACCCCCACCAGCACCATGACAGTTTACATATGGCATGGCAACATCAAAAAGTTACCCTATATGATCTACAAAGGGGAGGCACAAATAATCCACCCTTAAAAAACAGACTAGATAACAACATATTAACTGTTTAACCATCATATAAAATACAGAGTATTTGAGCTTCATCTCAGTGTAAACATCTTTTATTCCTACTCTCTATCAGTTCATTAATGATAATATTATAATCAACACAAACTTAATAATTTCCTCTTAGAAAACAGTAAGGCATAAGAAAGACTGTTTTTCATATGGATTTCTAATGCATAAATGGATTAACTCAGTATGAGGATTTTAAATCAATAACATAATTAGATTACTTAAAAACCAAACACATATCCTTTCTCTGCCACATTTTTCTGACTCTAAAAGATATACTTTGAGTTCCTATAGGTTAGTACATGACCCAGTACACAGAACAGCACTTGCTCCACTGGGGAACTCCAGGCTGGATTGATTACATCTGTGTGTTCTGGCGCAAATTCAAGCCATGGAAAGTTAAGGATTAATTCGTGTGTCAAGAAACTCTAAGACAAAGAGTTAGTGACAGTTTTATAGAGGCTCTTAGAAGCAAAGGTATCTGCCTGCTTCACCCTTCTGTCACTCACCTCCATGAAGAAGGTTCATTTCAATCAGCATAATCTTATATGCAATGATTCTACAGTGACTCCGCTATCTATCACTTTGGTAGGTGACACCATTGTGTTTACATGCACATTTGTATGAAGCTTCAAAGCTTTGGAAAAACTTGATGTGTGGAAAATTATTATAGCTTGTTTTCTCTTCATTGGTAATAACCAATTGATTAAAAACCAGCTTGAGTTTTGGCTCAGGTGAAATAGGAATTTGCATTGCTCCTATTATTAACTATCTTAACTCCCATAGATTTTGTTAAGATGTTTTGTACCATCTCCTTTGATACTCTAGAAATATAGAACAGTGTTGAAGTGTTACAACTCTGAGGAGAGAATATACAGTAGTTCTTTCTTTTGAGACAGGGTCTCCCTGTGTAGCCCAGGTTGGATTATAGTGGCACAATCACAGCTCACTACAGCCTAGACTTCCCGGCCCAAGTGATCCTCCCACCTGAGTAGCCAGGACTACAGGTGCATGCCACCATGCCCAGGTAATTTTTTTTTACTTTTTGCAGAGATGAGTTTTCACTATGTTGCCCAGGCTCGTCTCTAACTGGGCTCAAGCCATCCTCCTACCTCACCCTCCCGAAATACTGGGATAACAGGCATGAGCCAACGTGCCTGGTCTTTCTTTTTGCATTATAGTCAACCCATAAAACACATTCTATTTAAAGCATTTTCCATATAGTAAGATAAATAATTCTGTGTGTGTGTATGTGTGTGTATTGTGTGACAAAAGTAGAGGGCTCTATGTTGTCGCTTAATTTCTGTGTTCCATGATATCCAAAAACCTGGGAAACCACTTCAAAAGGTTCCAGGCCTAAGGAACAGAGAAAAGAGGAATCTTCAGGCTTCCTTCTAAATTTTTGCAGCCACAATTACCCTATTAAAAAAGAAGACAGGAATTCTTAGTAAAAACCCCAAATAAAGGGATAACAAGCACACAGGTCTTGAATACTTCTCACAAGGAATAGCAAAGTTAGGAAGGCATTGAACAACTTACACTGACATTCAACCTGTGGACTAGGAGCACACCATCCCCTAATAAATGTCTTCAGTACTATTTAAAAATGTACCCGGGGCCAGGCACAATGGCTCACACCTATAATCCTAGCACTTTGGGAGGCCAAGGCGGGAGGATCGCTCGAGGCCAGAAGTTCAAGACCAGCCTAGGCAACCTAGGAAGACCCCCCCATCTCTACAAAAAAATTTAAAAATCAGCTGGGCATGGTAGCACACACTTGTAGTCCTAGCTACTTACAAGGCTGAAACAAGGGGATCACTTGAGCCCAGGAATTTGAGGCTACGATGAGCTCTGATCATACCAGTTCACTCCAGCCTAGGTGACAGAGTGAGATCCTGTCTCTTAAAAAAAAAAAAAAAATATATATATATATATATATATATACACACACACACACACACACACACACATATCCAGGATACACAGGGACAGAAATGACTGTCAAAAAGGAAGAAGTTCTTATACTCACAGACCCCCTTGAAACAGGAGGCATGGCATGCCAGGCAGGGCCACATGGGGAAGCACCAGGGTTGGTCAGGAGGCAGAGGGAACAAGGGAAAAACATAGGCACATGCCTTTATTGTGGATTCTGTGGGAAGGAATGGCCAAGGCAGGGTAAGCAGGCTGTGGGAGCTTAGGATTTGCTGCTTTAAATCGTTTCTGTGGGCTTTGGTTATCTGGTACCTGGCGCTGGGGTGACAAGGAGGGGAATATTGGCTTGGAGCATAAGAGTCCAGCAGAGGGAAGAGGGGTGAGGTCTGATTGATAAGTTTGCATATGAGAGGCTCATTTCCTGGCTAGTTGTTTGCTATTACTAGACTCCAGGTGCCAGAGCATCAAAGAAACAGAAAACAAGAAAATATTGTTAATACAAATATTGATATTAGTTAACTATGTCTTAGTCAAATAAGGCCTAGGAAAGTAGAGAAAATAAAATTGTGACACATGGGAAAGATTCTTGAAGCTTGCCTCACCAAGAGAAGATACAACAACAATCAGGCCTTCTATCTCCAACCCTAACCCACCTTGCAATACTCCTTTTCTCACCACAAAAACTCTAACTTCCCTCTTACTTTTGTTTCTGTATTCACTCTCCTTAAGAACGTAATATAACCTAGAAAATTACTACAGATGTGCCTGTGTGTATGCACACGCTTACATGTTTGTGACAGTTAAAAAAAGAGAGAGAAGACTCGCTGCCTTTCTAGGTGACATAGATGACAATAATTCTAACAACACTTTCCTAGAAGCTCTCCCATTCTTGAAGGTAAAATGCACTTGAGAGCCATGACCAACCGAAACATAAATGATTAACAAAAATAAGGATTGCACCATTCAATCAAATCACAAAGAATTAGCCAGAAAAAAGAAGAAGAAGAAGAAGAAAGATGAAGGAGTAAAAACTAGAAGAAAAGACACAGGACTGAGCTTCAAGTACAATCTAGACCAGCAATAAACAAAGAAGGTTCTAGATACCACATTTTATCAATTGCAAATGATCTGAATAAGTAAATGAATTGAAAGGCATCATTGGAATGTATTTTGTGAGATTTACTGATAGCAGCTTTCTACAAAAAATAAAAATAAAAATAAGTAGGTAAATCTGAAATCCCAAAGGGAAGTCACTATACAAGACTTTTGACTTATTTTTATCTCGTTTGAGTCTTACAAGCATATATGGTAGGCATTATTATAACCAAATTTTCAGACGAGGGGGCTAAGGTTCAGAAAGTATAAGTAACATTAACCCTTCAGTTCAAAAAATGTTTAACAGGAAGCTTTTTGTTTAAGTCACTTTGTCCAGATTTTTTTTAGGATACTAAAGGGGCATGAAAGAAGAAAACACCAATACATGGAAAAGTATATGAAAAAATGGCAAACCATGACAAAGTAGCTGAGTTTATGCAAAATATGCTAGAGTCAGACTTAGACTATCTATAAATACAACTTGCCACATTAACAGATGACAAGAAAACATACTATCTTTTAAATAAATTCAGGAGAAACATTTCACAGATTTCAACACCAATTCATGATTTAAAATTTTATTTATTTTTATTTTTATTTTATTTTATTTTTTTGAGACAGGATCTCACTCTGTCACCCAGGCCAGAGTGCAGTGGCATGATCACAATTCACTGCAGCCTCGACCTCCTAGGCTCAAGCAATCCTCCTACCTCAGCCTTCTGAACACCTGGGACAACATGTGTTCCCATGCCCAAGCCCCCACATCTAGCTAATTTTTGTATTTTTTGTAGTGACAGTGTTTTCAGCGTGTTGCCTAGATGGGTCTCGAACTCCCAGGCTCAAGTGATCCACCTGCCTCAGCCTCCCAAAGTGTTGGGATCACAGGCATGAGCCACTGTGCCCAGCCCATGATTAAAACATTTTGTACAATCTTAGTAAATTAGAATGAGAGCTTCCTTAACCTGATTCAAAAAAAAAAAAAAAAAATCTACAAAAAGTCTCCTGTGAACATCATTATAAATGGGGAAACATTAGAAATATTCCCCTTAAAATCAGAAATAAGGCAAGGATAGTCACCATCACCTCTCCTATTTAAAACCATGTACCAGACAAAAAGAAAAAAATATCTTCTCATTCCTAGAACATATGCAGTCTTGCTATCAGTTTTGTCAAGTACCAAGATCAAAAGAATGAAAACACAAACCAACCTAGACTGTCATTCAATGAATAATCTAAACCACAATGTCCTAAAGATGTGGTTAGCAACCTGATCTTCATAGGTCCACAGATGAACATCTTTAGTTGTCATTAATCTGTATTTATTTTAATGTAAATCACAGAAAATTTAACTAACAAATTAAACCCATGACTATTCAAGTATACAGGCATTATTTTAGAATGAGGCTTTAAGTAGGTACTGATCACTTAAGTTCAGAAACAAACAAGCAAAACCTGTCTTTATAATAAAGTTCAAATAAGAAAAAAACAAACAAACAACAACAAAAAACTTCATAATTTAATCCAAATGCCATTAGTTGGTGCCTAGAAGGGAGTTGTCTTGATACAGCAGCAGAGTTCATGTAATGAGCAGGCTGGAAACATGTTCCCACAGAGTGTCAGAGCCTGAGAGGGTTGAGGGGGTACCATCTTGGGGAGGGTTGGTAGCTGAATACAGGGTGTTGGGATCCAAGCAAGAAGAGGAAGATGTCTGCACAAAGGGCCCAAGAGGGCGGGTGGGAGCATCAGATTGCAACCAGAATGAGGGGACATCCACATGGGATGGAGGGTGGCAGCAGTCTGACCCAGGGTGGCAGAGCCAAAGTGGGATGAGAAAGGTGTCTGTGTAGGGGTGGGCAGCTGCAGCCTGGCTCAGGATGTCAAAGGCCAAGTGGAGTGAGAAGGATACCCACACCAAGAGTATGATGCACTATGGCAGTGGCAGCCCAAAGCAAGTGAGCAAACTGAGAGGTGTGAAGAAGAGTCCAGTGCAGAAGCAGGCCAAACCAAAATATCAGAGCCTAAATGGTATGAACTCTCCATGCAGAGCATGGGGCAGGATGCGTTTATGTTGGAGACCAGGAGTGATGGAGGCAGCATCCACATAGAGGAGGAGGAAAAGGCAGGAATGTTGACACTATATTGGTTAAATACAGGAGACCGAGCAAACTAAGTAAACCTATTGAGGGATAAGAGGGCCAGGTTACTCACTGTTCAAGAAGTAGTTACAAATATGCAAAGAGAAAAACTTAAAATGAATCCTTGAGATGCTTGCTTAGAATTGGAAGTATTGCTGGGAACTCATAGTTCCCAATATACAGAGATTAGCATAGAAATAAAGATCGGTCGGGCGCAGTGGCTCATGCCTGTAATGCCAGCACTTTGGGAGGCCAAGGTGGGTGGATCACGAGATCAGGAGTTCGAGACCATCCTGGCTAACACAGTGAAACCGTGTCTCTACTAAAAATACAAAAAAAAAAAAAAAAAAAAGTAGCAGAGCATGGTGGCACATGCCTGTAGTCCCAGCTACTTGGGATGCTGAGGCAGGAAAATTGCTTGAACCCAGGAGGCAGAGGTTGCAGTGAGCCAAGATAGTGCCACTGCAATCCAGCCTGGGTGAAAGAGCAAGACTCTGTCTCAAAAAAAAAAAAAAAAAAAAAAAAGATCAACATAAACACAAGTGCATGTGTAAGTGTGTGTGTGTGTGTGTGTGTGTGTGTGTGTGTGTGTGTGTGTAAATTCCTTAGCTGTGTCCACTGTGAGGCCCTGGGAACAGTGACACCTCAAAAGCAGCAAGCACACTGAGAGCCCAGATCTTGGTATCTAAATACAATTTTCCACAAAAAAGAATCAGTGCTCTTAGAGAAATGACTGATTCCAGGACTAGTTAGGATAGGTACAAGATGAATTTAAAATATACCAGAAAGTATTAAAATGCTCAAAGAATGATGGTTATATATCAAAAAGACATGGAAGTCAGGGGATCTCATTGACCAAATATGGGATAAAATTAACATCAAAGCAAATAATAAAAAATGAGTTATAACCCATTGAATAAAATATGAATCTATTAGTTTATGCTAGTATATACAAATAAAAAATACATACATACATACACGTGGAGAACAGAGAGCTTTATCTTACCATAAAACATGAAGAAATGTAAAGAAAATGATAGAATTGGAAAAATCATGATTTTCAGCCATCACAGAAATAATTCAGCCAAGACACATTAATAGATGCTAAAGCAGTGGATTAAAATTTGACAAGGAAGAGACTATTTACATAATCTTAAAATGCCTCCTTTATTCAAGTGACCAAAGCTAACATCACCATAAGTGGACGAATTTAAATTACGTTCCACCTGATGGGATGCAATAAGCAAGCCGGGTGCAGTGGCTCACACCTGCAATCTCAGAACTTTGGGAGGCCAAGGCAGGTGGATCACTTGAGGCCAGGAGTTCAAGACCAGCCTAGCCAACATGGCAAAACCCATCTCTACTAAAAATACAAAAATTAGTCAGGCATGGTGGCAGATGCCTGTAATCCCAGTTACTCAATGGCTGAGGCACAAGAATCGCTCAAACCTGGGATGCAGAGGTTGCAGTGAGCCAAGATCGCGCCACTGCACACCAGCCTGGCGACAGAATGAGACTCCGTCTAAAAAAAAAACCCACAGCATCACTTCTGTGATATTCCTGTCAGAAATACATAACCTGAATCTAATTGTGAGGAAACATTAGACAAACATAAACTGAAGAACATTCTCCAAAATTACTGGTCTGTAGTCTTCAAAACTTTCAAGATCATGAATGTTATGGGAAGACTGAAGACTAAGAGGGCATGATAAGTGAATGCAGCATGTGCTTCTGACTGACATCCTTTCACTTTTACAAAGGACATTATTGAGACAAATGGTGGAACTTGTCTAATCTACAATCTATATCTATACTGTAACGAGGGTAGTAATGTACCTGTTAATTTTTTATTATGATTATGTTGGAAAATATCCCTTTGAGACAAATAAATACTAAAATATTTGGGAGTGATGGCCATGATGTTGGCAAATTACTCTCAAATGGTTCAGGGGAGAGAAAAGTTTATTATACTATTTCTGCAACTTTTTTGTATGTTTAGAATTATTAATAAATTTTTATAATGGAATCAATCAATTAAAAAAAAATACCAAGCAGCTAAAATATAAAAGTTGAGTATGTGAATGAGGTGTTCTCCAACTAAGTCTGGAAATACTACTCTAAGTAAGTGTAAAGAGAAAACACAGCCATACCAAGCATCTAAATGCTCACAACCCTTCTCCTAGGGTAAAAATTATGCTGGTTATTGCTAAAACAATTTAAATTAAAAATGCTCTGAGTAATCTCCTTATATAAAATATAAGCTCTGAGGACCTGAGATTTCTTACTTAGGGAACTTAATGTATTTAAAGCACAGGAATCCCTGAAAGAAACAGAATTCTAAATAAGAGTAAAGCCACATTCTAGATTGTATAAAACCCTTAGAGACTCTTAGATTGTACTCACAGAAATAGAGCAATATAGTCATGGACTAGTGTTGGATAATACAGGTCTTGGCTATATTCTAAAACTCACTTTTCTCCTTTTACAATTAATATGGTTCATAAAACAATTACCAAAATCGAGCTCTAATATTGGAAAAGTCATAATTGAAATAGTTATGCTATAGTACCCAGTGAAAAATCCCACAGAAAACAAAAACAGAAACAAAAAGTAAAGATAATCCTGACAGAAAAAGAAAGGATATTATTCTATTTATCGAATGATGGCATTCTATAAATAAAGTACAAATATAGAGACTGCTTTTAGAGTAAAAGAAAAAAACATGAATTCTGTAGTCAGAATTGAGCTCAAAATCAATTTTGATAGGTCTATCACCTTCAACAAGGTAAACTAACTTCTATAAACCCCAGTTTTCTCATTTCTTTTTTCCTTTTATCTTTCTTCCTTTATTTCATTATTTATTTATTCATTTATTTATTTATTTACTTGAGTTGGAGTTTTGCTCCGTTGCCCAGACTAGAATATAGTGGTGCAATCATGGCTCACTGTAGCTTCAAACTCCTGGGCCCAAACAATCCTCCCACCTTAGCCTTCTGAGTAGCTAGGACTACAAGCACTACATCCAGTTAATTTTCTTCTTTTTTAGAAATGGAGTCTTGTTATGTTGCCCAGGCTAGTCTCGAACTCCTGGCCTCAAGAGATCCTCCTGTCTTTGCCTCCCAAAGTTCTGGAATTACAGACATGAGCCACTGCACCCGGCCAGTTTTCTGATTTCTAAAAGCAGAAATAAATGAGGGCTCTGGTTTCTCCACACAGTAAGCACATGAAAATGTTCTTAGTATCCTTGAAGCCTGTGTATTTGGAGGAAAAAAAAAAAGAGACAAAATGTGCTCAGCATCATTAGCCATGAGGGAAATGCAAATTCAAACCACAATGAGATACCACTTCACACTCACAAGAAGGACTAAAATTTAAATGATGGATGTATTAGTATTCTCGGGTTGCCATAAAATTTACCACAAACAGGGTGGCTTAAACAATAGAAATTTATTTTCTCACAGTTCTGGAGACTAGAAGTCCAAGATCAAAGTTTTAGCAGGTCTGGTTTCTCCCAAGGCCTCTTTCTTTGGCTTGCAGATGGCCCACTTCTTGTGTGTTCACCTGGTCATCCTCTGTGCATGCATGTGTCTGGTGTCTCTGTATGTGTCCAAAGTTAATCTTCTTATAAAGACACCAGTCAGAATTGGATTAGGGCCTACCATAAGAGCCTCATTTTAACTTAATTACCTCTTTAATGGGCTTTTCTCAAAATATAGTTACACTCTGAGGTACAAGCATTAAATCTTCAACATATGAACTTGGGAGGAGGACATTCGTCCATAACCATGGAAATTATCAAATGTTGGCAAGAATGAGGATCAATCAGAACTCATATGTATTGCTGGTGGAAGTAACATGACATGTTATCAACCCATGTCTACTGAAATTAAACTACAACCCATAAATTACATGGAAAGGAAAGAGAGGTAAGCCATAGTATAGCTCCCCCAAGACACTTGTTTAAGAATGTTCATAACAGTAAAAAACTGGACACAGTTCAGTGTTGTGGGAAGTCAGCGACCCCGAATGGAGGGACCAACTGAAGCCAGGGCAGAACATAAATCGTGAAGGTTTCATGGACATTTATTAGTTCTCCAAATTAATACTTTTATAATTTCTTACGCTTATCTTTACTGCAATCTCTGCACATAAATTGTGAAGATTTCATGGACATTTATCACTTCCCTAATCAATACTCTTGTGATTTCCTATGCCTGTCTCTAATCTCTTAATCCCGTCATCGTCATAAGCTGAGGATGTATGTCAACTCAGGACCCTGTGATGATTGTGTTAACTGTACAAATTGTTCATAAAACATGTGTGTTTAAATAATACGAAATCTGGGCACCTTGAAAAAAGAACAGGATAATAGTGATGTTCAGGGAACAAGGGAGATAACCATTAGATCTGACTGCCTGAGAGCTGGGCAGAATAGAGCCATATTTCTCTTCTTACAAAAGTGAATAGGAGAAATATAGCTGAATTCTTTTTCTCAGCAAGGAATAGCCCTGAGAAAGAGAATGCGTTCCTAGGGGGAGGTCTCTAAAATGGCCGCGCTGGGAATGTCTGTCTTATACAGTTGCAGATAAGGGATGAAATAAGCCCCGGTCTCCCATAGGGCTCACAGGCCTATTAGGACAAGGAAATTCCTGCCTAGTAAATTTTAGTCAGACTGGTTGTCTGCTCTCAAACCCTGTCTCCTGATAAGATGTTATCAATGACAATGCATGCCCAGCAGACATGAAACTTCATTAGCAATTTTAATTTCAACCTGGTCCTGGGATCTCACTCTGCCCCCATGTGTCTTGTGATGTTTTATTGCCTTGTGAAGCATATGATCTCTGTGACCCACACCCTATTGATACACTCCCTCCCCTTTGAAAATCACTAATAAAAACTTGCTGGTTTTGTGGCTTTGGGAGCATCACAGAACCTGCCAACATGTGATGTCTACCCTGGACACACAATTTTAAAATTTCTCTCTTTTTTACTCTTTCCCTTTATTTCTCAGACTGGCTGACACTTAGGGAAATAGAAAACAACCTATGTTGAAATAGCCCAGTTTTCCATCAACAGGAAAATGGTAAGGTAAATTAAGGTAGATTTATGCAACAAAATACTATTACATAGCAGTACAGATCAAAGCAATGTGCAAAAATTTCAAAACATTTATGCCTAGTGAAAGAATCCCGACCCAATAGTATATGCTAAATGATTCAATCTGTGCATTTCACAATTTTATAAATATTATAAATTGTGCTTCAGTTAAAAAAATACATAAATGGACTATTTAATAATATGGCTTTCAGATTATCCAGATAGGTCCAATGTAATTACAACAGTCCTTATAGGAGGGATACAAGAGGATTTAGAATTGGAGGAAAAGGCAATGTGAACATGGAAATTCAGATTGAAATGATGTGGCTATAAGCAAAGGAATGCCAAGTTAGCCCCAAGAATCTAGAAGAGGCAAAGAATAGATTCTACCCTGGAGTCCAGAATGAACCAGCCCTGCTGATACTTTGATTTTAGGGCTATATGACTGATTTCAGATTTCTGACCTCCAGAACACTAAAATAATAAATTTGTACTGTTTTAAGCCACTAAAACTTCATAGTAATTTGGCATAGCAGCAATGAGAAACTCATACACCTATCACTGGCATCCCAGAAGAAGACAAGAAAGAGGATACTAAAAAAGTACTGGAAGAAATAATAGCTGAAAACTTCTCAAATTTGCAAATTATAAACCTACAGATGCAATATGCCAAATAAACCCCAAACAGAATAAACACAAGGAAATATATGCCAACACACGTTACAATTCAGCTTCTGAAAACTAAAGGCCAAGGAAAAATTCTGAAAGCACTAAGAGAGAAATGATACCTTAACTACAAGAGAAAAACAATTTAAATGACAGCAGGTTTCTCAAAAAAGATGGAAGCCAAAAGAAAGTAGTACATTTTTCAAGTGCTGAAAGAGAAAAACTGCCAACCCAGACTCCTATACCCAGTGAAAATATCAAAATATTCTCAGATGAATGAAAACTAAAAGATATTGTTGCCAGGAGATCTACTCTAAAAGAATGGCTAAAGGAAGTTCTCTAAACGGAAAAAAAAGAAATCTTTAAAAGTGGGGAAAAAAGAACACAGTGAGCCAAAATATAGGTAAATACAATGAACTTTTCTTCTTCGCTTGAGGTTTCTAAACGGTTTGATGGTGGAAACAAAACTTGTAACATATTCTAATGTGATTATAAATGTAAGTAGCAGAAATATTAAGATGATTATATTACATGTATGGGAGGGTAAAGGGAAGTTACGGGAGCTAATGTTTCCATATTTCACTCAAATAGTTAAAATTACATCAGTAGATTGAGATAAGTTATTACATGTTATTACATATAAATGTGTACATATGATATGTAAATGTATATTACATATATAACATGTATTACATAATACATGTATACAACATATTATATATCAGTTGTTATATGTAATATCTAGGGTAACTACTGAAAAAACTATATAAAAAGATACATTTAAAAACACTGTAAGGGCTGGGAGCAGTGGCTCATGTCTGTAATCCCAGCACTTTGGGAGGCCGAAGTAGGCGGATCACCTGAGGCCAGCAGTTCAAGACCAGCCTGGCCAACATGGAGAAAGCTGTCTCTACTAAAAAATATAAAAATTAGCCAGGCATGGTGGTGCACACCTGTTGTAACAGCTACTCAGGAGGCTGAGACAGGAGAATTGCTCAAACCTGGAAGGCAGAGATTGCAGTGGGCCAAGATCACACCACTGCACTCCAACCTGGACAACAGAGTAAGACTCCATCTCAAAAAAGAAAAAAAAAAGTGCTATTAAATAAATCAAATGGAATTCTAAAAAAAAGTTCAAGTAACTCACAGAAAGGCCGGATAAAAGAAACAGATAAATGAAAAACGGAGTCTACAAAGAGAAAACAAAAACTAAAATAGCAGGCTTGTGTCCTAATATATAAAAAGTTTTGTTAAATGGTCTAAATATACCAATTAAAAACAAATTGGCAGACTGGATTAAAATATATGACCCAACCACATGAGTTTTATAACAAACTGGATCAAATATAATGACATTGACAAGTTGAAAATAAAAGGAAGAAAAAAGATATATTATGCAAACATTAATTAAAAAAAGCAGAAGTAGCGATCAATATTGGATAAACTAGACTTCAAAGCAAAGAAAACTAACAGAGATAGGAAGAGACATTTTATAATGATAAAAGGGTCACTACACCAAGAAAACATAGTGATCCTAACGTGTATGCACCAGACAACAGATCTGAAAAATATATGAAACAAAAACTGATAGAAATGAAAGGAAAAATAGATTCACAAATATACTTAGAGATTTCATTATCCCTCTCTCAACAATTGAGAGAAAAACTAGACAGAAAATCAACAACGATACATAAGAACTCAAAAACACCATCAACAATAATATTACATATTCTTTTCAAGTGTCTGTGGAACATATATCAAGATAGACTATATCATTATCCATAAAACAAATCTCAACAAATTTAAAATACCTAAAATCATATAGTGTGTATTCTTCAACCATAGTGGAAATAAAGTCAAAATCAGTAACAGAAATATAACAAGAAATAATCTCCAAACACTTGGAAACTAAATAACTCACTTATAAATAACCTATCAATGAGAAAGTCTCAAGAAATATCATAAAATAGAACAGAATAAAAATGAAACTAAAACATATAAAATTTATGAGACACAGTTAAAGCAGTACTGAGAGGAAATTTTATAGCACTAAATGCATACTTTAGAAAAGAGGAAAAATCTCAAACCAACTATCTAACCTTCTGTCAATAACCTAGAAAAAGAGAAGCAAAATAAACTCAAAACAAGCATAGGGAAGAAATTAAAAAGATAAAAGTAAAAACCAATGAAACTGAAAACAGAAAACAATATAGAAAATCAAAGAATTGCTTCCTTGAAAAAAAATCAAGAAAATTAACAAACTTCTAGCAAGACTGACAAAGAAAATAGAATACATAAATTACTGATATCAAGAATAAAACAGGAGAGATCAATACAAAACCTACATACATCAAAGGGGTAATAAAGGAATACTAGGAACAACTCTACATATATAAATATGCTGTTAGCTTAAGTGGACCAATTCCTTGAAATTGACCAATTCTTTGAAAAATATATATAGGGTGAATCACAATTTGCCCAATATGAAATAGATCATTAGAAGAGTCTTATAACTATTGAAGAAATTAAATTCATAATTTGAAACTCCCAAAATAGACATTTCCAATCCTAAGTAGTTTCCCTAAATAATTATACCAAGTACTTAAAAAGAATTAACATCTTTCCACACAACATCTTCCAGAAAATAGAAGAGAAGGAAATGCTTCTAAATTCATTTCATGAAAAAAGTATTACTGTAAAACAAAAACCAGGCAAAGACAGTTTAAAAAAAAAGAAAAAAGAGAACCACAGAAAAATTTCCCTCTTAATTATGAATCCAAAAACGCTTTAAAAAATATTAGCAAATAGAATTCACAAACACACACAAAGAAACTGTATACCACACCAACAGGGTTTTATTCCAGAGATGCAAAACTGGTTAATTTTTTTTTCTTTGCCTACTGCTTTGTTTTTTTTTTTGTTTGTTTTTTATTATTGTACTTTAAGTTCTAGGGTACATGTGCACAATGTGCAGGTTTGTTACATATGTATACACGTGCCATGTTGGTGTGCTGCACCCATTAACTCGTCATTTACATTAGGTATATCTCCTAATGCTATCCCTCCCCACCTCCACTCCCCACAATAGGCCCCAGTGTGTGATGTTCCCCTTCCTGTGTCCAAGTGATCTCATTGTTCAATACCCACCTATGAGTGAGAACATGCGGTGTTTGGTTTTCTGTTCTTGCAACAGTTTGCTGAGAATGATGGTTTCCAGCTGCATCCACGTCCATACAAAGGACACAAACTCATCCTTTTTTATGGCTGCATAGTATTCCATGGTGTACATGTGCCACATTTTCTTAATCCAGTCTGTCACTGATGGACATTTGGGTTGATTCCAAGTCTTTGCTATTGTGAATAGTGCCGCAATAAACATATGTGTGCATGTGTCTTTATAGCAGCATGACCTGTAATCCTTTCAGTATATCCCCAGTAATGGGATGGCTGGGTCAAATGGATCTACTTCTAGATCCCTGAGGAATCGCCACACTGTCTACCACAATGGTTGAACTAGTTTACAGCCCCAGCAACAGTGTAAAAGTGTTCCTATTTCTCCACATCCTCTGCAGCACCTGTTGTTTCCTGATTTTTTAATGATTGCCATTCTAACTGGTGTGAGATGGTATCTCATTGTGGTTTTGATTTGCATCTCTCTGATGGTGAGTGATGATGAGCATTTTTTCATGTGTCTGTTGGCTGTATGAAAGTCTTCTTTTGAGAAGTGTCTGTTCATATCCTTTGCCCACTTTTTGATGGGGTTGTTTGGTTTTTTGTTATAAATTTGATTGAGTTCTTTGTAGGTTCTGGATATTAGCCCTTTGTCAGCTGAGTAGATTGCAAAAATGTTCTCCCATTCTGTAGGTTGCCTGTTCACTCTGATGGTAGTTTCTTTAGCTGTGCAGAAACTCTTTAGTTTAATTAGATCCTATTTGTCAATTTTGACTTTTGTTGCCATTGCTTTTGGTGTTTTAGACATGAAGTCCTTGCCCATGTCTATGTCCTGGATGGTATTACCTAGGTTTTCTTATAGAGTTTTTATGGTTTTAGGTCTAACATTTAAGTCTCTAATCCATCTTGAATTAATTTTCGTATAAGGAGTAAGGAAAGGATCCAGTTTCAGCTTTCTACTTATGGCTAGCCAATTTTCCCAGCACCATTTATTAAATAGGGAATTCTTTCCCCATTTCCCGTTTTTGTCAGGTTTGTCAAAGATCAGATGGCTGTAGATGTGTGGTATTATTTCTGAGGACTCTGTTCTGTTCCATTGGTCTATATCTCTGTTTTGGTACCAGTACCATGCTGTTTTGGTTACTGTAGCCTTGTAGTATAGTTTGAAGTCAGGTAGCGAGATGCCTCCAGCTTTGTTCTTTTGGCTTGGGATTCTCTTGGCAATATGGGGTCTTCTTTGGTTCCATATGAACTTTAAAGCAGTTTTTTCCAATTCTGTGAAGAAAGTCATTGGTAGCTTAATGGGGATGGCATTGAATTTATAAATAACCTTGGGCAGTATGACCATTTTCACGATATTGATTCTTCCTATCCATGAGCATGGTATGTCCTTCCATTTGTTTGTGTCCTCTTTTTTTTCACTGAGCAATGGTTTGTAGTTCTCCTTGAAGAGGTCCTTTACATCCCTTGTAAGTTGGATTCCTAGGTATTTTATTCTCTTTGAAGCAATTTTGAATGGGAGTTCATTCATGATTTGGCTCTCTGTTTGTCTGTTACTAGTGTATAAGAATGCTTGTGATTTTTGCACATTGATTTTGTATCCTGAGACTTTGCTGAAGTTGCTTATCAGCTTAAGGAGATTTTGGGCTGAGATCATGGGGTTTTCTAAATATACAATCATGTTATCTGCAAATAGGGACAATTTGACTTCTTCTTTTCCTAATTGAATACCCTTTATTTCTTTCTCTTGCCTGATTGCCCTAGCCAGAACTTCCAACACTATGTTGAATAGGAGCAGTGAGAGAGGGCATCCCTGTCTTGTGCAAGTTTTCAAAGAGAATGCTTCCAGTTTTTGCCCATTCAGTATGATATTGGCTGTGGGTTTTTCATAAATAGCTCTTATTATTTTGAGATACGTTCCACCAATACCAAATTTATTGAGAGTTTTTAGCGTGAAGGGCTGTTGAATTTTGTCAAAGGCCTTTTCTGCATCTGTTGAGATAATCAAGTGGTTTTTGTCTTTGGTTCTCTTATATGCCAGATTACATTTATTGATTTGCATATGTTGAACCAGGCTTGCATCCCAGGGATGAAGCCCACTTGATCATGGTGGATAAGCTTTTTGATGTGTTGCTGGATTCGGTTTGCCAGCATTTTATTGAGGATTTTTGCATCAATGTTCATCAGGGATATTTGTCTAAAATTCTCTTTTTATGTTGTATCTCTGTCAGGCTTTGGTATCAGGATGATGTTGGCCTCATAAAATGAATTAGGGAGGATTCCCTCTTTTTCTATTGATTTGGAATAGTTTCAGAAGGAATAGTACCAACTCCTCCTGTACCTCTGGTAGAATTCAGCTGTGAATCCGTCTGGTTCTAGACTTTTTTTGGTTGGTAGGCTATTAATTATTGCCTCAATTTCAGAGCCTGCTATTTGTCTATTCAGGGATTCACCTTCTTCCTGGTTCAGTCTTGGGAGAGTGTAAGCATCCAGGAAATTATCCACTTCTTCTAGATTTTCCAGTTTATTTGCATAGAGGTGTTTACAGTATTCTCTGATGGTAGTTTGTATTTCTGTGGGGTCGGTGGTGATATCCCCTTTATCATTTTTTATTTCGTCTATTTGATTCTTCTCTCTTTTCTTCTTTAATAGTCTTGCTAGTGGTCTATCAATTTTGTTGATATTTTCAAGAAACCAGCTCCTGGATTCATTGATTTTTTTGGAGGGTTTTGTGTGTCTCTATCTCTTTCAGTTCTGCTTTAATCTTAGTTATTTCTTGCCTTCTGCTAGCTTTTGAATGTGTTTGCTCTTGCTTCTCTAGTTCTTTTAATTGTGATGTGAGTGTGTCAATTTTAGATCTTTTCTGCTTTCTTTGCACTGGTTGCGTAGTTCCTCCTTTAGCTCTGAGAAGTTTGATCGACTGAAACCTTCTTCTCTCAACTCGTCAAAGTCATTCTCTGTCCAGCTTTGTTCCATTGCTGACGATGAACTGTGTTCCTTTGGAGGGGGAGATGTGCTCTGATTTTTTTAATTTCCAGCTTTTCTGCACTGCTTTTTCCCCATCTTTGTGGTTTTTTCTGTCTTTGGTCTTTGATGATGGTGACATACTGATGGGGTTTTGGTGTGAGTGTCCTTTCTGTTTATTAGTTTTCCTTCTAACAGTCAGGACCCTTAACTGTAAGTCTGTTAGAGTTTGCTTGAAGTCCACTCCAGACCGTTTGCCTGGGTATCAGCAGCAGATGCTGCAGAAGATAGAATATTGCTGAACAGCGAGTGTTGCTGTCTGATTCTTGCTCTGGAAGCTTCGTCTCAGGGGTGTACCCCGCCATGTGAGGTGTGAGGTGTCGGTCTGCACCTAGTCGGGGATGTCTCCCAGTTAGGCTACTCAGGGGTCAGTGACCCACTTGAGCAGGCAGTCTGTCCGTTCTCAGATCTCAACCTCTGTTCAGGGAGATCCACTGCTCTCTTCAAAGCTGTCAGACAGGGGCATTTACCTCTGCCAAGGTTTCTGCTGCTTTTTGTTTAGCTATGCCCTGTCCCCAGAGGAGGAGTCTACAGAAGCAGGCCGGCCTCCTTGAGCTGTGGTGGGCTCCACCCAATTCGAGCATCCCGGTGTCTTTGTTTACCTACTTAAGCCTCAGTAATGGTGGGCACGCCTCCCCCAGCCTCGCTGCCACCCTGTAGCCAGACCCCAGACCGCTGCACTAGCAATGAGGGAGGCCCCGTGAGTGTGGAACCCTCCGGGCCAGGTGTGGGACATAATCTCCCGGTGTGCCGTCAGCCAAGATCCCTGGCAAAGTGCAGCACTAGGGTGGGAGTCACCCGATTCTCCAGGTGCTGCGTGCCCCAACCTCCCCTGGCCAGGAAAAAGTGGTTAATATTTTTAAATCCATCAATGTATCCCACCATATTAGCAGGTTAAAGAAAAACAATCACATGATCATATAAATGAATGTTTAAAAAAGCATTTCACAAAATTCATGATAAAAACTCTCCAAGCAATAGAAATAGAGGGACACTTACTCCATCTGACAAAAAGCATCTTCAAAAAACTCTCACAGCTAGCATTATACCTGATGGGGAAACACTGAATGCTTTCCCCTTGACATCATGAACAAGTCTAGGATGTTCACACTTACTATTCTTATTAAACAGAATTCTAATCAGGGCAATAAGGCACAAAAGGAAACATAACACATACAGGTCATAAAACAACAAATAAAACTGTGTCTATTTGCAGATGACATGATTATCTAACAGTAAATTCATAGTTAGGGTTAGGATATATGAAGAGATTCTGTTAAGAGGATAAAAAGATAAGCTAGAGACTAGGAGCAAATATTTCCATACTACTTATCTGACAAAAGGTTATATAAAGAACTCTCAGGCTGGGCGCAGTGGCTCACACCTGTAATACTAGCACTTTGGAAGGCCAAGGCAGGTCAGGAGTTGGAGACCAGCCTCGGTAATAATGGCAAAATCCTGTCTCTACAAAAAATACAAAAATTATCCAGGCATAGTGGCACGCGCCTATAGTACCAGCTACTCAGGAAGCTGAGGCAGGAGAATCACTTGAACCCGGGAGGCGGAGATTGCAGTGAGCCGGGATCTCACCATTGCACTCCAGCCTGGACCACAGAGCAACACCTTGCCTCAAAGAAAAAGAAAAAAAAAAAAAAAAAAACTCTCAAAGCTCAAGAGTAAAAACAAAATCCAATTAGAAAATGGCCCAAAGATGTGAAAAAACATTTTATCAACAGTATAGGCAGATGGAAAACAAACACATGTAGAATGTTCAACATCATTAGCCAGTAGGAAAATGCAAATCAACACCAAAATGAGTCATCTTTGAAAAACTAATCCTTTCCTTGGGCTGCAGTGTTCTAGCCCCAGATATCCAGAAGAATTTCAACTTACTTTACTAAGGTCTATGCTTGAAAAACATCTCAGAAAGGCATTTTCTATCTCTCCACACTCCACCTCAACACCCCATATCCCTAGTCACTCTTGATTCCCTTACCTGGTTTTATTTGCTTATCTCCAGCTGACGTTAGATTATATATGCACTTGTTTATCTGTTATCTGTCTCCTCTATTAGAATAAGTTCCATGAGAGTAGAGATCTTGTCTTCATCAAGTGCCTGACACAGAGTAGTCAATTAATAAATGTTTTGAAAAACAAATTATAACACACATTTCCATGCTTGGAGGGTTTGCTTCTGTATTTCCATCCATGATGCTTCACCTAAATAGGCTTCCTGGGTTTCTAACTTTGCCTGCCTTGGGCCCCAAAGATGCCTCCTTTCATTGCTAAAACTCTTTGAATTACACTGTTCTCCTTCCAGCTTTGCTAAAAGGGCACCTACTTGTACCCTGTTGATCCCATCCACCCCACTGACAGCCATTGTCCCAGTGTGACACCATTATTAAAAGGCAGAGGTAAAAGAAAAATAAGAAATGGGCCCTCTGGCAAGAATAGCAACTGATGTTAGAGGAGAGCCAGAGTTGTGGGGACAATCTGGGCAATCCTGTTGAATATACTCTGGTCTATATAACATAAGATTTAGAAACATTACCATAAGGTTGTGATCGGTTAACTCACCAGGAGTTACCATTTTGGACTTGTTACTGACTTTTACTAGGCTGTAAAGATCAACCTAATTAGGAACTGCAATCAGTTACTATACTTGTCATTCAAATGTAATGAGCCTTTCCATTCCTCCTTTTCCATTTTAACTAACTTCAGAAGGTTCTTGTCTTTGTTGAAAGAAGCCATAGTTTCCATTTAGATTATGAATCCCCAAGCCACAGTGACCCGAGTTCAGTTATCTTACAACATAGATAGCACATTTTAAAGTTTTAAAACCATTTTAAAGCCATTTTAAAGTTTTCAATATGAAAAAGATTCAGTGGTTTGAATGCACATTCCTTACCTAACAAATACCATGACAGAGTATCAATGTCAGCAATTATAGAACAAGAATTTCTACCTTCAAAGTTTCTTTCCTTAATATGCATTTTAAAAGGGAGAATTCTGGAAGATATATCTATTAAACATAATTATTTATCAAGAAATATAACTTAAAATGTCTCTGGTACGTTAAAGTATTTAAATATTTCTTAGTAGACGTGTTTATCTCTTCATTTTCATTTTCAGAAAATAACCCTGCTTTACTTCACCACACCATTCACAAATTATTTGTGAATTCTATTGTTTAAACCTATAACTGAGCTGAGATGGTCTTTAGGAGGAAAAGGTAATCATAGCAAGCTTCATGCTGAGAAGAAATAGGCCTTTCTTCTTCCCAATTTGCAATGTTCACTTGAAAAGTACGAAAACAAAAAAAAGTCATTTTTGCAGGAAAGCCAGGTGGGGAAGAAGAGATGCCCACAGCTTGTACCAACAGCACCATCATAACACTGCTACATGAAGATACACCCTCTGTGTGCTGGTTGTCCAACTTAAAGCCAACATTTAATATATAGTTACTTAACACGGGCATCCAAGTTCAATAATTCTATCCATCAGAGGCGTTTGAACCAGACAAATTCCATCTTAAATAGGGGCTAAGATGAGGCTAAAATCTACTGGGCTGCAGTACCAGATGGTTAAGGCATTGGTCACAGGACCAGATAGGAGGTTGTCAAGAGACACAGGTCATAAAGACTTTGCTGATAAAACAGAAGAAGCCGGCCAAATCCCACCAAAACCAAGATGGGAGGAGAGTGACCTCTGGTTGTCCTCACTGCTACACTCCCACCAGCACCATGACAGTTTATAACCATGAAGAAGTTACCTTATATGGTCTAAAAAGGGAAGGCATGAATAATCCACCCCTTGTTTAGCATATCATCAAGAAATAACCATAAAAATCGGCAACCAGCAGCCCTTGGGGCTGCTCTGGCTATGGAATAGCCACTCTTTTATTCCTCTACTTTCCTAATAAACTTGCTTTCACCTTATGGACTCACCCTGAATTCTTTCTTGCATGAGATCCAGGAACCCTCTCTTGGGGTCTGGATCAGGATCCCTTTTTTGTAACACCATCTCTACAAAAATATGTTTTAAAAAAATTAGCCAGATGTGGTGGTGCATGCCTATAGTAACAGCTACTTGGGAGGCTGAAGTAGGATGATTGCTTGAGCACAGGAGGTCAAGGCTGCAGTGTCAGCTGTGATTATGTCGCTGCACTCCAGCCTGTCTCAAAAATAAAAGGAAAAAAAAAGGAAAATGGGAATCCATCAGAATCATGAAAAACACAGGCAAACAGCTCCCAGGACAGCATTCAGCTGATAAGAGTGAAGCACCATATGTGAGAGTGGCAGAGAGCTTCCCTCTGTGACTCACTTTTCCCCTGGGATCCACGTACCCCATGCCAAGGGACAGTACTTCATTTCTCCCAAGCCCTGGAGTTAACTTGAGGAGAGGCATGGAGACACTGTGAGACAAAGACATCAGGAAAAGCTGTGGGCATTTTCCCAGACTTGGGACTGAGAGCAGGAGGTGATTTTTAAATATTTATCTATCTATTTTTATTGGAGACACGGTCTTGCTTTGTCACCCAGGCTGCAGAGCAGTGCATTAACACAGCTCACTGTAGCCTCAGCCTCCTGGGTTCAAATGATCCTCCCACCTCAGCCTCTTGAGTAGCTGGGACCGTAGGCATGCACCACTACACTCAGTTACTTTTTTATTTTTTGTACAGACAGTGTCTCATCATATTGCTCAGGATGGTCTCGAACTCCTGGGCTCACGTAATCCTCCCACCTTGTCCTCCCAAAGTGTCAGAATTATAGGCATATGCCACCATACCCAGCCAATGACACCATTTTAAATTGAGGTGCATACAAAGTCAGCCATTCTTTGGTGACCCAGTAGCATGGCCATGCAGGCATCCTAGCCTTGGGACAGAGATTGGAGTCCTTACTCTAGAGATCTTGCTCCAGTGGAGTAGGGGCCTCCAGAGTCAGAACTGTGGAAAGTGTAAGCACTGGAATTATGCTCTCCCTCATTTTAGGCCCGGGGTCAGAGGAGAGCTGCCCTAGCTACAGTTTGTCCTGGGCAACGAGACTTGTGACCACGGTCACCTTGGCAACCTGGAATTGGTCAGTATATGCCATTGCTAGGTGCCCCAGCCTGCTCCCCTGAAATCACAGTGCAGCAGGCCTTCTCCACTCTATTTCCAGGCAAAAATCCAGGTATTTGGAGTACCCCCTTGCCTAGATTAGCAGCCTGAGCCACTCCACTCCTCCTGTGCATAGGTCAAGGTACAATGGAGAACTCTCTACTCCTCATGTAGGCAGATCTCCTGGCATGTGGAGCACTTGCTCATATGGACTAGCAGTGTGAGTTGCCCCACCCCTTCTATGCAGAGATCCTGGCACAGGGGGAGCTTATCTGCTCCACATCCAGGCAGATCTCCAGGCATTCAGAGCACATTTTTGTTTGGATTAGCAGCCTGAGTCACTCCACCCTTCCTGTGCAGAGATTGCAGTAAAGTAGGGCCCTGTCTGCTATGCACCCAGGCAGATCTTCAGGCATTTGGAGCACCTATTCACCTGGATTAGCAGCCTGAGTTGCCCACCTATGCAGAGACTATGCAGAGACTATGGTGCAGTGGGGCCCTATACAGTCCATGCCCAGGCAGATCTCCAGGCATCTGGGGCACCAACTCTTCCAGATTAGGAGTCTGGTCTGTCCCTAACCTTGTGCAAAGAACTTGCGGCTGAGGAAGTTTCCCAGCTCCATGCCTAGGCACACCTCTGGAGGATTGGTGGGCACCCACTGGATTCTCCCTCAGTGCAGGTGCTTGTGCCTTCCATCAGGGGACCTACAGGCAGGCCTGCCCAGTCTGGCCCTGTTCATCTTTCCCTTATCCCCCCAGGCTGAGCAGGGAGCTCAGACCACTGCACATTTCCAGGAATCAGCCTATTACCTGAGGCAACAGAAAGCTTCTCCCAGTAAACAAGGATCAAGTATTTACCCAGCTGTGTTGGCCACAGCCAGTTCTTACCTATAAGTGCCACCTACCAGCTTACTGGTTGAACTCCACAGCCTAATATAAAACCTGCCAACAGAAGTGGATAGGGCTATAGAAGCAAGGCCAAAAGACCCTACCAAGAACTCTCTACAGTCGCACCCCTAGGGAGGAGGGGAAAGGGAAAGAAAATAATAATATTACAGAAAAAGAAAAATTCTTACCTGCAAAAAATAATTACAAAAATTATAAGTACCAGTGTCTCCAAATAACGAGGAACCAACACAAGATTCCTGGCATTTTAAAAAAATTTAACGCTGTGAACCACCAAAGGATTAGATTAACTCTCTCGCAATGGTCCCTAACCAAAATGGAAACTAAGAAATGACAGATAAAGAATTCAAAGCATAGATTACAAGAAAGCTCAACAAAATCCAAAATAAGATTAAAAATCAATATTAGAGAAATAAAGAAAGAGATAAACATTGAAAAGAAATCAATTAGAACTTCTGGAATCAAAAAGATCACTTAAGGAATTTCAAAATACAATAAAGCTTTGTCAATAGACTGGACCAAACAGAATAAAGAATTTCAGATCTTGAACATCAATCTTTTCAACTAAATCAGACAAAAATAAAGAAAAAAGAATTTTAAAAAGCGAACAAGAGAAATATGACATTGTGTAAAGTGAACAAGCTTATGAATTATTGACATTCCTGAGAGAGAAGGAGAAAAAGTAAACAACCTGGAAAACATTTTAGGGTATTATTCAAGAAAACTTCCCTAATCTTGCTAGAAAGGTAGACATCAAGATATAAGAAATCTAGAGAACACCTGTGAGATAGTATACAAAATGAACATCACCAAAGCACAGAGTCACCAGACTATGCAAGGTCAAAGCTAAAGTAAAAAAACTTAAAGGCAGCTAGAGAAAAAGGTCAGCTCATGTACAAAGGCAATCCTATCAGGCTAACAGCTGACTCCTCCACAGAAACCTTATAAACCAGGGGAGCCTATTTTCAGCACTCTAAAAGAAAAGAAAAGCCAACCAAGAATTTCATTTCCCACCAAACTATGCTTCCTAAGTGAAGGAGTAATAAAATCTTTTCCAGACAAGCAAGCACTAAGAGAATTTGTTAGCAAGCACCAAGAGAATTTGTTACCACTAGATCAGCCTTACAAGATATCCTTAAGAGAGTTCTAAGCATGGAAATGTAAAATAATATCTGCTACCAGAAAAACATACCTAATGACATAGCCCATATACCCAATAATGCAACCATACCATAGAAACTACAAAGCAACTAGCTAGCAGCTTCACGACAGGATCAAAACCTCGCATATCAATATTAATCTTGAAGGCCAGCACAGTGGCTCATGCCTCTAATCCTGACACTTTGGGAGGCTGAGGCAGGTGGACTGCTTGAACCCAGGAGTCTGAGACCAGCCTGGGCAACATGGCGAAAGCCCATTTCTACTAAAACTATGAAAACTGATGTGGGACGATGACACGAGCCTGGGGAGGTTGAGGCTGTAGTAAGCCATGATCACACCACTGCACTCTAGCCTCGGTGAAAGAGTGAGACCCTGTCTCAAAACAAACAAACAAAAATTAACCTTGAATGTAAACAGTCTAAACACTCCCACTTAAACAGCACAGAGTGGCAAATTAGATTAAAAACAAAAAACAAGAAGACCCATCCATCTGTTCATTCAAGAGACCCATCTGACATGTAACAACACTCATAGGCTCAAAGTAAAGAGTTGGAGAAAGATCTATCACACAAATGGAAAACAAAAAAGAGCAGAGGACACTATAATTATAGCAGCTAAAACAGACTTTAAACCAACAACAGTAAAAAGGACAAAGAAGGGCATTACATAATGATAAAGGTTCAATTCAACAAGAAGACTTAATAATCCTAAATATGTATATACCCAAAATTGCAGCACCCAGATTCATATAACAAGTACTTCTAGACCTATGAAAAGACTTAGCCACATAATTATAGGGGGATATTTCAACACCCACTGACAGAGTTAGATTATCAAGGCACAAAAAAATCTGAACTTAAATTTGATATTTGACCAATTGGACCTAATAAACATCTACTGAATACTCCATCTATCAACCACAGAATATACATTATTCTCAACTACACATGGAACATACAACAAGATTAACCACATGCTAGGCCAAAAAGCAAACCTCAATAAATTTTAAAAAAATCAAAATCAGACCAACTATACTCTTCGACCACAGTGGAATAAAAACAGAATTCAACACCATGAGGAGCTCTCAAAACCAGACAATTACATGAAAAGTAAACAACTTGCTCCTGAATGACTTTTGGGTAAACAACAAAATTAAGGCAGATATCAAAGAATTTTTTCAAATAAATGAAAACAGACAAATAACATACCAAAATCTCTGAGATGCAGCAAAAACGGTACTAACATAAAAGTTTAGAGTGCTAAACATCTACCTCAAATAGTTAGAAACACCTCAATTTAACAATCTAACATCACACCTAAAGAAACTAGAAAAACAAGAACTGACTCAAAGCTACCAGAAGAAAATAAATAACTAAAATCAGGGCAGAACAGAATGAAAGTGACACCCAAAAATCTATACAAAGAACCCATGAAACCAAAAGTTGGTTCTTTGAAAGGATAAGCAAGATCAACAGACTATTGGCTAGATTAACAAAGAAGAAAACAAGAGAAGATCCAAATAAACAAAATCAGAAACAACAAAGGTAACATCACAACAGATCCCATAGAAATACAAAAGATTTTCAGGGACTATTATGAACACCTCTCTGTACATAGAAACTAGAAAACCTAGAGAAAATGAATAAATTCCTGGAAATACACAACCTCCCAAGATTGAATCAGGAAGAAATTAAAACCTTGAACAGACTAATATTGACTTTTGAAAAGGAATCAGTAATTTAAAAAAATAATAAACCTACCAACCAAAAAAGAGCCCTGGACCAGACAGATTCACAGCCAAATTCTGTCAGACATACAAAGAAGAGCTGGTACCAATTCTCTTGAAACTATTTTGAAAAACCAAGGAAAGACTCCTCCCTAATGCATTCTACATAGCCAGCATCATGTTGATAATAGAACCCAGGAAAGGCACAACTGAAAAAAAAACAAACTACAGGCCAATATCCCTGATGAACACAGATGCAAAAATCGTTAACAAAATGCTAGCAAAACAAATCCAACAGTACATCAAAAAGTTAATTCACCATGATCAAGTAGGCTTCATCCTTGGAAAGCAAGATTGTTTTAACATATGCAAAGTAATAAATGTGATTCACCACATAGATAGAATTAGAAACAAAAACCATATGATCATCTCAATAGACACAGGAGAAGCTTTCAATGAAATCGAATATCCCAGCCGGGCGTGGTGGCTCACGCCTGTAATCCCAGCACTTTGGGAGGCCAAGACAGGCGAATCATGATGTCAGGAGATCAAGACCATCCTGGCAAACACGGTGAAATCCCATCTCTACTAAAAATACAAAAAATTTGCCAGGCATGGTGGAACATGCCTGTAGTCCCAACTACTCAGGATGCGGAGGCAGGAGAAGTGCTTGCTTGAACCTGGGAGACGGAGGTTGCAGTGAGCCGAGATCACGCCACTATACTCCAGCCTGGGCGACAGAGCGAGACTCCATCTCAAAAAAAAAAAAAAAAAAAAATCCAACATCCCTTCATGATAAAAACCCTGAAAAAGCAAGGCATCAAAGGAACATACCTCAAAATAATAAAAGTCAACTATGACAAACCCACAGCCAACATCATACTGAATGGGCAGAAAGCATTCCTCTTTAGAACTGGAACAAGACAAGGAAGCCCACTCTCATAATTCCTATTAAACATAGCACTGGGATTCTTAGCCAGAGCAATTTGGCAAGAGAAAGAAAGAAAAGGCATCCAAATAGGAAGGAAAGAAGTCAAACTATCTCTCTTCACTGATGATATGATTCTGTACCTAGAAAATCCTAGAGACTCCACCAAAAGGCTCCTGGAACTGGTAAATGACTTTAGTGAAATTTCAGAATACAAAATCAATGTACAAAAATCAGTAGCATTTCTATATACCAATAATGTTCAAGTCAAGAGTAAAATCAAGAATGCAGTCCCATCTACAATATCCACAAATTAAAATATCTATGAATACACATAACCAAGGAAGTAAAAGATCTCCGTGAGAAAAACTACAAAACACTGCTGAAAGTAATCATAGATGACACAAGAAATGGAAAAACATTCCACACTCTCAGATTGGAAGAATATGGTTTAAATGAGCATACTACCCAAAGCAATTCCAGTGTTGATAGGAATTCAACACTATTCCTATCAAACTGCAAACATCATTTTTCACAGAACTATGAAAAACTATTCGAAAATTCACTTGGAACCAAAAAAGAATCCAAAGAGCCAAAGCAATTCTAAGCAAAAAGAACAAAGCTGAAGGCATCACATTACCCAACTTCAAACTATACTAACCAAAACAGCATGTTACTGGTACAAAAACAGACTCACAGACCAATGGAAAAGCATACAGAACCCAGAAATAAAGCCACGCACCAATATCCATGTGATCTTTGACAAAGTTAACAAATAAGCAATGGGAAAAGCATTCCCTATTCAATAAATGGTGGTGGCATAGCTGGCTAGCCATATGCAGAAGAATGAAACTGGATCCCTATCTTTTACCATATACTAAAATTAACTTAAGATAGATTAAAGACTGACATGTAGACCTCAAACTGTAAGACTCCTGGAAGAAAGCATAGGAAATAGCATTCAGGACACTGGATTTGGGAAAAAATTTGTGACTAAGTCCACAAAAGCAATTGTAACAAAAACAAAAATTGACAAAGTGAGGCCTAATTAAACAAAAGAGCTTCTGCAAATTAACACAGGAACAGAAAACCAAATACCACAGATTCTTGCTTATAAGTGATAGCTAAACATTGAGTACTCACGGACATAAAGATGGCAACAGTAGACACTGGTGACTATCAAAGAAAGAAGAGAGGGAGGGGAGCAACGGTTGAAAAACTAATTATTGGGTACTATGCTCAGTACCTGGGTGATGGGATAAATCATATCATAAACCTTAGCATCATGCAATATAGCCAGGTAACAAACCTACAGTTGTACACCCTGAATCTAAAATAAAAGTTGGAAAGACAATATATTATAATAAATCAAAATAATCCAAACTAATAATATACTCTACCAAAAGCTAAACATCCAGAAAAAAAGAAAATTGGTCTTAAAATATGATTTTTTACAAATCAGAGTATCCACAATTTCTGAATTTATTGGTTTAATTGTACATGCTGTATAATTAAATAATTTAAATTTAAGCTGTGGAAGTTTAAATTATTTTGAGCCTTGAAAGGAATGTGGCTATGTAGCCTGAGTCGTGTAGCATGCAGCTACAACTTCTGCTTTCTTCTATAAATGAATAGGAAGACCAAACGGCCCCAGAGATAAGATCCCTCAAGACTATTACTCCTCTTTATGGAATGTTATGGCAATCGTCCTGCATGTAGCAATCAAACAACTATAACATGTGTACTGACCTTGGACAGAAAATGTTGTAACCCTACTAAATGTCCCTGTCTCTGCCTATATAAGTGAAACTTTAACTTCTCCCCTTTGAAGCATGAATTCTATTCCTTTGGAGCCTATATTTCCCAGGTGGTACTCTCACAGCTTGTGCTCAAATAAACTCTATATTTAATCATATTTTCTGTATCTCATTATTTAAAGTTGACAATGCATTCAACTAAGAATGTGTCACAGAGTTGAATTTATAAATAATGTTTATTCAAAAAATGAAAGAATTGATTCAATTATATAAAAAAATCTGGCTTGGGACAAATTACTTAAGTCTCTTTCTCTAAACTTCTATAGAAACAAAACAAACAGTATTATCCAACTTGCAGAGTTGTTTTTAAAATTATGTATATAATAATACATTTTAAAATACCTAGCACAATGCTTAACAAAATTCAGGTACTTGATATTAACTTGCTTCTTTCACACTGACCTAGAAAATGAGGTGCATTTGGGAAAAAGTACATACAAAGAAATAAATAAATAAGGAGTCCATTCCGAGATGGCCAAATAGAAACTGGAGTGGAGCTCCAGTCTGCAGCTCCCAGTATGATAGATGCAGAAGATGGGTGATTTCTGCATTTCCAACTGAAGTACCTGGTTCATCTCAATGAAACTGGTTGGACAGTGGGTGCAGCACACAGAGAGCGAGCCGAAGCAGGGCGGGGCATCCCCTCACCCAGGAAGCACAAGGGGTCGGGGGACTTCCCTTTCCTAGCCAAGGGAAGCCATGACACACCATACCTAGAAGAACGGGACACTCCCGCCCAAATACTATACTTTTCCCATGGTCTTAGCAACCGGTAGACCAGGAGATTCTCTCCCATGCCTGGCTCAGTGGTCCCATGCCCATGGAGCCTTACTCACTGCTAGCCCAGCAGTCTGAGATCTACCTGTGAGGCAGCAGCCTGGTGGGTGGAGGGACGTCGGCCATTGCTGAGGCTTGAATAGGTAAACAAAGCAGCCAGGAAGCTTGACCTGGGCAGAACCCACCTCAACTCAGCAAGGTGTACTGCCTCTATAGACTCCACCTCTGTGGGCAGGGCATAGCTGAATAAAAGGCAGCAGAAACTTCTGCAGACTTAAACGTCCATGTCTGACAGCTCTGAAGAGGGCACTGGTTCTCCCAGCACACTGTTTGAGATCTGAGAATGGACAGACTGCCTCCTAAAGTGGTCTCTGAGCCCCATGTAGCCTAACTGGGAACACTTCCCAGTAGGGGCTGACAGACACCTCATACAAGCGGGTGACCCTCTGGGAAGAAGCTTCCAGAGGAAGGATCAGGTAGCAATATTTGCTGTTCTGCAATGTTCGCTGTTCTGCAGGTTCCACAAGTGATACCCAGGCAAACAAGGTTTGGAGTGGACCTCCAGCAAACTCCAACAGACCTGCAGCTTAGGGACTTGACTGATAGGAGGAAAACTAACAAACAGAAAGGAATAGAACCAACATCAACAAAAAAGACATCTACATCAAAACTTCATCTGTAGGTCACCAACATCAAAGACCAAAGATAGATAAAATCACAAAGATGGGGAGAAACCAGACCAGAAAAGTTGAAAATTCTAAAAACCAGAGCACCTCTTACCCTACAAAGGATTGCAGCTCGTCACCAGCAATGCAACAAAGCTGGACAGAGAAAAGTTGACAAAAGTAAGCTTCAAAAGCTCGGTAATAACAAACTTCTCCAAGCTAAAGGAGCATGTTCTAACTCACGGCAAGGAAACTAAAAACCTTGAAAAAAGGTTAGATGAATGGCTAACTAGAATAAACAGTGTAGAGAAGACCTTAAATGACCTGATGAAGCTGAAAACCATGGCACAAGACCTTCGTGACACATGCACAAGCTTCAGTAGCCAATTTGATGAAGTGGAAGAAATGGTATCAGTGATTGAAGATCAAATTAATGAGATAAAGTGAGAAGACAAGATTAGAGAAAAAAATAGTAAAAAGAAATGTGAAAAGACCAAATTAACGTTTGATTGGTGTACCTGAAAGTGACAGGGAGAATGGAACCAAGTTGGAAAACACTCTTCAGGATATTATCCAGGAGAACTTCCCCAACCTAGAAAGACAGGCCAACATTCAAATTCAGGAAGTACACAGGATACCACAAAGAGACTCCTCAAGAAGAGCAACCCCAAGACACATAATAATCAGATTCACCAAGGTTGAAATGAAAGAAAAAATGTTAAGGGCAGCCAGAGAGAAAGGTCGGGTTACCCACAAAGGGAAGCCCATCAGACTAACAACAGATCTCTCAGCAGAAACCCCACAAGCCAGAAGAGAGTGGGGGCCAATATTCAACATTCTTAAAGAAAAGAAATTTCAACCCAGAATTTCATATCCAGCCAAACTAAGCTCCATAAGTGAAGGAGAAATAAAATCCTTTACACACAAGCAAATGCTGATAGATTTTGTCACCACCAGGCCTGCCTTACAACAGCTCCTGAAGAAAGCACTAAACATGGAAAGGAACAACTAGTAACAGCCACTGCAAAAACATGCCAAATTGTAAAGACCATAGATGCTATGAAGAAACTGCATCAATTAACGGGAAAAACAACCAACTAACAACATAATGACAGGATCAAATTCACACATAACAATATTAACCTTAAATGTAAATGGGCTAAATGTTCCAAATAAAAGACACGGACTGGCAAATTGGATAAAGAGTCAAGACCCATCAATGTGTTATATTCAGGAGACACATCTCACATGCACAGACACACATAAGCTCAAAATAAAGGGATGGAGGAAGATCTACCAACCAAATGGAAAGCAAAAAAAAGCAGGTGTTGCAATCCTAGTCTCTGATAGAACGGACTTTAAAACCAACAAAGATCAAAAGAGACAAAGAAGGCCATTACATAATGCAAAACGGATCAATTCAGTAAGAACAGATAACTATCCTAAATATATATGCACCCAATACCGGAGCACCCAAATTCATAAAGCAAGTCCTTAGAGACCTACAAAGAGACTTAGACTCCCACACAATAATAATGGGAGGCTTTAACATCCCACTATCAATATTAGACAGATCAACGAGACAGAAAAAGATCAACCTTTTGACAGAAGGTTAAAAGGATATCCAGGACTTGAACTCAGCTCTGCACCAAGCAGACCTAATAGACATCTACTGAACTCTCCACCCCAAATCAACAGAATATACATTCTTCTCAGCACCACATAGCACTTATTCTAAAATTGACCACATAATTGGAAGTAAAGCACTCCTCAGCAAATGTAAAAGAACAAAAATCACAACAAACTGTCTCTCAGACTGCAGTGCAATTAAACTAGAACTCAGGACTAAGAAACTCACTCAAAACCGCACAACTACACGGAAACTGAACAACTTGCTTCTGAATGACTACTGGGTACATAACACAATGAAGGCAGAAATAGAGATGTTCTTTGAAACCAATGAGAACAAAGACGTAACATACCAGAATCTCTGGGACACATTTAAAGCAGTGTGTAGAGGGAAATTTATAGCACTAAGTGCCCACAAGAGAAAGCAGGAAAGATCTAAAATTGACACCCTCACATCACAATTAAAAGAACTAGAGAAGCAAGAGCAAACACATTCAAAAGCTAACAAAAGGCAAGAAATAACTAAGATTAAAGCAGAACTGAAGGAGATAGAGACACAGAAAACCCTCCAAAAAATCAACGAATCCAGGAGCTGGTTTCTTGAAAATATCAACAAAATTGATAGACCACTAGCAAGACTAACAAAGAAGAAAAGAGAGAAGAATCAAATAGACGCAATAAAAAATGATAAAGGGGATATCACCACCGACCCCAAAGAAATACAAACTACCATCAGAGAATACTATAAACACCTCTACGCAAATAAACTGGAAAATCTAGAAGAAGTGGATAAATCCCCAGAAACATACACCCTCCCAAGACTGAGCCAGGAAGAAGTTGAATCCTTGAATAGACCAACAACAGGCTCTGAAATTGAGGCAATAATTAATAGCCTACCAACCACAAAAAATCCAGGACCAGATGGATTAACAGCCAAATTCTACCAGAGGTACAAAGAGGAGCTGGTACCATTCCTTCTGAAACTATTCCCATCATTAAAAACGGGGGAATTCTCCCTAACTCATTTTATGAGGCCAGCATCATCCTGATACCAAAGCCTGGCAGAGACATAACAAAAAAAGAGAAATTTAGACCAATATCCCTGATGAACATTGATGCGAAGATCCTCAATAAAATACTGGCAAACAGAATCCAACAGCACATCAAAAAGCTTATCCACCACGATCAAGTCAGCCTCATCCCTGGGATGAAAGGCTGGTTCAACATACGCAAATCAATAAATGTAATCCATCACATAAACAGAACTGATGACAAAAACCACATGATTATCTCAATAGAGGCAGAAAACGCCTTTGACAAAATTCAACTGCCCTTCATGCTAAAAACTCTCAATAAACTAGGTATTGATGGAATGTATCTCAAAATAATAAGAGCTATTTATGACAAACCCACAGCCAATATCATACTGAATGGCCAAAAACTGGAAGCATTCCCTTTGAAAATCGGCACAAGACAAGGATGCCCTCTCTCACCACTCTCATTCAACATAGTGTTAGAAGTTCTGGCTAGGGCAATCAGGCTAGAAAAAGAAATAAATGGTATTCAATTAGGAAAAGAGGAAGTCAAATTGTCCCTGTTTGCAGATGTCATGATTGTATATTTAGAAAACCCCATCAGCTCAGCCCAAAATTTCCTCAAGCTAATAAGCAACTTCAGCAAAGTCTCAGGATACAAAAATCAATGTGCAAAAATCACAAGCATTCCTATGCACCAGCAACAGACAAACAGAGAGCCAAATCATCAGTAAACTCCCATTCACAATTGCTACAAAAAGAATAAAATACCTAGGAATCCAACTTACGAAAAATGTGAAGGACCTCTTCAAAGAGAACTCCAAATCACTGCCTAAGTAAGTAAGAGTACACAAACAAACAAATGGAAGAACACTCCATGCTCATGGATAGGAAGAATCGATATCTTGAAAATGGCCATACTGCCCAAGGTAATTTATAGATTCAATGCCATCCCCATCAAGCTACCAATGACTTTCTGCACAGAATTGGAAAAAACTGCTTTAAAGTTCATATGGAACCAGAAAAAGAGCCTGCATAGCCAAGACAATCCTGAACAAAAAGAACGAAGCTGGAGACATCATGCTACCTGACTTCAAACTATACTGCAAAGCTACGGTAACCAAAACAGCATGGTACTGGTACCAAAACAGATATACAGACCAATGGAACAGAAGAGAGGCCTCAGAAGTAACACCACACATCTACAACCATCTGACCTTTGACAAACCTAACAAAAACAAGAAATGTGGAAAGGACTCCCTATTTAATAAATGGTGCTGGGATAACTGGCTAGCCATATGTAGAAAGCTGAAACTGGATCCCTTCCTTACACCTTATACAAAAATTAATTCAAGATGGATTAAGGACTTAAATGTTAGACCTAAAACCATAAAAACCCCAGAAGAAAATCTAGGCAATACCATTCAGGACATAGGCATGGGCAAAGACTTCATAACTAAAAGATCAAAAGTAATGGCAACAAAAGCCAACATTGACAAACGGAATCTACTTAAACTAAAGAGCTTCTGCTCAGCAAAAGAAACTACCATCAGAGTGAACAGGCAACCTACAGAATGGGAGAAAAATTTTGCAATCTACCCATCTGACAAAGGGCTAATATCCAGAATCTACAAAGAACTAAAACAAATTTACAAGAGAAAAAAAAAAACATCAAAAAGTGGGCAAAGGATATGAACAGACACTTCTCAAAAGAAGACATTTATGCAGCCAACAGACACATGAAAAAATGCTTATCATCGCTTGTCATCAGAGAAATGCAAATCAAAACCACAATGAGATACCATCTCACACCAGTTAGAATGGCGATCATTAAAAAATCATCAAACAATAGATGCTGGAGAGTATGTGGAGAAATAGGAATGCTTTTACGCTGTTGGTGGGAGTGTAAATTAGTTTAACCATTGTGGAAAACAGTATGGCAATTCCTCAAGGATCTAGAACTAGAAATACTATTTGACCCAGTAATCCCATTACTGAGTATATACCCAAAGGACTATAAATCATGCTGCTATAAAGACATATGCACAAATATGTTTATTGCAGCACTATTCACAATATTAAAGACTTGGAACCAACCCAAATGTCCATCAATTTTCAACTGGATTAAGACAATGTGGCACATATACACCATGGAATACTACGCAGCCATGAAAAAGGGTAAGTTCATGTCCTTTTCAGGGACATGGATGAAGCTGGAAACCATTATTCTCAGCAAACAATCACAAGGACAGAAAACCAAACATGGCATGTTTTCACTCATAGGTGGGAACTGAACAACGAGAACACTTGGACACAGGGTGGGGAACACTATACACCAGGGCCTGTGAGGGGATGGGGTGCTCAGGGAGGGACAGCATTGGGAGAAATACCTAATGTAAATGACGAGTTGATGGGTGCAGCAAACCAACAGGACACGTGTACCTGTAACACATGTACACATGTAACAAACCTGCACATTGTGCACATGTATCCTAGAACTCAAAGAATAATAATTTTAAAAAGTTTAAAAAATAAATAAATGAAAGAAGTAAGATTTATATTTATATATGTTCATATATATATAGTATATAAAAACCAATCAACAATACTAGACAATGATTTAAGTACTAAAATGAAGTAGATAAGCCTTTTCATGGATTTATGTCATCATTTCTATACCTGGCCTCAAATCTTTTTTTTTTTTTTTTTTTTTTTTTTTGTGATGGAGTTTCTCTTGTTGCCCAGGCTGGAGTGCAATGGAGCGATCTCTGCTCACTGCAACCTCCACCTCCTGGGTTCAAGCGATTCTCCTGCCTCAGCCTCCCAAGTAGCTGAGATTACAGGTGTGCACCACCATGTCTGGCTAATTTTGTATTTTCAGTAGAGACAGGGTTTTACCATGTTGGTCAGGCTGGTCTCGAAATCCTGACCTCAAGTGATCCACGCATCTCAGCCTCCCAAAGTGTTGGGATTATAGGCATGAGCCACCACCCCAGCCTTGGCCTCAAATCTAATGTTACAACTTTATTCAATCATTTATTGATTGCTGTACTCAGTTCACTAGTACATCTTAAAAGTGTCAGGGCACATCTCTTACTCTCAAGGAATTTACAGTCTAGTAGAGGAGAGAAACATATAAACAATTATAGTATAGCGTTCTGGCATTTTAATAGAAGTTGTAAAGTGAAGAGTAGTTCAGTGAGGATGGAGGATGATATAGGGGAGAGAAGCTTTGTAGAGGTCCCAAAGTAAGAGACAGCAACTTTCTTTCCTAGATGTGAGAATCCTACCTTAGGCTAGCTTAAGAAGGAAGACATGTTTTTATTTAAACCCAATGCCTATTTATTTTAAATAACAGATAACATTCACATGATAGAAAATTCAAAACACTCAAACTGATATTTGTAGTAAGAAATCTCCCTCCTGCCTCCATCCTCATTCATTTGACTAACTTCTCATTGTGTCTCCAGTCACCCAGCACTCCACTACAGAGGCAGCTAATGCCATCAGTGTAAGAGATAGCTAATGTCATCAGTGTCTTAAACATTCTCCAGATATTTAATGTATCATAAGGAAATGTGAATATAGTTCCCCCTCTTTTGCAAATATTTTTACTAACCCAATGACAGTGTTCAGAATATTTCACAGAGTCTAGAGATCCCCATGCTCTTATCCGGCTTCACCCTCTCTGTCTTAGTCAAGTAGGCTCGCTTCACTCACTGATCCTGCCCTGGCAGCATCCATCGCCATGTGTTCATTCAACAAATATCTCTTGAATGCCAGGTGTGCCTGGCAATGGGGACACAGCAGTGAATAAATCAGACAAATATCCCTGCTCTCATGGAATTTGCTAGTGGAGTTCTCTCCATAGCTCTCTAGTAGAGGAAGAAACCAAAATACAACATAAATATCAATATATTAGAAAGTGATAAGTGCCATGGAGGGAAAAAAATGAAATAGGGAAGGAAGACATGAAATGCTAAGATGGACAGCAAAGGTCTCACTAAGAAGGAAAAAGGGAAATGGGCTTAAGTGTATATCTGTAGGAAGAATGATCTGGGTGGGGTATAAGAGCCAAAGCCCTGAGGCAGGATCTAGCCCGTCCTATTGGAAGAACAGCAAGGAAGCTTATGTGGCTGGAAAGAAGAAAAGAAAGGATGCAGTCAGAGAGCACCAGGAAGCTAGATGGCACATAATATTGTAGGCCATTGTGAGGTCTTGGCTTTCACAGGGAGGCATGCAGGGAGCAATGGGAGAGGCAGATACTGAACCCAACAGAACCAGCAGCACTGCAGGTGCAGGGTTAGTGCAGAGCCAGGAGCGCCAAGCGCAGATGTAGTAAATGCAAGTAGGTCATCAAGTGAAGGTTGTTTAAGGACCTAAAAACGGTTAGAGATAGTGGAGCCGGGGCACAGAATAAAAACCCATTTCAACAGGAGGAAAACATAAAAGCAGAAAAGATTCTGCCTACTTCTTGTTGAAATATTCCACATAATCCAGAGAATAAGGACTGGAAGTCCATGTTAAAATGCATTTTAAATTCTCAGTTTCTCATTTGCATTGGCAGTAACTTCAATTGCTATAATTCTAAACAGCCTTTTATAAAAATTATCTTAGCAAATAAATTTTGACTATCAAAGCTCATTGCTTTTTAAAGATTTTTCCATTGTAGGCATATTTGTTGCCAAGCACCCATTTGTTTTGCCTTTCAGTACTAACTTTTTTATCCTTACTCTCATTTCATTGAGAAGTTTCTGGTAGGTGTGGTCGAAGGTAGTAGTTATTATTGTTTTGATAGACATATAAATTATGCTAGGAAAGCTGTGATTTATTTCAGTTCTTCTTTTGCAGATAAATTAATCAACATAATTCCCTCAGTCTTCCAAGCAATTGAAAAAAAACTACTATTTTTCTCCCAATTATTGCTTTAGACCTCTATTTGTTTATAATTTTCTTACCACCTATTGCTTTATCTTTTACAACCTGACTTCCAGTTTCACTACTTCACCGAACTTGCTGTCTCTAAAGCTTTCTTCTTTGTTTATATCCCTCTAGACTTATCTTTGACACTTAAGACCATACTCCTTTTTTTTTTTTTTTTTTGAGATAGGGTCTTACTCTATTGCCCAGGCTGCAGTGCTATGGCCCAATCTTGGCTCAGTGCAACCTCCACCTCCCAGATTCATGTGATTCTTCTGCCTCAGCTTCCTGAGTAGCTGGGATTACAGGCATGCGCCACCATGCCTGGCTAATTTTTGTTGTTTTTTTTTTTTTAAGTAGAGATGGGGTTTCACCATGTTGACCAGGCTGGTCTCAAACTCCTGACCTCAAGTGTTCCACCAACCTTGGCCTCCCAGAGTGCTGGGATTACAGGTGTGATTTTTGAATGGCACACTCAAATTCTATGATATTCTATGATAACATTCATTCATAGTCTAATGAGAAGAAAAGGACAACCAATGAAGGCAAAGACCATGGAGACAAAATATGTATACACGAACATAGCCTAAGTGAGAGGCAGAGCTGAGTCACAGCAGGGGCTCAGTTAGGAAGGAATTTTATTTTAAACCCAAGAAAAGCCTTAGGAGTCATTTAGGCCAATGCCCTCATTTTATAAGATGAAATAATGAGGTGTAAAAAATGTGTCATGAAGACTTTGTCTACAAGTGATAGAAAACAGCAACTAAATTTGGCTTAAACAATAGGAAATATATTCTCCCATACAACATGATGTCCAAACATCGTGCATCAAGGAGCTTATAGCTGCTCCTCTCTGTAGTTCTCTTGGCAAGGCCACCTTTCACGTGTTAGCATTAACTTGCAGATGTGAGCAAGATAGCTGCAGCAGTTATCAGACTCAATATGTCTGACATATTGGTCACATCTGGAAGAATAAAAATGGACACGTTTCTATTGAGTCTCTTGTCAGTAGCAAAGAAATCTGACCAAGAAGCCCTAAGACTTTCTCTCTTATCACTTGCCCATTTCTAAAGCATCACTGCCAAGGGAAATGAGATTCCAAGATTGGCTTAGCTTTGGTCTCAGCTTGTAATAGAATCAGTGCTGGGGAGTCAAGGTTAAACAGAGTGACTATAATCAAAACATTACTTATAGGACTGAGATACTTTTATGCCTATGTTTGTTCTACTACACTTCTAAGAATTTGCTTCTTTACCTGCTGTCCAATGACGGACTCAACTCTTCTTTCTTTTTGCAAACTCCTCTGGGGAGCTTACTTATTCTTTTTGTAATTACTTTAGGTTTCTGTGGAAGTGGCATAGGGTAACGGTAAACACTAATTTTAGAGCCATGCTGCCTGGGTTCAAATATAGGCCTCCACCACGTCTAACTGCATGCGTTACCTTAGGCATGTTATTTAAGTCCCTTCCTCTTCTATAAAGGGGGACACTAAGAGAATCCACCTCGTAGAGATACCGTGAGAAGTACATAAGTTAATACATACTAAGTGCTCAGAATGATGCCTGTTATACAAAAAGTCCTCTATAAGTGTGTGCTAGTATTAAGGGGCATCTACTACTTTTGCATGTCCAGTATCTGTTCCCCCATCTTCTGATAAGTGTTTCCATTTTCCTTTGAAGAACCACCCTTCTGCCATGCCATATGATATTAGTGTAATTCTAGTCAGTATAAAGAGCTCCCAACCCACACTGAGCAAAAGGTGGGCACAAAGGCCAAGAAAATCCAATCTTACCATTTCCCCCAGAATCTGAATCTTATGAAGGACTTGAAGAAAACAGTTAAAATTCAGTCTCTCTAATGTCAATGCCTTAAAGAGGCTTTTCCTGAGCCTCTGCTTCCTACATTCCTGGAACTATTTTGTCCTTTCGAAAATCTGATTAATAATCCTTCCTTTCACTCTTTTAGCTACCCAATACCCTTTAATAACCCTTTATTGCTTAAATTAGCCAAAATTGATTTCCATTTTTTGTATAATCACTATGTTGAAAACATAGGACTCCCAAATTAACTCAAAGAGTAACTTTATTTTTGTCTCTCATCTCTTTGAATCTATTCAAGAGCCTAGCTCTTCTCTGGATCCTTCACATAGATAGCATAGAAGTTAAGACAGTGGCTCTAAAGTCAAACTTTTTTTCTTTTTTCCTGAGATAGAGTCTCATTCTGTTGCCCAGGCTCAAGTGCTATGGCACGATCTCGGCTCACTGCAACCTCCGCCTCCCGAGTTCAAGATATTCTTGTGCCTCAGCCTCCTGAGTAGCTGGGATTACAGGTGCCCGCCACCATGCCCGGCTAATTTTTATATTTTTAGTAGAGACAGGGTTTCACCACGTTGACCATGTTGGTCTCAAACTCCTGACCTCAGGTGATCCACCAGCCTCGGCCTCCCAAAGTGCTGGGATTACAGGCATGAGCCATTGCGCCTGGCCTAAAATCAAACATTCTGGACTCATTTCTAGCTCTACCTCCCACTAACTCTGTTACTTAGTATATCTTTGCCTCAGTTTCCTTACCTATAAAATAGGGGAATAATAAAATCTACCTCATTAGGATACAGTAAAACTTAAAATGATTTCCCAAATGTAAAATGCTTGGAAGTGTACCTAGCTCCTCATAACCCAAAAAATGTGAACAGAGCAGATGACAGAAGTGGTCCAATGAGGTCATCTCTCATTGACATCGGGCCCTGACCATTTTTTGTTTATATCCTTTGGTTCACATCAACCCCCTCCTCTTTTCTAAGTCATTCAAGACTTAAAGCACTGCCACTTCCTCAAGGTCTACATTGATCTACAAAGACCATATTAACTTGATACTTTACTTGTAGACATTATACTCCATAACAGATACATTAATCTTGACTTCAAATCATTTCTATTGTTTTCAAATTATGATCGGGTATAAATCATGACTCCCCAACAAAAAGAGTGTTCGAAGAATAATATATTATTTTATGTCCTTCTTGTTAGTTAACCTAGAGTAAGGCTCACAGTAAATCCTTAATAATTAACTTCTGAATGGCTCTCTGAACAGCTAAATGTGTTTCCAATCACATTACTTCTGGGTTTGTAGAGCTGCAAGTCTTTAGGCCTATGTTTTTATTGTATGTGTAAACACACAAAATAGACAAAAGTCTAGAATGTCCCATTTTCTTCCCACATTGACCCACAAACATTGGGTATCCAATAAGTACTGTTAACTATTACAAAAAGACTAAAAACTTCAGGAGCTACATATACTAATTATATTAATAAATATGGGAGGAAATTCCAAATGCATCTGCTACTGTGAAGATTTAAAACTATAATACTGAAAGATATTGTTTTATTTAAAAATATAGAACATGAAAATAAAAGAAACAGATACACTTACATACTTTATTCCCTTCTAATACTTTTATTTTTTCAAATGAGAGTAATTCCCATAAGAATTGTTAATGAAGGACAAAGTTGAGAAGGTGACTACCATATATTTTTATTGTCATTTCTGGAGAAATTTTTATTTTTTAAATTCTGCATAACTTAACGTACATAATCTTCTCTCTTTGATTTCTCTAAGCGTGAGAAAAAAATGTACTTAGAAATAAAAACTTCTGTTGATATCCACAGGCATATCATCTAATATAAAAAGATGGCACGGTTGAGTTGTTTGAGTTGCTTTTTAGTGATGTGAAAAAGTCATTCGGGAAAAAGAAACTGAGGAAGACTAGACTCAATTCCATGTGAAACTATCTGTGAAATGCAGATACATAAACTGACTCACTTAACCAACCCTGGGAACAAGCTAACATGTAAATGACACTTCTATAAAATTCCATACTTTCTGGGTTATTGTTATGTTTAGTGGATATGGTTATTTCAAAATTAAGAAAAAATGCTTTTTGCTAAATGCTACCAACTGTGAAATTTTCAACCAGACCAACTCTTCATTTTTTTTCTATGGGAATATTCAATCTAGGAGAAAAAGAAAGGGGAAGATAGAGAAAGATAAAAGGACAAAAACTACATATCTTACTTGGATTGTGCAAGACAGCCTGGTGCAACCACATTACAATTTTCCTCCTCAGTTTGGAGTGCAGTGAGCTCTATCATGTTAACCATCACATCATTTGTGTGGCCTGGGAGCTGGGGAAGTGCTGAAATGATCTTCTCTACTAAGTTGTCTCCATGATGTCCAACTGCTCCTGTTTAAGCAGACAAGAAGATGTAAACTCATAAAATAGGAGGAAAAAGCAAGCTGGATAAATGTTTTATCACATGCTTTCTATCAAAAATAACAAACATTTTTAGTTTCTGTTCAACAAAACTCACATTTTGCCCTTTATACAACTAATCACATTCACAATCACCTAGTCAACATGTACCTCACAGGTTGTAATTAATGCTCCATGAGGGCAGACCTCATGTCTGCTCTGGCTAGTACTGTATCCCTAGCACCTAGCACAGTGCCTACACATAGCAGGCATCAACAAGCATTTGCTGAGTGAATGAATAAATAAACAAATAATGTGCATCTAGTCAGTCAGGTAAATAGTATCATAAGATGATACTATCCTGAAATTTTAAAGCTTAATTTTTTTTACATTGTTTTCTTTTCTTCTTTCTTTTCTTTCTTTCTTTTTTTTTTTTTTTTTTTTTTAATTTATTTATTTAGAGACAGAGTGTCACTCTGTTGCCCATGCTGGAGTGCAATCATAACTCACTGCAGCCTTGAACTCCTGAGCTCAAGCAATTCTCCCACCTTAGTTTCCCAGATAGTTGGAACTATTCCCAGATAGTTGGAAAATTAGCCACTATACCTGGCTAATTTTTTTGTTTTTAAGTCTCTCACTATGTTGCCCAGGCTGGTCTTGAACTCCTGGCTTCAAGAGATCCTCCTGCCTTGGTCTCCCAGCTGAAATTATAGTTGTAAGCTACTACGCTTGGCCTGAATTTCGCTTTTATTTTACTGATGAAGATATTAAAACCCCAAAGGGCTTAGGGACCTGGCCAAGAATAGCAGATCTCCCCTCCACTAGAACTATGTCTTCATAGTGGCAAAGGCCCTGTTTATCTAGTTCACCCTGTACCCACCAAGTCTACCATGGAAACTGGCAGCTAGTGGGCTCTCACCAAATATGTGTTGGATGAAGAAAAGAATAAATGAATGAATGGTAATGGCCTGCAATGACAGAAACATTTATTGAGTGCTTTCTGTGTACTAGGCACTGTTTTAGGTGTTTTACTTTAATTAATGAACTCGAATTAAAATTCAAGACTAATGACACAGTTCAAGGCTTTTTCCATGAAACCAACTTATCTCTATAAAAGTCATGATTGCTTGGAAGACATCATGCCAACAATGGGTAGGACTTGCCACATCTATTTGCTATAAGCCCATCGACTTCAAATCAATTAACATTTTGCTTCTAATGCCTCCCTAACTCTATCTCTCTGTTGTTTTTGCCACGTCATGTTAATGGGAAAGAAGAATCAGGAAGGAAAGGCCAAACCAGGAACCCAAGGAATCATCATTATCACCACCATCATTTTCACCTAAACAGCTAATATTCATTGAGGGCTTGTGCTACATCAGGTCCTCAGTTCCACACTGTACATTCATTATCTACTTAATTCTTACAGCAACCCTAATATGTAGGTATTATTATGCTCACCTTGCTCAAGAACAAGTAAATAATTAACTTATACATTACAGAGTAAGAATTCAAATCCAGGAGCCAGATAACTCCAAAAACCATACTCTTAGTTTAAAAAAAAAAAAAAAAAAAAAAAAGGCACACTAAAGTGACTTATTACAGAACCGGCATGGGTGCTTCCAAGGTGACTTCTAAGGTTAAAAAAAGGGGTTCTTGTTCTACCAGTACAATCTTCATTTATTAGGTCTAGAAGGAACTATGTCTTATTTATGTTGTCTATGAAGTATAGTTGTCTCTCCAGCACTCAGGCTAGAAGTTGCTTGGTAAATACTTGCTGAATTAATGCCTATTGATTATAAATGGTCCTGGTATCCAGAGAGGGATCAGAAATCTCTAAGTGAATTATGTCTTTAAACTAAGGCTGAAATGGAGATATTAGGACTACCTCAGAGCATCAAGAATTTCTTTGTTTCTCAACTATTTCCTTCCTCAATTACTAAAAATTTTTAAAATCTTCATTTATCATCAAAATAACTTTTCTTTGAACTTGATGCCCAAATTCTTCTGATCCTTACCCCAAGCTATTCCCGTATTTCATCTGCCTTCCATAGACACAAGGCACAAACAAGTGTTCTATGTGTGCTGTCTTTCTTCCCTAACTTCTATAGCCTCTGCAATCTGGCTGTTGCTCATTCCTCCTTCCGACCCCAAACTCCCCAACCCCAAACTCAGGGATGTTCAGCAAGTCTCAGTTCATTAAACCCTCTGCAAATTGAAACTGTTAACAGTCCTCTTGAAATTTTCTGAATATGAGAAATCAAGACATAAAATATTTATTTTTAAGATGTAATGGCTAAGTTATTTTTATAGAACCAAAGTATAATTTATGTGACTAAAATATTGTATACTAACATTCTAAATGTTCAAAAGCAGATGAATCATTTTCTTTAAATTATAGTATATTTATTAAAGCAGTTCTCAAACTGAGATTTTTATTTTCTGCTATTTATATGCACTTCTAAACTTACTATGGTGAACATACATCCCTGTTGTAATAAGAATAAACACACACACAAAGTTTTATGAAAGGTTATCTTTGGATAGTAGGATTATGGTTGATGTTAACTCTACGAAAACTTCACTTTTCCCCAATGTTTGCTACAAAAGCACATGAGACTTATCCAATTAGTAAAACTATTCACATTTCATCAGAAACTGTTTAGAATATTACATTAGAGAAATAACAAAATGCCAATTTTTCATGACCATGATTATTCGGCTTCTCAGATTTTATAAAAAGAATACATATTCTAATTAATGTACTCTTCTGTGAATACATTTTATCCCATATCCAGCTTCAGAGAATTCAATATTCATTTTTTAAATTTAATTAGTGCCATTTACATAATTCAAATATAGACTTAAGAATTTAGGGTCTATCGATGTCACAGTAACTTCAGATTCTCCTTTTATAAAATGAATAAAATGCCAAGATTTGTATCACATTTTAGTTTTCAAAGAGCTTAATTTTTATTTTATTAAAGAAAATGTAAAATATTATTTGAGATGCTCTAGGGTGCAAGTCAATCAGAACCCAGTCATTTCATCCCTGCCCAACTTTTAACCTGACCAACAGCAATGTGGTCCTTAGTCTGGGCAAAGAATGGCTTCATTCCCAATGACATCTCTTCCAAAGAGGTGTAGGAAAAACAAAATGGAGACGAGGGTTCTAGTGGTCCCTTCCTCTACTAGTTTCTTGTGTAATTTGAGACAACTTCGATAAATGTGGTGCTGTTCTACCAATCTAAAAACTCAAGTTGGTCCAACTGACATCTAAGTATCCTTCAACCTCAGGATTTTTTATCCTAAATTAAGCCAATTGCTTCAAGGGCTAAACTTTTCAAATTACCAGGACCAGAAAATACCAATTCTGTATGATCCTGTGGATTATATGTGTGTTAGTGTCATTATCATAAGCCATGTAACATCTTCACTTGTCTCTAAGTCTTACATGGAATAAAATGAGAAGCAAGCATTGAGAAGTCTTCATAAGAGTTCAATCCATATATTCTGTTAGCTCTGTCCCTCTAGAGAATCCTGATTAATACACTTATGAAATGAACAGAGATCATCCATACCATTTTTAACACTGTCTTGAGTAACTAGAATTGTACTGATCTTGCAGAATCATGCAGGGGGAACCTTTCACTTACTCTACTTCATTTTTTTTCTCTAGCTGTTCTAGAAGATAGACATGTTAACTTATTTTACCCTCTCAATTACCCTCTGAGGTCCTTATTTTACAGATCAGGAAACTGAGAGGCAGAAGTTAGGTAACTTGCCCAAGGACTTTTGACTAGGAAAGGGCAGAGCTAAGATTGCTATAACTAAGCTCTCATAATCTCTTTAGTAATAGTAGTTACTATATATTGAGGATCTACCTCAATCCCCATACTCCTTACTTGATCCTATATAACATAAATCTGATCATGTCACATCACAGCTCAAAACTCTCCAACTCTTTCCCATTATACCTTGGCTATTATTCTAAATCCTTATTTTAACATACAAAGGATTCCCTCTACCTACCCCACCAACTGATCTCCTATCGGTGTTCCCTCTTGCTCACAACACTTTAGCCAAACTAGCCTCCTACTGGTCCTCAAGCATGACACACATGCTCCCACCTTAGGCCCAATGCACTTGCCATTCCCTGGGTCTTATATGTTCTATCCTTAGGTAGCCACAGGGCATGCTTCCTCCCTTCTTTCAGTCTCTGCTCAAATGCCACAACCTCACAGAGGTCTTCCCTAGCTATTCTATTTAAAGTGGAAACTACATCACTTTTTTAGTATCTATCTAATCTCTTACCCAGTATATTAGTTGTATGTTGCTGCTAACAAATTATCTCAAAACTTACCATCTTAAAATCATATGTATTAATCTCACGGTTTCTATGCATCCAGGAATTCAGAGTGGCTTAACTGGGTCTGACTCAGAGACTCTCATAAAATTGCAGTCAGTATGTCAGCTGGGGCTGCAGTCATCTGAATGTTTGACTGGGCTGGAGGATCCATTTCTCAGATGGCTCACTCACAAAGCTATTGACAGGAGGCCTCAGTTCCTCATTGGCTGTTGGAAGGAATCCTATTTCCTCACTACATGGGCTTCCCACAGGGCTGCTTAAGTCTCTTCATGACATGGTAGCTAACTTCCGTCAGAGCCAGTGATCCAAAAGAACAAAGCAAGGAAAAAGACGCAATGCCTTTTAGGACCTGGTCTTGAAAATTACACTCTTGCGTTTCTGCCATATGCTATTTTAGGGATAAAGGGATAAGTGAGTCACTAAACCTAGCCCACACTCAAGGGGAGGGGAATTTAAACTCTATTTCTTGAAGGAAGACGTATCAAAGAATTTGTAGACATATGTATATAGAGAGAGACAAGGTCTTGCTCTGTTGCCCAGGCAAGGGTGCAGTGGCTCAATCATGGCTCACTGCAGCCTAGATTTCCCAGACTCAGGTGATCCTCCCACCTCAGCCTCCTGAAGAGCTGGCACTAGAGCATGCAACACCATGCCTAGCTAATGGGGTTTCACCATATTGCCAAGGCTGGGCTCGAACTTCTGGGCTCAAGAGATCCACCGCTTTGGCCTCCCAAAGTGCTGGGGTTACAGGTGTGAGCCACCACATCCAGCTTGTAGACATATCTTTAAACCACCATACCTACCTTCATTAATATTAATAGCCCATATTATTATACTGATATTAGTAATTTGTTGACTGTCTTCATTTCCAAACAAAATTTAAACTTCTTAACTGGAAGGATTTGGATATTTTTAGCACTATTTCCCCTATTCCTTGAGTAATAGATAATATGTATTTTTGAATGAAGGAATTATTTCAGGCCAGGCTCCATGGCTGATGCCTGTAATCCCAGCACTTTGGGAGGCTGAGGTGGGAGGGTCACTTGAAGTCAGGAGTTCGAGACCAGTCTGGCCAACATGGTAAAGCCCCATCTCTACTTAAATATATATAGATATAGATATAGATATAGACATAGATATAGACATAGATATAGATATAAATTAGCCAGTTGTAGTGGTATGTGCCTGTAATCCCAGCCACTCAGGAGGCTGAGGCACACGAATTGCTTGAACCCAAGAGGCGGAGGTTGCATTGAGCTGAGATTGAGCCACTGCACACCAGCCTGGGCAACACAGCAAGACTCTGTCTCAAAAAAAAAAAAAAAAAGGAATTATTTCATATTCTTCCCACAGGTTAGAATGCAGAAATATTATCTTTACAAATGAGAAAACCCTCAACAGCTCAATGCGGGTTAAATAGCACAAAAAATCACTAAGCCAGGATGTGAGGTTATCCTGGCATGGATCTAACATCAAAAATCTAGTCAGCCCTTTATATGGCTTCCCAATTGTGTCTCATACCCATTTATTTTAAATAGTATCTTCTGAACCCTGAAATAAAGATATAAGTTAGTTAGTTTGCATGTTTTGGAAAAGCAGATGGGGGAGAAAAAAAATCAGACACCTTTCTGAGCACTAACGCAGCACTGGAGTCCAACTATGTTTAGTCTCTGAAGCTGCTAACTTCTGGACACGCCATATAATGATCATCTCTACTGTATAGGACAACAGTTCTCAAACTTTTCCCACACCCACACATGAGTAGTCACTGGAGCAAACTGCTAAGGTTCAAATCCTAGCTCTGCCACTTAATACCTGTGTAATCTGAGGCAAGTTATTTAACTCCTCTATGCTTCAGTTTCATCTGTAAAATGGGGATAATTATAATACTTATCTCACAAATTATTGTGAAAATTAAAGGAATTTACATATGCAGAGTACGGAGATGAACAGTTCATTTTCAAATGTTAGCCATTAATAGTGGACTCAAATTTTAATACTTTGACAAGTGATATATAATCATACTTTAAAGCAAATATAAACACTTCAGTGTATCATAATCCCAGGATTAAGAACCATCCACTGGATTGAGAGTTAATCTTTAATCAAAAGGATTTTAATTTAAAAGTTTGCACGAAGCTGCTTGTAATCACAGAAGTTTGGAAGGCTGAGGTGGGCAGATTACTTGAGGTCAGGAGATCAAGACCAGCCCCGCCAACATGGTGAAACCCTATCTCTACTAAAAAACAAAACAAAACAAAACAAATACAAAAATTAGCTGGGCATGGTGGTGGCTTTCCTGCCTGTAATTCCAGCTATTTGGGAGGCTGAGGCACAAGAATCATTTGTACCTGGGAGGTGAAGGTTACAGTGAGCCGAGATGGCTCTACTGCACTCCAGCCTGGGCAACAGAGTGAGACTCTGTCTCAGAAAAAAAACAAAAGTTTACATGAAGCTAAAATTCAGAATTGAACTAAGAGAGTAAATTTAATTCCCAGCGTTACCACCATCTCCTACCTTTTAATTTTGAACTTGAAAACTATTAGCAAAACACTCTAGCCAATCTCAAGAGCCAGAACATGAAAGGAAACCAAACTCAAATATTTTAGGAATTCATGAATCAAGTCTCTTTTTAAATTGTCCCTGGAAACAAATCAGAAGCCAGAATAGCCCACAGAATGCTGTACTGAAATCCTCGGTACAAACATGCCCGACCCATAGGTGTCCAAACCCTGGGTAGTCTAGACATGGTCAAAGCAAGCCAGAATGAAAGATATGAGCATCAGTGGCCATTTACTTCTCAAACAATTATAACTTTTTATATTTAAGCCCTGAGTACTTATCAACTGGATAACTAGGAGAGAAAGGAACTTGACTATCTTGTTTACCACTGTTTCCCTATTACCTGGAACAGTGCTTAGCACAAAATAGGCACTCAATAAATATTTGTTTTAAAAAAAAGTACATTTAGACAAAGAAATACTACTTTTAGCAAAGATGATGACTGAAAGATGAGAAAGAAACTTGTCTACATTGTGAACATCATGATGTTAACAATGTTAAGTACTTATGAATTATTTGAGGTTATTTTTGATACTGCCAATTTCACATCTAAGAAGAAATACAAATATATACATTTTCTAATAGTAAATTATCAAGGCTAGCATCCAAAATAGCATCTAATAACATAAATTAATATATAAATTAATATCTAAATCAAATACTGAAAAATGTATTTCCTTTTGGTCTCTATATTAAAATGACTGTCAAGTCTCTTAAATTGAAATTCAAATCATTTAAGTCATTCTACTAATTTTCAAATCACCTCTCACGCCTGTAATCCCAGCACTTTGGGATGCCAAGTCAGGAGAATTGCTTGAAGCCAGGTGTTTGAGACCAGCCTGGGAACAAAGTGAAATCCCAGTCTTTACAAAAAATAAAAAGTAAAACCCTTCTGATTTTTACAAGTTGTTGGTATAATCTTTTGTTTGCTTCAGTTGTCACTGGTTAAACAATGCCACAACGTAAGCCACAATTTGATGTAAGAAACCTCACCAAACTCTTATAACAACTACTCCATTAAACTGATAGTCATGAGCTTCCCAGCTCCCTAAGCTTGCTGCATCCAGAAGGGCAAATCCGTAAAAAATGTGAGCATCATGACCATGTATTCTCCAGAATGCCAGGGCCAGGAGCACCCTTACCACAATAATGCCACTAACATCATCTACCCTACTACCTCATTCAACGTGGGGCCACTCTGAAGCAGTAGGTAGGTGCTGCATTTTCTCATTCACTACTACCATGGAGCCACCATGACCTCCACTGCCTCAGTTCTCTCAGTGCCCCTAGGGGGCCAGCTGCATCCGCACTAGCATGCTCCTAGGCCCTATCTATTGCCTCCACTGGACAACAGGATTTGGTGACTTGTGGTCTTAATAGGTAGAGGGCTTATTTTTACTCACTAATACAGAACTACTTCAACATTTAAACAAAAGGTTTGACAATACAGCTATGTACCCACTGAAAATGAACCCTGTATATTACTAATATGGGATGTAACACTATGTGGAAACATCTTTGAATCAAATGAGACTTTAAGCTGATCATCTGGAAGATAATCTGGATGATTATCCAAAAGTTATCTATTAAAAAGACATCAATTTATCAGTTATTAGGATCACAGTAACAAACTAGTCCTGATTAAAATCTATCTTCCAAAGTCTACCCTCCACCAGCCAGCAGTAATTTTAATCCTTCTAAAAGTGAGGAGGTGATAATTTTTAAATGGGATGTAGATCATGGACACTTCTTGAGTATCCTATGCTCAAAGCTGATTGGTTTCAGAGAGGACCACAAATCAAAACTTGGTTCCATAAACCAGTAGATAGGCAAATACACTGGGCCCTGGCCATTCTGGCTTTATCACCCTACCAGGCCATTGCTGCTGTCACCTACCACCACTAAGCAGGTGACCTCACTCTACTCAGGAGATCTCACCCCATTTGGGATCCAACACCCAGGCCCAGCCAAGGTCTTCCTCCCTGCCAGACACCTACCTCACTGAGTCCTACCTAAATGTTTTTGAACTGAATTATTCAAGAAGATAAGAAGGAAGCAGAGTCTTTATAATTTTTAATGTATTTGGGAAATACCTCAAGGAACTTTTGGGGGTTCAATGTCATTGCTTTATCATCATATCTTGTGTTAGAATGCCCATAGCATCCCATTGAAACTAATATTTTCATGGTTCCTCTCAGGCTCTTGACAGAGTGGCTGAATTTTTCTTACTCTTTTTATATGTTGCCTTGAATCTACCCACAGAAATCTTCTATTTGTTCCCTTTAAGCAATGCCCCTTTCAACATTAAACATTGTTTCACTGACCTCATGTACCTAAAATGCCCCCTCCCACACAAACCTGCTACTGAGTACCTTTGCTAACTTAACCATTCACCTTGGAAGACCACCTACTGGCAGAGGGATTCTTAACAAATGTAAAGAAAGTAAGGACTTTACACTAACAATACAACACTAACTCTCTCTTTGACAATTCAAAAAACAAAAGATGCTGAACTTTGACATTTATAGAAATAAATGTCAAATGTGACACAATACTATCACACCTGGCTACCTAACTCTTATGCTTTTTTCAGTAAGGAACAACTTTTGAGCCTCAATATCTTAATTCTTAAAATGATAAAGAACACTCAATTTGTTGAGATCAAATAAGGTAATGTAAGAGTGGGATTTTTATTTTTATTTATTTATTTGAGACAAGGTCTCGCTCTGTCACCCAGACTGGAGTGCAATGGCGCGATCACAGCTTACTGCAGCTTCAAACTCCCAGGTTCAAGCAATCCGCACACCTCAGCCTCACGAGTAACTGAGACCACAGGCATAAGTCACTATACCTGGCTAATTTTTGTATTTTTTGTAGAGACAGGGTCTTGCTCTGTTGCCCAGGCTGTTTTTGAACTCCTAGGCTCCCATGATTCACCAGCCTCAGCCTGGAATGACAGGCATGAGCCACCACACCCAGTGTTGGGATTACAGGTATGAGCCATCACAAAGAAGTGGTTTTTATCTATAAAATATTCATATAAATATTACTAGCTAATATCATTATTTTCTTTCTTAAGTTTTGCGGTGAGCCCAAGCTGCCAAATCTTACATCATCCAGAAAAGTATGCATCATTTTTTCTGCATTTGTGTATTACTAACGATATGATTCAAGAATCTCAGAAACATTTTCAATTAGAAAAAATAAGTGTGTTAACCTCAATTAATGTCTGGTATCTACAACCTATAATCCACTCATTTATCTATTCATTCAATAAATATATATTGAATACCTACTGTTTTCAAGGTACTCTTGCTGGTTAATAAACAGTAAACAAAACAGAGTCCCTTCAAGAACTTCCATTCAAGTGGGAGGAGACAGGTAATAAATAATCAATTAGTAGTGTCAGGGAATAGTAAAGGCTATGACAAATAAAGCCAGGTAAGGGGTAAGAGAGTGTCAAAGAAGGTCACTGAGGAAGGACTCTCTGAGGAGCAGGAATGATGTGAGGGAGAAAGCCACGTGGATACCTCAAGTAAGAACATCCCAACCAGAGCTGCAGAGGAATTGCAAAGGCGCTGGGGCTGGAACATGGTTAGCATGTCTGGCAATGGCAAGGTAGCCAATGTTGTAAGAGGGGAGATCATGTATGGCCTTGAAAACAACAGTAAGGAACTTGACAGGAGGTATGATAAGAGGCCACTGGAATACTGAGCAAGTAAATGATATGTCATAGTTATGCTTTGAGGGATTATATAAGAAGCTGGGCTAAGTAGTTGCTTGCCTGTATATGTTTCACACTTCTTTAATTGTTTTTTAACTATTTGCACACTTTACTGTGTCAAATGCTGCTTTGAAGTTCAGTAGAATGAATGTGGTAATAAAACAAAGGAAGTTTCTGGGAAGTATTGGAAAATAAAAGTCTAATTGAAGTGGAGTCAAGAGAAAATTGGAGTAGATGTTTGTGGAGACAAGTATAGACAACTCTTTCAAGTTTGCTATAAAATAAAGCAAAAAAAAAAAAAAGGAATTGAAGTTGGGAGAGCACGGGAGATCAAGAAAGAAGATGTTCCCTGGGGGAAAATACAGGGAAAAGGAAAAAATGATGATCTAAGAAAGGGAGAGGGTATTTGAAAAACAGTAAATCTATGAGAGAAGTGAAAAGACAGGATTTAGTCTACATAGGTGAAAAAGGTGGCATTAGATAGTGGCAGGGACAGTAGCGCTCTCTTCAATATGAAGGAAGGAAAAAGACATGGGTACACATGTAGAAAGGGTGGTAGATTTGGTGATGGGAAAATATGGATTTTTCTAGTGGCTTATGTTTTCTCAGTGATATTAGAAGTGAGAAAGGTGAGTATGGGGAAGGAGATCTGGACGCTTGATGAGAGAGAATCTATAAAATGATTGCTGCCAAATGGCAACTTTGTCTTTCTATGTGTCTTTATTTTGTAAATCTTTTTTTTTTTTTTTTTTTTTTTTTTTTTTTGAGACAGAATCTGACTCTTTCACCCAAGCTGGAGTGCAGTGATGTGATGGCGGTTCACTGCAACCTCTGCCTTCTGGGCTTAAGTTATCCTCCACCTCAGCCTTCTGAGTGGCTGGGACTACAGATCACCACACCTGGCTAATTTTTTCATTTTTTTTATTTAATTTTTAAATTTTTTGTAGAGATTGAGTTTTGCTGTGTTGCCCAGGTTGATCTCAAACTCCTGAGCTCAAGCAGTCTGCCTGCCTCAGCCTCCCAAAGTGCTGGGATTACAGGTATGAGCCTCCATGCCGGGCTCTAAATCATACTTGACTACATTATATTGCAAACTTTTAGAAGGCAGAAGTTATGCTCGCCTTATTTATTCTGTATGTTTAAAAACAAAGTATTAGCTACCGAAGATGTAAAGAGCTGTTACTATGATGCTGGACAGTGGGACATTAAGTTTTGCCTAACTGAAGTCTTAGGGGAGGGTACAAAATTATGTGAACTTCCCAGTTGATTATGAAACAACTTTGTTACATTTTTGGCATAAAGAGAAGTAAAAGTAATATATAGCATCCACTAAAAAACTCAACAAGCATCTGCTTACTGGGTTTTACCTTTTAATCCCCTATGGACTCTGTGATGCTACAGTTATTACTTATATATTTAAATCACAGACTGGACATCTGGTTTTTCCAGTCACATAATTAAGTTTACATCTCAGTATTACCATTTAGCCTACTTTCTATTTTTTATCTGAAAATTAATCTTAAGATTAAAAACTCAAATATACGTATTTTGTTTTTTATAACTTTATTCAACTTTTTTCTTACCGATTAAAGGAAATGCCTACCAATGTCAGTTTTCTGATTATTCTCCCTGGATGCAGAAGGGGCTAGGCTACATTACTAACAGTTTTTATACAACCTAATTAGAGAACAATAAAGTTGACCTTTGAAAATAACATATCAAACATCAGAAAGTGTCTTTTCTTCATCTGCTTTAAGGATTACATTTGTTTCTTTTGTGTAAATAATACATTATTACAATTTGAGATTATTTAATCTTTAATATGAGAGCTAAAAATCAATAAACATGACTATCCTGGCTAACATGGTGAAACCCCGTCTCTACCAAAAATACAAAAAACTAGCCGGGCGTGATGGCGGGCGCCTGTAGTCTCAGCTACTTGGGAGGCTGAGGCGGGAGAATGGCGTGAACCCGGGAGGCGGAGCTTGCAGTGAGCCGAGATCACGCCACTGCACTCCAGCCTGGGAGACACAGCGAGACTCCGTCTCAAAAAAAAAAAAAAAAAAAAAAAAAATCAATAAACATTTGAAAATATTTTCTACAATTCTATTTAATCTCATTTACTAGTGACATTTAAGTTCAGCCTCACTTTTTAACACTCATTTCCTAAACCTCAATTGTCTGTGATAATTTTATGTTTTATTATACAGTAGTTTTCCTTCCGATGGGTCATCTGTTAACACTTCTCCAACAAACCAGAGTGGTCTTATGAAGGACTGTTGTGAGTACTGGCATTCATAAATTTCTAAAAATAAAATTTCCCTGGTGCACAGTTTTCCTCCATGTCAGCATAATCTTGGGCTAAAGTTGTTGTTTAACAAGGCAATGCTCATTTATGATATTTCTACCCATTACAGCATTTAACAAATGTTATTGTAATTGCTAATTCACTTGTCTATATTCCACTTTAGACAATAAACCCTGTGAGATTAGAGACTGTGTCCCTCTAGTTCATCTTTATATCCTCAATCTGATATATAATAAAAGGTCAATAAAAGATATGCTGAATCAATGAAAGTCCCAGAAATGTGGGGAATGGTAATGAAGAACTCCGAAGCAACGCACTTACCTGTGAGATCCAAGGTTCTGTCCATAAAAACCACTGATGCCCTGCCTGCAGCAGTCTTCTTCCTGTTCTTTGCAGGGGCATAATTGGCCAGATCCGCAGCGATGACCCGACTTAAGGAACCTACAGCAAAACACTCCTCCCGTACTCCTAAATGTTCACACAGAGAACTGAGGCCTGACACTAGGCACCTGATCTGCAGCAGCAGCTCTGGGGTTAGGGCAGTGGCGTCCACATCACCCAGGCTTCCCAGCTTCCTCTTGTCCGGTCGGGTGCTATTAAGGAGATGCACATCCTGGGGTAGCAGTGGGAAAAGGGATGCAAAGGCTGGAGTCAAGGCAAAGTGGGGAGCAACAGGGGCAAGCAACAACGGGACATGGAACACCTCGGCCGTGTAGTTCATGTTGCCCATCCATTCACACAGCTTCTCCTCCAGCTGCTCAAACACTGGCTGCTGCCCCTCCATCTCGGCCGCTGCCGCCGCTGGGACATGATTAGCTGTGAGGTGGACAGCGTGGCTCACGGCTGTGACCACCACACAATACTGGAAGTGACTGCGGCAGATGATGTCCCGTAGGATCTCCACAGTCCGGCCTTTCAGCAGGCAGCTCAGCACAAACACCGCCTTGGGCTGCTTGGCTCCACCACCAACTGCGTCGGGTTCGAACTCTCGCAGGTGACAGTCAGGACCCCCTACCGCCTCCAGGAGACGGGTGGATCCGCAGCCCCAGTGCAGGCTCTCGGCGCAGGCGGAGTCCAGGTAAACCACAGCCCGTTTCACTTTGGCCAGCACCTGCTCCCATCCTTGCTGGGTAAAGGACAGTACGCCTGAGGCACTCATGGTTGGGGATTCGCAGGCTTGGGGAACTACGGTGCAGGAACTTCTTTCTGAACTCACCGCTTCCGGAAATTGGGCTCCCAGAGACTTTGACAGTCAACACAGTACACGTGGTCCGGCCTCCGACACGCTACCTGATGGCGCTCGGTGATGACGTTGAACTGAGCGGTGATTGGTTAGGGAGGAGGCCGGAATTGAGGAAGGATGGTGTGGTCTGGAAAGAAGTGGGTGGGGCTCTGTGGCTCTGGGCTTCCTCAAAAAGTTCGCGGAGGTGAGGTGTTCCCCGGGCTGGAGCTGAACTGAGTTCTTTCCGTCGCTCGGCCTGTCTGCGCGGATAATCTTTTCATGTTCCTTGAAAAGTCTCCGAAATAAAAGCCTAATCCGAAATTTGATATCTTCCTTAGATATGAACACGTCTCTAAAAGCACAGCCACATTCTCAATCTAAACTCAGAGCAACTAGAAAAAGATAATAAAAACAACCGTGTGCAGTATTTTGGGTTTATAGATTGCTGCCACATACGTTATTGCCCACAAGCCTCATAACAAACCCTGTTGTTCTCATTTTCACTTTCTCCATCTTTCCTCCCTCATCTCATCGTCACTACATCTTGATAGGCTTCAAAACTCTTAGAATTCAGCCTTCCTCTGCATTCTTGCTGTCACAAAAACCCAACAGCATCGCTCACCCGGACAATGATCTCCCAACATTTTCTGGCTTTCGATCTCTTCCCCCTCCGATTCTATTTTCTTCCTAATAAACAAAGTTGGTCCTACAACTTTCCTGCTTAAAAGCCTCTCCTAGCCCAGTTGCCTACAGTCAGGTATACTCTTTAAAAAGCATCAACATCCTTCATGATTTCTCAATTTCTCTCCAGCTATTCCCAACCTGGAGAAAAATAGTACCAATACAATGAAGTCAACAGGCTGAACCCCAAATGTTTTATGGATTGTTTGTTCCACCAATATACTTATATTACTAAGTATAATCTCTGTGCTAAGCTTCAAAGATGAATGGTTAATAAAATTAATCACCTAATCCACAAAGAATTTACCTGGTAAACTTACCAAAAATAATCATTCCAACAGTACTGCCTATAATAGACTTTTTCTAACTCACCACCACTATCACCCTATTGCCTCTCTCTTCCCCTACCTACCAAACCTCTCAACTGATACATTTGCTAAGTACATGCCATATCATGGGGTAAGTATTAACACCTAGTTTCTTTAAACTATCTGTTTTACTAAATTATGCACTAGATGCTTGTTATCCCCAACACTTATAACAGGTGTTCAATAAATGTTTGTTGAATGAATGTTCAATTAATATCCATGGCCAGGCACGGTGGCTCATGCCTGTAATCCCAACACTTTGGGAGGCCGAGGTGGGCAGATCACCTAGCTTGGCCAAACTGATGAAGCTCTGTCTCTACTAAAAATATGGGCATGGTGGCAGGTACTTGTAATCCCAGCTACTCGGGAGGCTGAGGCAGGAGAATCACTTGAACCCGGGAGGCAGAGGTTGCAGTGAGCCAAGATCGCACCACTGCCCTCCAGCCTGGGTGACACAGCAAGACACCATAAAAAATAAATAAATAAAAATAAATAATTAATATCCACATAATAATATATCCAGTCAATTTTTAATAAATATGTACAATATTCCAAACACTGTCTGGGTATTAAGGACATAAAGAAAACTAAGCCACAGCCCATATTTCAAAATAATTATAATGAAATAAAGGGACCCACACACGGAAAACAAGTGCAATAAAATGTTACAGAAGCAAATATTTTTTTAAAATGTTTGCACAGGAATTACGAAGGAGGAAAAATAAATTCTGACTAAGAGAAAAGGGAAGTAGTCAGAAAAAGCTTCATATAGGGCATGAGTTTTGACTTGCCTTCAGAGAAACCCAGGTGTTCACCAGGTGGACAGGATGGGGAGGAGGATTCTTAGCAGTCCAGGCACAGAGTGCAGCATAAACAAAGTTGTAGAGGCATAAGACAGTACAACATGTTCTCTGGAACTACAAACAGTTTCCTATAGCTGGAGTGCATTGTATGAAAACAAGGCGCAAGAAGTAATAAGAGCAAGGAATTAGAAAAGAAAGAAATGGACTAGATCAGCAAGAGCCTTATTTTCCATTCTAAAGAGTAGCAGCCAGTGGGGAACTATTAATGTATTTTGCGGTATGGAAATAACTTGTTCACATCTGGATTTTAGAAAAAAAATGATTCTAGTCAAAACATGGAAAATAACTTGAAATGGAGCAATTTAGGGCAGAGGGAGCAGTTAAGAAAATGATAGTATCAGCAGCAACTCTGGGTGAGAGAGTTGAAAAGCATAACAAGCAGATGGACAGAGTGGGGAGTGTGAAGAGACATTAAGAATATAGTGTCAAAGAGTTTGCTTATTAATTTGGCAGAGAGGGTGACATGGAAGGAGAATTTCAGGTTAGAACCCAGCTTTCTGTCTGGATGACTGGTAAATGCCGGTCACTGAGATTTGAAAAACCATTAAGAGAAGCAGATTGTGGAATAAACACAGAGTTTAGTGGGGACATATTTTTGTTTATTTGTTTCCTTATGGCAAGATAAGTGTAACAGAAAAGTTACCATCTTAACCATTGTAAAATGTACATTTTGATGGCATTAAGTACATTCACATTGTTGTATAACCAATCTCTGAACTTTCTGTCTCACAAAACTGAAATCCTGTACCCATTAAACAACAATTCCCCATTTCCCCTCTCCACAGCCCTTGGCGACTTCCATTCTACTTTCTGTTTCTATGAGTTGACTACTCTAGTTGTTGGCAAGGTAGTAGTTGACTACTCTAGCTACCTCACGTAAGTGGAACAATACAGTATTTATTTTGTTGTGATTGACTTGTTTCACTTTATGCTAAGTCCTCCAAGTTAATCTATATTGTAACATGCATCAGATTTTTCTTTCTTTTTGAGGCTGAATAACATTCCATTGGATGTTACACCATTTTGTTTATCCATTCATCTGCCTCTGGACATTTGGTCTGCTTCCACCTTTAGCTACTGTGAATAATGCCACCTTGAATATGCAGCAGAAGAGTCATATACCTGGTAGAACCCAGTAGGTAAAAGGGCCAATGATAGACCAAAGTTCATGTGTTGAACCAGCAAACAAGAAGATATTCCTCCATGTTTGTATCCTTGTCAGCATGAAAATTATTTTAAGAAGGTTAAGTTGAGTAGGTTGTTAGATGACAGCCCTTGCTCTTCAATTTAAACCCAAGTCAGTGCCTAGTTACTAGCACCTGCATTAATCCTGATCTCAAGCTCACTTTTTGTTTCTATTCCTTGTATCTCATGCTGAATCATACATTCATTAGATAAGTTTGAGTGAATTAATACTTCATCTTCTCTGAAATACTTCAAGGCACTCATAAAGTCAGGGTTGAATATTGTGCCAGCAACTGCTAGTGGTTGCCTCAATATGTATTTGTCTCTTCTTCTGTAGTAATAGGTTTATTCTGAACACATAAACACACAGCTAAAGACTACTTTTCCAAGCCTCTTGCAACTAGCTATGGACAAATGATGAAGCACGGGTGAATAAGATAGTTGGAAGTGGCACATACAAATTTCAAATCACTCCCTAAAGGTGTATGGTTTTCTTTCCTTACAAATCCTGCTTTCAGTTCTTTTGTACTTGCACCCAGAGTGGAACTGCTGGATCATATGGTAATTCTATTTTTAACTTCTAGACGGACCTCTGTTTTTGTTTTGTTTTGTCTTTTTCTTTTTTTACAGAGGCTGCAACCTTTTATATTCCTACTAATACTGCACAAGGGTTCGGATTTCTACACATCCTTGCCAACACTTGATATTTCCTGGGTTTTTTGATAATGGCCATCTTAGTGGGCGTGGGGACATGTTCTTTTCAATATACTTATGGGACATCCAGGCAGAAACGTCTAGCATGCTGTTGGATGTATGATTCCGGAATACAGAAGAGAAATAAGGCAATTGGGATCATTAGTAAATGGATGTGCTTCAGAGTGCCTTAAGAGCACAAAAAAGAAAGAAGACAATGTTGGTGATGGAGAGAACTCTGAGCAACTTTTCTTGATGGGCAGAAGAAGTCAAGCCAGTGAATGAAGTAATGAGAGGTACAAGTTTTAAGAATAGACTGGCCAACAGTGGCAAGTGTCAGAAAAGGGAAAAGAGATGGAATATGAGAAGACTCTACAGGATTTGACCTATGCAGAAAGAAAGTGCAGTCATGACAAGGGAGTGCTGGGGGTGCAGTGCAGAATGAGTCAATGGATTGGGGAAAATGCAGCTTCTAGAAATTATCTACACATTTTCTAGAAAACAAGGTGATAGGGGAATGAGAAGTTAAAAAAGTTGGAAGAATATGAAGTTAGGATTAAAGAAAGTAACTTGGCCTCTACAATTCAGGGAGGGAACACTTTTTTTTTTCAGAGACAGAATCTCACTGTGTCTCACAGGCTGGAGTGCAGTGGCACAATCATAGCTCACTGCAGGCTCAAACTCCTGACTTCAAGCAATCCTCCTGCCTCAGCCTCTTGAGTAGCTAGGACTACAGGTGCACACAACTACACATGGCTAATATTTTTCTTTCTTTTTCTTTTTTTTTTTTTTTTTATATAGAGACAGGGTCTTGCTGTGTTGCCCAAGCTGGCTTGAACTCCTGGACTGAAACCATATTCTGACCTTGGCTTCCCAAAGCACTGGGATTACAATTTATCATGGAAGTACATAAAGAGGAAGGAAAGCTCTACACATGTACAATTACTTTGCTTGTTCAAAGAAGAGAAGGCCTAAACAACACATTACCTGCTTGTCAATAACTTGTCAAATGCTTTGACTTTTCTTTTTTTTCTTTTTTTTTTTTTTTTTTTTTGAGACCGAGTCTTGCTGTGTCACCCAGGCTGGAATGCAATTGCGTGATCTTGGTTCGCTGCAACCTCCTCCTCCTGGGTTCAAGTGATTCTTCTGCCTCAGCCTCCTGAGTAGTTAGAATCACAGGTGCATGCCACCATGCCCAGCTAATTTTTGTGTTTTTAGTAGAAACAGTGTTTCACTATGTTGATCAGGTTGGTCTCAAACTCCTGACCTCAGGTGATCCACCTGCCTCAGCCTTCCAAAGTGCTGGGATTACAGGCGTGAGCCACCGTGCCTGGCCAGATGCTTCGGCATTTGAAGCCTCAATTTAGCTTTGTTATTCTTCCCCAAAATGGGTACAAATTTTATTTTAATGTATCAATTTACTACTGAGGAAACTTAAGAACACTGAGAATTTAGGAACATTGAAATGTACATGACAGCAAAGAGCACAGTTGGGCATAAACGTCATATGAATGCCAAACACAGTTATGTGTACTCGCTATATATACTGGATAGTGAGCAAGACATTTTTATTTGACCTCCAATTCTTGTCATCATTTAATTCATCATCATCTACTAAACACTCTCGTACTTCTCAGAGATAAGTACATTAAAACTTATCTTTTAATTTTTCTTGCCAGAAACCAACAGACCACAAAACAACAATAAAATGGAAAACAAACAGAATATATGGAGCATTGTAGATTGATAAAGTCATAATATAAGAAATAGAAGGAGGAATATATAATATCTTCAAACTACCTACCTTTGATGTCTCCCTTGGTAAGTAGGGAGAGAAAGACACCTTTAACTAAGAAAGCATATTCAGGCAAGAAACTCAGCTTAGAAGTAAGGAGGAAGAAGTGCTTTCAGAGTAGTTATTAGTGATTTATATGCTTCTCTTCTCATGGAAATCTTCATTTTCAAAGCTTAGCTCAAATGCTACCTCTACCACAAAAGATATTCATCAAGTATTCATCATTTCTTCAGTTATATTTAAGCAATGCCTTGAAAGACAGCTGAAAAGAGAAAAAGATCCCTTAACAAAAGGCAACTGGTTTTCTCATGAAACCAATTAAATAAACAGAAAGATAAATACACAGGACTGTGAGTGATTGCCTTACAATACTCACAAACAGTCTGTAAAACTTCATTCTATTACTTTCAACAGTGACCAAAAAGATTTACCCAGCGTTAAGCAGTGTACTAGGAATGGAAGTGATGGCTATGGGATGCCCTGTTTGGAGGTGGACTTGGTCTAGTGAAGAGCCTGAGGCAAACAGAAATGTAGTCAAATAATTACTACACAGTGTGATAGGCACATGGCATAGAAGCGGCATGGTGTCTAGAAGGAATGAGTTTCTCTGTCCCACTCACGCCCCTAATACGTCTGAACTCATCTGCATTCTCTCTCACTCACTATACTTGAGCTACATTTTGAGTTGCTTGAACATGCCAAGTATGCTTCTGCCTCAGGGCCTTTGCACTTCTTATTCCTCTGTCTGATAGCCTGCCAGCCCGAAATCCACGGGGCTTACCTCCTGTCTCCATTCAAGTCTCTTATATCACTTCATCAGAGTAGCTTTCCCTGACCACTCCATACAAAATTGCACCCCATCCCTTCATTTTATATTGCTTACTCTTTTCATAATTCTTATCATCATGAAATATCATACATTCATATGTTTATTATCTGACTCTCTTATTAGAATCAAAGTTCCACAAAAGAAAGAACTTTGTTTTATTCACTGTTGAATTTACATAGCTGGAAGAGTTCCTGGCAAAACAAATGGGAAGAGATAAAATGGGATTCAGGAAAGATTTCACAAAGGTGATTATACCCCCAGAGTTTAGAAGGATGCAAGAGATTATCATAAAAAGATAAGGGAGCTGGGAATAGCAGGTAGAAGTGTGTTCAAAGGTAAGAAAGATTAAAATCACATGGTTTGTTTAAATAATGTGAGATGGTGCAGTGTTGGTTGGGCATAACCTTTCACTTGTGCTTCTATTACAACACAGCCACCTTTTCTTTTGTAGGAGAGTTGTTTACCACCCCTGTCTTTCTCAATAACTTGAGAGCTCTTTAAGGGCTGGGACTCTTTCACTCATGTTTTCATTTTCCAAGTTCTTAAACAGAGCAGATATTCTGTAATTGCTAAATAAATAAATGATAAAACAATATTTATTCATTGAGGAGCAAGAAAACTCATTTATTTGTTCAATTAAAATGGATTTCTCTCTGTTGACAAGTGAATGCCCTGTTTGTAAACTTTATAAATGAAAGAGACCTCAGAGGTAATTTAATTTAGCCTTTCCATTTTATAGATGAGGAAACTGAAGCATAGAAAGGTTGATTGCCTGACTATACAACCTGCTAAGTATAATGAAGAACTGAGGCCAGGCCTGGTGGCTCATACCTGTAATCCCAGCACTTTGGGAGGCCTAGGTGGAAGGATTGCTAGAGATCACGTGTTCCAGACCAGCCTAGGCAACATGGTGAGACATTGTCTCTAAGAAAAATAAAAAATTAGCCAGGTGTGGTGGCATCTGCTTGTCTGTAGTCCCAGGTACTCAGGAGGCTGAAGTGGGAGGACTGTTTGAGTCTGGGAGGTAGAGGCTGCAGTGAGCAGTGACCCTGCCACTGCATTCCAGCCTGGGTTACAGAGCAAGATGGTTGTTGTTGTTTTTTTAAAAAACAAAACAAAACAAAACAAAAATCAAACAGGCCAGGCGTGGTGGCTCATCCCTGTAAGCCCAACACTTTGGGAGACCAAGGCGGGCAGATCACCTGAGGTCAGAAGTTCAAAACTAACCTGGCCAAAATGGTGAAACCCCTCTCTACTATAAATAGAAAAATTGGCTGGGCGTGGTGGCACGTGCCTGTAATCCCAGCTACTTGTGAGGCTGAGGAAGAAGAATCACTTGAGCCCAGGAAGTGGAGGTTGCAGTCAGCAGAGATGGCACCACTGTACTCCAGCCTAGGTAACAGAGCGAGACTCCACCTCAAATGAATAAACAAACAAACAAACAAAAAACCTGGCGCTCCAGTTTGAAGCACAGTATGTCATCTTTTCACTTAAAGATGTGCTTTCAGAAGTGGCCTGAACATTTGGTTTACCTATTAAAATAAAAACTGTACATACTTTATGATCTATCTTCGAGAAACAGACAAATCTCAAGAAGCCACGAGGATCTTCATCGTCGTTTTTTGTTGCAGTTAAAAGTGTAAAGTCGAAAGCAATCTGGGTGTACATCAATGGAGAAATAGCCATATTCACTCTGTGATAGCCATACTATGCAATTTTATGAAGCACTTAAAATGGATATAGTTTGACTCATACAAAAATGCAAAACAGCTCCAAGACACGGATGCTAACCAAAAAAAAGGAAGTCGCCGGATGATACTATACTATACTGTACTATTTAAGACTTGTCAGTCTCAGGTTTTCCCACCAAAACAGTACAACACAGGAAGTAAGTGTATAGGAAATTTCAGAATGATGAACTCCAAACAGGATATGCATCTGTAACAAGGGCTACCTCTGGAGAGAAGGGTAGGGGAACGAGGCTGTCTTTGACCTTGACAGTAATTTATGGTTTTTAACAAGGAGGGTGCATTCTTCATCTATTAGTTTTGCTTTTGTTGGCTGTGAAAATTAATTTTTCAAGAAATAGTACTGTGATTTATTCTCCATTCAGTGAGGAAAGGGAGTGACAGGTGATTCTGTATCAAGGCTGATTAAAGAATAAAAGGTGGCCTTTCGGAAGATTAAAAAGCAAAGAAAAGGTTGAGAAGAAAGAGCACGAAGAGTGGAAGGGAACAATGGTGTACTCGCTAGCAATGGCAATACGGGTTATTAAAGGGAAGGGTGGGGGCGGGGAACCCTGGACTACTCAGGATGCAACGAGAGGAAGCCACGCTAAACAGCAAAGCGGGATCCTAGAGGGGCAGGGCCCACCTCAGCGCGCAGGCGCAACCAGGCCCAGGTGGCCGCCGCCGCGGAAGCGAAGCCACCTATAGACGCCGCGCCGCTTGGGTCTGCTGCGCATGCGCAGGCGGATCCGCGCTGGAGTCTTCATCTTTACCACCGCTGCTGCCGCCTTCCTGGGATTTGAGTCTCGAGCTTTCTTCGTTCGCTCGCCGGCGGGTTCGCGCCCTTCTCGCGCCCCGGGGCTAAGAGGCTGGGAAGGGGTTGGAGGGGGCTGTTGATCGCCGCGTTTAAGTTGCGCTCGGGGCGGCCATGTCGGCCGGCGAGGTCGAGCGCCTAGTGTCGGAGCTGAGCGGCGGGACCGGAGGGGATGAGGAGGAAGAGTGGCTCTATGGCGGTACGGAACTTCCTGTCCCTGTCTCTTTCTCGGGTTCTCTTAGGCCTCCCCTCTTGGCCCTCAAACGGCCGGCGTTCCGGCCCCTCGCGCCGCCCCTTCGGGCCTCTGGTTGGGAGTCCTGTCCGGCCTGACTTAGGCCGAGCGCAGCGTGCGCGTGCCCCCCGCTCCCGCGGCGGTCTCCCGCCTGGCCCAAGCCCACTATACGCACCCACCCTGCGGCGGCCGGGTAGGGCTGGGGGGCTGTGACTGGTCCCGGCCCCCGGCTTCGCCGTGCTTTCCCTGGGGCGTCTCGGTCGCCTCGCTGCTGCGCTCTTTACCCTTGTTTTTTTCTGTCGATTCTGAGGTGGTGGTTTTTTGTGTCTGTTTTTGCCCCGTGGCCTTAGGGTGCCCTTCCTGTCCCTTCTTTCAGAAACAGTCATTCTGTAATAATAGCGAAATAAAGTTAATGCTGTACAACTAACGTCTTGTTTCTTGATGGTCAGTTTGTATGGAATGCACCTGCAAGGGTACCTCCTTGTCTGAAAGTCGTGCTTTAAAAATAATTAATTAAGAGAGAGAGAGAGAGAAAGATGGCCCATAAAGAAAACCCTGAATGTCTCCTGTATTAAGGTGAAGTTTTTCTTTTTTAAGAGACTGCCGTTTAACCTACATCATGGAGGTATCTCATGACCCTTCGGCTTATAGTTTTCAGTGTCATCTCATATATTTCTTTTTCTCAAAATAAATTTAATGCATCATGTACTTCTCTCTAGAAGGGACATCTGGTTTTTAACTTTCGTTAATTCACAATCCCTTCTTGCCTGTTACACCAGATTTGAAACTTAATGTTTGTTCCTTGCCTAAAACATACATTCTTGATTGTCTTTAGAATAGAACAGTAAAAGTGCACATTGGGCACCACGCAGGTCCTTGATGATGTAACTTTGATAAACTTGTAAAAAAAAAAAAAATTATCTTTGGTGGCAAGATTTAGCATTAGTCTTTGAAATGTGAATGTGTAGGATTTCTTTTACAAAGATCTGGAAATCTTCAGTACCTCTTAAGTTTAAGCTTATTTTTATACCAGTAAAGTCTGATTTTTTTTTTTCCATAAAATACGTATCTTGTTAAGTAATTATAAGGTGATCTAACTTTGGATGTGCTTATAGGCCCATGGGACGTGCATGTGCACAGTGATTTGACAAAGGACCTAGGTTAGTGCTTGTGATGATCACTTCAGATTTTCATAATACTAGTTTCTTTAAGAGTGGTTTCTTTATTTTGTTTGCTTATTTATTTATTTGTTTATTTTACTTGGTAGATGAAAATGAAGTTGAAAGGCCAGAAGAAGAAAATGCCAGGTTAGTGAAATTTTCTGTTGATGCCTATTACACAGATTGTGTGATACAATGGTTCTGTCAGTTGTCAAAATTATTTTCTTACAATCATTGGCGTCATTACAACACTTACAACATTTTGGAGGACATCGAATCCTTTAAAGGTTTTTCCAGTTTCAGGACCTAATCTTATGCCAATTCTGTTTGTTGATAGTTTAAAGGACAAAGTTTTTGAACTTAGGATTGGACTGATTTTACACTGTTAAGTAACTTGTTACTCTTAAGTGACTTCAGTAGTGAAGTATACAGTATAATCATTAAGCTACCGATAAAAATATTTTAACTTAATTGAAAATGTTTTTAAGTAAATCAGGAACACTCCAAACTACTGCTTTTCCAGTTTATTAACATTTTTGATGGTATAATGGCACTTTGGTTGTAATTTCAATGCTATGTATTATTTACATTCAAAATGTAATTAGCTGATTTGTTATAAGATTGATTTCTTTGTTAGATTATAAGAAAGATGTAAGTATTTGATTATAGAACATATACAGGGAGTCAGAATTTTACCCCGAATTTCAGAAAACAACCCATGCAAAGAAGTACATGGAGATGTCGGCTTTACCCTGACCACTTGCATTAGTGTCAGTAATGGAGAGGTAGATAGAAGATTTTAAAGAATATTTGGGTTTAAAAAGTGGAAGATATACCACTTCATACCGAGTAAGCTGCAATCAAAGATAAAACAGGTGTTGGTGAGGATATGGAGAAATAAAACCCTCATACACTTCTGGTGGGATTGTAAAATGGTGCAGCTGCTTTGAAGAACAGCCTGACCATTTTCTCCAATGGTGAAACATGGAGTTACCATATGAGCCCTCCACCTTAGAGAAATGAAAAACATTCACACAAAAACTTGTACGTGAATATTCATAGCAGCATTGTTAATAGAAAATGGAAAAAAAAACCTCGCAGCTGCATCAACTGATGAATGGGTAGATTAAGTGTGTTATATCCATACAGTGGAATGTTATTTGGCAGGGAAAATAAAATGAAGTACTGGTAGATGTTACAATATGGGTGAACCTTGCAAATATGCAAGTGAAGCCGGTCCATAGAGACAGATTACTGGTTGCTAAGAGTTGGGTGAGTGATTGCTAATGTATACAGAGTTCCTTTTGGGAGTGATGCATATATTCTGGAATTAGATAGTTGTGATGGTTGGACTATGTGAACATATTAAAACTCAGTGGTCCTGTTTGAATGGATAGATTGTGTAATATGTGAATTGCATCTCAAAGCTGTTAACAACAAAAAATGAATAGAGGGAAAAAGTGAGAAATGGAAGTAGAAATAGCTTAGGAGGATCTGAAACTACAGTTCAACTTCCTTACCCAAAAAATCCCCTATAGTCTTTTCACTCATTGATATATTATCTGAAATGTTATTTCATTTTAAAATTTATGTGTTCAACTCATTTCCTAATTCAGATCTCAACCACAAAGTTGAGATTAGTTTTAATTTATGTTATGAATGTGATTGAATATTTCTTTATATCCATTCCTTCAGTTGGTCAAGAAATTAATTACAGGGTATAGTTTTACAATCAAATATATTTCTCTCCATGATCATCTTTATCCCATTGAATTTTATTTTTTTATTTTTTATTTATTTTATTTATTTATTATTATTATACTTTAAGTTCTAGGCTACATGTGCATAACGTGCAGGTTTGTTACATATGTATACTTGTGCCATGTTGGTGTGCTGCACCCATGAACTCGTCATTTACATCAGGTGTAACTCCCAGTGCAATCCCTCCCCCTTCCCCCCTCCCCATGATAGGCCCCGGTGTGTGATGTCCCCCTTCCCGAGTCCAAGTGATCTCATTGTTCAGTTCCCACCTATGAGTGAGAACATGCCGTGTTTGGTTTTCTGTTCTTGTGATAGTTTTCTAAGAATGATGGTTTCCAGCTGCATCCATGTCCCTACAAAGGACACAAACTCATTCTTTTTTATGGCTGCATAGTATTCCATGGTGTATATGTGCCACATTTTCTTAATCCAGTCTGTCACTGATGGACATTTGGGTTGATTCCAAGTCTTTGCTATTGTGAATAGTGCTGCAATAAACATACGTGTGCATGTGTCTTTATAGCAGCATGATTTATAATCCTTTGGATATATACCCAGTAATGGGATGGCTGGGTCATATGGTACATCTAGTTCTAGATCCTTGAGGAATCGCCATACTGTTTTCCATAATGGTTGAACTAGTTTACAATCCCACCAACAATGTAAAAGTGTTCCTATTTCTCCACATCCTCTCCAGCATCTGTTGTTTCCTGACTTTTTAATGATTCCCATTCTAACTGGTGTGAGATGGTATCTCATTGTGGTTTTGATTTGCATTTCTCTGATGGCCAGTGATGATGAGCATTTTTTCATGTGTCTGTTGGCTGTATGAATGTCTTCTTTTGAGAAGTGTCTGTTCATATCCTTTGCCCACTTTTTGATGGGGTTGTTTGTTTTTTTCTTGTAAATTTGTTTGAGTTCTTTGTAGGTTCTGGATATTAGCCCTTTGTCAGATGAGTAGATTGCAAAAATTTTCTCCCATTCTGTAGGTTGCCTGTTTACTCTGATGGTATTTTCTTTTGCTGTGCAGAAGCTCTTTAGTTTAATGAGATCCCATTTGTCAATTTTGGCTTTTGCTGCCGTTGCTTTTGATGTTTTAGACATGAAGTCTTTGCCCATGCCTATGTCCTGAATGGTACTACCTAGGTTTTCCTCTAGGGTTTTTATGGTATTAGGTCTAACATTTAAGTCTCTAATCCATGTTGAATTAATTTTCGTATAAGGAGTAAGGAAAGGATCCAGTTTCAGCTTTCTACTTATGGCTAGCCAATTTTCCCAGCACCATTTATTCAATAGGGAATCCTTTCCCCATTTCTTGTTTCTCTCAGGTTTGTCAAAGATCAGATGGCTGTAGATGTGTGGTATTATTTCTGAGGACTCTGTTCTGTTCCATTGGTCTATATCTCTGTTTTGGTACCAGTACCATGCTGTTTTGGTTACTGTAGCCTTGTAGTATAGTTTGAAGTCAGGTAGTGTGATGCCTCCAGCTTTGTTCTTTTGACTTAGGATTGTCTTGGAGATGCGGGCTCTTTTTTGGTTCCATATGAACTTTAAAGCAGTTTTTTCCAATTCTGTGAAGAAAGTCATTGGTAGCTTGATGGGGATGGCATTGAATCTATAAATAACCGTGGGCAGTATGGCCATTTTCATGATATTGATTCTTCCTATCCATGAGCATGGTATGTTCTTCCATTTGTTTGTGTCCTCTGATTTCACTGAGCAATGGTTTGTAGTTCTCCTTGAAGAGGTCCTTTACATCCCTTGTACCTAGGTATTTTATTCTCTTTGAAGCAATTGTGAATGGAAGTTCATTTCATGATTTGGCTCTCTGTTTGTCTGTTACTGGTGTATAAGAATGCTTGTGATTTTTGCACATTAATTTTGTATCCTGAGACTTTGCTGAAGTTGCTTATCAGCTTAAGGAGATTTTGGGCTGAGACAATGGGATTTTCTAAATATACAATCATGTCATCTGCAAAGAGGGACAATTTGACTTCTTTTCCTAACTGAATACCCTTGATTTCTTTCTCTTGCCTGATTGCCCTAGCCAGAACTTCCAACACTATGTTGAATAGGAGTGGTGAGAGAGGGCATCCCTGTCTTGTGCCAGTTTTCAAAGGGAATTTTTCCAGTATGATATTGGCTGTGGGTTTGTCATAAATAGCTCTTATTATTTTGAGGTACGTTATTTGAAAATCTTATTTTCTGATCAAACGTTCTTTAATTTTAATTCTGCAATACGCAACTTGCTGAAATTTATTGGAGGGAACCTTCTACTTTCCCTGAGTCTCACTGTCAACATAGCTTTATATTTCTTTCTACAACTTCATTTGGGGAGCCATTGAGTTGATTTCATCCTATGGGGGAGAAAACAAATTCCTTTCCAGTGTTATTTTTCTAGAAAAAGCTTAAAATTTTATCATGTTTCTAACATTCTCATGGTGATAGAAAATTAAAACTTCTAAAAGAGTAGGCCTATTGAAGAAAGGAACTCTGCCAAACATACTGCTATCTGGCTTGGTACATCACTGCATTGCTCTACCTAAGTTCCTGCTGTTAGAATTTGCCCCAGTTTCCTACTGACAGGCTCATTGCTGAAGCCCCTGTTTTTCTTAAATATTGCATTACAGTCTCCAATTGTGTTATATCTACCCAAGTTTTGACTAAAGAAAGGATACTGTTTTGTGACATAGAAAGCAAATGGGACTTGTTTCTGGCTACCGAGAAGCTTATTTCAGCAGGAGGTAAATGTACTGAACAATTACAGCTGTATATTTGTTTTCTTGAAGCAAGCAGTGGAACAATGAAAATTTAACAGTTAGGTTTTGACTTTTTATCTTTCATTTTGCTTTATTTGGTGATTGTGGTATAAAATGCCCCTGTAAAGATCAAATTGATTTACATAGAAACTACCCAACAGAAAGTGCAGTTTAGAAGAGATTAGCAGAAATCTAATGAAAAGTGCTCTGAACTGTGTCAACATCTGGACATTTTTGTTAAGAATGCTACTAAATAATTTAGAAAGTTGGGCCAAATCAGCTACTTGCTTTGTACTTCAATTTTCTTATCTGTGAAATGAGGTGATGGTTAATTCCCACTGTTGAAATTTTAATTACTAAAAAATGTAAGAAACCAATTACGTTATGGTACTGGAAGTGTTATTTGCTGGTAAATGACCATATGCTTGAGTTTCATGGGAATGTGAATGTTTTATTGTTGCATACCAGTTTTGTTGTGAAAAGACAAGTTCAAGTATTAACTGGTCTTAAAGTAATTACTTTTAACATTCATGAGAATTAGCTCCTTATTAATATCGAATTGGAGAACAGCCTTGAATGAAGATACTTTTTTTAATCTTAAAATTTTATTTTTTATTCAATAAAGGACGTATCTTCAATAAGATTGATAACACAGAGAACCAAGAAGAAGCGTGTATGTTAACTGAATACTGAAAGAGTTAATGTGATTATACCACAAATCTGAGTTCTTGAACACCAAGGAAAAGAGGAAACTGTATTACGTAGGTCTGGGTAGTGATAGTAGTAGTACATGGTACACAGTGGATGTTCAGTAAAGATTTAGGATAATTAAAATTGATTAAGTTTGTCATATAGTTTTAAAATGTGTAAAAAGCTTGAATTTCAGCCCACCATCAAATTATAAATCATTAATTGCGTTCTTTTTTTTTTTTTTTTTTTGAGACAGCCTCTCACTCTTGCCCAGGCTAGAGTGCAGTGGCATGATCACAGCAACCTCCACCTCCCAGGTTCAAGCCATTGTCTGCCTCACCCTCCGAGTAGCTGGTTTTACAGGCGCCCACCACAATGCCTGGCTAATTTTTTTTTTTATGTTTTTAGTAGAGGTGGGGGTTTTATCATCTTGGCTAGGCTGGTCTTGAACTCCTGACCTCATGATCCACCCGCCTCAGCCTCCCAAAGTGCTGGGAGTACAGGTGTGAGCTCCCGCGCCCAGCCTGGCATTTGCATTCTACTTACAATGTTGAGTACTTGTTTTATGCAAGTTACTAGAAATAACAGGGAATACGACAGTCAGATTTTACCATTACTGTCTCCAGTGGAGACAATAATTTTAGGGACTTTATTAGATGTAGCTTAGAAATACTAATATAACCTATCTGCACTTCGGAAGAGTAATGCCTGATGTGTATACTTATTTTTGTTGTTTGTAGTGCTAATCCTCCATCTGGAATTGAAGATGAAACTGCCGAAAATGGTGTACCAAAACCGGTAACATAAGGCTTTGAAATCCAGTTACTTTCCAGATACAAATCTTTATCAATAGCTTCACAGTTTACGTAGAAAACAAGCTGACATTTTACATTACCTTCAGTATCCTGTGTTATGTGACCCTTTCTTATGTCTCCTACTGCATCTGGTGCTATCAAAAACATATATAGGAATTAGCAAGGAGGAAAAGAAATAGTAGAAAGACGTCAGAGGAAAATAGTATGTGCAAAGGCTTGATGTTTATTGCTTTCAAGGAACTGAATGGTTATAAATCTACTGAATATAGTGTGCCTGGTTTTCAGAGCAAGTTTTGAGTCCCACAGCCTTTGAATGTTGTGATTTTTTAGCAGTGCTTTTTAATGTATGTGACAGTCCCTGACTGCATGCCTGCATGCCTTTGATACTTTGTGAGGTGAACGTATCACTGGTCCTATGAATATTTGTACATTTTAATCCTATAAAAAGAAGGAAGTTACTGTTCTGCAAGTTTGTAGTTGTGTACAAAAAGTATTTTGCATATGTCATCTAGTTATTTACTATGATGTGATTAAGCACAAAATAGCCTTTAAGAGCCAAAGTAAAATCTTCACAAATGTAGAATTTGCATGTAGGGCCTCTTCTAGGTATACAAGAATACCAAGAATAATTGAGCGTCTACTTAACTATTTGGTACTTCTTATGTTTTGGGTTTTTTTAAATTCTTTAATTGATTTGGTACTTTTTATTTGTGACATTGTGAATCTTAAAATTGTTTTCCTCTTAGATTCTGTTTTTGCCAAGAATTCTCAAATATGTATTTTTTATAGTTTTATTTTGTAGATATCCTAGTAAGTTGCTTTATATCCTTTTTGCAAGAGGGGCAGATATAATAGTAAAAAAGAAATATGAGTTGTTGTTTACCAAAAGGAGATGATGCCAAAAAAGATTTCATTTCTTTATTCATAGTCTTATCCTTTTTATTATGTAGAACATCAAAATTATGAGTTGAAATAGGTGGCAGCATTATAAGCTTGTAACTTTTAAATTATATCTCAAAAAAATACAGAGTGGGGCCGGGCGCAGTGGCTCACACCTGTAATTCCAGCAGTTTGGGAGGCCAAGACGGGTGGATCACCTGAGGTCAGGAGTTTGAGGCCAGCCTGGCCAACATGGTGAAACCCTGTCTCTGCTAAAAATACAAAAATTAGTTGGGCATGGTGGTGGGCATCTGTAATCCTAGTTACTCTAGAGGCTGAGGCGGGAGAATTGCTTGAACCTGGGAGGCGGAGGTTGCAGTGAGCTGAGATCACACCACTGCACTCAAGCCTGGGTGACAAAGTGAGACTCTGTCTCAAGAAAGAAGAAAGAAAAAAAACCAGGGTGGTTACTTTTTTTAGTTATTAGTATTAGATGTTGAAATGGATTATTGAATGTATGTTATAATTTGTTTATGTTCATGTAGAAAGTGACTGAGACTGAAGATGATAGTGATAGTGACAGCGATGATGATGAAGATGATGTTCATGTCACTATAGGAGACATTAAAACGGGAGCACCACAGTATGGGTATGTTATTTTTTAGTAAGTAACAATTGTGTAAATGCTATATAGCAAAGAGAGTGTGCCTATATTAATCTCTCAGTGGTTGATTCCATTGTTTTTATGTTTTTCTATTTTAACATAAAAGGACTCTTGTTAAAGTTTCATCATGAAGATACTTCTTTCCTAAAATAAAGTTAACTGATTAGGCAAAGGTATATGGAAGCAGCAGTTTTTGATCCTGAATTTAAAGTGCTTTTATAAAAGAATTGAGTACTAGGCCAGTCATGGAGGTTCATGCCTGTAATCCCAGGACTTTGGGAGGCTGAGGTGGGTGAATCACCTGAGGTCAAGAGTTCAAGACCAGCCTGACCAGCATGGTGAAACCTCATCTCTACTAAAAATACAAAAATTAGCCAGGCGTGGTGGTGGGTGCCTGTAATCCCAGCTACTCGGGGGCTAAGGCAGGAGAATCACTTGAACCTGGTAGGTGGAGGTTGTAGTGAGCCCAGATCGAGCCACTGCACTCCAGCCTGGATAACAGTGAGACTCTGTCTCAAGGGAAAAAAAAAATACTATAAATTCTTTGTTTTGAATTAGAAATCCTTAAATTGTAATTTGTATCTGTGCTTATTGTTTCGCTTTATTACTTATCCAGACCTGAGTTTAGGTTTTTAATTTTTTTGTCCAATAAAAACAATATCAAAAGTATTTCTTTTTGTTGTTAATAGTGTTTTCAGGTTTTTAATTCTCCTGTAGGCCTTTTAGGCCAATGTTTGTCTCAAATTTTGTGTTCTATAAACTGGACCAAGTGAATGGACTGTCATTGACGCATTGAGCACATAAAGAATCTTACAGAAAGATTGGAAGGGAAATGCATTGAAGTACGAATTGTGATTTAGTTACAATAGGAGAATAAGAGTTAATGTGTTTTGTTTTTCAGATTGGATAGCTTATGCATTGGAAACATAAAATACATTAATTTCACTGTAGTTCATTAAGCAACCTCATCTGGAATCAACCAGTATATACAAAAATATTGTTAAATATTTTATTAGTAGAGTCATTTATTTTCAAAAGTCATTTCAGGAAGCTTAAAGCCAGTTCAGTTATTGTCATAGTCAGTTTTGTATTATAGTAATGATACATGTACCCATGTAATTTTAAAATCCTAGTACCTTTTTAGGGAACAGAGTAAAGAGGCTAGTTTTTCATGTTAGGGGTGCATATTCTAAATGTGCTCCTCATTCTCATTTGGGAAAGTAAATAATTACTTAATGAGAAAGTTGGGCTTATACTGTAGTACTAGTAGGGCTTTCTGCTAATAATAGGCCTTTACTGTCTTTATTATGCAAAAGAAACACTTATTAAAATTGTAATAATTGCATGTTCATTAAATATTATATAAAATTATTTGTACTTGCAAGTTATAGAACAATTTGAAGCAAATGACAATTTTTTGGATTGTGAATGCTACCTTTTTTTGGTAGAAATTGCACGCAAATATTAAATATATGTGGACTTTCGTAGTACCTTACTAAACTTTATTTCTTACAGCAGTTTTTAGTTTTATGCATTGTAATTATGTTTATACATATTTATTACCTTTAGACATTTTAGATTTCTATAGAGTAGAAACCATTGTATTCAAAACTCTTCAAAAAAACAGGAAACTGCTTTATGAATTTTTCTCTTCCTCACATTGCCTTAAATATAGTAAGTGTGCCATAAATGGTTATTGACTAAATAAACTGAATGTTATTTAGTTACAGTTGTCTCTGAAGGTTTTTTCCCCTTAGACATTTGATTATGAAAATTTTCCAATACTCACAAAAGTTGAAGGAATTGACCTGTGACTGCTCATTTACCCATCACCTAGATTATACAATCTGCATTTTGCTTTGTTTGCTTGAACTCATATCCCTCTCTCTATGCCTTTACCCATTTATCAGTTGATTTATTTTTTATTCATTTTATGAATTTCCAAAGTAAAGTACAAGTATTTGTGAAGAGTGTAAAGTTGCTTAACCTCTGTATTTCAGGGTATATCCCTTGAAAACAAAAGTACGTGAGAAAATGAAATTTGATAAACATTTACTTCTGCGCAGCGTTTTCAGAAGCAAATTTAAAGAACAAACTGTGTTAAAGGAATAGTACTGAATTGATTTATTGTAAATTGTTACAGGTTGTTTTTTTTAGGTAACATACCTTTGTTACAAGTTCATTTTATATGTGTGTAAGGTATGGAAAAAACCAAGTCTTAAAGTAGGAATAATTTATCTTGGAAAGTAGTTTGTTACCTATCTCTGTGAGATTCATCCATTTATATACTCAATAAATACTTTTTAAAGGCATAATTTATTTGGCACTGTGTTAAGTAGCAAAGATAATGTGCCTTTATTAAACCATCTATGATCATTCCATTATTATATTTTTTTTACATTTACCATGCTACAAAAGAACTCTTGGTAAAATCATGATGAAATTTCCTGGAGTCAACAAATTAGATAGAGTTACATGAAAGCAGCAATTTTTTTATTTGTGAATGTATTAATTGATGAGAATACAAGAAGTTATTATTTTCCAGAGGTAGTGAGGAAAACAGACATGTGAGTAAATATTTTCAGTGCAGCATAAGTGCTACAATAGAAACATGTACAAAGTGATTAGAAAAGTTTGAGAGGAGAGTTGCTGAAAGCCTACAGGTATTGAAGAGAAGATCCCAGAGGTGACATTTGAATTTGAATAGTTTTTGAGATGGGAGACAGTGGTTTTTAGGTGGAGGACACTGCTTAAAAATAAATGTAGTAGATGCATGGCTTGGAGGCAGTACATGGCTGGAGGATAAGGTAGATGAAAAGAGATGGTTGAAATCACTTATGAAAGGAGTTAGGATGCATTTGCTATGTCTTTGTAGACCTTGCAAGGTTGTCCAACCAGCCGACGTTATGTTGTTGTTGTTGTTGTTGTTGTTGTTGTTCTGTTTTGGTTTGTTTTAGGCTTTTAGCTGCCCAGAGCCGTGGTTTTTAGTTTCTGTCTCCAGTGATAAGTGGAAAAGAGGGTTGATGAAGGGGCTTTACTGGCCTAACCAGAACAGAAACTGAGGACCTATGACTGTATTCTCTCACTTAGACACCCCGATTAGGTTTTTAGATAGATTATATTATTTGAAAAGGTATTACCTTTAGACACTTTAGATTTCTATAGAGTAGAAACTATTGTAGCATCAGTAGTTGAGATGGGTTAGATGGAGAGACATTGACTAATAGATGTGAAGTAGTTGTCCAGGTGAGATGATAATCTAGACTAAGGCAGCAGTAGTAGAGAGATGAATGGGAAAATAGTATATTTGAATATTTGAGAAACAAATATAGTCAGGCATGTGGTATACACCTGTAGTCCCATGGACTTGGGAGGCTGAGGTAGGAGGATCGCTTGAGCCTTGGAGTTTCAGGGCAGCCTGGGCCATATAGTAAGATCTTGTCTCAAAGAATAAAAAGAAAGAAATAACAAATAACATGGGTAACTGGTTGGTTGTGGATGGAGGAGGAGATAAAGGGACTTAAAGATTTCTAGAGCAGTTAATTGGGTCCAGGTGGGCGCTACTCCTCCCACCTCCCACAAAATAGATTCATTTGATATGTTTATTTTGAAATTCCTATAGAAAATCCAAGTATAGGATCTAGCATTTAGAGTGATCTGAGAGTTCATGGGGATCTATTGGACATTATATCAAATTTGCCTCTGCAAATTTTCATACCACTAAGCTTCTCTACGCAGAATGAATACAAAGGCTTGTGGCTTGAAAAAGAAAAATGATGTTTTAAAAGGCAGAATGGGGAATAGAAAGTAGCTAGATGGAAAGCAAAGAAGCTCATCTATTGAAGACTTAGGGCTAAGCCTTTTATAAAAATGCCATTTTATTCTATAGCAGTCCTGTAAGAGAACAGTTTAGAGAAAATCCTTGATTTTTCTACATTTGTAGAAAAATCATGTACATCATATGTAGATAGCACTAAGTCACTTTTGCTGAATTTGGATTGTTAAAATGTAAACATCGTGAAGGCAGGGACCAAATTTGTCCAGCTCCTCATACTTTTTCCTTAGCCTAGAATCATACCTGACATGGTTTTGGTGCTCAGTAAGCATTACATGAATTAATCAGTCTATAAAGTGATTATTTCAAGTTGGTGATGATAATACTGCTTGACAGTAATATTTGGTCCACTTTGTAATTGCATTTCTAGCTGTGAAGCTACAATTATTTGATACAATTACTTAAACATTTTATTGCATTTACATTTTTCTTTTTTAAGTGGAAAAGAAAAATGACAGTGCAAATGTAACTCAACCTAAGTCTTATATTTAGTACATTAGAGACAAAAGATGGAAGTAATTATTATTAGACCCAAAGCAGTGAATCTAAAGTCCAGATGGCTGAACTTCTGAGAGAAAAGAACCAAATATGCCACATGAATATAATGTGAGAAATATATCATTGAAAATACCTATGACTTGAGGTCTTACTGGTATCTTTTTTTTTTTTTTTTTTTTTGAGACGGAGTCTCGCTCTGTGGCCCAGACTGGAGTGCAGTGGCGTGTTCTCGGCTCACTGCAAGCTCTGCCTCCTGGGTTCATGCCATTGCCCTGCCTCAGCCTCCTGAGTAGCCGGGACTACAGGTGCCCGCCACCACGCCTGGCTAATTTTTTCTATTTTTTAGTAGAGAGGGGGTTTCACCGTATTAGCCAGGATGGTCTCGATCTCCTGACCTCGTGATTTGCCCATCTCAGCCTCCCAAAGTGCTGGGATTACAGGTGTGAGCCATCACCTGCCGTCTTACTGATATCTTTTTGTTCAGTGGGAATTGGTCCTTCTTTGCCCATTCCTGTTTTCTTCTAATTTCCCTAGTAACAGAAAAGTCTATTTTAATTAGTATATTTGATAATACATATATAAGAATCCATTATATAAAAAAAGTAAAGAACTATCTGTAACCCCTTACAGAAAATTTATATGAGGCTCATTTATACAAGTATAAATGCAATGAAATATTCAAATAATTATATACGAGTCTTAGATGTCTTGGCCAAGATTACACTAACAACTGACAAAACATTTGAATGTGGATTGGTCCAACTTCAGAAATTTTTTTCTTTATCACTGTGTATTATATTACATCTAAAAAGGTGCAGCTTAATACTTTTTTCAAATATATGCATTCATGTAACTACAACCAGATCAAGATACGAAACATAATTGGCATCCTAGAAGTTTCTCTCATTTTTCCTCTTGGTCATTAACCACCCACCACCGGTAAACACTGTTCTGCTTTCATGCTAGACTTATTTTTGAATTTCATGACAATAAATTTCTATTATGAACTCCATGAATGGTTGAAAAAGGATTTATTAACAATATCAACTGCGGGAAGAACTGAAAGGCCACTGGATTTAACAACAAGTTGGAGGAATTTTACTTATGCTTAAGATTGCTGTATGTGTAATAACTGGCAGGCAAGGAAATGAAGAAAAGGGGTATAAACTATGTTTCCCTTCTTAGCCTTATTTCTTGTGAAGTTTGTTACAGTAGAATGTTGAGTTAGTGGCAAAGAGATTTTTGAAATGGAAACAAGTCAGTTTTTTTTTTTTAATGTTTTTGCCTTTTATTGAGCAGGTGACTTTAGAAACTAGTTTAAAATGTTTTTTAAAATGTGTATTAGCTGGGCACGGTGACTCACTCTTGTAATCTCAGCATTTTGGGAAGCCAAGGCGGGAGGATTGCTTGAGCTCAGGAGTTCGAGACCAGCCTGGACGACATGCTGTGAGATCTCATCTATCCAAAATTTAAAAAATAAAAATAGAAATTATAAAAAATAGAAAAATAAAAATAGAAATATTACTGCTTTGTTTAAGCTTTTCAGGATAATTTTTGGTTTTTTGTTTGTTTGTTTTTAGGAGTTATGGTACAGCACCTGTAAATCTTAACATCAAGACAGGAGGAAGAGTTTATGGAACTACAGGTAAAGTTTGTATTTTCTGTTGCATCAGTAGAGAAATAAGGCACATATCTTAAATAGGTCTTAATCACTCTTTTTTTAGTGGGACACAGAGTCTGACTTTGTCACCCAGACTGGAGTACAGTGGCGCAATCTTAATTCACTGCACCCTCCATCTTCCAGGCTCAAACCATCCTCCCACTTCACCTTCTCAAATAGCTGGGACTGTGGGCGTGCACCACCATGCTTGGCCAATTTTTGTGTTTTTATGTAGAGACCGGGTCTCGCCATGTTGTTCAGGCTGGTTTCGAACTTTTGAGCTTAAGTGATCTGCCTGCCTTGGCCTCCCAGACTGTTGGGATTCCAAGTGTGCGCTGCTGCGCCTGGCCAAGGTGATAATATAATAGCTCTTTTTAAAGGTAATTTTTGACCATACATCACAGGGACTGGTAAATTTTTTCTGTAAATAGTCCAGTAGCACATATTTTAGGCTCTGCTTTGTTTGGAATGCTTGCCAGGTTTTTTGCCAGGGATAGTAAAAAAATGTTTGTTTTCTGTTTGTGTGTATATGTGTGCCAGGAATAGTAAAAAGGTGTTTATATCTTCTGTTTGTCTATGGTATGTCCCAGCTTCTTGCAAGTGTAGCTCCTTCATTTTGTAATTTTATAAAACAGGAACAAAAGTCAAAGGAGTAGACCTTGATGCACCTGGAAGCATTAATGGAGTTCCACTTTTAGAGGTAGATTTGGATTCTTTTGAAGATAAACCATGGCGTAAACCTGGTAAGACTGTTGTGGATTATATTAATTTCAATATTTTTAGTGTGAAGTCATCAGAAAATTTTTTGAGCATCAATTTAGAATTTTATTTTTTCATTATAATTTTAATTGTCTTAAGCAAATGATGAGTAATAGTGACTTGGATTATTAAATCTTACTGGCGGCCTCATATTACTTAAAATGTAGACTTTATTATAATGACATTTCTAAAGGAAATAATTTGATCAAAAATTTTATAGTCTTTTTGCCACCATAAATGATAGAGTGATAACTGATAGAAGTCTAAATTTATATTTTTATAGTTTAGTATATTTTTGATGCTGCATAAAAATAGAGCTGAAATATTTGTACACTAAAGATGTGTTTTATCTTTAGGTGCTGATCTTTCTGATTATTTTAATTATGGGTTTAATGAAGATACCTGGAAAGCTTACTGTGAAAAACAAAAGAGGATACGAATGGGACTTGAAGTTATACCAGTAACTTCTACTACAAATAAAATTACGGTAATTAAGAAATACTCCGGAATACCCTTGGCTTGTCTACCGTCCCACTTTTACTCCCCAAATAAATCACTTCCCTATAAAAGTGGTTAAATGATATAACGATAGTTTAAAAATTCCATTTTGTTTACCATGTTTGTTTTTCCCTTCCCTCCCTTTTAGAGTTTTGTATTAATGATTATCTGATGTTCTTACTTTCAAATCACAGACTAGCCACAGCTAGTTTGTCTTTATATGGCCTATTAATTAAATATTATGTGGTATCTTAATGGGGAATATGTTATTTAACTTAGGCCGAAGACTGTACTATGGAAGTTACACCAGGTGCAGAGATCCAAGATGGCAGATTCAATCTTTTTAAGGTGAATTTTAGTAAATTATCCTTGGTTGCTCTCATTTTTTGTTCTTGAGTCTGCTCCCATACCACTACTCAAGGGACAAGATTAAAGTGGAAATAGCTACCTTTTTTCCAAACCTTCAGCTTCCTGGTGACTTACAAATTTGCTGATTGTTGTTTTATCTCCACTTTTGCAAGCATGTGAATTTATAGCCTATTATACTAACAAATGCCAAGTAAAACTGTTCTTTGCTATATGTTGTGATTTCATTTTGAGTTGTAATACGTGTTTGTAGGATAGAAAAGTTAGTGGCAACAGATTAAGCTCTCATTGTAGATAATACTCTAATCTTTATCAACAGAATTGGAGACTTTTTTGTTTTCTTTAAAAAAAAAACGGTAAGGAAGTGGCATACTGTTTATCTCTATGATACTGGTAACACTGATACCATTGGTGTAATGCCCCGATAGCTCAAGATATCTTCAAAAATCTTAGACATTCTCTGAGAGGCTTTAAGAACTCAACAGAATGAGATAAAGCCATTGATTTTAAAAATTGGTACTTGAAAGGAGTAGGTTTATGTGAGAGACTTTGAGGTTGATACTACAACTTGTGTATCAAGTCTGGTTTCTGGCTTCTCCATTGCATGGTATGATCACAGACCCAGTCCAAAGAATAATACTATATTGTCATAGTTCTTTTATGGAAAACTGGTTGTGTACTCTTTTTTCTTTACCTTGATGGTTGATTATTGTATTGAATGACACTGAGATGAAGATTGGGAGTGGCTTTTAGATTGGGTTATATACTCAGGGAACTTTAGTGAACTGGAAAGAGACCTCTGCTCCCCTTTTGGGTTTGCAGCCCTGTCCACCAGAATACTGCCTTATGCAGTGTGTGTGCTGTGTCTGCAGATAAACCACTCTACTGTACACAGTTCTATATAGATAATTTTATTTTTAATTTACATTCTACTTTGCATATTTGGTTCTTTTGCAAATATTTTGAAAGTGTGTGGTGATGTCTGTTGTATTTTAAAGGGTCATCAGGTTTTTTTGGGTTATATTGTCTATAATGGCATTGAATATATTAAACTTAACTACAATGGGTAGAAAAGTTGTCTTAATGAACTAGTTCATTAGCAGCAGTGCATTTTATTTTATTTTTTAATAGAAACAAGAACTGCCATCATAAACTGTTAGCTTCTGTATACTTTATTTTTTGTAGTAGACTTTTAAAAAAAGAAAAAAAGAAACTCCTAGGGGTCAGTCTTATTGAAGGTAGCCATTATGAATGTGTATTTTATATACATACTGTGTACTGAAAAACTTACTTTGAAGTTTCTTTTGGTTATGTGAGAGGAGGTCAGAGTGTTCCATTCTGATTGGATTCTGAATGAAAGATTTGAATTTGATGGGTACAGTCTTCATGGTTTTCTTGCCTTGACAGTGTGTTTAAATACTAATATGTTTGGTAGAAATACTGATTTGGGAAGAGGGTGTGTATTAAGACTATGTGTGGCAAACATTTTTTCTTTATGTATATTGTGGTCTGTAAGAAATGTTGGAAATAGGGCCATAATGAGCAGGACATTGATTTTAAACTAGCCTGCAAACATTTGTGTGGCCAATAGGAAGCTGTTTGAAAGTTCCTGAGCAGTAGAATGAAGTGCAGATCTGGTTTTTAGAAAAGGAACTGGCAGCAGGATGGGCTGTAGAATGAAAGGGATATGAAATAGATAGGGTTATGTTGCCATACCATAGGAATGAAATGAACTAGGGCCTGAACTCACTTACGAGGGTGAATGGGCAAAGGAGTGGATTTAAGAATTAAAATTTATTTTCATATCTACTGCAAATAGAATTTTTTCATCCTTAAGTGTGAGACAACCCATCAGCCTCTTTAAGATAACTTTATTTACTTTTCATTAAATAATTTTCAAACCCAGTAACAAGTAGAATAGTACACATGAACCCTTAGGTGCTTATGCAGCTTCAACACTTAACGGTGTTTTGACATTCTTGAGGTAACAGCCTTTTATATACTTCAATATGATTAAAGTTTTACTAAAAAGCAAAATAAAGGAAAAAATTTAACAGGTGTAAAAATAAAGCCACTCATTTGGGTGCAAAAACAATTGTGTAATAATTTAATTAGAGTGAGGGGCAAGAGAGAAGTGACTAGTGGGAATAGATAATATGTATGCATGAGAAAACACTGACTACAACGATTTCTTAAAATATTTTTTATTCATTTGTGCACACACGCATAGCTCTTTCCCCCCCCGCCCCCAACTGTGAATCTATGAGCTTTGTCACCAGTTTTCTGAAATTTTACAGTTACGTGTCTTGGTCTGTTTTCATCCATTGTACCAAGCACTCAGTTACACCTTCTCGATTTGGAAGCACTTATGCTTCACTTGTGGAACACTTTCTCTTTTACTTTTTTCTCTGCTTTCTGTTCTATTCTAGATAAATATTGGATATCTTCTAATGGTCTTCTAAATTTTTTTTATTGTTTTTTTCGTCTTTTCCATTATCTGGGAGAATTTTTTATTCTTTTTTTTTTTTTTTTTTTTTTTTTGAGACAGAGTCTCGCTTAGTCGCCCAGGCTGGAGTGCAGTGGCGCGATCTCGGCTCACTGCAAGCTCCGCCTCCCGGGTTCACGCCATTCTCCTGCCTCAGCCTCCCGAGTAGCTGGGACTACAGGCGCCCGCCGCCTCGCCCGGCTAATCTTTTGCATTTTTAGTAGAGACGGGGTTTCACAGTGTTAGCCAGGATGGTCTCGATCTCCTGACCTTGTGATCCACCCGCCTCGGCCTCCCAAAGTGCTGGGATTACAGGCGTGAGCCACCGCGCCCGGCCGAATTTTTTATTCTTAAAATGTTTCCACTTAGTTTTCATTTCTGCTGTTAATTTCCAAGAAAAGTTTTCTTTATTATTTAGTTGTGGCATCTTATTGTTCATGCCTACAGTAATGCAATATCTTTTTCCCCCCTCTTTCAAAGGATATTAATGATAGGCTGTTTTGTTTCTGTTAGATTTTCTTTTCCTGCATAGTCTGTTTTCAACTTGATTATTTTAGTTAGTACTTTTAGCTTCTGACTTTGACTTTCCTGAGATGTTTGTTGATTGTTGGCCATACAGTTATGTAAGGGTGGACTGCTAAAATTGATTGGAAGCTCCGTGCATCTGAATAGAACTTGCTTGACTGCAGGCTTCACGGGAGGGCTGTTTTTTCACATTCCCTGCTGTAGTTTTAGGTGTTTTTCTTTTTGTGGTAATCAGATTTGTTTCAGATAAAATATTCCAGTATTCTATCTAGAGGGTATATACTTGGCTAATGCAAATGTTCTGGTAACTGGAGCTTCTAATTTCTGAATTTTTGAGGGTCCTGACATGATAATCATTGTCTTTGCTTTCTCATTGCTGACTTAGGATTCAGTTTTCTTTGGTCTGCTCAGTCAGTTACTATTTTTTAATCTAATTTCAAAGTTCTAAATTTTGTTGCCTTCTTAATTTTTTTCCTATGGGTTGAAACAAAATTGTGATAATTCATTTATGGTTGTCTATTTTTCCTTTTTTTGACTTTTAACATGTAGTAATGTTTTCATAAGTTCTTAAAATTTTTTTATAAATATAATTTAAAATGGCTACATAGTTTGTTATTTGGATACATCTTAGTTTACGTAACAAGGTTTTTTTTTTTTTTTAAGATATTGTTTGTAAAGTTAAACTTTTATAAATGAAGCTATGATAGGCAGCCAAAGGAAATTTCAAAAATAATTTTAAAACTTAGTACAGTGGTAGCATAATTTGGGTGAGTATTTAGCTTCTCAAGGTTGTAGACTTAAGTTTTGTTTGGATTTGTCAGTTCTGACGTAAATTTGTTTTCAGAAAATTAGTTACAATGTCTTATGGTCATTTCTTAAGATATTAGGTCATATGAAATCATCTCATTATGTTCTGGTTAGACAAATTTTGAGTCTGTAATCTTGAGTGTAACATCTGAAGACAAACAAATGGAAAATCAAGTTGATTAGAAAGGTTGCTAGAATAGTGAGGATTTTCAGAGTTGTTTAATAGAATGAGGATATTATGAAGAAATTAAGGAAAAAAGAAAAGCTGGGAAACACAGGCAATTTTTGTGTGTTTAAAAATCTGTGCCATTTTCCTAATATCTTCTCTTACCTCACCTCTCTCTTTCTGTTTTAATATCTCTTCCACATCTCTTCTCCAGTCCTTCCTGGTTCCTCCTTCCCAGTTTTTAACTGAGCATTGACTGTGCCAGGAAGTATCTTAGGCTTTGTGGGGAAGGGGAGGTCGCCATAATAGACATGGAGCCTATAGTCTGGACATTTATTGTGCTTAATGGGAAAATTTAGGTATTAATTAAATAATCATGCTAAAGATGATACAAACTACATGTTCTATGGAGTTTGAAGGAGTGACATTTAAGTTGATTCCCAAAGTCAGTCAAGTAACAAATATTTATTGAGTACTTATTGCGTGCCAGGTACCGTTTTAGGATGAGACATAATAATAAGGTGATGGAATTTTGTGTGTGTGTGTGTGTATATGTGTATATCTGTATTAATTTTTTTGATTTCTTATTTATATATCTCAGCATCACAGGGTTGAAAAGCACCTCAACAAATCCTGTTAGAATAATGAGCACTCATCTTGTGGATATAGATATCACCCTGAGTAGGATTTCATTGGCATAACTGTGTTTTATGATTTTTTTTTTTGTCTTGAGACAGAATTTTGCTCTTGTTGCCCATGCTGGAGTGCAATGGTGCGATCTTGGCTCACTGCAACCTCCACCTCCTGGGTTCAAGTGATTCTTCTGCCTCAGCCTCCCGAGTAGCTGGGATTACAGATGTATACCACCACATCTGGATGTTTTTGTATTTTTAGTAGAGATGGGGTTTCACCGTGTTGGGCAAGGCTGGTCTCGAACTCCTGACCTCAGGTGATCCACCTGCCTCGGCCTCCTGAAGTGCTGGGATTACAGGTGTGAGCCACTGCACCCTGCCATAACTGTATTTTAGATGTTAACTTTAAGTAGGCCTTTTAAAGGAATTATCTATACAAAATAATCATTGATATAACAGAACTTCAAAGGAAATAAAACATCGGCTTCTTATAATTAGAATTACATGGTGAGGAAAAGATTCAAAAACAAATGTTTCTATGTTGAGACAAAATGAACTACAATTTGAATCTTTTTTTTCCCAAGACAGAGTCTTGCTGTCACCCAAGCTAGATAAAGTGCAGTGGCGTGATCTTGACTCACTGCAACCTCTGCCTCCCGGGTTCAAGCAGTTCTCCTGCCTCAGCCTCCTGAGTAGCTGGATTACAGGTGCCTGCCACCACTCCCAGCTAATTTTTTTAGTTTTAGTAGAGACAGTTTCACCATGTTGGCCAGGCTAGTCTCAAACCCCTGACCTCATGATCTGCCCACCTCGGCCTCCCAGAGTGCTGCGATTACAGGCGTGAGCCACCATGCTCGGCCTACAGTTAGAATCGTATGCTTTCTTTTACAACCTCAAATGGATATTGCTCATAGAATTAAAAAATCATGCTTTCATAAACATTAAAGCCTGTCATAAAATTAGTGGCAATTAATAGCTTCTTTCTTAGTCTCTCTGTATAAATAACCAGTGAACCATTTATTTTCTCCCTGTCGTGCAAAGCCAGATGGTCAATGCAGTTGATTTCAGATTGAGCATTTTTTAAACTAAATTATTGAAGCATACACAGACTTAATACTTTCGGAGAATTATAGGAATATGAAAGGAAAATTTTGAAATCTGCAGTTTTTACCACCAGAGAGTTCTAAGACATTAAAGGGTGTTTTTCTTTTTAACCAATGAAAGAATATATGCCGAAAAAGATGAGATATTTTTGTTATGGAAGCAAGTGATTGTGCCTCAGACTGGAATCCTTTTGAATTCATATTTCTTTTCCCTGTGAAGAGAAACCAGGAAGAAAAAAATCCTGTGACACTAACGCATCATCCCAGGTGCTTCGAAAGGATTCCTTTTTGTATGGGAACTTGCAAGCAATCACACTATTGCCGTAATGAGATTCTTTTGGGTGGTTGAGTAACTTTCCTTCATTCTTCTTCTTCTGGTAGAATCTGTAAAGTTAGCTAGAGAGATCAGTGATCACCAGAGAGTGAGCTGTGTGGTAGAGCTTGAATCCAAGTGGTCCAAACACAGTTTTTATTCTTATCCTCCCTCAGGGGAAGGGTGCTTATGAATGGAGTGGCATGCATCTTCACTGAAGGCAGTGTGTCTGTGCTGTTTTCTTCTCATGCCCAAATTAGGTAGTCTCTATCTGTTGATAAAAAGGCTCGTAATAAAAATAAAAAATGCAAAAAGGAATTGTTGAAATCTCATTTCTCTGTCACACAAAAGTGAAGCGATAGCTTTCAGTGTAAACCAAACAATCTGTAAATAGTCTGGAATATCTGTGTGACTCTCTTTACAAATGACAAACCTCACAGTACTGCCAGCTGTGTTTTCTAGGAAGGTTACTGATCGCAGATTGGAATTTGGCATATATATTGTAAAGGTAAAGTTGACATATTGCGTGTTGATATGTATTAGATAATTTCTATGGTTTTTTTCCTTGAGCAGCTCAGTAGATGATGGTGCTATTTATTTATATGGGGAAGACTTGTAGAGGATCAGATTAGGGGAAATTAGTAGTTTTGTTTTGGCCATGGTAACTTTGAGATGTCCGTTAGACGTGAAAGAAGTTACACAGAAATTACTGGTGGTCAGGGGAGCAGTTGGGACAATAGTGTCAACTCTGAATATTCCTTGACATCCCCAGGCAGAACAATGCATTTCTTTTTGTGTTATTATAACATCTTTTATCTCTTAGATTTTTGTCATGATATTTATTATATTGCTCTGATTGTTGGTGTGTTTGTTTTTTCCTAAGGTCCAGGATCCTGTTGTGTTTCTCTCTATCAGCTTCTGGTACATAATAGATATTCAATAAATGATGAATGAATAATGTTTACATTCTCTCACCAGATCCTGTCAGTTTTACCTGTCAGGTATCTGTCAAGTCCATTTCTTTCTGTTCCCATTGCCTTAGTGCTGATTCTCATCATCTCATTAGAATCAGGGCATTTAAAAAAATTTTTTTTAAGTGGTAGAACTCATTTTCAAATAAACTAAATGTAAAATCCTCATTATATGAGGGTATCAATTAGGGATTGGTTTGGACACTATTAATAAGAGATCTGACTATAATGGCTTAAGTGTAAAAGAGTTTCTTTTTCTCACACAATGATTAGTTGGGAGGTAGATGATTTTGGAACTGAATTGGTAGTTCAGATATATCAGTCAAAATGTCTTAAGATTGTCTTGGCCTTTGCCTCATGGGAAAGGAGAGCGATGCTGAATTTAAGTGGAGCAGGGAATTTAAATAGAATTTAAATAGAACATAAAATATGCTGTGATACTATTTAAGTGTAAGGAAACTTGAATTTAGTTTGTTTAAATTGAATAGTTTGATGATAATTTTAAGATAAAAAGATGAGTATAAAAGCAGAAGAGCATAAAGAAGTCATTTCAGCAGTCTAGAGGAATGTGACTGGGCCACAATCAAAGTCTCTACTAAGAGCAGAAAGGATAGGCAAATCTTGGAGAAATTATGGAATAAGTAGATAACTGGTTTTGAAATTAATATTAAGAGGGAGAAGGCTGGGCGTGATGGCTCACACCTGTAATCCTAGCACGTTGGGAGGCAGAGGTGGGCAGATCACTTGAGGACAGGAGTTTGAGACCAGCCTGGCCAACATGGTGAAATCCTGTCTCTGCTAAAAATACAAAACTTAGCCAGGCATCGTGGTGCACACCTGTAATCCCAGCTACTTGGGAGGCTGAGGCAAGAGAATCACTTTAACCTGGGAGGTAGAGGCTTCAGTGAGCCGTGATTGCACCACTGTACTCCAGCCTGGGCAACAGAGTGAGGAGAGGTATTAAGACAAGTGATTGACTTCAAGCTTTTAAGCCTACTGAACTGGCAGGATGATGGTACTTTTAATGGTGATGGGAGAAATTGTATGGATGTACAGTAGCAGATTATTCACATTTGTGTTACAGGAAATCACAGTCTGAATAGAAAATGGTCAGAATGGGTAAAATGGTCACCTGTTGTTTTCTTAGAATAAGGGTGGTGAACACAGAATGGGAAAATTCTTCAAGGCCTTTCTTGAATTCAAAACATGAAGTCATAACCAAGTATCTGGGACCTATTTGTGGTGATCTGGGAGAATTTATGAAAGTGCCAAAGAATTACAGTTTATTCTGCTTCTAAGTGTTATTAATGTGAACTTTTTGATAGTTGGAACATTTTGATCCCATGCTCTGTTTGGTGCCTTTCACCTAATACTATTCTAAAATAGGCTATTTTTAATAAATATTCAGCAAAAAAACATTCTTAATGTTTAACTTCAAATTAAATGTTATAAACTTATTTTAACATGTAAAGTCCATTATGTTTGAGTTTTCTATTAAATTAAACAAGCTAATAACCTTTTTTTTTTAAGGTACAGCAGGGAAGAACTGGAAATTCAGAGAAAGAAACAGCCCTTCCATCTACAAAAGCTGAGTTTACTTCTCCTCCCTCTTTATTCAAGACTGGGCTCCCACCGAGCAGGTTAGTTGCGTAGTTGTAACTCAATTATTGTACGACATTGGTATCTTTACATTGTGTTTGTGTTATATTAAGTATAAAAGCTCTGAATGTTCTACCAAAAAACTGGAACATTCTACTTTGTTTTAGTACAAAATGAATTCTTCACAAGAAACTTCTTGATGTTTTTCCATCTAAAAAGCCTAGGTAAGCAAGAAGTGAAGTGTGGTATATAGTTATGTATATGTATAAAGAAACAATCTTACATTCAAGAGAGGTGGTAACAATAGTATTCGCTGTTTCCTGTGCTCACTATTCTTACATAAAGAATTATTGGACTTCTAAGTCTAGATCTATTGGCCTGAAGGTCTTTTGCTAATTTTAGTGAAAGAGGCTATTGAAATTTCAGCTTGGAAGATCTTTAAAATTGGAACCATTTTTTGTTGTGGTTTGGTTTGATACGATAATACCTCATATGTTCCAGAAGGTATCAGATGTAAGAGGCAAACATGCTAAAAAATGTCTTTTTTACTTAAATGTGACAAATGGTTACCCTATTATGCCATTACCAGGAAACTGGTAAAGGATAGTAGGCTAAGACTGGCGAAGTTTGAGGTTAGTAGTTTAATCTTGCACTAGATAAGATGACTAAAGTCTGGGCCTGAAACAAATTAATAACCCAAGTATTACTAGTTCTCAGCCAGATCACTTACCTTTTGTGTTACTTGTTTAAATTTATTTTATATAGTTTTCTGTTTTTGTTATTCTGCAGTTTTGTATTGTTATGAGAGCTATTTTAGAATAATCTAATGCAGGAAGAGACCTTACAGTGGCATCTAGTCTAGCTCTAAGATAAAGATTCTTGAAGCTTTCAGCCAAAATTAAATGTTATAAAGTAGTCCAGGATTTTTGTGAATTGTCATAGACATAATGAAATGTGATTATTTAAACTAAATATAATCTCAAAATGTTTGGTTAAAGAATTTATGATAGCTAAGCTTTTAATATGTAGTAATATGTAATATTTTAATATGTAGTATTCTTTTGGCTTGTACATTTTTTAAGAGGTTAATTTTCATTCATTGAGTTTATGATGTTCTGCAATATAGAGTGTTGGTAACAGCTTGGTCTCTGGAGTGTCAGATTTCTGGAGTTCAGATGCTGGCTCTGCAACTTACTAGCTGTGCTGTCATTGGGCAAATTCCCTGATCATCTTATGCCTTGATTTTTTAATCTGTAAAATGTAGTAATAGTACTTCCCTCACAGTGGAGTTATATACATTCAGCGGATTCATTTATGTAGTGTTTTAGAACAGTGCCTGGTACCTAGAAAGTACTCTAGATGTTTGCTATTATACTTAAACTGTTTAAAAATCAGTAACTTTTCTGTATTTTGCCTTTTTTTGTTGTTGTTATTGATTGGCTTTTCAAAATTTGGGCCAGACTGCATAGGGCTGTTTGCCATTATAAAGGCTTTGGCTTTTCCTATAAATTAAGTAAATGGGGACTCACTGGCAGATTTTGAGCAGAGCAATGAAATCTTACTTAGATGTTTAAAGTTTCGATTTAGTCGCTTTACTAAAAACAGACTATAGAGTTACTTAGGATGGGTGAAAACAGGGAGGCCAGTTAGGAGGTTGCAGCAATTATCTAGGCAAGAGGTAATAGTAACTTAGACCAAGATGATGGTGTGGAGATACTGAGAAGTCCGATACCAGATATATTTCAGAAGGTAAGCCTATAGCCTATCTTGATGGATTGGATGTAGATTGTAGAGGAAAAAGCAGTTAAGGGTGAATCCAAGGTTTTTGTTCTGATCAACTGAACCAGAATGATGGTTTTGTCATTTACAGAGGTGGAAAAGACCATAAGGAGGAGTGGTTATTGGAGGAAGAAGACCAAGAGTTCAGTGTAGAACATAATAAAAATGAGATGCCTATTGGACATGCAAGTGGGAAATTTGGGTAGGAAGTTGGCTGTATGGATCTGGAGTAGAAGGGAAGAGTATGGTTTGGAGATAATGAATTTAGGATAATCAGTGTTTACGTATTATTTAAATGAAACTACAAAATGGAATAAAGAGGTAAGTATTGATGGAGAAGTGGTAAGAGACAGCCTTGGGGCACTCCCTTGTATGTCAGGAAAATAAGCATTAACTAGTAAGAGGAGACCAATAAGGAGGAATGATGAATGAAGTAGGAAAAAAACCCACTGTATGTCTTGAAAACAATGTGTTTCAAGAAGGAGAAATATCAGCTGTCAAATATCAAATCCAATTGATTGGTAAAGAAAATAAAGACTAAGAATGACCATTGGATTTTATTCATGGTCTTTGGTGATCCTGACCAGGATCATTTTCATTTGTATAAAATGAAGTTAAAAGACTTTGTAATGGATTCAAGAAAGAGTGGGAGGAAAAGAATTAGAAAGAAAATATGGGCACTTTTTGGAAAACTATTTTCTTTCTTTGGGGGCCAGAGAAATGGGACAGTATCTGGAGGGAAATGTGGGATCAGGAGAAGTTTTTTTTCAAAACAAAAAAACCCAGCATATTGGCTGGCCACTGTGGCTCATGCCTGTAATCTGAGCACTTTGGGAGGCCGAGATGGGCAGATCTGTTGAGGTCAGGAGTTTGATACCAGCCCGGCCAATGTGGCGAAACACCATCTCTACTAAAAATATAAAAATACAAAAATTGCAACGCACACCTGTAGTTCAGGCTACTCAGGAGGCTGAGGCAGGAGAGTCACTTGAACCGAGGAGGTAGAGGTTGCAGTGAGCCAAGATCGCGCCACTGCACTCCAGTCTTGGCGACAGAGTGAGACACTGTCTAAAAAATAATAATACTTACAGCATTTTGTGTATTTATGGGAATGAGTTACTGCATGAGAAATTGATGATGTAAGACAGGGAAGTTGTAGAGCAATGTCATTTAATAAAGCCAAAGGAATGAGATGTAATACGCAAGTGGAGGAGTTGCCCTTAAGTAGAAGCATGGACTATTCATTCGTAAGAACAGGAGGGAAGGCAGGATACAGAGCACCAGTGCAGATGGGTAGGTGGATAATGGAGTGGGAATAATTGAAAGTTCTCTTCTGTTTGCTTTCATTTTTCGCAGCAAAATAATATGCAAACTTATCTGGTGAGAGTGAGGCTGTTGGAAATAAGAGACCATTGGAAGGTAGCATTGAGTGAGAAGAAAAGAGGTCTGAAATAGGTTTTTGGAGCTCTGTGAATAAACTAGGTGAAGGGAGTAGCTGGGCAGCTGGAGTGAAGTGTGGGGTCAAGAGAAGCCTTTTTTTCAAGATGAGAGAATTACAGTATTTTTATATGCTGATGGGAATGAGTGACACAGAGAAACTGTACAGTACTACTTCCTTATCTGGGTTTCGCTTTCCTTGGTTTCAATTACCTGTAGTATGTTACAATAAGATATTTTGAGAGAGACCACATTCATATAACTTTTATTATAGTAGATTGTTTTTAGATTGGTGCAAAAGTAATTGCGGTTTGGGACCGTGAAATTTAAATCATAACTAGGCTCAAACACATCTTTATTAATCAGAATAGGAACTATTACAATCATATTTTTTGCCAATGAGAAATAAGTTTCTTTATTCCTGTAGTGTAAAAATCCGTGCTTTGGGATTTGACAAAACTCTTGGAAAGCATTTTCTGTATCCCACTGATTGTGAAAGCGTTTTCCCTGCAAAAAGATGCTGTTGAGATGCTTGAAGAAGTGGTAGTTGGTTGGCAGGAGGTCAGATGAATATGGTGGATGAGGCAAAACTTTGTTGTCCAATTCATTCAACTTTTGAAGCATTGGTTGTGCAACATGTGGTTGGGCATTGTTGTGGAGGAGAATTGGGCTCTTTCTATTGACCAATGCCAGCTGCAGGCATTGCAGTTTTTGGTGCATCTCATCGATTTGCTGAGCATACTTCTTAGATGAAGTGGTTGTGCCGGTATTCAGAAAGCTGTAGTGGATTAGACTGTCAGCAGACCACCAAACAGTGACCATGATTCTTTTCTGGTGCAAGTTTGGCTTTGGGAAGTGCTTTGGAGCTGCTTCTCTGTCTAGCCACTGAACTGGTCATCTCCAGTCATTGTATAAAATCCACTTTTCATTGCATATCACAATCCGATAGAGAAATGGTTCATCGTTGTTGCGTAGAGTAAGACAACACTTCATGAGGATGATTTTTTTGATTTTCGGTTAGCTTATGAGGCACCCACTTACTGAGCTTTTTAACCTTTCTGATTTGCTTAAAATGCCAAAGGACCACAGAATGGTTGTTGAGTTCTTCGACAGCTTCTTGTGTAGTTGTAAGAGGATCAGCTTCGATGATTGTTCTCAGTTGATTGTTGTCAACTTCCAATGGCCAGCCAAGGTTCTCGTCTCCTTTGTAAAACTTGTGGAACTACCACTGCACTGTATGTTCATTAGCAATTCCTGGGCCAAGTGTGTTGTTGATGTTGTGAGTTGTCTCCGCTGCTTTATGACCCATTTTGAACTTGAATAAGAAAGTTACTCGAATTTGCTTTTTGTCTAACATCATTTCCATAGTCTAAACGTAAAATAAACAGCAAGTAATAAGTCATTAGCAGAAAAATAAATAAATAAATAAAGCGAGAAATGCCCATTAAAATGATGTGTAACATAGCCACTTATTTAAGAATGTATTCCAGTACCAAACTGCAGATCCCAACAGTTCAAAAACCGCAATTACTTTTTCACTCACCTAATATAATTGTTCTCTTTTATTATTCTTGTTAATTTCTTACTGTGTTTAATTATAAATTAATTTTATAGGCATGTATTTATAGAAAAAACATTGTACATATTGAGTTCAGTACCATCTTCAGTTTCAGGTATCCACTGGAGGTCTTAGGATATATCCTCCACTGAGCGTCTTAGAATATATCCCCCAAGAATAAGGGGGGGACTGCTGTATATTTTCAACTTTTCTCGAGATTAATGGCCATGGGTTTAAAATAAGACAAGCCAGCTGCTTTTTGGATGTTTCTGTTACTCTTTTCAGGTATATGAGTGTTCATGCAGATTAGCTAGAGTTGGATTTAACAGAAGTTATGTATCAGACAATTATAAAAAAGGAATAAAGGAGACAGGTACATGAGCGTTTACTTGAGAGAGTTACTGTAATGATGGGCCATTGGCTAAGAAGAGATGGAGGGCAAATATAGGTAAGGGAAAGCTGAAAGGAGGTAAAGAAAGGATGGAAAAATTAGCAGGGCTTTCACTAGTAAACCAAAAATGAATAATTACCACTGCTACCTATAGAAGTTACCTACGTTGTCCATACTGTCACTTTTGTACGTAAAGGCCAGTAGCCACAACTCATTAGGGAAGTTTGTTTTCTGGACTCCATTTGATAAAAAGGATACTTTTCAGTCATTGTGAAATATTTCCCATAACAATATTTGTTTTTGTTTTATTCATTATATTTATGGAGATTGGATAGACATCTTTGAAAGTAAAATTGTATTGACTTTAGGGAGAAAACAGTAAATGTTATTCATTAAGACATAATACAGGGCGCACAGTAGATGTTTAAGACTAACAAGCTGTACTAGTGACCTAAGCACTGTATTTCCATTGTTGAAAATCTTAGATTGCCTTATTAGTGTATAGATGAGTATTGATATGCTTGCACAGAACTTTTAAAAATATTTTTTCATGCTTTATCAATAGAAATGCTGGGTTTCCAACTTTTTGTACTACCCAGCAAATTGGCATTAAGTAAAATTTTATATTTAATATATCGGAATACTTTGCTTAATCTTTAGAAGTTTTCATCTTTTTGTGAAATAAATACAGAAAAGTGGCATATCAGAAATGTACATCTTGGTTAAATTTTTATAAACTAAACATACTTTTGTAAATCAGGATGTAGACTGATACGTTTTCATTACCCCCAAAAGTCCCCATTATGCCTCCTTCATTTGTTGTTGTCATTTAAAAAAAAGTTTTATTTTGACAAAAATTTAAACTTAACAAAGAATTGCAAAAAAAGTACAAATAACTTCCATATACTGTTATCCAGATTTTCCAGTTAATAACATTTTGTCATATTTGCATCATAATTTCTCAAAAACATTGTTCTTACTGAGCCATTTGAATGTTAATTGTAGGCATCATGCCCCTTTACTCTTAAGTACTTAAGCATGTATTTCCTGAGAACCAGGACATTCTGTTAGATAATCATATGGCACAGTTTTCAAAGGCAGAAAATCTAATAGTGAATCAGTACTTTCATCTAATTGCAGGCTATAAATTTTGCAAGTTATCCCAATATGCTTTATGGCAATCTTTCTTCCTGGATTTAGGACTTAATCCAGTTTCTCGCATTAAATTTAACTATTTTATCATTTTGTTGTTCTTAAATCTGGATCAGCTTCTTAGCTTTTCTTTGTATTTCTTAACACTGAATTTTAGAAGAGTACAATCTAGTTGTTGAGTAGATTGTTCTTGGGTTTGCCTGATATTTTCTCATGATTAGATTCAGGTTTTGCTTTTTGGGCAGGAATACTATGTAAGTGATGATGTACTCTTCTCAGTGTATTGGCTTGGAGATACATGATGTCGGTTTGTCATGTTATTTTATTAGTAATGATAATTCTAATGACTTCGTTGTGGTGGTGTCCTTTGGGTTTCTGCACTGCAAAGTTACTATTTTTTCCTTTGTATTTAATAAGTAATTTATGGAAAGACTAAACTTGTTCCTCTTCAAACTTTTTAGGGATTTTAGCTCCAGTGATAATATTTTCTTTAGTCAGTTATTACTGTAATGGCTGCAAAATAGTGATTATGTAACTCTTATTTCTCTTAACATTTATTAGTTGGCATTCTACTTTAAAAATGAGCTTTCCCACTCCACCACTTATCACTTAGACTCATAAATTCTTATTTTATGTGTGAGAAAGTATGTATGTGTGGCTTACAAATATAGCTTATTTGTATACATGATGTTTAAACCATATGTATGATTTATATATACTGAAATTCATTTTGATGTTCAAATTGTTCCTCTTCAAAGTTGCTCCGTGACCTTTTGATACGTCTCCACCGTTTTTTTTTTTTTTTTAAGGTTGTTTTTATAGTTTGGCATTACCAGGATGTTCCAGGCTTATCTTGTAGTTTCCCTGTTTCTTCCTTAGAAGCAGCCATTTTCAAAGGCACTCTGATTCCTTTTAGTGGGGAATGGTAATTAAAAAACAAGTTCAGGGTGCTAGCTGTGCCCATTATACTAGGGCACCCTTATTTCCAGGCCTTTTCAGCACTCAGAGCTAGGAAAGAATTAGCATTTTCAAGATGAAATGGCCATGTGTGTTTTTTAAAATACATTTTAGTCATGAAACCATCATGTTTCTTTTACTTCCATTTGAACATCACAGGATTCTTATTCCTGTTTCCCTTTCCCTATTCCATGTTGCATCTCCTTTCCCCTCCCCCCCCCCAAAGAACCTGGCTCCCAGAATCTTGAAATACACATATAACAGATTCAGAACTTTTACTGTTATAAGAAAACCTATTCAGTAGAGTTTAGGATTTGTTTACAGTTTTTTCTTTGTCTCTTTTTAAGCTAAGGGTATATAGTTCGAATATTGGGTTCAGAAGTTTCCTACAGAGTTGTTTTATTAATAATTTAAAATATATAATTTGGTTCACTGTATCTGTTTGTATGCAGTTTTAGCATTTGTTTTTCCTTCCACATTCACTGATTTATTTTTTGCATACGTTAAAACATCTGACAGTTCCAAAGGCAAGAGTATCCAAAGATATATAGAAACTTGTCACACCTTTCTCTGTTTCTTTTATTCCTGTCAGAACAGATTTCATTTAGTTTCTGGTTTATTTTTCCTGTTTCTTTTTACATAAACAAGCAGATGCATAAACATGTATATCTGTCCTTTTGCTTTGAAAGAGCATCTTATTAGTTCTGTAAAGTATTGGCAGTAGTGCACATATCTGAACTTTTTATGAAGTATGTCAACAGGGATAAAATTAGCTTTTTTGGGAACTTTGAAAGAGTTATTTTGAAATGGATTTTTTATAAAAATAGTGCAGGTTTTTATGAAACACGTCAGAGTGTTGCTGTTAACTGGTCGCACTAACAATACTTATATTCATTGTTGAAGAATATAGGGAAAGAAATACCAAAATTTTGAATAAGATTTTGTAAAACTGCAAAAATTAATGTTAAGAATTCATAGAGGCACAGAAATGTATTTTTTAAATAATGTATTGTAACCTGATGTAAATCCTTAGTTCTTTTCTCATTTCTACATTGACATCATACTATGTTGAAGAATATTTCTAAAAATATTCTAGAGTTAATAAAGTGTTGATAGCACATCTATATTTAAATACTTAGTACCACAGCAAGTAGTTTATATGACTTGAGAATGATATTGTAGGAACATACTAAAAGACTTTAGAAAAAGCATGTCAAGAAAAAAAAAAAAAAAACAGAACAAGGGGGGTCAGAGACAACAATATGTAAGAAAAAACATAGAAAATTTATCTCACCAGAAACAGCACCTCTTCTCAGTCTCAGACAAGTACTGCCTCCAGAAAAGCCAATTCAAGCGTTGGGAAGTGGCAGGATCGATATGGGAGGGCCGAATCACCTGATCTAAGGTAAGGCTATTTTTAAACATTGGATACTCCCTGATGTGTAGATCATCAATGTTGTTTTGCCTTAATAGTAAGATAATAAATTTTGACTGTACCATATTTTTACCCTCCAAATTACGCTTTTTCAGGGTACAGTTGTAGGTTTTTTAGTTATCTTATAAATCAAGACCCAGCACTTGTCTTGCCACCCATCTTTCTGGCCGTTTATAATATTTAATGAATTACATTGAACCATGCTAATGGATGCTCAGTAATTTTTTTTTCCTCCTCCTTGCTGCAGGTTAATTCTTTCTCACACCACATCCCATTTTTAAAAAATTCCCAGGTGCTTTTCACTACTTACCGAATAAAACCTAACATTCTGAGCCAGTATTTACATTCGGACCCGTAAAATTTGACTCTACTGAATCTTTCCAATCTATACCCTACTATAGTGCAAAAACCTGTGATATCATTAAGTGGACATAGTAGCTGCCCTGGAATATGCTATTTCCTTTATTGTTGTTACGCTTTTGTTAATGATCTACCCTCCATTGAATTTTGGTTTGTGTTCTGAATCTTAAATTTACAAAGCATACAACCTTGAATGGATATTATAATTTCTCCGAGCCTGAAAATTGAAATAATAACTTCATCTTTAAGGGATGCAATGAGAAGCAACTATGTTCCAATATGAAAGTACATTACCTACAGTGATCAATCTGAGAGATTGCTTTCATAACCTGACTTCAAAATGCAGACCAGAATACTTCCCTAATTTATCATTTGAGGTTTTAAATAATTATGGTATACAAGGGGTAATTTTGTTTTTGTTTTGCTTTTGTTAGAGAATTTTAAGCAATTTACCTGGTTAGCTCAATGCTATATAAATATATTTACAATTGTTTTAATTTAAAAACTTAAAAAATACAAATGTAAATTGTGATCAGATACCTTTGATCATAGCACCTAAAAGAAAAGGGAGGAAACACTACCAAAATTTGATTTTCTTACGTTTCGTTTTCTATACAGTCCTAATTATATATTCCACATGAGTTGTAAGTATTTCCTATTAGGAAAGAAGCTTAGTCATTCTTAAAAGTGGATATACATCTCAAAGTAAGAATATCTACATTGTAAGTCTAGTAACTAATGTAGATAAAAATATATTACCTGCATTCTTAGAATAGTGTCAGTTGCATTTGTTGCTTTAGTAGGTTAAGGAAAATTTTCATCTTATTATTTTGAAAGTACTCGTTGATTTTTTTATCTATGTATTATGTAATATTGATTTGTCTTTGAACACTAAAAATCTACTTGAAAAACCAATAGAAATTTCAAGAGTTATTTTAAATAAAGGTTAGATCTGACAAGTGTAGAATGAAGTGTATGAGTCTTTTCACATTCAACATCTCCGTGGAACCTAAAAGTTCATAATCGTACTAATACAATTTCTGTATAAAAACTAACTCGATTATTGCATAGAGAAACACTTGGATTTATATTTAACCTGGCAGTGTGCACGGCCTATTTACTGAACCTAAAAGGGCCAGACAACAAGATCTTATAAACTTATCATGCTATTGATAAAGAAATTTAAACTTACAACTGTTTTATTGCATAAGTATTGGACTTGGATTTTAGGTTTCGTTTTGTCAGTAACTACCTGTGTGAATTAAGGAAAGTTTCCTAACATGCCTATGCCTCCATTAAATTGTAACATAGTAGAGTTATACGGTGTAATTTGGAAAGCCTCTTCAAACCTGAAATTCTTTATTTTTTGACTAGTCCCTGGTTTACAAGGGAAACTAGTCCTTGGTTTACAATGGAAAAAGAGATTTGAGAAATTAGAGAATTTGCCCAAATTCACAGCTAGTTAAGAGGCAAAACCAGAACTAGAATACCTGCTTTTCTGGCTTGTAGTACCGATAGTTCAGGCAAGTCCACTTTCATAGACAAAGGCATAGAAATACTTAAAATAGGCCAGGCATGGTGACTCACACATGTAATTCCAGCACTTTGGGAGACCGAGGCAGGTGGATCACTTGAGGTCAGGAGTTCAAGACCAGCCTGTCCAACATGGTGAAACCCTGTCTCTACTAAAAATACAAAAATTAGCCAGACGTGGTGGTGGGCACCTGTAATCCCAGATACTCAGGAGGTTGAGGCGGGATAATCACTTGAACCCCAGAGGTGGAGGTTGCGTGAGCCGAGATCACAACCCTGCACACCAGCCTGGATGACAGAGTGAGACCCTGTCTCAAAAAAGAAAAAAAACAAGTACTTAAAATATGTTATTTTCAATGTAATTTTAAACTTTTTTTTGGTTTCTTTGGCTTTGTTGTTTTAACATCTGAAATTCCTTTTATATCAGCTATTTGACTTAGAATGTTTTATTTTAAATTGTTTTACTTTAGATATAATACTTTATTTTTGGACATCAGATGGCTAATTTATAGCGAAAATATCGGTTCCCATATCTGAAAGAGATACATCTCAGTGCTTTATCTTTAGCAACTCCATCTATACCTACTTCTCTCTAAAAAAGATGCTTTGGAAACAAAAAAAACTCCTCACTTTGACTTCGTAATTAGTCTCAAGGAATATATGTGGAAGGAAATTTGAGGCTGTATTTTCATTATGTGTTTTGTGCTTTAGAAAATTCCAAAAATAGGCTGGGTGTGGTGGCTTATGCCTGTAATCCCAGCACTTTGGGAGGCCAAGGCAGACGGATCACCTGAGGTCGGGAGTTGGAGACCAGCCTGACCAACATGGAGAAACCTCGTCTCTACTAAAAATACAAAAATTAGCTGGGCCTGGTGGCACTTGCCTGTAATCCCAGCTACTCGAGAGGCTGAGGCAGGAGAATCACTTGAACCTGGGAGGCAGAGGTTGCAGTGAGCTGAGACTGCGCCATTGCACTCCAGCCTGGGCAACAAGAGTGAAACTCTGTCTCTAAAAGAAAAAAGAAAATTCCAAAAACAGATAACCTGGATAAAAGCTACTTTTTCTGTTTTTAAACACACACACACACACGCACGCACACACACGCGCGTGCTCTCTCTCTTTCTCTCTCTCTCTCCCCCCCCCCCCGCTCTCCCCCTCCCTCCCCCTCTCTCTGTACCCCCCTCTCTCTCTTTCTCAGCAGGCTACTTTTCCTCTTAAAATACACACACACATTCTCTCACTCTCACTCTCTGGTAGTGTAAGAAAAACTAGATTCCAGCTCTTGTAGTTAATGTAACTGACAAGTGTAGAGTTTGAGGCATTGCTTAAATGTTTGTAAAGAGCAAGTAAATAATGATTAAGATCTTTTTCGTAAGTTATTATGTTTGGGCTGGGCGCTGTGGCTCATTGCCTGTAATCTTGGCACTTTGGGAGGCTGAGGTGGGTGGATCACTTGAGCTCAGGAGTTTGAGAGCAGCATAGGCAACATGGCAAAACCCCGACTCTACCAAAAATACAAAAATTAGTTGGGCATGGTGGTGTGCACCTGTGGACCCAGCTACTTGGGAGTATAAGGTGGGAGGATTACTGGACAGGTGAGGCTGCAGTGAGCTGTGATCGTGCCACTGCATTCCAACCTGGGTGACGGAGCAAGACCTGGTCTCTAAATAAAAAAATATATAAATAACAGTTACTGTATTTTAAGTTGTGGCCTTATCATATGCTAGCGACTATTAATTTGCATAATATGGTGTTTTTCCAACTTTAACAGTATTCTTCAAGCCAAATCTATAAGTGTTTTTCAAACTATAACAGTATTCTTCAAGCTATATCTGTCTGTATTAACAATGGCATTTTATTGGTATAAGTTTGCTTTATAAATTCAAATTTTAACTCTTGTAAAACTAATTAGAAGAATGAAGCAGTTTTAGTGAGTGTAGGAAATTGAAACTGGTAGTATGGATAATTGCTGTAAACATATCCTAATGCACAGTTTGTTTTTTTATTTTGTTTCTATTTTTTGTTACCAAGTTCTGTTCCTCTTAATTTTCAAGTGATAGTTTATTTTTCTTAAGCTTATGTTCCTATATTAGAATGCTTTTTAACTGATTCATACTCTTGAATGAATAGTAAAAATTGCTTTTCAACGTTAAATCACAAATACAAAATGCACGTATTTCTTATATTAAACACAATACTTATAATAAAACTGAATGTTAAATGAACATTGTATCTAAGAATGACCTCTTCCTCTGACTATCTCCTTTTATGTCTTGATGAGACACTGTACTGAAAAGATGTGCCTGTACCTCGGGGCATTTGATCAAGTGCTCTGAATGCATGTTGCTATAGTGTGTAGTTTGTAAGATTTTATGTTATTGGACGTATGAAGGCCTTTGTGGTTGTTAGTTTGTTTTTTTAAGTTTCTTGTAGAGCTGTGTCTTTTCCTATCATTGATACATTTAAAAGCATGAAATTAAGCATAAATATGGAAGATAGAGCTTTATTCCAAGCTCTATGCAAAAGTGAGTAAACTTGTTTGCACTTTTAAACACATTCGTGTCCTCCAGTGAGTAAAATTTGGGCTTATTTCACCTTTAAACATTCAAGGTTTTTTGTTGTTTTAAATAGGGCTTAAAAATTGACATTTTAAAAATTCAGACCCCAGGAAATTAGTATGCTAAGCACTGTTGAAGAAGAAGGGAAGGGGTTTGAAGTTGGTTATGCTAAGCCTGAATCCTGGTGCTGCCACTTTATAATGCAAAAGAGCCTCTTTCCACATATATGAAAATGAAACTAATTGGACGTGTACTTTACTTTATTTTTTCAAGACAGAGTCTCACTCTGTTTCCCAGGTTGAGTGTAGCGGTGGGATCGTGGCTCCCTGCAAACTCGAACTACCAGGCTCAAGCAGTCCTCCCACCTCAGCCTCCCGAGTAGCTGGGACTACAGGCATGCACACCATGCTCGGCTAATTTTTTATTTTTTGTAGAGATGAGGTCTCACTATGTTGCTCAGACTGATCTCTCCTGAACTGAAGTGATTCTTCTGCCTCGGCCTCCCAAACCCCCAGATCCCCAAATCACACCTGAGATTACAGGTGTGAGCCACTATGCCGGCCCATATACCTTAAATGTGATGTACTTGTAAGGATTAAATCAGTTCTAAGCTGTGAAAGCACCTATTTCAGGGCTTGAAAGATAAATCGGCCTGGCGTGATGGCTCATGCCCATAATCCCAGCACTTTGGGAGGCTGAGGCAGGCGGATCACCTGAGGTCAGGAGTTCAAGACCAGCCTGACCAACATGGAGAAACTCCGTCTCTACTAAAAAAAAATTAAAAAAATAGCTGGGCATGGTGGCATGTGCCTGTAATCCCAGCTACTCGGGAGGCTGAGGTAGGAGAATCACTTGAACCCAGGAGGAGGAGGTTGCGGTGAGCCGAGATCGTGCCATTGCACTCCAAGCTGGACAACAATAGTGAAACTCCATCTCAAAAAAAAAAAAAGAAAAGATAAATCAGACACTCAGTGAGTGTCAGATCTCCTCTTTTATCAAGGGCTTTATCAGTCTCTTTAAATATAGTACCAATAGAAAATAAATTGTATGTCTAGAAAAGTGTTTTGAATTCTGTGATTTTTATTTTAGACTGGGTTCTTTTTCTGGACGGGATTTTTCATTAATAAATTGTTACTCGAACATTAGAATATATTTTCTTTATAAATCATGTATATACTATAGAGAAAATTATTCTTGTGCTTGTGAAAGTAAAACATACACACAGGTATAGAAACAGTACCATGTCAGACCAGTCATGTTGCCCAGGCTGATCTTGAATTCCTGGGCTCAAGTACCACAAAACTAAAAAATCAGTAGAAAAATATGTAATCAATGATATTCTTACCTTGGTGGATGTGACTTTAAATTTTTTGTGAAATAAATAGTTAAATATTAATTTAACTACTTTAAAAGTTCTTTCTGGAGGGAACAAAATGTCTAGCAGTCTCTTGAACATGCCCTTAAATGTGTAGTCTTCAACTTTGACTATATTGGAATTACCTAGGAAGCTTCAAAAAAGTGTTGATGCTTGGGTCCCAGAAATGTTATTTTAAATAGTTTGGTGTACACCCTGAGCATCAGGATTTTGATATGCAGGCACGGTTGAGAACCACTGATTTAGAGACTTGATTCTGGGTTGGCATAAAGATTAAAATCAAATGATAGCTAGGCACCTACAGTTTTGAAGTAAAATGATAGATGTACTTAATGGGAACTGATATTTGCATAGCATTTTACAGCCTCATAGTCTTTTTCTTTATGTGCTTCTCATTTGATTTACATTTTCTGCCTCTTTGAATGTCTTTTGGTTGGTAACCACTATCAAAGGTGCATGATGCTTCTGTTGCAAGCAGTTGGATAGGTAATATATTTGCTAAGTAGAAATTGTGCACACATCTGCCCCCCCTCCATCTTTTCTCTCTGCTCATAGTTGTCCCTCCATCTGAAATGTTTTACCTTCCCATCCTGTGTGCCTAAATCCATCCTATATGTCTTTTAAGGCTCATCTCTTTCCTAAAGTTGCTTAAAAGATGCTACACAATTTCCATGCAGAATTGTTTACAGCAATCTATTTGCTTATGTGACCTGAATTAAATGTCATAACAAGTGCACCTCTTTTCAAGTTGGGAATATGAGGTAGCCACATTCTAGGCTTTTTCTCAGAGAATGGACCTTTGAACTGTTTGCTGCCTAGTTCTTACTAGAAGCCCTTCTATGAGAAAACATTCATAGATGTCTACATTGATACGTGATTCATCCATTCTTTTACAATATGGTTATGAACTTTCAAGCAATATTTCAAGCAAAATAATTTGAAAATTTGCTATAAACTCTGGACTTTTGCCTGAAAATTACATGTATACATATGTATTTATTTAGAAATCAGGAACGTCCTGATTCTTTAGAGAACCATGTAGCTAGTTAAGAACTTGAACTATTCTCAAAAGCACAGATTATTAGATCAAGCCTGACTATTAAGAGGGCTAGATATGCAGACCACGTTGTTTTGCTTCCCCTAATTAAATTGCTCTTCTTGAATTGGGCATTGTTGTGCTTTACTCCGCGTTAAAGAGCATTTTGAGAAACAGCTCTGTAAAATTCCATTTTTTTTGGTAGGAATATTGGAGAGTTTATTTCCGTATTTTTGAAAACATGAGATTGCAGTCCATTAGTGGGTTGTGAAACAATTTGGTGGTCCCAACTATTATTTCTTGTTTTTGTATTATTTTGCTTTTTTCCTATGCTATATTTAAATATTAATAAAATCACATTTTATCATAATGTCACTGTTTTTCCTTTTTTAAGTATTGTTTCATGAACCTTTTTTAAAGTTTTTAATGTAATGTGGGTACTGGTACTGTATTGCTGTGTAAAATGTACTTGTTACTGTGTTTTGGAGTCTTGTACTCATTTTCTCTTAGACTCAGAGGAGAATTTTTTTCGTTTGTTCTCGTTTGTAAAATGACAGTAATGAGAGTTGCTACCTTATGGGTTTATCATGAAGACTAAAAATATATAAAGTCTTTAAAACAGTGCTTACCTTGCACATAGTAAGTGCTCCATAAATACTAGCTGTCATTACCGGGAAAAACAATCTTAGAGCAAAAGCTTTGTTTTAATCTTATGCACATTAAAGACATTTGTTATTAATGATGTCCTTTGCTTTGGCTGCCAAGAAAAAGCAGCTGAGATTTTTTTTATTTTTTATTTTTTTATTTTATTTTTTTTTTTTTTTGAGACAGGCTCTTGTTTTGTTGCCCAGTCTGGAGTGCAGTGGCGCAATCAACAGTTTACTGCATCCTTCATCTCCTGGGCTCAAGCAGTCCTCTCACCTAAGCCCTCTGAACAGCTGGGACCACAGGCATGTGCTCCTATGCCTGGCTAAAATTTTAAATTATTTGTAGACACAGAGTCTCGCCATGTTGCCCAGGCTGGTCTTGAATTCCTGGACTCAAGTAATCCTCCCGCCTCAGACTCCCAAAGTGTTGAGATTACATGCATGAGCCTGACCTTCAGAGATCAGTTTATGGCCTTTTGTCTATCTTCTATTAGCCCTGATTTGTCATCTCAAACTTTCTGTTGCATCTCTGCAGGGAGCCCTTGGATTCTTTCTTGGACATCAGAATCATCAAAACATGATAATTTTTTTAATTTCAGAGTTATTTTTATATTCGTTTACTGAAGTTCCGTTGTAACTTCAGAGATATTTTTATATTCATTTACTGTGCCAGGAGGAGGGTAGAGGTCTTGGAAACATTTACTGCCTGTTTAAACTGTACATCAACTCAGACACCCAGAGTGGTTAATTTCTTAGCTTTTTACTAGATGATTGAGTCCAATATGGAAAAGAGATTTTGATAATAGCATTAGCTGTCTACCTTACCGAACAAGTTTGTTGGCCTAATTAAACCTACGCTTTGTGGAACTCCTAAGTTACAGTAGATTTCCTCATAGGGAAACTCTATTGAATCTTCTTAAGCAATGAAAGAAAAAGCTGTCCATTAAGAACTTTCATGGAATAATATGGTTCAATATTTTTTTCCAAAATGTGGCATCAGAATAATATTATATTTTTAAATTATTTGTCAGTGTTAGATATTATGTGCTTTTTGTTACTCTGGTACATACTGTGTGTCTATCATAAAACATTTCTGAACAAAACAGTAAGCTTCATTTATATGATTAAGTCAGTTGATGTGGTTAAAAAATACAGGCACAAGGAGATGTTTTGAAAATGTAGAGAATTGTAATTTTCTGAACTCCCTTTAGGGATATACTTGTTAAGGCTGATTTCTCAGTTATATGTTTTTAGAAACATAGTATTTGCCATTTTGAATCTTTAGTGATTCAAAAAAATCAATTTAAAGCTGAAAAAAACTAATTAGACTTCTGACCATATTTAAGGGTACATTTTAGTAGATGAATACTTCCACGTGTCCCAGACTTTTTGAAAACTGGAGATCCTCGGAAATAAATGGTAAAAGACAGGCTATAGAAAATTTTCCCCTCAACAGGAAAGTTAGTCTTATATCTGGATCTAATTTTTAACACTTTTAACAGTTTGGAGAATTTGCTATCTGACTTTCAAGTCCAAACAAATACCTCCTTTGTTTTTGATGGGAATAAATTTAAAAATGTGAAGGAGAGAGTCCAGTGATTGGCAATAGAAAATAGTATGAAAGGAAATAGAGTGAAAGTAAAAATTTTGACAATGGAGGGCAGCAATTAACGGAGAGGAAATTATGGCCTCAGAATGCACACATGTATTTGGTAGGATGTTGGAATATGAAATGTTTGTATATCAGAGGGCTGATGGTTTGTGCTTTGATAATGCAGTTATGGTGGGCATAGCTTTGCAATTTAAATTATAGGGAAGAAATTGAAGCAATATTTGTTTTATCATAGAGATACTTGGATTTTTGTAACGTGAATATTAAGATCTTTCCTCAGCTGTATTGGAGGATATGTTAATCCTCCAATGAAATCATTCTTTATCTTTGGGATCATGAGGAAATCTAGGAAGTCAATGACTCAGGCATAAAATCAGAAAGGCTTGAACATTTTTAAATTGTACTAAAATTACAGAGAAGGGAAGTCTTAAATGGTCAAGAGATGGTAAGTGGGAACTATGTACTTGAAAACATTTCAGATGTCATGATACACTTTTTATAGGGCTGTCTTTGTTAGCACAAAATAATTAGTGGAGTGTTTCAAGGTCTACTTGAGATAAACTCTTCCTAACTCAAGATTTCCAGAAAAGTCTTAAATTTCTCAAAGGTGAATTGTATTGCTGGAAGGAAACCTAGCTCAAGGGGAGGGGAGGTCTGTAGTCTTTGGGATCAGAAAGACTCAGGTTTGAAAGTTAGTTTTGCCTTTTAATTCATGCTTAGGTCAGTGATTTCACCTTGGACCATGGCTTGTCTCTAACAGGTATACAGTAGTTTTTAAGTTTTGTGAGGTTTAGATACAATGAAGGTTTGGCATCCAACCAATGGTAGCTGCTGTTATTTGTCATTTTAGGAGCCTAATCTAGTGACTGTCAAAGAATCTATGATGTTTTAATTGTTTTCCTTCTATAAAGTTTTAAAGACAGTATTGTTCAGAAGTGAAATCTAGATGAAGAGAAATCCATCTAATTTGCATCTGTTTTTCATTGCCTATTTCTCCAAGTGATTTCTATATCGTCTTAGACATGCATACTTTTATAAAGTCCTTCATCTGCATAATAGCTTTTAACATTATTTTAATTATTTAAAATCACAACTTACTAGGTTTTTCTCTTAAATTTGTAACATTGTTTTGTGATAGACTGTTTTTTCCATATCCTAATAAACTTTAAAAAGATTGTAAATAGAAGTAAGGCAAGTATTTAAATATTTGAATTTTTCTATCTAAATGCAAGTTATCAGAAATGGCAAACTGGTTCCTTTTTTATATTTTTTAACACTTGGAATATATCCTGTGTGTGTTAAAATGAGCAATATTTTCAGTCCTTTTTGGGGAATATTTAAGGTTTCTGTAACTGAGCTGTAGTATGTGCTACAATTGTAGTGGCCCCAAAATTTCCATTTGTCTAGCATTTGCTGTCTTATTTAATTTCACAAAGATAAATTTATTTGGAGACTACTAAAACTAGTAAGTTTAGAAGAAGAGCTCTACAGAGACTTAAAACTTAACATTATGATCATTGTTGGGTATGTTGGTTCTGGCTTATTAATAAAAATGTTTATGACAGTGCAAAGTGGTGAGCTTAAACTCAGGGATATTTTCCAGTGTGTATTGTGATCTGATTTTATTTTAAAATTTATTGCAAACACATTTTGTTTTTCTCTCTTACTGCTTTTATTATTTTTTAAGCATGTAATTAGGTGAAACTGAATTGATTCAATTTTTGTGTTACAGGAGATTACCTGGAGCAATTGATGTTATTGGTCAGACTATAACTATCAGCCGAGTAGAAGGAAGGCGACGGGCAAATGAGAACAGCAACATACAGGTTTAGTATTTTCTTAAATTGAAGGATGATATCAGCATTCTAATTTAATTTATTCAAGTCATAGTGCTGTGCTGTGTTTTAGGTGATACAAAGAGATTTAAAATGTGGAACGAGTCCTCCTTTATTATAAAGGCATTTCCAGTGAGAATTTATAATTTCTGAATCTCTTTTTAATAGGGTTTTTTCCTTTTCTTTGATAGAAACCTAATACAGTTTGAATATCTGTTATCTAAAATGCTTGGTACCAGAAGTGTATCAGATTCTGGAAATTTTCAGATTTTGAAATGTTTGTATGTATGTAATCTTAGGGATGAGACCCAAGTCTAAACATGAAATTTATGTTTCATAAATAATTTATTTAATTTATTATAATGATTTGTTAATTTATGATCATCTTTTTTCCTTTGGCAACTCTGAATAAACTCTGTAGTGGGCCTGAGTTTTGATTGTGACCCGTCACATATGAGTTTGTGTGTGGAATTTTCCACTTGGAATAAAATATTGGTGCTCAAAATGTTTTGGATTTTAGAGCATTTCAGATTTCAGATTTTTGGAGTAGGAATATTCAACTTGTATATAGGTTCACTGATTGAAAAATAAAAGACCACCAGTGATTTTACCACCTAAAGATAACCACAGCTGGTACATCTCTTGTTACTAAGCAAAATTGGGATACTATTATATTTCTGTGTATACTTTTTTCCCCCATCAAAAATTATTTGCATGTTTTCATATTCTTAAAATATGATTAAAATATCTTCCTGATAGCTTCACTGGATGAATATACCATAATTTATTTAATGTGACATTTCCGGGGGAGGTGTAGAGTTCCTTTGTTTTTAAGTGAAAAAATGAGGGGAAGTGAATTATCAGTAAGCTGGATAATTGATGTTAGAACTTTAATAACTGAGACTTCCAGCTATTCAGTTTGGCCATACTTTTTTCATTATTTATTCTGTTTTCTGAGTCCTTTTGAAAATGTCCAGAGCACTTTATTCTCACCTTCGATAAGTTGATCATGTAAAATATTCCTTTTAGCATCTTTAAAGGCAAATCATTTCTATAGTGGAAGATGTTAGTCCATTTTTCCTTTCCTCTTACCATTAAAATGCCATGATTTCTCAAAATAAATACTTAAAGAAATAGCTTATCAGCGTAAGCCCTACAAAAAACACTGCACTTAAATATAGGAAACATTAATAGAAAGAGGGATTGTATGTTTAAAAGATTGCTTTAGTCAGCAAGGATCTGAGAAGTATAAATTAAATATACAACATTATGTTGGCTGTCTTTCCCAAATTTATTTACACATCCTTGGGGACCTTACCAAAAATCCAGATTTTGAGGTGCCAGTTTGCTTGTTTTATTTCAGTAGGTTTGGGGTGCTGCTTATGGTGTCTGTCCCTTAACCTGTTCACACAAATAAGCATTTTGCAAACATTACTTTATTTTTCAAGAAAAAACCCTGTTCTTAAAGTTACAAGGCTCACATGATAAAGTTATTTACATATCTTGCTGCCTATTGCTTGCAGTCTGTTGATGCATGCCTGACAGTCTCTTATTTTGCAACCTGTTGATGACAGGCCCTCGTACAGTGAATGACTGACCTGCTGCCATGTTAATTTCTTAAGGCTAGTGTCTGATTAATGATTACATTGCCTTAATTGAATACTTTAACTTTGGTTGGGTGACAAAGATAATACTTGTTAAATGATCTTTATGAAGTACTTTTTTCTTGTGTGGGGTGTTTTTATTACTTAATTACTTTTTATTAAGAAATTTTTGGTAATGAGCCAGTTGTTTTTTCTTAAGATTTGAATATGCACATTTTAAAAAGTATATGTGTGTGTATGCTCACATAGGCATATGTATGCACATATCACACATGTAGAACTATTACTCTCCCTGCAAAAATACATATATGTGAATTAAACTACCATTTACTTTGTTTCTTAGATTAAATGAAGTTAATTTACTAAGATTAATCTTACATAATATTTATGCATCTGTTTATTTAACTGTGTTCTAATTTTAGGTCCTTTCTGAAAGATCTGCTACTGAAGTAGACAACAATTTTAGCAAACCACCTCCGTTTTTCCCTCCAGGAGCTCCTCCCACTCACCTTCCACCTCCTCCATTTCTTCCACCTCCTCCGACTGTCAGCACTGCTCCACCTCTGATTCCACCACCGGGTAAATAGTAAATAAGACATTTGACTTTGAAAGAAAAATAGCTTGCGAGTGTTTTTTTAAATTTTTGACAATTAAAATAATATCTTGATAGCATTACATTAAAAGTAATAGATATTATGTTTATCTTTAACAGATTCACACTGAAACAGATATATATGTGTCTTGCTTTTTCACAGTATAGGAAAGAGACAGTGTTCTAAAATTGAGAAGAATATACAGATACCAATCTTGTGATTCAAAAATATGATAATGATCCCCCAACTTAAGTTGCTAATAGGATATGTATAAATCCATACTCAGTTATAAACTTTACCAGTGTTAATTTGTTTTAAAAGAAGCATTAAAGATACTTTTAGGATGGGAGTAGATAAAAACATTTTATCTTGTGAAGAGATTGAAATTAATATTTCAGTCTGGTCTTCTGTATACTGGTTTCCTTTTTGGAGACTGCTAGTGGGTGCCTGGTATTTACTTCTTTTAAATAAAAGTGATATAAATGTTTATCATATTTATAGCTACTTTTGATTACTAATTAAAAACCAGGTTAGTGGTGATAGAGAATAAACTCACAAATAATTCCCAAATTTTATTTTTATTTGAATTTTTCATCTGGTTGCCTCTCTTACTTTGTTTTTAATCTTTATCTGCCTTAACCAAGTTTTTATGAAACTAGCAAGATTGATTAAGAATAATAACTTCTTCCCAGGGAGAAAGCTAGTAGTAAATGATGAAAAAATAGCTGCTTATCCTCATCAGGGCAACATGAAAGACATGTATTAGGCTTTACTTCCTATTAATAAAATCAGTTTATACTGGAGAGCCATGTACTCTCACTCACTTTTATTTGCAAGAGAGCTGTCTTTGTTTTAAGGTGCCAGTTGTGATCGGAGTACAGAACCAAATACAGGGTCTGAATAGTCCTTCCCTAACATATTCATCCTTGGCCTCTAAATGTCAGCCACTGCTTCTGTCTTTCATCCTCAGTGCCTTTGATTTCCTTCCACTGTCACCTCTACTCTCAAAAAGTATGGAAAAATATGAAAAAATGACTTGTGGCTTTAGAGGGTCTGTTGTCTCAAAAATAGAGGAAGGAGGAGGTTGTAATATAGGTTTGAGGTCCTTATTCTAGACAACATTAGTATTTCTAAATTCAGTGAATTTCTTGTTCCAACAAATAGATTGAGCAGAAACCACTCATTAGTTGGGGCTGACTTGTGGTTCTTGTGTCTTTAATATGCTGAGTAATAACCAAATGAAAGGGGACTTAGGTGATTCAAAATGAGGACTTCTGTGATTTCTATATGAATCCTTTGTCCTCTGAAAAAGAATTAGATAAATAAAAGAAATAATGTTTTAACATATTTGATTAATGATACTAAAAAATTATTAATGTTTGTGTTAATAATCCTGCTGGATTCCTTTGTAATATTACTTTACTAGGTAGTAAGTGATTTGAAATAATTTTCTTTTTTATTCTTAAAAATCTTTTTAAAAATTTTATTTTTAATTGACGGTATTACTTGTATATGTTTAATGGGGTACAGTGTGATATTTTGATCATGTCTATGTTGTAGAATGATTAAATCAAGTTAATATATTCATTGGCTGACATACTTACCATTTTCTTGTGGAGAGAACATTCTGAAATCTACTCTCCTAGCAGTTTTGAAATATACAGTTATTAATTATAGTTGCCATGCTGTACAGTAGAGCTCCAAAACTTTTTTTCCCATTTTACTGAAACTTTTGTGTCCTTTGAAAATCATCTCCCCTCCCTCACCCATGGCCCCCAGCCTCTGGTAACCACCATTTTACTCTCTGCTTCTATGAGTTGGATCATATGAATGAGATTGTACAGTAATTGTCTTTCTGTGTCTGGCTTATTTCACTTAGCACAGTGTCCTCCAGGTTCATGCATGTTGTCACAAATGACAAAATGAAAGGATTTCCTTATTTACTAATATAGTATATCCCCAGATGGCTAACATTTTATATGTTTAGTACTAATTATTAAAGTAACTAGGACAGAATTGGTATGAATTAATAACAACAAATACTTAGCTGGTATAAGAATATTCAGAAACTCTGTAGAATATTGCTACAGAGGTAATTGCTATAGATAGGCAGTGGCATTATCTGGGAGTTTACTTTTTTTCAAAGTGATAAAATTACTGTTTTTTTTTTTTTTTTTTTTTTGAGAGAGGGTCTCACTCTTTCGCCGAGGCTGGAGTGCAGTGGTGCGGTCTCGGCTCACTGCAACCTCCACCTCCCTGGGTCAAGTGATCCTCTTGGCTCAGAGTAGTTGGTACTACAGGCATGTGCCACCATACTGGCCTTTTTTGTATTTTTTGTAGAGATGGTGTTTTCGCCATCTTGTCCAGGCTGGTCTTGAACTCCTGACCTCAAGCTATCTGCCCTCCTCGGCCTCCCAAAGTACTGGGATTACAGGCATGAACCACTACCCCTGACCATTTCTTTTTCATGTAACCTTTGTTCATAAGTATAACAAATCTTGAACAGTGTTTAGGTTATTAATGACATTATACTATAGAGTGCGGCTAATTATTTTTCTTTTGCCTAATCTGTTTTTCTACTTAATTCTCAGCTACATGCTTTCTGTATTTTAAAATCCAGATTTCCTTTGATGCTTATTCTTGGTTTATATTTCTATGCTGTTCTATGAGTATTTAATGAGTACAGACTCAAATGAATTCTAATGCTGGTATATATGCTGAGCAGGATACCAGTTGTTTAAAACCAAATATTTGAAGTTGAGACTCTCTGAATTGCTCCTTCTTTTCAGTAGAATGTGAGCTGTTGGGGAGCATGCAGGCTGTGTATTTCTATGTTTCCCTACAGTTTTAGTCACAATAGTCTTGTATGTACTTGGCATTCCCTAATGTGTTTGCTAATTGAGTTAACGACATATGTGTGTATCCATAACAGCAAAGATGATTTTCGGATTCATACCTGGTACATTCGATCAGGATGGGCACTAGCTCTGAATAACAGTACGGCTGCATAGATATATGCCAGCTGCCATGCTTAAAGCTGTAGTTTTCAGTTACCATTTACCACAGAACCACATGATTACACTATGTTCCGTAGTTTGTTGTAATTTAAATCACCTTAAGAATCATAAGCAGCTAATGAAAGAAAGCTATGATTCAGGAGTCTTTTTAAAGTATTGCCTTAAAAGATACTCCGTTTTTCTTAGATAAACTGTCTTGTTTTTTTGCTTTCTTCAGAAATAATCAAAAGAAAATGGAAAAAATATTTTTTAAAGAATCAATTTCAGTGTATTTTAATGTTGCCTTTTTAACATTAGACGTCTAATGTTTTTAAAACTAAAGTCCAAAATGTGATAAGTATAGTAATGATATTTTATTCCCGTATTTTAGGATGCTACTAGTTTTGTTTTGTTTTGTTTTAATAAGTAGGGTGACCATACATCCTGATTTGCCTGGAAGAGTCCTACTTTATACTTTCTATTCCAGCATAATTATTATTATTCATTCTTAGAAAGAAATTCCCTGGTTTAGATGATACAATTTGTGATTGACTCTTGCAAATTTACAGAGGGCTTATTGCATAAGTAGATAGTTACTGTTTAACAATTATAAGGTGTTAGAGATAACTGTCATTTGAAGAACTTTCACTGTCAAATAGTTCACAGAAGAGGAGAAATATATTGCCTCCTCTCCCCCTTAAACACACACCTACAAACATATATGAAACTTTGCTAGTAACACAGAGAGCGCAAAGTATTTCTGGCCATAATAGATTTGTATGAAGAGTAGAGGAGATTTATATATTAGAATACAATAAAGAAAGAAGAGATGTCTGGAAGCGCAAAAGTATTTATCGTGGTTCCCTGCAGCCATACTAATAGTAGCTTGAAAACAAATACTGGGCCAGGCGTGATGGCTCATACCTGTAATTTCAGCACTTTGGGAGGCTGAGGCGAGAGGATCACCTGAGGTCAGGTGATCTTTACTAAAAATACAAAAAAATTAACTGGGCATGGTGGCGCACACCTGTAGTCCTAGCTACTTAGGAGGCTGAGGCAGGAGAATCACTTGAACACAGGAGACAGAGGTGCAGTGAGCTGAGCTCACACCATTGCACTCCAGCCTGGGTGACAAGATCGAAACTCCATCTCACCAAAAAAAAAAAAAAAAAAGAAAAGAAAAATACTGGCTAATTTGGTTCTTTTATAATTTTCAGAAAATTTGTTATTTCATTTTCTTGTGAATCAGAAAATAGTTTCCATTGTACTAAGTTTTTTCAGAAATACATTAGAGTGGTTTCATACTGTTTCTGAGTAATAATATAATAGCTAACACTTATTGGATGCTAACTTTTCAGGGTACTATCTGAGCACATTGCATGTATTCACTCATTTGATTCTTGAACAATATCTGAAGTAGATATTATTCTAATTTTGCACTGAGGAAGCGGGGACATAAGCCATCTAAATAATAGCTAGAAAATAGTAAAACCAGAATTCTAACCAAGGCAGTTTTGCTTGAAAGCCTGTTTTCTTTATTAACTATGTTGAAATGAATCAGTACCTATATCCAGAAAATTGTATTATGGGATTACGTGTATTTGTCACAGTAACATGTCTTAGAAACTTTTAAAGCATTTCTCTCATGTTGAAGTACATGCATACGTATTGGTGGGTAGGGAAGTTAAGGAGATTATAAGGAACAGTCATCAGATTTTTGAAAATCTGAATAAGGTTTTTACTGTTTGCCTGAGTTGTGTTAAGATGTCTGTGTTTAGCTGAAGAAGCCGGTTTTGAAATACTTGTGTATTGGAAGAAAAACTGTAAAATTGGAAGTATTGTTATAGGGTAGGTGATTTTGTGTGTTTGTTTGTTGTGGTAAAATACAATATATTTGTCATTTTAGCCATTTATTAATGTGTAGTTCATTGGCATTAAATACATTCACAATGTTGTGTAACCATCACCATGATCTGTACCTAAAACTTTTTCATCATCTCCAGCAAAAACTCTGTGCCCACTAAGCTCCTTCCCTCCTAAGGATAGCCCCTGTACCCTCTATTCTACTTTTTGTCTCTATGAGTTTCCTTATTCTAGGTACCTCTTATAAGTGGAATCATGCATTTGTCTATCTGTGACTGACTGACTTTGTTTGTTTCTAAAATAATAGAATTTAATGATTACGAGCTAACTTTATGGTAGGCTTTTAATTTAGGCTTTTAAATGTTAATTTACTTTAGTGTCATCATATTTGATGTTCTTTTTTTTTGTAGTAGAGTTTGCTGAAGAATAGAAGGCAAATTCAGTTAAACTCATTTGTTTTTGTATGAACTCTTATAAGCCTCAAATGACTAGTTCTGTGGGTCTTGGGAACAATTGAAATGTAGCCCAGTAGTGGAATTCTGCTGAGTTGAAGAAGGGTCTTTGCTTTACTGAGATATAGCCCAACTACTCTGGACCACAAACCAGGCATCCCTGCTTTTAAAGTTAGCTGTAGGGTTTAACTGTTTATCTAGATATGAGATATGTAGGATTCTGCATTTTAGAAAGAAGTAGATTTCTTCCTAAAAGACTGTTGTCTTGTATCAGTGTCTGACTAGTCATCTAGTACTACTAATTTCATGAACTTTAAAATCTTGTTTATTTCTTAAATATGTTAATTTTGGGTTAGGGATGATTTATAGGAATTGGGTCAGAGGGTGGGGGCGGGCGGCGAGTTGCTCATATCTAGGGTCATTCTGCATTTGCTCTAAGTCCTGCATTCTCATTAGATTATTTTTCCGTTAGCAGTCTGGTTTTTTAGCACAGCAGTTCTCAAACTTTTTAGTTACAGTCTTCTTTAAACTCTTTAAAATTGCTGCAGATCCCAAAGAGTTTCTACTTACGTATGTTTTATCTGTTTTTTAATATTAGAAATTAAAACTGAGAAATTAAAATACTAGTTTAGAGATATGCATAATACACTCATTACATGTTAACATTTTAAAATTTCTTATGAAAAATAACTGTGCTTTTCCTAGAATAATTTTAAAAATTTAGTGGGAAGTCATCTTATTTTACGCTTTTGGTGTGGCTTAGTAGAAAAAAGCTGGTTTCTCCTGTGTGTTTTCACATTAAATCTATTGTGATATCACAAGTCATGTGGCCCCTGGAAACTCCACTGTAAGAGAATGAGCATGAAAAAGGCAAATAACATCTTAGTAAATTTTTTTTTTGTTTTTTGAGATGGAGTTTTGCTCTTGTTGCCCAGGCTGGAGTGCAATGGCACGATCTCAGGTCACTGCAACCTCTGCCTCCCAGGTTCAAGCGATTCTCCTGCCTCAGCCTCCCAAGTAGCTGGGATTATAGGCATGCACTGCCACACCTGGCTAATTTCATAATTTTGTTAGAGATGGGGTTTCTCCATGTTGGTCAGACTGGTCTCGAACTCCAACCTCAAGCGATCTGCCTGCCTCGGCTTCCCAAAGTGCTGGGATTACAGGCATGAGTCGCTTCGCCCAGCCACAGCTTAGTAAATTTATGAAAGTAGTTTTGACCTGGCAGATTCAGTAGGGTCTCAAGGACCCCCAGGAATTCCTGGACAAAACGTTGAGAATACTGCTTTGGCAGAAGCTTGGCCTATATTGGATGAATATTATCAGTGCCCTTGAGGAAGTACACTTTTATCCCTTTAATTGAGAAACTATTTTATGACTGTAACGTTTATTAAGCTAATTTTATAATACCATGGATTTTTTGTTTTACTCAACAGATTACCTCAAATTAACTGGCACTGTTTGCCAGAAATGTAAGCATTTTCCAGAGCTACCATTAAAAAAGAATTCCTTAAGGTTTTTGAAAACTGTATTTACTCTTGTGTTTTTCTATATTTAATTATAAAAGCCTGCCTATCAGTGTTTTCAGTAAATTCAAAACAGAGCAATACTAATTATAATAAATAGAATTTTCTGGCACAATTAAAATTTATTTAAATGTAATAGAGATTAAAAGCTTTCTTAGGATGTTGATTTTTAAATGTGCTTTCTCCTCCACGATGCACCCTTTATAATGGTTACATTTTTAATACATCATTGACACCACATTTTGTCGAATCTAATTAGTTTTATTTCTGCCTTCTGCTTACACTGCTCTTTTGATCGTCTCATGATTATATGGATGCTGGTAGAGATAATTTCTTTACAAGTTCTCTATTAAAAAACATTGATACTTCTATCATAAATGTTTTGTGTAAGAAGTTTATTTTCTGTAGGCTTTAGATTTTATAAAATAGAAGAGTAAGAGATCCTAATAAAGGTAACATAGTTTGTCCATTTTATAATTTATGTAAAATTATCTTTTTTACCTTTTAGACATGAAGTATGCTGGTAAATTTTTGGTTACTTTGTTGTGTGAACATACCACTTTTTAACACTTTTCTTAAAAATAGCTTAAATCTTTTTTTGCACCTTGTAATTGTTTTAATTATGAAATACTGGTTTTGCCATATTCTTTCTACATTCTGGTTTGTATTTAAGGGTGGATGGTAGATGAGATGATACACATGTGTGTGCGTATGTTTTTGTTTGTGTTTAGTTTTTAAAATCCTGTTACATAGAGAAGCATTTTTGGTAGAAGGTGATATTTAAAGGTTTTTGTAAACCTTGGCCTTTTCTACTCTTTTTGAGTCAAACTTCTGAGTTTGATCAAGGCTTTGAAATACAAATCATGAGACTTAAGGAAAGTGATCAAGTTTATTTCTTAAATAACACTGCCGATGGAATTTGCAATTTACTAGTGAGAAATACGAAGTGTAGTTTACAGATTTTGCCATTTTTTTCTTTCATTTGAATTTGAATAGAGAAAAGATAAATGGTTATTGCATGTATTGGTTTTCTACTGCTGTATAACAAATTATTCCAGAATGTAGTAACTTAAAACAACATACATTTATTATTGAACAGTTTTCATGGGTCAGGAATCTGGGATAGATTAGCTGGATCCTCTACTTTAAGGTCTCTCTCAGACCTTACAGTCTTCTTTAAAGGCCTGACTAAGGAAGTATTTGTCTCCAAGCTCACTCACCTCTTTGTTAAAAGGATTTTGTGTTTTTCTAGGCTGTTGGATTGACAGGGCTTCAGTTCCTCACTGGTGTAGGCATCTAATAATGTCAGCTTGCTTAATCAAAGCACATAAGCCAAGAAGGCAACAGAGAGGGTGCCAGTAAAATAGAAATCACTGTTTTGTAACCTAGTCATGGAAGTAACAGTCTTTGGGTTTTTTTGTGTGTGTGGTAGAAATAAGTCACAATGTCCAGCCCCTACATGGGACAGGACATAAGTACCAGCAGACAGGGATCATTGAGACCCATGTCAGAAACTGTTTTGCCTTAGTTATAATAAAATGATGACAGACTACATTGAGAATGAGTTTATAGACAATCTTTGTTTAGTTTTTTGTGAGTACAAAGCCCACTATTAATTTTGTGGGAATTTTTAGTGTGGGTAAATTCTTTTTAATATGATGTTTAACAGGGATGCTGCCTTTCTATTTCTTTGCCTCAGTTTCTTCAATCTCCCAAATAGGATTTCAGGTCTTACCCCCACCCACTTTTACATTTAAAAGTAATGTGTTATATACTGGAAAAATTAAGCTGGGTGTGGTGGCTCACTGCTGTAATCCCAGCACTTTGAGAGGCCAAGGCGGGTAGATTGCTTGAGTTCAGGAGTTCGAGACCAGCCTGGGCAACATGAAGAAACCCCATCTTTATTAAAAAATGCAAAAATTAAGGCTAGCCATGGTTGCTCACACCTGTACTCACAGCACTTTGGGAGGCTGAGGCAGGTGGATCGCTTGAGCCCAGGAATTTGAGACCGGCCTGGGCAACATAGCGAAACCCTGTCTCCACAAAAAATGTAAAGAATTAACTGAGCATGGTGTGGTACACACCTGTGGTCCCAGCTACTTGGGAGGCTGAGGTGGGAGAATTGCTTTGAGCCCGGGAAGCAGAGGTTGCAGTGATCCGTGATCATGCCACTCACCCTGGGCAACAGAGTGAGACCCTGTCTCAACCAGAAATAAATCATCTTCTCTTTTGAGAATGCCGTATGGTGTAGGCTCTCATAGTACTTTTAAGTGTCACAGGTAGATGCTTTTGTTTCATAAAAGTTTGGAATGGGATTTATTTAGTCTGTATTAAATTGCTCAGCAGTGAAATTAGGAGAGAAGCTTAGAATCAGATCCAGTGATCCTCATAGTATAGTCCTGGGCCAGCAACATCATCTGGGAAATTTAGGGGAATGTAGGTTTTCTGGTCCCACCCCAGACTTACTGAATCAGAAATACTAGGGGAAGGGCCCAGCAATCTGTGTGTTTTAAGAGACTCTCCAGGTGATTCTGATGCATGTTCAAGGTGGTTTGTTTTTATTTTTTTACTTATTTATTTTTTTTGAGACGGAGTCTTGCTCTGTTGCCCAGGCTGAGTACAGTGGCACGACAGCTCACTGCAGCCTCTGCCTCCTGGGTTCAAGTGATTCTCCAGCCTCAGCCTCCTGAGTTGCTGGGACTACAGGCACATGCCACCATGCCCGGCTAATTTTTTGTGTTTTTAATAGAGACAGGGTTTCACCATGTTAGCCAGGATGGTCTCCATCTCCTGACTTTGTGATCCACCCACGTTGGTATCCCAAAGTACTGGGATTATAGGCGTGAGCCACCGCACCCGGCCTATGTTCAAGTTTTAATACCACTAATCTATTCAGTCTGTTAGAGCTTGAGTATTACTTTTCCAAAAGGTTTTGGCCAGCACTAGAAATCTACTTTTACTACTGTTACGTATAGCTTTCCAGGAAAATTAACATTTTTAAAACTAATTTTTCAGATAAAGGATATAGAAAAGAAACAAAATATTTTCCTTATTTAAGTCTGTTGTCTAGGTTAGGCAGCATGTGTTTGCCAGGAAGATGGAGGTGTTGGGAGGGGAAAGGAGAGGGACTTTTGAGATGAATTTTGTTTTCCCCTATACTGTTTCTCTTTTATTAAGAAGAGTCAAATACTAAATAGTGATTTTTAAGTGAGAATAGTGTTGGCCTTACATGATATTTCAGTTTGAAAATACATTCAATAATTGTCAGAGAATTGGTTATATAGTATTTCATCAACTTTATAGTCTTGTTTTAATGAACATTTACTTATAAAGATTTGCATTGAAATAACATCTTAGATGAAATGGAGGTCTCACAAGAAGGGCCCTTCCTAGTTGCCATGCCAACTTTCTGGTGTGTAGGTATTGATTGGAAAGACCTATGAATGAGATAGTTTTTTCTTTGATTATGTCTTTAATTCCAGTAGATTATTTTTGTCTATCCAATGATACTACTGTAGTAAGATTAACATTAAAGGCAGACAGTAATTTTAACTACGCTTGTAACGTACTTGATTCTTTGGTCATATGTCTTTTATCTTTTTTTATGTTTTGTGGAAGTTTAACAACTTAAATGTTTTTGAGGACTAAAGTTTGAAGGGGCTGACTAGAAATTTTTTAGTGTTTTGCATGAATTTACATTTTAACATTAAGCATTAGCATTAATGCTAATGTTAATTAATGCTAATGCTAGTTAATGCTAAGTAAGCATTAGCTAAAGTGATACATCTGGCTCACATTCGTTTAGGTAAAGTTATTAGGATTATGGTATATAGAGTGGGTGGATGATTTTGGTGTATTCCTTTATCTTATGAATCTTATCTTACAAATCTAAGAAAATAATCATATATTTACATATGAAAACTAGATCAAATAGTGAAGTAGTGTCCGTATTGTTCTAAAGAAAATTAGGTTATAGTGTATATTAAAAACATTTAATGTTCTGCCTTCCTTACTTTTCTCATTTACTTTGGAGTCTGGGACTCTGCTAGCTTGTATGGTTTGCTGGATTCTTTTAGTTTAGTAATTTGGGAAACAGGAAGGTAACCTCAGGATGAATGAGAATTGCTATTAGCTATGGGTCAGTTTAGTAGACTTGTGGATTCATAAAGAAACTTGATGGCTGCCTTATCTTCTTTAGTCTTGTTGGTTTTGTAAGTTTGGAATATGTTTTTATTGTGTGGGTGGTTAAAATCAGGTGCTTTGGTCTCTTTTTCAAGGCCATTTGCTACCTTAAGATCTTTTTAATCTAAATCTCTTACTCTGATAAAACATGCACATCAGAACATTTTTAGATAGTGTTAGAATATGTTTCCTTTGACAAGAAAACATTTGAAAACAATTGTTTCATTTTTTTGCATACATTTAGCTAATGAATTAAGATTATTTTTTAGACTAATTTTGATGCAGTTTTTAAGATAGGATTTAGGAACCCATGCCAACTCTTTTAGTTATTATATAAAACTTTCCATGAAAAAGTTACTTTAAATTGTCTTACTTTTTTAAAATTTTCCTGCTTAGAAATCTCTCATTTTTCCTCCACTGAAAAATAGTTAAAATTTGCATGCCATATAAATTGCCTTTCATGTATCTCTTAAATTTAAAATGCTGAATTTAATTTTAGTATTTAGTAAATGCATTTTACATTAGGCTTTAAGGGCACATTTGATCCCTGTGAAATTGAGAATGTACATAGTTTATTCCTCAGAGTTTATAATGTATACAAATAATGAGTGAGAGTCACTCAAATTAATATTTGCTAGCACCTGTAGAAGTAAATCATTCACATTTATGTTAATGTGCCCTGGGGGTGTATATATATGAATTGGTTATTCCCCCCTCTCTCTCCTCCTACAAATCAAAGGAAATGTTAGCCTTTTACTACTTCTGCCAACAATACTAAAACAGTCAACACTTGAATGAACCACAACATATTGAGCTTTACAAAAGTCAGTAATATCCATCATCTTGAGTTATCCTTGTACTACCTGCAGTATTAGAGAAAGAACCCACAGATCAGTTTTTCTGTTAAAATGTTAAAATAACAACCTCAGGCATTGATTATCATATTTAGTTAGGATTAACTTCATGGCATTTGATAATTGTGTGTGCATAAGTGTGCTTTTTAACTGATGTCTAACTTTGTGATTACTAGTGGGGGAAACCTTGTTATCAAGTTGTTAGACTGGGTTTTCATCAAGGAAGTTGGATGTTATACTCGAATTGTTAGTCCTCTACGAGGAAACAGAATGCTTCTCTTGAGTGAATAAGCCAGGATAATGAGGCGAGGGGTTTTATTTCAAAGTTTGTTTTGGTGATGGCATAAATACATAACAGGTTCTGAAATCCAATTACTATATTAAATTTCATCACTTGTTTTTTAGGTATTCCAATAACTGTACCACCTCCAGGTAAAACTTTTTTCATGTTTTCTCCATCATTGTTAATAAACATGAAATTTCAAGCTTATAGTTACAGGAGAGATGGTGTTGATGTGGTTAGAATATGGAATAGGCTATTGGGATTTCAAGGTCCTATTTTCAGCTCTGCCTTTGCTTCATTCCAGTTTTGATTAAGATATAGTTTTCTTATACCTGTCTTACCCATTTCTGTAGAAATAGAGATTCTGAGAAAATTCTTACCTATTCAATTTGTGAAGAAAACAGTATAGGATATAAAATAAAATTTTTCTTAAAAATGTCTTTACAGACCAATGAATTTTTTATGTCATATAGTGACTATAAGAGAAGAGAAAGATACTTTATTTTGACTTTATTATTATTTCTGATTTTTAAATTTTAATCCTGCTGGCTTAGTATCATGAGAAAATGTGTTCTAAACCCCACATAGCAACTAGACAGACAGCTGGTCAGGTGGCTGTTCTTAGAGTGGTGATTGTTTATTGTTGTAATAGTATGATCAGTAGGAGTTTATATGTGGCCCAGTGTTTTATTTATTTATTTATTTATTTTTACATTTTTGTCAGTTATTTCTTTTTATAGTGTGATATCACACCTGGTAGCAAGTGTGTCTTACTGAGTTCAGTGTTAAAAGCCAAGGTGTATGAAGAGAATGAGAGGTGATAATGCTTGCAAGGGTGGGTCTGAATTCAAAATGACTTTGATAAACTGAGTGAAGTTTAGGTAGCATAGGACAGTATACATATTTAGATGTGGAATAGAGACATTGATTATATGTGAATGTGTCTGAAATAGACTCATCAGGGAAAGTCAAAGGAATCATTTATGTGTCTTTTTAGTTTAAAAAACAATGTGGTTGTGAGGCTGTATGAAATAGGATTGTGGACTTTAGGACTAATGTGGTAATTGCTAATTTTGTACTTTTAAGATGTTTAATAGAGGAGTTATAGATCCTAAAACTGGATACAGTGAAGAACATGGTAAACATGAAAACAATTTGGAGTGGGGCTAAAAATCGATTTAAGTGGACCTTTGAGAAGGATTCAGAGAACTGATTTATTTTTTCATAGAATTACTAAAACGGAGGCTTAGTGGAAGTGTTTTCACATAACTGCAAGGTGACAGGCAATATGACAGTGGAATACTCTTGTTCTCATTTAGGACAGTGTCTGAATTGTAGTGTGAGAGACTTAAGTTAGATAATTTAGTGCATTTCCTAGTAGTGAGAGTTGTTCATTGTTAACACTTGGAAGGAATTGGTATCATAAGGAATTGACATCATAAGTTTTGGAATCTTTTTCTGCTGGGATGCTTTATAGCCTATCTGAATTTGAAAGTATAGTGTAGATTAACTGTTTTTCAGCCATATTATTCTGTGGTATTCCGTTTAGGTATTGTGAATTACTGAGAATGCAGACCCCATGATATAGAGGTACAAATTATATTCCTTCCAAACTGATCCACAAACTATATTATGTGCTTTTCTTTGTAAAGTAGTTTGTTAGGGTTGTGCTATTTGAACATATTTTATGGTGGATATTCTCAGCTTTGAGCACTATGCATTTACTGGTAAGATTTTATTTATAAATTACACATTTTAAGGAAATTTCTATACTTCTAAAACTCTCGAAATATTTTTTGAAAGAGGTGATTGCTATATATCTACTTTTCTTCTAAAATATTTCAAATATATCTGGTGGCTACTGTTTTATGTATGGAGAAGGTAAGGCATTGAGATTAACTTTCTCATACTTACAAAATGGGCTGTGTGTGGTGCTGAAAATAAGACCAATGTCCTGACTCCCAGTTTGTTCTCTGTGTATTAGACCAGACTGCTTAAAGTTTTATTGCACTAAAAATCTGTTTATAAGTTTGAGCTCCATTTTTTTCTGTCCATTATTACAACATAGAGAAGCACATTCATATCCCCAAAGAAATTTAGTGATACACAGCAACTTTGTTTCACTCTTGACATTAAGTGTACATTCTGTTAACATTTTTTATCTTATGGTTGAATGTTTCAGGTTTTCCTCCTCCACCAGGAGCTCCACCTCCATCTCTTATACCAACAATAGAAAGGTAAATCAGTATGGATACTGATTTTTGATCATTGATAGCCTTTTGACAGAAGAACCATATACTTATCTTGGAAATATTTTCAAAGATTTAATTTTATAAACACAGCACCTGTCTTTTAATTTATAAATCTACGTCTATGTTAGTTTTATATAAGATGTTGGACCTGTAGCCTGAAATCAAAACAGGGCAAAGAAAACTAAAATTATAATATTTTGAAATAATCTCTTGCTTTGATTTATGACACACTTGATTAAAGAAACTCCTAGACTGTTAAAAACCCAGCAAGTCAGTTTTAATGGGAAATACAAACATAAATTACTGGAAATGATGAATAATACATGTCTCTTTTGGGATGAAGTAGGGAAAACTATTATGGGACCATAGTCAAGAAAAGCTGTCTTATTCCTTGATACTCCATCTCAGCTTCCACAAAGAAGGATTAGAGCCATTCTGTGTGGCAGTAGCCTTATTTTTTGTACTGTGTACTTATGGCTTATGTTAACTAGAATGCTGTACAAAGAGAATATTTCCCTCATGGGTGGCAGTATGGTGTTTAACAACATAGAAATCAAACAGTGTTGCGAGGCAAGGTTCGTAAGCCCTTTGAGACTCAGTTTTCCTTTTTACCAAAAAGGTTGATAGAGTTTTGAAGATTTTAAAAGCTACTGAATATAAAGTACAAGTATAATTCTTGGCAGGTAGAAATCACTAATAAGAGTTATTGCTATTTTATCTTAAGTGGCAAATAAACTATTAAAAATAGTGTGTTTCTGAAAAAATGATTCAAATGATATAAAAAGACAAAATATGTGAGAACTTTACATCAGTAAAGTTCTGCATATGATTTTATAAACCCTGCATAAAATCAAGAAAGCATGAATTGTGAGAACATAGTTTTGTTAAGTGACTGTTAGGCACATTTGTTTTCTCAGTCAAAATGTTAAGAAGTATTATTTGTTAATCCTGTCAGTGGGGCTGAATTAAAATTAATACTAAATTTTTAATCTGAAATATTCTGATAGCCTGAAAGTTTCTGTTACTTTACTTGTGACTCAAGCTGAGTTGATTGGATTATTTATGTTAAATAGTACTAGCACATCCTATTTTTCTGTAAAATTAGGTATTTAATATTTTAATATTTTTTAAGTCAAAAATCGTGTTTTATTAATAAAATTATACAACTAAATTATTAAATTGGTGGTTGGATAAAAGTTGTAATTTTGCCTTAAGTTTTTCCTTTTGCACTGCATTACTAAAATTTAGAACTTCTTTGTACCAGACATAAAAATATATCTTTTTCTTCAACAGTGGACATTCCTCTGGTTATGATAGTCGTTCTGCACGTGCATTTCCCTATGGCAATGGTAAGTAGTAGTATTTAGATGCCTAGATTCAGTTTGGATCAGTGAAGTACTTAAATATTTTTAAAGCAATAAAAACGTGTTGCATCTTACAGAGCAATTAAAAAATATTAACTAAAGGAGTGAGTGGTCTATGTATCTGCCAGGTTAGCAAACAATACATTTCATGTATTTAATCAACTATACTTTTAAAAATTAGTTCATGGTGACACAACAGGGATATTTGTACTTTGTGTTTTCTAAAAGGATTTAGGATTTGTCACCAAAAAAAGATTACAAAGAACGGAAATCAAGTACATAGAAAACTACCATATAATGGAAAAAACCTGAAAGTTGGTTTTTGAAGACAACAAATAAAACATGACAATTTTATGACAAGATTAAGAAAAAAGAACACATAAACAGTATCAGAAGCAAAAAGGGATTACAACTGTAGACAACGCAGATTAAACAATAAAAGAGAGGCCGGCTCAAGCCTGTAATCCCAGCACTTTAGGAGGCCGAGACGGGCGGATCACGAGGTCAGGAGATCGAGACCATCCTGGCTAACACGGTGAAACCCCATCTCTACTAAAAAATACAAAAAACTAGCTGGGCGAGGTGGCGGGCGCCTGTAGTCCCAGCTACTTGGGAGGCGGAGGCAGGAGAATGGCATAAACCCGGGAGGCGGAGCTTGCAGTGAGCTGAGATCCGGCCACTGCACTCCAGCCTGGGCAACAGAGTGAGACGCCGTCTAAAAAAAAAAAAAGAGAGAATATGCTGCACCGTATACCAATGCACTTAAAAACTTAGCTGAAATGAATTAACTCCTAAAAACAAAAACAAAAACTTACCAAACAAAACTGACTCGAAACGAAAAAGAAACCTTGAAGAGTCGTCTTTATTATCCTTTTTTGTTGGATTATTCTGTTTTTTTTTTTTTTTTTTTTTTTTTTTTTTTTTTTTTTTTTGCGTTCTTGTATTGGGAGACTTAGCTCATTAATTTTTACTTTTTTCTAATATAGTATTTTAAGACTAAATTTTCTTCTGGAACAACTTGTATCCCTAAACTTTTGATGTGTCTTATGTTTGTCTGTGTTTATTTCTTAATTATTTAAATTTATGATATTTTTGACCCATGAATTATCAGAAGTATGTTTTTAATTTGAAATGGTTAGGGATTATTTTCTCATAACTTTTAAATTTGACTTCTAACTTAAATTGCTTGGTGGTCAGAGAACAAACCTATTATACTCATCCTTTGAAAGTATATGTACCTTTTCATAAATGTTGTGCTTGAGAAGAAGAATATCCTTTGTTATGGGCAGTATCCTATGTGATGTCCATTACATCAACCATGCTAAGAACATGTAGCTCAAGTCTTTATCTGCATGGTGACTTGTGCCTGTAATCCTAGCTATTGGGGAGGCTGAGGCGGGAAGATCACTTGAGCCTTAGAGTTCAAGGCTGCAGTGAGCTATGATCATACCACTTGTTGTCTAGCCTGGATGACAGCAAGACCTCATCTCTCAAAACAAAAACCGCTTCTATGTTTGTACTGATTTTTCCATCTGCTTAATCCACCAATAATTGAGAGAATTATGTTAATCTCCCATGAACATGGTGAATTTTCTATTTCTACCTGTGTTTTTATTAGTTTTTACTTTCTAAAACTTAAGGTGATGTTGTTAGCTACTTGGAAGTTTAAATTTGTTCTGTTTCCTTGGTAAATTACATCATCCATCTTCATGTGATCATTCTTTCTTTCCTAAGTAATGCTTTTTGTATAAGTCTGTTGTGTCATTAATAAAGCTACTCTTTATTTTTTTTTGAGACGGAGTCAAACTCTGTCGTCCAGTCTGGAGTGCAGTAGTATGATCTCTGCTCACTGCAAGCTCCACCTTCCTGGTTCAAGCAATTCCCCTGCCTCAGCCTTCCGAATAGCTGGGATTATAGGCATGTGCCACCAAGCCCGGCTAATTTTTTTTGTATTTTTAGTAGAGACAGGGTTTCACCATGTTGGCCAGACTGGTCTGGAACTCCTGACCTCAGGCAATCCGCCGTCCTCGGCCTCCCAAAGTGCTGGGATTGCACTCGCCGGCCTAAAGCTACTCATTTTAGATCAGGGGTTGTATTTTTTTTTCTCATCTTTTTTCTTTCAACTTTCTGTTTTTATGTTGTTTATATTAAGGTTATAGTTAGGTTTTTTAAAAGTACAAATCAACAGTCTTTGTTTTGTAACTGATGAGTCAGTCCCTTTTTATTACTGAGAATATTTAGCTATTTGAACTTAACTCTCCACCTACATCTTTGTCAAGTCGTCTTGAATTGACTGAGTTTTGCATTGATTTTCAAAAAATCCTTTTTTCTTCATTGTTTTGAAACTATACGTTTTCTTTTTTTTTTTTTAAAGTGGTTACTCGACATTTGTTATTCATACTTAACAATGTGTAGTTACATACACTTTGAACATCTTTCTCCATCAATACAGAGACTTTAGGATAATCTTTCTCTTCTAACTTATATCCTGTTGTGGTTCACTATTTTAGTTTTATTCTTTTTAAAAAAACTCTACTGTTGAATAGCATATATTGTTTGTTTGGATTTGCATATATGATTACCATTTATTTGTTCAGCCATTACTTCTTTTCATGTTAGATCCTCTAGGATAATTTTTCTTTTTCTCTAGGTATATCTGATAGATGTTCCTTTTTTCTTTCTTTTTTTTTTTTTTTTTTGAGATGGAGCCTCACTTTGTTGCCCAGGCTGGAGTGCAGTGGTACCATCTCGGCTCACTGCAAGCTCCATCTCCCGGGTTCATGCCATCTTCCTGCCTCAGCCTCCCAAGTAGCTGGGATTACAGGCACCTGCCACCGCGCCCTGCTAATTTTTGTATTTTTAGTAGAGATGGGGTTTCACCATGTTGGCCAGGCTGGTCGTGAACTCCTGACCTCACAATCCGCCCACCTTGGCCTCCAAAAGTGTTGGGATTACAGGCTTGAGCCACTGCACCCGGCCTGATAGACATTCTTTTGGTGAAGTCTGTTGGTTGTAAGTTTTGCTTATTTTTTTGTTGATGTTTACAAAGGCAGTTTGAATCTTGAAATAAAATGTTGTTGAGTACACTTTTCTAGGTTGATATTTTTTCTCAACACTGTTTTTTTTTCTTTTTTTGAGATAGAGTCTCACTCTGACGCCCAGGCTGGAGTGCAGTGACATGATCTCTGCTCACTGTAACCTCTGCCTCCTGGGTTCAAGTGATTCTCCTGCCTCAGCCTCCCAAATAGCTGGGATTACAGGCACGCACCACCATGCCCAGCAAACGTTTGTATTTTTAGTAGAGACAAGGTTTCACCATGTTGACTAGGCTGGTCTTGAACTCCTGGCCTCCTCTCAACACTTTGAAGATGTCCCAATGTATTCTGGTTTCCATTTTTTATGTTGGGGAGTTTGTGGTCAACCTAATTCTGATTGCTGTTCACCTTGTATAATGAAGGGTCTTTATATGTTAGGTTTTTAAGATTCGTTTCCAGATCTTCCCCTGATACTGTGGGTATTCATTCACCATGTGATAGTTCTCTTTTCTATTTATAAAGTGAATTTCTATTACAATCTAATGACATATTTTTGGTGGGCATTTTGTTTTTTTAAAGTACCATAATGTTTGTTTTTAATTGTGTTTTTTCTTCAGTTGCCTTTCCCCATCTTCCTGGTTCTGCGCCTTCATGGCCTAGTCTTGTGGACACCAGCAAGCAGTGGGACTATTATGCCAGAAGAGAGAAAGACCGAGATAGAGAGAGAGACAGAGACAGAGAGCGAGACCGTGATCGGGACAGAGAAAGAGAACGCACCAGAGAGAGAGAGAGGGAGCGTGATCACAGTCCTACACCAAGTGTTTTCAACAGGTTTGTTGGGTGTGCAGGAGTTTATACTATGTATTTTATAACCGCTTTCAAATTTATTTTTGTTATGAGGAAGTGAATTTCAATTCACTTGGAAAAGAGATGCTCAGGGAGTACTTAGGAAAGCCATCTTAAAATGATAAAGGATTAGAGGCTTCCCATTACCTTGAACAGCCGTCCTTTAATTTGTTTACTTATTTCTTAAAAGAATTTTCTACCCCTTCATTTATTTTTATCTTGCCATCTAAGTTTTTCATCTTAAGCTTAAATTAGTTGACCATATAGATATTTCCAGTGTATTATAAATATTAATATTCAAAAATAAAATTATCACCACTTTTATTGTTTTTAGAGACAGGGTCTTGCTTTGTCACCCAGGCTGGCTGGAGTGCAGTGGCATGATCATAGCTCACTGCAGTCTTACATTGGAAGAAGATGCCATCTAAGACTTTCATAGCTAGAGAAGAGAACTCAATGCCTGGCTTCAGAGTTTGAAAGGACAGGCTGACTCTCTTGTTTCCTAATGCATTGTTCCCTAATGTAGGAAGTCCTGGGCTCAAGTGATCTTCCTGGCTTAGCCTCTCAAGTAGCTAAGACTACAGTCATGCATCACCATGCTTGGCTCATTTTAAAAATTTTTTGTAGAGACAGGGTCATGCTGTGTTGCCCAAGGTCACTCTTAAAATATATCCAGTGGATTAAAAACATTATAGTGATTTTCCAAACACCATTATCCATTTTTTAAAGAAAATGCACAAATAGGCTACCTTTAAGAATTGGAAATTTTACTTAAAACTTTTTTTTTTTTGAGACGGAGTCTTGCTCTGTCGCCCAGGCTGGAGTGCAGTGGCTGGATCTCGGCTCACTGCAAGCTCCGCCTCCCGGGTTCACGCCATTCTCCTGCCTCAGCCTCCCGAGTAGCTGGGACTACAGGCGCCCGCCACCTCGCCCGGCTAGTTTTTTGTACTTTTTAGTAGAGACGGGGTTTCACCGTGTTAGCCAGGATGGTCTCGATCTCCTGACCTCGTGATCCCCCCGTCTCGGCCTCCCAAAGTGCTGGGATTACAGGCTTGAGCCACTGCGCCCGGCCAAAACTTTTTAAAAGGGTTTTCCTATTAGTCTTTCCTGCTGCACACTTACGTATTAAGTTTTAATATTTAAGAAAATTTGTCTTACATATGTTTTAAAAGGTGTTCCTCCTGATTTTAGTTATTATTTTTATATTCTGTCAGTGCAAACCACATGTATAACAGTGGTCTCATAAGATTACAATACTATTTATACTGTATCTTTTGTTTAGATACACAAATACTTACCATTGTGTTAAAATTTTCTACAGAATTCAGTGCAGTAATATGCTGTACAGATTTGAAGCCCAGGAGCAATAGTCTATAATATGTAACCTAGTGTATAATAGGCTGTACCATCAAAGTTTGTGTAAGTACACTGTGTGGGGTTTGCACAACAATGAGATCACCTAATAGTGCATTTCTCAGAACATATCCCTGTCATTAACTGACACTTGACTGTATACATACACATTTCAAAATGTATACATTTTGAAAATAATGTAATGGAACCGCATCATTTAATGAGAAGGAGGAGCTTTCCTTTATCGCCAGTGAGTATTACTATTGTTAGGAAAAAACAGAGTTTGTTCAGAATACTTATAATATCCAGTAAACCATCCTGTAAACAGATGTGCTGCCATTCAGGCTTCGGTGTTCCATTGTTAGAGCACAGGCAGAGTCGATTTACCATAATTCTAAGGACTCCAGGATTTTCAGGGTGGTAAATGAGCACCAACTTTAACTTAAAATCACCAGCTACATTAAGGAACAATGCATTAGGAAACAAGAGAGTGAGCCTGTCCTTTGAAACTTGAAGCCTGGCATTGCCTTCTCTCTAGCTGTGAAAGTCTTCATGGCTTCTTCTTTCAGTATAAAGCTATTTGATCTACATTAAAAATGCGTTGTTTAATGGAGCTACCTCCATCAGATGATCAGATTAGCTAGATCATCTGGATAACTTGCTGTAGCTTCTACCTCAGCACTTACTGCCTCACCTTGTACTTTTATGTTATATAGATCACGTCTTTGCTTAATCCTTACAAACCAACTAACTTCTGCTAGCTTCTGTTTCTTCTGCAGCTTCCTCACCTATCTCTGCCTTCATAGAATTGAAAATAATTGGGCCTTGCTCTGGATTAGGCTTTGGTTTAAGGGAATGTTGTGTGGCTGGTTTGTTCTTCTACCCGGACACTAAAACTTTCTCCATATCAGCAATAATGCTGTTGTCAGTTTCTTAACCATTCATATGTTCACTGGAGTAGCACTTTTAATTTTCTTCAACAACTTTTTCTTTGACTTGACAACTTGTCTTTTTGGCACATGAGGGATAGACTTTAGCCTGTCATGACTTTTGACATGCCTTCCTCTCCAGGCTTCCTCATTTTTAGCTTAATCATTTTTAGCTTTTGATTTGAAATGAGAGATGTGCGATTCTTCCTTTCACTTGAACGCACAGAGGCCATTGTAGGGTTATTAATTAGCCTCATTTCAACATTATTGTTTCTCAGGGAATAGGGAGACCCAAGGAGAGGAAAGAGATGAGCTGAACAGTGGATCAGTCAAGAACACGCACATTTATTAAGCTTGCTGACTTATATGGGTGTGGCTTATGGTACCCCTAAACAGTTACACTAGTACCTCAAGCTAGATCCTGTTCAGCGATGTTGTAACAAATTACTGAGTTTATTTTGGTGCAGAAAAATGTTGAAATCCATGCATAATTTTTTCATAGTATGCATTTTCCATGAACTTTTTGAAGACCCCTCATATTGTCAAGCTGACTAGGACTGGTCAGTAGCTTAAAACTTTACCTAAAAAAATGCACAAGAAGGAACTGATAAGGATTTATTCATCTTTTTTCCTTCCTTTGGCTCCTACTAATATGACTTATACATCGTAGGCACTTAATAAAATTTTATTGACCAAATGAGTAAACACCATGATACGTGTGTGCGCGCGCGCGCGCGCATGAGTATATGATTTGTGTTTGCTTGGTGGGAAATGTGCTGTTGACTTTAGCCAATTTAAGTGCATGATTCTTTTAAGTTCGAGGGCATTACTTTCCAGAAAGTCAAATTGTTTCTCATGTGGAAATGAATATGTTTGAGATAGCATTGCTATCTCTAGATTGTACATGTTTATAAGTAAGGCGCTTAATGCAAAATTTGATAGGAAATAAGAATAAAATAAATTGCTTTACCAGGCAGGGCTTATAAATTTTCTTTGCATAAATAACACATTGTTTATAGAAGATTTGGCTAAATCCTCTAATTCTTCTGCTTCAAATACATGCACAGATATTACTGAGTTTTTATTGCAACTTAAAAGCATTAATGGTTAAACCACATTTGATATTCAAGTTGCTGAACTGTAGGGCATTAGGAGTCAAAGTTTACCTAAATTTGACTGAAATGTTTAAGGTCAGAGAGGCAAAAAGTGGAGGAATTTTGAGTTCTGAATTATCCCAGGAAAACATTATGCTCTGGAAAATCCAAGTGAAGTATAAGTAAAGGTGTCTGAAGGCTGATATTTTAGCAGTATGGCATGTAGTATATGTTGCTTTACAAATTACAGGGCCATTGTTTTGAAAAGTACAGACTAGTTTCAACTTCTGCTTTTTAGGCAGCTTAATTATGGGCCAGAAAGAAGGCTGGTCATTTGAGGATGTTTGAAATGAACTCTAATGTAATTTCCAGGTTCAGAGAAACCTTTCTGGTTCAGCCATTTATCAGAAAAGGGGATGGAAGGAGGAGGGTCTTTCTATTTTGTGTGTAGGACCCAATCTTCTACCATCTGTTTTAAGGTTCCCATCACAGGGCTGCTTTTAGAATCTAAAGGCTTCGAGTTCAACAAGAGTTGGTTTTAGGGTAAGAGGAAAAAGAGAGTTACAAATGACACATTATGAGATAATTGACTTTAATTATTTTTATGTAAATCTAGTTGCAGTCATTGAAAAGCCTCATTTTTTGAGAGAAGTTAACTATATTTCTTATGGTGCTAGTTTATTCTACTTCAAGACATGGTACTAAAAAGTTCTGCTTCTGAAAAAATTAAGCATTAAATTCACCAAAGACTGCCATTTATTGAGTGCCTGCTTTCATACCAAGCACTTTATAAATGTTGTCAGTTCTGTAAAAAGCCTTGAAAAATACTCTTGGCAGTTTTACAGTGAGAAAACCGAGGCTGAGAGAGGTTAAGTAACAGCCTGGGTCACTCATTTAGTAAGTGGCAAAATCAGGATGTGATCCTGTGTGTACTCACTCCACTTGTACTCTTTCTGCTGTTCTCCACTGACTGGCATGGCATGTTCCCTTTCAGGTGACATGCCTCCACACTCCAAGTACAAAGTACATATTTATGGATAGGAAAAAAATAGTGGAAATAACATATACAAATATGTGCAAAAGTATATATTAATACATTTTCTGTTTTTTAAATGAGATTCTAAAATTTTAATGTATCACAGATAATAACTTGGTCAGCAGTACAATTGGGCATTAAGCATAGCATTACTGAATCATTACTTTTGCTAGAACATAGGCTGACATGTCTTTTAAAACATGGCTTATAGTTGTCACCTGACTATGTTAAACCCTGAGATTCCTTACCATCTTGATGTTTCATACAAATTACTACTTTAATAATTCATATTAAACATTTCTAGAAATCAAAGCTCTTCAGCATACTCTTCTAAAAGATTATTTTATTCTAAGGGAATTTACTGATGTAGAAAGTGTTGACTTCTGTGCTAAACAAAAAAAAGAAAAAGGAAGAAATGAGACATGAAGGATAAAGAGAAAGATGGAAAGAGAATGTCAGTTAAAGGACATGAAAGGAAAGGAGGTCTAGGGAGGTAAAGAAAGACCACCCTCTAACTCTAGCCATTCGTCTCAGTTTCACCAGTCTGTATAATTCAATCCAAAATTAGAAAATGGAGATGCAACTTATATGTATGCAGTTGAAGTTATTAGCCATGTAGTTCCCCCTCCCGCGTGCACACACACACACATGTAATTAGGATGTCAGAATGCAGGTATGTCCAATCTGCATTTTGTATGGATACTGTAGAAGTTGCTTTAATGTTTCTGTTCTTTATGTTTATACTTCTGTATTTGATGAATATTTAATGATAAACCTAAAGTTTAAAAACATAACTTGCTTTCTGTTTTGTAGTCATTGTGAGTTGTATATTTTTATAATGTTAAATATGTGTCCAACACTTTCCAAGAATATTGATTAGAAATCTGAGATACACAGATATTATTTTAATTCTAAAAGGAGCAAAAAATTGTAAAAGCTGGTAACAATGTAAATCAGTTGCAGATCTCACCTTTTCAAGAAATGAAAAAACCAAAGCATTTTTATATTAAATCTTTTTAACAGCTATGAAAGCACAGAACAAAATTGGTCATTTAACCTATGTAATTATTATATATTTATATTCTTAGCTCTAGTGCTATTTTGAGAACAACCATCGTTTTCCTCTCAATTCAACAAATATTTATTCCTCACTAATGTTATAAAAGATGCTAATGTGAGGATTTGGGGTTTGGACTGCAGATCACATCTCCTCTTTTACAGTTTGAATCCATTCAGAATTAACGGTCCAGTTGTCAAGAAAACATTTCTATTTCAATTTCAGCGATGAAGAACGATACAGATACAGGGAATATGCAGAAAGAGGTTATGAGCGTCACAGAGCAAGTCGAGAGAAAGAAGAACGACATAGAGAAAGACGACACAGGGAAAAAGAGGAAACCAGACATAAGTCTTCTCGAAGGTTTGCTCTTTAATAAAATAGTGAGCCAACAGTATGGGAGAGATTTTGACTTACTACATTATCGCATTGGAAGAGGGGAAATTTTGGCCTATGAACCAGTCTTTCGTAAGTTATGAAACGAAGCAGTGCTTGGTTTCATTAAAGAAAAATTCAGGGCCTTGTCTCAAATTTTTTTAAAAAAATTAAACAAAATACCTATTGTTTGCCAAAAATCAACCCTTTACAGTATTTCCAGTTTTGAGTTAGTGCTTGTTTCTAATTTGTTACTGTATATTATAATATGCATTTCAGAAGCTGTATAGGCACTGGGAATCTGAGATAGTATCAGTGAAGATGGCCCTATAAAATAAATACAATCCCTGCATAAAAGTCACATAAAACTGATTATTCCCCACACTATATTGATGAGAAAATGCATTAGATTATTTTAAACCCAGTGTTATATTGAGAATTTCCTTAGAGTGATTGGATTTTTGTCACTGATTGTGTATTTAAACAGAACACACCTTTTTTATTTCAGTAATAGTAGACGTCGCCATGAAAGTGAAGAAGGAGATAGTCACAGGAGACACAAACACAAAAAATCTAAAAGAAGCAAAGAAGGAAAAGAAGCAGGCAGTGAGCCTGCCCCTGAACAGGAGAGCACCGAAGCTACACCTGCAGAATAGGCATGGTTTTGGCCTTTTGTGTATATTAGTACCAGAAGTAGATACTATAAATCTTGTTATTTTTCTGGATAATGTTTAAGAAATTTACCTTAAATCTTGTTCTGTTTGTTAGTATGAAAAGTTAACTTTTTTTCGAAAATAAAAGAGTGAATTTTTCATGTTAAGTTAAAAATCTTTGTCTTGTAATATTTCAAAAATAAAGACAGCAATGACTTTATATCCAAGAAAGGAATGTGAATGAGTCACTTAACAGGGACTCTAAAGAGAGCTGTGTTAGCTGTGTACATAAACAAATTATCTGAGAAAAGGTCAAGGTTCCACTTGGGCCACAGTTTTGTTAATCAAACAAACAAAACACCAGTCTCGTAAGAGGCTGCACCACAAAAGGCAACAAAGGGCCCCTCTAAGGCTTGAGACTAAAACTAGTCTTTATCGTTACTGCTGTGACACTCTTGCTTAGTATATTAAGAGACTTACACATTTTTGATATCACAACTTTTTGATAGCTTTTCAGTGTTCTAAATTTGGGTTCCTGGTGAAACCAAATGGGGTACACTTTCATATCCAAATTAATAAAACCTATAAGGCATTTGGGTGGGCTCTATGAAATAAATTACCCTTAGTGTAGTTTCTAGGAGGCACGTGTACAAACACTCTTCATTGTGGCACAAATTTAAATAGCCTCATGACCATGTCTATGAGCCAGGGTCAAGCTGGTTTGGCCTTGATGCATTTCCCAAGGCCCACTGGTGGAGCAGCGCAAGTTTTTATACAGTCGCTAACGATTGTGGAAAAAAGAGCTTTAGCCATTACTAAAACAAAACAAGTTTATAATTCTCTGAGCATTTTTAGGGATAGCCCTAGAACACATTTGTCAGTGATGGTAACAAATAACATGGTATTTGCAAGGATAAATTACTAGGATCTTTTAAATGGTAATAATACAAGTAATCTTAATTAGTATCACATACTAAAAGACAACTATAATTTCTGAAAAATATTTATTTCTTGTTTGATGAAAGCATTGTTTCTCAGCAATGCATTTAAAAAGATCTTTTAGCTGTAAATTAAAAATGGTCATAATGTACCCTTGGCAGATTTCAGCATATACCAAATTTTAAATTTAAATCAACTTGAATTCAGTGGGGTATACAAATCATTTTAGCTGTTTAGGGCTTTTTACTGAATAGAAAAAATATAAACAAAGTTGTAGAGTAATGAGAAATCCTCCACACTGAAAAAAAACTAGTAGTTTTAATATTTTTGGAATCATATTTTCTGAGGTGTAACTGACTTTCATTAGATCATACTTTTCCTGACATTTTAACAGTGTATTTACATATAAAAACTGACAAGATAAATACAGTGTTTCAACTTAGCCTATTTGTGATTTTTATGTTTTTCTCTGACCCATCATTGATTCTATAAAAAAGTGCCAGGCCAAGAAACAATAGTTAGAGTAATTCTTCCTTTAAGTTCTTTCAGCAGTCTTGCCAAGCAAGCATGTATCATTCCTGATGTACTTCTACCATTGACAGCAAGAAGAATATCACCACATCTAAAAAAAAAACCAAGATATGATTAGTATTTTAATTCATTGCTGAAGTTAATGCAAGTTTATCTTAGTGGTCCTAATTTTTGCTGCATCTGACCATTTTAATTATGTTGCTTTTAATTTAGATATTTCTTGCCTCTTATTTACATTCTCCAAACTCACTATCCACTCAGCTTGTGTTAGAAGGAATGCTAAAAGTATGGGGAGTTGTAGTATGGGACTAAGAATATGTGTAATTATTTTGGATTTCTCAGAAGTTGAATGCTACATAAATACTTTAACTCCCCACAAAGTATAATAAATACATGCCTTATCTCAAATGAGGCCAAGCTTTGGCATTTATTAAACAACATTTAATACAAGTTTTTTTGGTTAGTCATTATTTTATTACCTAATTCTTCCATCATTGTATGCTGGTGTTCCTTCAACAATGGATTTGATGAAAAAAGGTTTGTTTCCATTGTATTCTTCATAACCTCCTACAATGCAGAAGCCCAGACTTCCAGCTGTGTTTCTTCGTAATATAATGTCTTTACAGTTATACAAGCACCTGAAATAGAATGTAGTCAGTGTACATGCACATTTAAGTGTTACAGTTAAGGGAATACTTAACTGTGATTCATCCCCCATTCCTTTTGTTGGCATTTTTAATGGCTAAGTAGCACTGCATAGGTCCCACTCAAAATTGTATCGTACCTTGGTGACCTTTGTGCTGTTAGCTGGCTTTTTGTAATTGAACCTCTGTTTTCCATAATTTTGAATATCCTTAAAAAACTGACACCCCCTATTGTGTTCTGTTATACATCTACTGGGAACGATAATCATATTTTTAACTTAAGACAATGCTTGAATTTGTATTAGCAAAAAGTTGGATAAACCTAAATCCTTATTGGTGAACAAACATGGATGTCATATAATATTTACTTGATATAATTTTTAATGAAGGCAAAAATCCTTTGAATAATCTCAATGAAAGCAATTTAAACCTAATCCTAATAAATGAATTTGTATACTTTTTTTGACCTTGGAAAAATACCACTTTACACCCAGTTCTACATGTTTGGCAAGTCATAGAGAAGCATGCAGGCATAAAGTGAATGGAAACAGATACATTTAAAGATTATAAGAACAATTCATATAGGAGGAAAAATAAACTGCAGGAAACTGGATAGGAAGTTATAAAAGGAATGGGAGAAGGAAAGGCCCAGCTCTTCTGTAAATTAGTAGAATCCTCAACTAAAATAGCAAATGAGATTGAAGACATTTTCATTCACTGGCCCCTAATGAATCAGTGTTCATATAGGTACAGGCCAAGTGTTAACTATGTTACAGTTGCCATAGAAGTGTGTGTCAGGAGTTGAATTTTACTCTATATGACGTTGTTCACCACATTTGTAGCTGTAGTCCAGGAATTGTTTTGAAAGGAAATTGGCCTTTTCATGTTGCCAAAAATCAAGATATGGCTATTTTGTTTATATACCGTACCTTTAAAATATTAATTGCTTTTTAGAACCAATAAAAAGTCTTGTGAAATGTTAAGTGATAAAGTTGATCATTACATTTGTTACCAACCTTGTTAGTCAATGTGACATGACTTTTTTCATGATGATGTTTTCACTTGAAATAAAATGAGCTTTAGGGTTTGTTTGACAAATACCTTTAAGATGTATTGCTGAAATTCAACTCTAACCAGTTCTGAATCTGTTGTCATACATATACATCATAACAATTTCTTTTACTGAAATGATTGCTTAAAAGTATGAATTTCATTAAATTTCATATTTTGTAAAATATGTATCTGCTGCATTTCACAGTAAACCTTGATGTCAGTGGTAAATTCATTCTTTGGGAGCTGTGGTGTGTCAGATACACATTTTACATAATGGTTCACTGACTCCTCATGTACAAAGCAGGTAACTGACTATTCTGTAAATACCAAAGCATTAACATTCCCACCTGGGAGGATGTGTGCCCAATTTTTTGGAGAAAGGTAAGAATTAGATGATTGTTATCCAAGGTCATGATCAAATACCAGTTTTGACATTGCCCAGTTTGATATATAAATGAGTATACTCTCACTGAATATTTTATTTCATATGGAGAAGCTGTAAACATAACCATCTAAAACATTACATGTTCTAGTTCAAAGCTTTGAACCCAGTAAGTCACAGTGTGTCCATTTTCTAACCTCTTCATACTGGAGAGAACACCCTGCTTTGATCCTCTTTCTGCAGATGTTTAAACAAAACACAAAATCCCCTGCCCTCCTGAAGCATCCATTCAAGTTGATACCAGTGTTACTTGTTTTATTTCCTTAAAAAGTAAATGCTTTCTTTTATTAGTGGTGTGTATTTAACTTTATTGCAGCAGTGAGACCTCCTTATGTTAACCCATTGCAAAGTCAGACCTTGATCTGACTTTGTGGGCATTTTTTTCTTAAGTTGGGTTATTTTACTCCCCACTGGGAAATGGGCAGCTGTTTTTGATCAGTGACCTCAGATACTAGGTGGCTTTAAACTTTGAATGTAAATGTGGACTTCTTTCCTATTCTGCACTCATTCTCTTAATTTAGGCCTATCGAAAAAGATTCGGCATAGTATAAAGAGTTTGGTAGTTTTTCCCAATGAGAAAATTATGGTTACCTCAAGAACAAATTTAATGAAATGAGTTAATGAGTGTGGTGACTCATTTGATTTCCACTGAAATGAGTTAATGAGAATGGTGAAGTCTTGAGCTGCTCAAGAAGCTAAGTTTTTTCCTAAATTTTTATATATCCCCTTATACTACTAATTTAGTCAATACATATTTGAGAACACTGACTTTGAACTAAGTCTGCAGACTACAAAGAACACTAAGGCAGAGCCTCTTTCCTAAGAAAAACACTGTTTAGAAAATAAGTGCATCAGCCAAAGCCAGTTGAGATCTTGTTTCTTCCTGATTTAAATTATTGTAAATTTTTCATTGCTAAGTGGTGTTAGAATAGCAGAGGTTGGAAAGAGGTGGGATGTAGGATGTTTTGAGCTCTTTGTGAGAGCAGAAAATTGGAAATTGAATCTATAGAAACAGTCCTTTCACAAAATGTTGCTTTATTATTTTGCTAGCCCTGTGTTCAGAAAGGTTTAACTTCTTGGCCCCAATTTATATGTAACTATGACCATCAACTTAATAGATTCCAGTGAGTAATGTAGAGCCTCCTACTATGATTAACCTAGCATTTATTCCGTCTTCTGGATCAGGTACCTTTCAGTCTGCGGTGAAGGGACCACCTTCCCCCCCCGCCCCAGTTTATTGTAGACTAATACTTTGGTTAAATAAAAAATGAATTTCTAGAAAAATGAAATCTTTAACCCCAAATTGTGTTGTACATAACAAATATAAAATGTTATAATCAACATAAAAGGAAAAAGAATTATAAAAACTATGCATTGCTCATTTATTTATGGGAATTTAATATGGACAATCGCTGTTACACTCATAATTTTGCGTTCCTCAATTATTTTTCTAAAATCATGAGAGAAATGCTGAGTCCCCATATTAAATATCTATATGCATACTTTGAACAAACAGGTATAGCAATGTTTAATGTAAGTGAGGTTGCTTACTACAATAAGTTGACACTGCTACTTGCAGAGGATAAGGGATAGCTAAACCATTTTCTACTCACTATTAGCAGAAAAGACAGTGTCACATATATATGTTCAGGAGAACAGAAGATTTTAAAGCAATTTTAGTAAGCTCAGGCACGTGATAATTTAACTTCAAAATTTGTCTTTATTCCTCAATGATAGCCAATTACAACAATTTATACTATAAAGTTAGAGTCGAATTTAAATTTTATCTCAATGACATGAACTCTGAATTCATGAATTCTGTGTTGGTTTCTTCTGAAAATCAGAACATTCTATAAAATATGTAAGATGTTTGATAACTTTTTGCAGCTGTGCAATATCAAATGTATCACCTACTTCATTGATAATTGTTATCAAGTTACATCATAACAACTTATGGAAGCTATTCTTCCAAGCGTCTTTCATTTTGCCCTTTGATGTTATTGGCCATTGGAAAACATCTTGCATTTTTTTCCTTGCAGGAAATATTAAGCTCAGTAAAAATATTGAAGATAATCTGGCAAATAAACAAGTTTGGCTATCCAGTTTACATCTTTAAAAAGTTGGGACCAAACTGGCTTCCTATCTTGCAGAAAAAAATAAGGGTTTGCTCTATGGTTCAAACATTTTTGACAGAACTTCTCTTTACTCATTACTCAGCATGCAATAATAGTTCGTTATGATTGGCTCCCTTATTATCACATAATAAAGAGAATAAACTAGTAAACTAGTATCTAATGCACTAGCCTTTATGTAGCCAGAACTTTTACTATGTCACTAAACACATTATTTAGTTTGGCTGACATCACAGCAAAATTTTCTGAAGGAGCCACTGTATTAAGTTACATTCATTCTCCAGCAGCTTCTTTAATCTGCGGAGTCAGTACTCCAGAAAGTTTTACAATCAATGCAACCGCACCAGCAAAACATACCCCTACCTAAAACTTAAACTTCCAATTCACCAACAATGTAAACTTCCTTAGTTGTATATGGTTCAGAGCTAGTTGTGTTTATTGCCAAAGAACTTTTTAAAAATTCTGATATCATGTTTAAGTTGTGCATACACTAAAAAGATTTGCCTGTGTATTCAAGTTAAAATAAAAAATATGTTGCTGGCTTTTCTTGAAGTTGGTTTTCATATCATTAGTTATGAAACATAGTACCCTTTTTACCACAGATTCACCCAATGTTTCTAAGCACATTTTAGTTTTCACAAATACCTTGGCGATGTGTATATACATTTTTAATCTTACTTAAAATGCTACTTTATTATAGGAAGTCCACAAAGTATATAGTTTGTGCGTGGTATATTGGCATCTACTTCTGGTGACTTTTTAATTAAATACTCTTTCAAAAAATTATTTTGGCTTTTTGTTTGTAAGAGGCATTTATGATTCCATTGTTTTATTAGCCAACACCTCCACAAGTGGTTTTACTACTTCACCAACAATGACAGCTGCAAACCCAAGCTGCACAGAGGAGTAAAAGCAGCATAAACTTTTTGTCTTAAGAAAAAAAATCACATATTATTTGGAATCACTTCTATTGTACTGTTTTCAGAAAAAGTATGTCTGTCTTGTCCAGTGAAGCTTAACTCACCAACTGTAAATAGGCGACTTCTCTAATTTGGCCGGTAATGTTGAACTACATACTTAAAGCAGCTTTGATTAAAATGTAAATGATCGTAAAAATATGTTTAAAAAGAAACCTGACAGTCTCTCAGATTTTTATACATATTTTGGTGACAGCTAAGAAACCTTAAAATATAGGTTTTAATGTGGGGTCCTACTGTGCATGATGCAGTGATCCCCTACTGGGATGCAGATTGCACAACATAAAACACCTTGCAAGTTCAACAACATCCCCTTCAACAAGAGTTTACTGATTATATTTGAATGATGTAGCAATGTCGAATTGCTATAAAAGTTTCTAAACAATTTCTGTCCTTCTTGCAGACCAATAATACAGTTTGTGGATTAGCACTGGTCTATTGCCCATTGCTCTGAATAATTTTTAAAGAAGTAAAACATACAAAAGAAATATTACAGGTTTCTTTTAAAAGTTATTAAGGAAGAAAGCTTTAGACTATGATGCGCCTAAACAGGAGTATAGAATTAAAAATTCTTGGCCAGGCAAGGTGGCTCACACCTTTAATCCCAGCGCTTTGGGAGGCTGAGGCAGGCAGATCACTTGAGCCTAGGAGTTCCAGACTAGACTGACCAACATGGCAAAACCCTGTCTCTACCAAAAACACAAAAACTAGCCGGGTGCGGTGGCGGGCACCTGTAATCCCAGCTACATTGGGGGCTGAGACTGGAGGATGACTTGAGCCTGGGAGGTTGAGGCTGCAGTGAGCCAAGACTGTGCCACTGCACTTCAGCCTGGGCAATAGAGTGAGACCCTGTCTCAAAAAAGAAGGAAAAGGAAAGGGAAAGGGAAAGAGAGGGAAGGGAAGGGAGAAAGAAACGAAAAGAAAGAAGAAATAAAAACTAAAAATTCTCTCAGGTAAATGTGAGCATTTTTCTCATCCATATGGTGCTTATATCTATATCATTACCATGAGTTAACTATCCCCAAAGTCTCCTTTTCTAGTACTCCACTCTGATCCTCACCTCTCATGGACTCAGTGCCCCCTTCCAACAGATTTTTGACTCCATCTGGACTGGATGCCTACTTTTCCTAGATGGTTGGGAAAGACCTCTAAAGAGGTAACATTTAGTCCATGACCTGAATAACAAGAGGTAGCCAGAAAATGTGAAGCACCGAGTATTTCAAGCAGAGAGAGCCTGGACTTTTGAAATTTAATAGAAAACAGAATACTACAAGGGACTTATCACAAGAAGCAGCACTATAGGAGGATGAAATAATGTGTGCTTTCAGCTAACTGGTGACAGGGCCAGGTGTCTCATGAACCTAAGTCATGACAGAAAAGCAGTGAGTAAGGAAACCAGGACAAGATGTCCTGGGATCCACTCCCAGGCTTGTCTATGCTGTCCCTCCTGTGCTACAGTGTTTGAAACATGCAGGGAAAACACCTCCAGTTGTGTATTCTGTATTATTGAAAGTTACAGTTGACATTTCCTTGGCAAGTTTTCCTATTGTATTAATTCTAGGTGACAACTGAGCCTTAATAGTTTTAAAAGATTGAGCCAGTCAGTGCCCAAGGACATGGTGGCTATTCTTCAGTAAGTCAATCAGAGGAAAGATCCAGAATTTATTATTTTATAAAACAGAACTAGAGACCATAATAAGGGCATGGAAAACATTCCAAACTGAACTCCAAAGTAACACAATCATGAAGTTCAATGCTGCTACAAGGTCGCAGTGTCCAGCTTCACCTGGCAATACTGTGAGACCCCTGTTGGCTTCTTCCCCTAGACACTTCTCTCTCTACCCAGCCAGGTCCCTCTCTACTCTGATCTCTCAGACCTCTCCCCCAACCACAGGTTCTGGACACACAGTCCTTTTTGCTATTCCCGGACCATGCCACATTCACTCCCACCTGTGGGCTTTTGTTTAACTGCTCTGCCAGAATTCTCTGCTGTGCTTCCACTGCCAGCTACTTCCTGTTACTCAGGTCATGAACTAAATGTCATCTCTTTAGAGGTCTTTCCCAACCACCTAGACCAAAGTGGACATCCAGTCCAGATGGAATGAAAAGTCTTGCAAAGGAGATTTTGGGGTAGTAACTATGGGTAATGATACAGATAAGAACCAGGAGGACAAGAAAATCCCACAAAGAAACACAGCAAGAGAAGGTCTGTAACATGTCCTTCTCACGTAGGAAGTGCAGGTATTTGCTGGGGGGAAAGGGGTCGGTAGAGCTGCTGGAGGTTTAAGTTGCTCAGAGTATGTGGGACACTGCTGCTGTAGAGAATGACAGAAGACAGCTGATAAACAATGTCAAAGGATACGGGCGCGGCACTCTGGGCCCACCTGAAGGTGGTGACCACAGGTTTAAAGGGTATCTGTTGTTTGATTTTCCCCAGCAGTGTTCTGAGACTGAGTTGTAGGCTTGGAGAAAATGTACATAATTGGACAATCCAGGGGGTTGTAATTTTGCCAGATAGTCCAGAAGGGTGATGGAGTAAGAAAGTAGAAAATAATGACTCCAAAAAAAAAGAAAAAGATGGTTGATGCGGTTGTCCATGGACCCCAACAGCGCTGGGATGGAGGTGAAGACAAAAGGAAGAGGTTGAGGGAAAAGGTAAAGGGGTCTATGAACCCCGAAGGGTCTATGGACTAGATGGCAGAAGTCTGTATTCACAACATCTGACTTTATGATTTCAAAGGGGGAGTGGTTCTAGCAGATGACAAGTTTGGGTGGAGGCCATGGAAGAGGGTGACTGAAATACTGACTTTTTTAAAAACAGTGCCCTTCTCTGCCTTCCTGGCCCATGTGTCACCCTCTGCACTAAGGATTTACCCTTTCTTTTTTCTCTGAAAAGTTCCATCTGCATCCACTCCTTTACTGCTCAATATCTTCTTAAAACTTCTCCTGCTTAAGCCTCTGACTATACCCCCTTAGGCCAAATCTAGCGAATATTATTCTGTTCTTTCATTGGTGATTTCTTCTCAGTCTCCTTCAAGGGCTCTCCTTTCCTCAATCCTCTTCTCAATGGGCCCCAATATTTTACGGAGCCCCTACACCGTACTACCTACATATTGATCCTGCCCAAATCTATCTTTAAAAATAAAATATGTTTTAGCAGATATAGGGTCTCATTATGTTGCCCAGGCACTGGTCTCAAACTCCTGGGCTCAAGCGATTCTCCCACTTCAGCCTCCCAAAGTCCTAGGATTACAGGCATGAGCCACCGCACCCAGCCCCAAATCAATCTTTAGCTTATACTTTTCTCCAAAGTGTGGTTTCCAAAGGATGTGCCTTTCAGGGTGTCTGAAGGTAAAAAAACATTTTTGTAATAACACTAAGACATTAGTGGCCTTTTTTATTCTTGTTTTCTTATGAGCATACAGTGGCATTTTCCAGAGGCCACGTGATAGGTGATATAGCAACAGACGGAATGCGGGAGCAAATAAGAGCATCTAGTTATCTTCTCTTAAGCCAAACACTAAGAAACTTTGCAAAAAATGTAAAATAATGCCATTCCTCTGAGTTTTTTTAAAACATTTTCTCATAAAAGATGATTTATGCTAACATAAAATAGGTTTATTTTAAATGACAATAAATTTCTCAGATTAATTTATGATAGGGTAATTTTATTAGATATAACCTACATAAACAAAAGCTCTTTGGGATTATCAGTATCTTTTAAAAAATGTATAACAATCTTGAGACAAAAGGCTTTAGGAATTGCCGTCCCAGATATGTTTATTAAACTTGGACATCCCACTGGTATCTAAAACTCAACATGTCCAGAACAACAAATATATCTTCATTCTTCCTTAATATTGCAAAATAATTGCATTAATGGCTCTAATTCCTCACTCACTCTTGGTATCTATGTTCTTTATCACACAACTTTGCATGCCCTCCTACTCTGATTCTGGCCTCATCCATGAGCTCATCAGTCGAATGCTTGCCATGGCCAGTCAAACCCTAGACATGCAAGCATGACCAACCAAGATTAGCAGCCACCTAAATGCAGAGCAGAGTGCAAATGCATGAGTGAGCCAGCCAAGATCCATCAACTCTAGCCTGGATCAGCTGAACCCCACAGACTCGTGAGCAAAATATATTCTTATTGTCACATGCTATTGAGGTTTTGTGGTTGTTATGGAGCACAACTGTGAAAATAATTGGTATTCCTACTCCCCTATTTTGACTATATCCTCCAGCCAGATGAAGATATCATCATTTACTCCATTACTCCAACATCTTTTCTTTTCTTTTTTTTTCAGACAGAGTCTCACTCTGTCACCCAGGCTAGAGTGCAGTGGCATGATCTCGGCTCACTGCCTCTACCTACTGGGCTCAAGCAATTCTCCTGCCTCAACATCCTGAGTAGCTGTAACTACAGACATGCACCACCACTCCTGGCTAATTTTTTGTATTTTTAGTAGAGATAGGGATTCACCATGTTGGCCAGGTTGGTCTTGAACTCCTGAACTCAGGTGATCTGCCTGCCTTGGCTTCCCAAAGTGCTAAGATTATAGGAGTGATCCACCACACCTGGCCTCCAACAAATTTCTAAATTCCCAAACCAACCCAGTGAATGACAAAAGTCTGCTTCATTCAGACTCCTAAACTTGCTTTACAGTAGAGAGAAAACAAATTATATAGCTCACATTATTAAAGCCAAGTGTAGGCTTAGCATCCTCTTGAGGGTGCTCACAAAACTTCCATTGCATCACGGTAAAATCATAGACTCTAAGGCCAGAGAGCCTGGTTCAAATTTCAGCTCTGCCTATTAACTGGCCATGTAACCTTGGACAAGAGAACCACTCTGTGCTTTAGTTTTCTGCCTTTAACGTGAGGATGCCATTAGTACCAAAATCACAGAGTTGATGTGAGTTTTAAATGAGTGAGAAATGCAAAGAACACATAAAGCTCTCACAAAAATGCCTGACACATAGAAAGGGCTTTATAAGTATTAGCCACAGCTGCCTCTTTTATTATTACTGCATAATGTGAATGCACCTGATAGTGTCCCTGTCTTATAGTTAAAATATGAAAGCTCTTTGACTTTAAAAGGAGAAGACATGAGATCTGTGTCCTTGCTATTCAATATAAACAATCTTCATTAAGATGTTTTATGAGTTTCAGGAGAGTAAAAGGTTAAAATTCTTAGGCAAGAGGAGAAATGAGTTAATGTGTATTACTATCATACTAGTCCAGATGAGAGCATGTTTGGAAAGACTTCCAGATGTGGAATGTGGGCCCTGAGAGCCAACAAAGAATGAAGCAGAAAGCCTTCAGTGTTTCCTGAATCACTTCCAACTGAATGGCAGCTGATAATTTGTATAGCTGAGAGACAATGTCTGGAGCTGTTACCCAGGGGTCACTCTTGGCACACAATGCACACAACAATGCACATTTGCATTGTCCTTCATAGCCTACTTTTACTGTCTCCTCAATTAGTTCAGAACAAGCACAGCTTACCAATGCTACCCTCTTCATATATATTCTGTGTCGTACCACACTTAAGGACATAATTACAATGGATTTCCTGTTTCTAGACCTGCTGACATGTTATATCATTTTTCTTCATCGGTAGAGCACCTTAGCTAATTGGCTGGATCATACATTAGGGCAAAGAATTTCCTCGAAATTTGTTAAGTGAAAGGGAAAAATGTTTGGCCAAGTAGATTTGTAACTTGGAGGGAAATTTCTGTGGATTCAAAAATATCCATTTGCAGCTTAACTCTATGAATTCAAGTAACACGATTTTGCTGAGATACGACAAATGGCCTGAAATCCTTAGAGTGAATGATATTCATGCTAAATGGCTAGAGACATTTAAGCCAGTGGTATTGCATCAGTCAGGGAGAACTGGTGTCCTCGAGGCTCTGAGGAGTCGAGATTAGAGATGGGAGCAGATGCCTCCTCCCACGAAAACTGAAAGGGGCTCATACCCTGGGACTATCTGAAGCCTGATCTAGGGGCATGACCGATTATTGATGACTTCTGAGAAATACCAGGAGGACACACTTCTAGTTTCAAAATGGCAGAGTGAAGCCTGTGTTTCCTCTTCTGCTTTAAAACATTACTATAAAAGCAAGTAGGAGACTTGGAAACAGAAATACAAATTCCATCTTAAACAAAACGAAGTGTCACCATAGATGAGGGAGAGGTGCCAAAGGCAGTCAAAGAGGAAAAGATGGAAGAGAAGACACCCACAGCTGGAGAAGATAGACCAAGCCAGCAGAGCCTTGAGGTCTTAGCAAATGGCCACTCTGATGGGCAAAACACCCATTCTACCTGGGAACGCCAGACACAAGAGGGCTGGCTGCTAGCAGGCTTCCCTGGGCCCAGATTGGCAGAAAATAAAGGCATGGGTAAGCCAATGAGAATCCGAGATAACGCACAGGTATGGGCTGCAGTTGGCCAGTGTGTGAGTGGAGGAAGAGAGACTATGGATTGTGCCCAGCCAGGCTGGGCTTAGTCAGCTGGGGACAAATAAACACACTCATTGCCTGGTGCTATAAGGAGAAATTTCTACTATCTGGAATATGGCGCTGTTCTTTCCCCATGTTATAAACCTCCAGCAGATAGCACTCACCAGAAAAATGCTGCCACAGAAATGAAGTGCTACTATAGAAAATAAAATTTATAACCAACCATATTACTATGAATTTAAAATATTTCTGAAGCAACTGCTCTATGAACAAGAGCTCAATGCAGAGATAGGACTTCAAGGAAGATGAGACAACAGGAGACATGAGCCAATGGAACAGAATAAAAAAGTAGAAGAGAAAAATAAAAACACCACAGCAATGAAAGTGGTTGCAAAGGAACAGAAATAATATTGAAAACACAGTGAGCATTGAAGGACAGATGCAAATAAGCCGGGAAAACATGCAGCACTATTTACAATCGCAAAGACACAGAATCAACCTAAATGGCCATCAATGGTAGACTGGATAAAGGAAATGTGGTACGTATACACCATGGAATACTATGCAGTCATAAAGAAGAACAAGATCATGTCTTTTGTGGGAATATGGTTGGATCTGGAGGCCATTATCCTTAGCAAACTAACTCAGGAACAGAAAACCAAATATCTCATGTTCTCACTTACAAGTGGGAACTAAATGATAAGAACTCATGGACACAATGAGGGGGACAAGAGACACCAGGACCTACTTGAGGGTGGAGGATGGAAGGAGGAAGAGGATCGGAAAAAATAACTAATGAGTACTAGGCTTAGTACCTGGGTGCTGAACTCATCTGTATAACAAACCCCTGTGACATGAATTTACCTATATAACAAACCAGCACATGTACCCCTGAACCTAAAATAAAAATTAAAAGTCAAAAAAATAAAATGGAGAAAAAAGAGTTGAAAAGGATCCTAGAACATTAAATATATGAAATATAAAATATATCAAAGAAACAAATATCTAGAGTTCCTAAAAAGCAGCAACAAAATAATAGAAGTTATTTTGAACGTTAAGTAAAAAGACCAAGCCACATATGGAGGGAAAGAAATGACATGAGCCCCACACTTCACACCATTCAGTGCTACTTAGCAGTGATGCAATGCCTATGTAGTCCTATAGGAATGAAGTGTGATATAATAACATGATACCCAGGCAACCCGGTGCATGGCTGTTTAGATGTACCATAACGTATTTAACCAGTTCCTAATTGGCAGTGGATACGACGATGGTGCAATGCCTATCATGATACCCAAGAACATCAGATTTGTTTTTAAATAAAATGCATGGTCTATAGGAGTGTGTATGCTACCATTGTGTTTGTGTGTATGTGTGTACATATAAACACAGGCCGGGGGTGAGCAAATTACAGCCCAGCCCAGCCCAACACCTGGTTTTATAAGTAAAATTTTATTGGAATGAATGGAACACAGCCTTCCTCATTCATTCACATATTGCCTATGGCTGTCTCATACCACAAAAGCAGAAATGAGTAATTGCCACAGAGACTGTGTGGCCCTCAAAGCCTAAACTATCAGGCCCTTTTCAGAAAAAGCTTGCCAGCCTCTGACTTACAGTACACAAAAAATTGATAATGGTGATCACCTTTATTGAATGGATCTGAAGGGAAGGAGACTTACTTTTTGTTCTCTTTATACTCTTTGGTGCACTTTGAATTTTCTACCATGTTTATTCTATTACTATAGGGAGAGGATGGAATGAAAGAAACTAGGAATCTCCAGGGTTCCGAAAAGCAGTGCTGTCTATGCCAAGATATCATGCTTCCTTACCACTGTCCATTTAGAGGAAATGAGCAAAGTGCAGATTCTACTTCTTCTTCTTCTTCTTCTTTTTTTTTTTTTTTTTCAGACAGAGTCTCACTCTGTCACCCAGGTTGGAGTGCAGTGGCACAATCTCAGCTCACTGCAACCTCTGGCTCCTGGCTTCAAGCAATTCTCATGCCTCAGCCTCCTGAGGAGCTGGGACTACAGGCGTGTGCCACCATGCCTGGTTAATTTTTTGAATTTTTAGTAGAGACAGGGTATTGCCATGTTGGCCAGGTTGGTCTCGAACTCTTGGTCTCAACTGATCCATCCACCTCAGCCTCCCAAACTGCTGGGATTATAGGCATGAGCCACCATACCCAGCCCAGACTCTACTTCTAGCAAAAGCAGAGAAGCACCACGCCCAAGGGCAAATGACAAAAGGTAGAGGGGAAGAAAGACATTCACTTGGTTGTATTTGGAGCAAAAAGCACCTCACATTATCCTCTCTTACATAAATGAATAATGAGGGACTTTGATTCTATGACAGAATAGCTTTCAAACACAAAAAAACAAAACGATTTTAATAGATCCTAGTTTCAGAAAGATTTTTAAAAATAAAACTTTAAAGTAATACTCTCTACTTTCACGCAGGCTCAGTTCTAAAATGTCCAAAGGGTTTTAAACTGACTCAATGCTCAGATTTTAACTGTTTAAGGACTTTTGAAAATGTACTGCTTTAGAAAACAATTTATCAACTAGTGAAGGCTCAAAAAGCAATCTAGTTCATTTTGCATTTGAGGCAGGGTTTTGTTTTTCTTAAAAAACTCATTTGAAATGTAAAAAGAGAGAGAGAATTATCCCCACCCTCAAGAAAAATGTACTAAAACTAAATATATCACTTTCATTTTTCCATATTTAGTTCTACGCTAGTATCTCTTCAGTGATGCTAATATGTAGCATTATTCACACATTGGAATTAACAAGATGATCATCTGAAGGCCAATAGTTTATGCTCTAATGCAGGTGAGCAAACACGAACTTGTCTGTTCTTTGAATAGTTCTGTATCTAGCCATTTCGTAAGGCTAACCCCAAATTCTTCCTTGAAGTAATTAAGCGAGACAAGTAAATGACAATCCAGCTACTTCCTGAAGTTTTACACAAGAACTTCTCAGGAGCAGGCACTAAGGAGAGACGATCTAAGAAATGTCTCCAAATCAAAGGTACTTAAACATCTTAGCAAAGGCAAAGTGTTCTGGGGCATGGTTTTATGTGCAGCCAAGGCCACTCAAAAGACAAAACTGGCCGGACATGGTGGCTCACACCTGTAATCCCAGCACTTTGCGAGGCCGAGGCAGGCAGATTGCTTGAGGTCAGGAGTTTGAGAGCAGCCTGGGCAACGTGGTGAAACCCCATCCCTATTAAAAATACAAAAATGAGCTGGGTGTGGTGGTGTGTGCCTATAATCCCAGCTACTCGGGGAGGCTGAGGCAGGAGAATCGTTTGAACCCAGGAGGCTTAGGTTGCAGTGAGCCGAGATCGCACCACGGCACTGTAGCCTGGGTGACAGAGTAAGACTCTATATAAAAATGAAATGAAATAAGATAAAGCCACAGAAGGCAGTCAGCCTCTCTGCAAGGTCCCAGGGCTGCCACTAGCAGATTAGGCAAAGGTGAACCTTCTCGTAGGTGGTGCAGCTCAGCTCCAGGGGGTGTAAACACAGGCTGGGTCTCTGCCCCCTCTGTGGAGCTCCATGCTGCATGAACAACCTACACAGCTGTACGTGGCAGTCCTGGGAGCTCCTCAACCTGAACGCCAAACGGTGTTTCCACATTCAGGCTTTCATCCTTGCCCCAGAATGCCCGCATGCATTTTCAGTTACAAATGGGAAGAGAGAATTATTTCACAGTCCCACCACCAAGACTGGGTCTCATTAAGATTCTAGTGCCATGAATCAGCCCTAGAGAGTGAAAGAGTGGTTTAAGAAATGTAATCATTTCCTCCCACACCCCTACAGGGATGTTGCGTTGGGACTTACCGTGGTAATTCCAGCCACATGACCCAGGATGGGGACCAGTCACTGGGTGGGGCCATGTTGTGGTTGGAGTCCAGTGCTGCTGGGCTGCTGCAGTCTTCCTGGGGCTCATACTCCTTAACTTCCAAAGCTTTGAGTACTATCGAGGACGATGTTCTTTTCAATAATGCCACTGCCTCACTCCGGCTAACCTCTGTCAGTTCGACCCCATCCACATTCAACAAAATGTCACCTGATGGCCAGAGAAGCAGAAGCTATCTTGAGTGAGAGCACAAACATGACTTCTGCTTCAAGTGCAAGGGGGTAGGGGCTGATGGGATGCAGACATGCAGAGGGTAAAGGTTTTCTTTGTTAACGGGAGGCTGGGTGCCCACAAAGCACATGGTAAAGTGTGTGCATTCCAAGGTGCCGTTAAGACTTGTTTGGGGTTTTCTAAAGCACACCTATTGGTGTTTGGCTCTTGCTGAAGGAAGGAAGGAAGGAAGGAAGGAAGAGAGAGAGGAAAATTAGTCTTGTTCACTATTTAATCAAAGAAAACCTACTTTTTCACTCTTTTGTTTCTTGTGTTTAGCATAAAGTAGGAGGATTTGGCAAAAGCTCCAGCATTTGCACAGAGCCAGGCATGTAGTAGGCATCCAGTAAATATGGATTGAATGAAAAGAAACTACCCATGAGAGTGTCTGGCAGAGGAGTCGTGGAGCTGCACTTTTTTTTTTTTTTGAAGTGGAGTCTCGCTGTCTTGCCCAGGCTGGAGTGCAGCGGCCGGATCTCAGCTCACTGCAAGCTCCGCCTCCTGGGTTCACACCATTCTCCTGCCTCAGCCTCCCGAGTAGGTGGGACTATAGGCGCCCGCCACCTCACCCGGCTAGTTTTTTGTATTTTTTAGTAGAGACGGGGTTTCACTGTGTTAGCCAGGATGATCTCGATCTCCTGACCTCATGATCCGCCCGTCTCGGCCTCCCAAAGTGCTGGGATTACAGGCGTGAGCCACTGCGCCCGGCCAGAGCTGCACTCTTAAAGAAGCAGAAAGAACAACATTTTCATTGCCAAGGTGAAAATAGCTACTACTGATTAAGCACCTACAATGTGCAAGATCATTTCCATACAGATCATATAATCCTCTAGCTCATGTTCTGTTAAGAAGTCATTTGTTAACAAGCCACTTTGTTTGGCCTCATCATTCTCCACCCAGGTGTTTTGCAGAAAAGAGAAATTAAAACATACATCTCTCCTATTTCCATTTTCTATTCTTTTATCTTCATCCTGTTTCTTTCTGTCCTCTTTTGCTTATCTTTCTTAGACAGAATAACCACAGCAAGAGCAAAAAAGATAGGAGGAGAAAAAAGAGAAGGGCCCTGAGTCCTTTCTGACCCAAAAGAAGCATCTTTCAGCCAGCTGACTAAATCTCTTAATATACCATCCCCCTGTGGCTCCTCAGGCTCAGCAACTGTACTTGGGAAACTTCAATATATCTCTTGAATCTGGACTTTTAAATGGCATAAATCCTCATCCATCCGAGCTACCCTCTTGTATGAACTGACAATATTATTAAGGATACATATTTGTAGAGGCAAATTTGATATCACCTTCCTTTATTTATTCAAAGTAGCCCAGAACATATGAGCTTAAAGTAGTGAAATACTTTTCACCCTGGGAAAGTATCTAGCATGATACTTTCACTTAATGAGTATTCATGGAATCAAATCTATCAAATGAGTTTTTCTATCTAACTCACATAATGGAATAATTCATGAATTAGTTTCACCACTGGATCAACCCACCAAAGAACCATGTAGAATGAATGGAACTAAATTATGCCATTTAATAGAGGTAACTTGCTCATAACTTTAGCAGTTCTCTATTAATTCCTGGAACTGTTTGGAGATTCCAGCTTTACTTGCAGGCAAGTTGGCCTGCAACTAAGAAGAGTGGAACCTGGTCTAGTATCTATACTCAAACCAGTCAAGGGCAATGGGTAACAAAAGTCCTGGCTGATCACTCCCACATTCTCTCATTAATTTTGAAAATAGTCACCTAACACAACAAGCTACTAATTTCTCATAATACTCTGCCACCCCAGTGCCTTTAACATCCCTTTACTTTTTACCTGTTTTTATTCTTCCATCTCTGCTTATGACTCCTCCGGGCTCAACACTGATGACATAGATAGGCAAATCCCATTCTCTATGTGATGCTCCCCCTGCGACGGTCATGCCGAGAGATTCGCCGGGGTCTTTTTGGATATTTACCACCTTCTCATGACAAGTAATTTTAGGATGGAGGGGCTGAAAGCACAGACAGAAAAACATGGCACATGAATTTACAACTCTGGTAGTTTTTGAATGTAGAAAATGCAAAGTGGGTTTCCGTTTTCTAAATGCAAAAACTACCAAAACTGCATAAATTATGAAAAGTGCATAAATACAATGGTGGTTCTTGAAATCACAGAGAAAGACACGTGGAAAGAACCCTCAACTTATTCACCCCAACCATAATAGGGTTACATTGTCCCAAATTCTATAGGTTAACTCAGATAAAGTTTACATTTCAAAAGGAAAGAGTAAAAATGGAGGAAGGAACAGATTAGAGACCATTAGAAAAATACATTTCTAAAATATTTTTGGTGGAGACAAAGCCTTGCTTTATTGCTCAGGCTGGTCTCGAACTCCTGGCTCCAAGTGCCTTGGCCTCCCAAAGTGCTGGGATTACAAGCATGAGCCACTGCGTCTGGCCATGGAAGAATCTTAAGTACACAGACTGCACTCAAAATTTCGCAAGTGAGTCATTTATTCCTGATAGTAGTGAGTCAGCATTTCAGAAACACTGTCATTTATGAGTATCAGAAACTTTTCTAAGTTAAAAAAAGTAACCACATTTTATAGAGTCTTCTTTCACACCTGCTCAGTACTTACCAGACAGCCTTGCCTGCGGTGAGCAAGCGATGTTTAGTTGTGCACTGAGGGGCTGGATGCAATGGCTGAAATACCACAAATACGACATGTATGCATGTGTTCTGTGTCTCATGAACCAATGTTCATGACCATTTCCTTTCTCAACCAGAAAGAGACCAATGTCAGCAATGGGAAAAAAAAAAAAAAGAAATAATCTGTGAAAGCTTCATACCCGGGGTTACCTGACTTTGGCTGGAGAGGAGGATAGTTATGTATGATAGAGATGACTTTTCTATCTATCTTTTCTCTCCATTCTCCTCACCCTACTTTGGACACCTTAAAATGTTCCTTGATGTTTAAAAACATAATTTATGATAAAATAGTTTAAGCTAATTAAAAACACGATGGGTACCTGAGTATTTCTCAAACTATAAGACGTATTTCTATTTTAGAATATTTGCTTTGGATATTTAGAATAAAACATTTTAGACAAGTAACAAAGCATAAAGAATAACAGAATGACCTACCCATGTACCTCAAAACCCTACATCAGAAATAAACATTCCATGTGCACTTAGTCCCTCTGTCACTCTTTCTGCTCATAGTCCTTTCCTCCCCACAGAGGGAAACCATGCAAAATTTGATGCCTATCATTCCTTGACTTTTTTAATTGGCTAAAAGTTTTCTGTCCCACAAATCCTGCTTTGTCTTCTTTGGTATTTCTTTGAATTGTTTAAGCTCTTATTTTTAAAAAGCTACCTAGTTTCCTAAACCAAACAAAATTTTAGTAAGAATATAAAAATTGAAATCATCAAAGAATCATATATGTCTTAGTTTTATTTTAAATATGTTACTTTTTTGTGAGGATATTTCAGAAGGCAGATAGAATATAAGTTAAAATGGAAATAATTACAATTCCCACTAAGTCAATTTGTATGTTTCCAGGAATTAAGACACATGACAGAGGGTTGCAGCAGAAATGTGATCAGATCCTCCCAGCTCTTTCATGAGGAGGAGGTGGAAGGAATTATAAAACCACAGTGCAGATGGAGGCTACCTTCTCCATAATTTGATGACTTAGAATATGACATATTCTAGTTAATTCAACTAAAATTAGTTAATTGGATAAAAACTTCAATTAAGTTAATAAACTAGTTTTCCATTAATAAAGATGATCAGTTAAATTTAAATATTAAGCATTTACTAGCAAAAAGACATCAGGGAGTCTCCTTATCCGTAAAATGTTTTAGTGGAATATATTTGGTCTGTCTAGACTCCTTATTGTAAATAAACATGTAATTTATGGATTTATGAGGCTTGGCTGGCTGGAGAACCCGGAAGGGTATATAACCTTGTAGGCTCTGTAATTAACACAGCATACAGCAGAGACGTTCCAAAATAAAAAAATTTGATATTGTTTCTCTATGTATTACTCAAAAACTCAATTTGTAAGCTATTCCAACCAACATATAGATTGACGTGGAAAGAAAAGGGCATTCCCTACTCTCTGTTGCAAGAAGAATGAGCTACCGTTAAGAATTTTTTTTAGTTACAAGTGATGCCATGAAACCAGAACTCAGGAGAAATGACTGAAAGAAGCTCATTAGCATCACAACAGGATGCCAAGCTAAAGTCATAGGACGCTTAATTTGGACTAAACAAGGTTTGTGTTGCTTAAACACGCATCTAAATGAAGAGGTTAAGGCATTGCATCTAACAGATGCCACAGAGAGAAGTACAAATTGGGCTGCGTCACTTCATTTAAAGAGAGGCTGCAAACTGGTGGCCTGAAGAAGGAATTCCACCCACAGATCCGCAGTGTTTTAGAGTTTTCTGGATTGAATGCCATATAACATGTGCTCTCTGGTTTGCCCCAATCCCCAACACTCCCTAATGTTACATGAGCTGCAAGTGTTTAAATTATCTTCCTGGGCCCTTCAGCAAACACAAACAAAAACTAAAAGTAGCCGGGAAATCATTGATTTCTAGGCAGACCAAAAAATTCAAAAGCCAGAAACCAAGCGAAGTGTTTGCTTCATTTCAAAGTGAATAAAATACAGTCCTTAAAAAAGATGACTCTTGGTAAAAACATGACATGTATTTGGCTTAGGCTAGAAATCAGGTTCCTGTATGAGGTCTGCATGATCAGGTTTCAAAACCCTCCTGCACTTTCCTCTCTCCTGCTTGGATGGGAGACACCTGTTATCTCTTCAAGTCTTAAATATGGGACTTTGGGCTTTTAGTTTTACAAGTCAAAGTGTCTGTTTAAGTAAAAAAGTCCTGAGATGACACTTAGAAATGTTAAAGCAAGCAGCCTTCCCAAGAAATAGCTCCTTGCAGGAGCAGCGGAACTGCCCTAGAGGCCTCACCTTGGGAGTGTTGCTCCTCTCCCCTGGCCCTGGGGACCAGCTGCCATTGCTGTTCCAGCTGGCTTCCTGAAAGATGTCAGGGCTCCGCCGAACCTGGCGGGACACGATGAGGTGAACACGTCTTTCACTGGCCTGGGCAAGAAGACACAGGTATTAGCCACTGTCAGTTTCCATCCACTGCATCCAGCACCAGGGGCTTACAAAGACATCACTTTGATTATACCATTTTTTTTTTATGGCAAAACATGGTTTCTAGTTTGTGGTGTTTTTTTGTTAAGATTTACCCATCTTGTAATTTGGCAACAGCATGAGAGCTCTTTCCTTTATCCTTAAACCAGGTAGTGAACGTTGCTCAAAGGGAAAATCTAAGGAAGGTTTGGTTCCTTCCAGTCTTTGAAAAGGCATCATTAGATATTGCTAATTCGTTTTTAATTAATGGTTCTACCACACACAAGCCATGTCCTAAGTTCTTCCTAGAAAGAATTAGGTTCACAGTGTAAAGTAGCAGCCCAAAGCAAAGGTCTGAGATCAATGGTACACAGTAAAGAAAAAGAGATAGAGTTAATGGCAGTAACCTGCCACTATAGGAAGAGAAATCCTGAGTCTGACACTTGCAAATATTTGGGCATAGGAAAGGTTTAGCACTTTAGAAATATGGGGATGACTTCATACATTAATATGTACAGCCTAATCAAAATTCTTTACCTTCAATTCACAATCACAAAGACATGGAATCAACTTAAGTGCCCATCAACTGATGGGTGGATAAAGAAAACATGGTATGTATATACCATGGAATACTACTCAGCCACAAAAAAGGATGAAATGTCTTTTGCAGCAACTTGGATGGAACTGGAGGCCATTATTTAAAGTGAAGTAACACAGGAATGGAAAATCAAATACTGCATGTTCTGACTTGTAAGTGGGAGCTAATCTCTGGGTATGCAGAGGCATACAGAGTAATATAATGGACTTTGGAGACTCAGAAAAGGGGAGGGTGAATGGGGTGAGGGATGAAAAACTGCCTATTGGGTACAGTGTACACTATTCAGGTGACAGGTGCACTAAAATCTCAGACTTCACCACCACACAATGCATCCATGTAACCAAAAACCACGCATATCCCTAACGCTATTGAAATACAAAATGTTTAAAAGACTGCAAAAGAGTAATTTGCCTTGATTCTTTATTTCTTATGGAACTACCACTTACTCTGACTGCTAATTCTCTCTGCTATGTACATCGATATTTGGACAGGCATTCAGAATAGCAAATATAGTACTTATTGGAAAGGTCTACTCCACATGATTGATACGGTTTGACTGTGTCCCCAGTCAAACCTCACCTTGAATCATCACTCCCATAATTCCCATATGTCATCGGAGCGACCTGGCAGGAGGTAATTGATTCATGGGGGTGGGTCCTTCCCATGCTGCTCTAGTGATAGTAAGTCTCATGAGATCTGATGATTTTATAAATGGGAGTTCCCCTGCACAAGCTCTCATGTCTGCCACCATGTAAGATATCCCTTTGCTCTTCCCTCCTCTTCCACCATGATTGTGAGGCCTCCCCAGATATGTAAAACTGTGAGTTCATTAAACCTTTATAAATTACCCACTCTCAGGTATGTCTTTATTAGCAGCACGAGAACAGACTAATACAATTATACATTTACAATTTGTCTTTCTGCCACAGATTAGCTTCACATGTGTCGGGTAGTATGGGTCATTATTCCAGAATTGCTGACCATTGAGATTTCAGAGCTGCAGGTCATTCAGACTGAATCTTAGACCTATGAAACTCATATAAATGGAGCTCTCTGGTGGCCTATGCTGAAGTAGCCAGCTGACCTCATTTATCTCTTTAGTAAAAGCTGAAAATGAATGAGATATGGAAGATTTGATTAGAAAGGTTCCCAAGACAGACCTGGTTTAGGGACAAGGGAGATGGAAGAGAGAGGAGTAAGGTTTGGTGGTTTCTGTCTTCATTCCATCCCTTGCCCACTCACCACCACAGCAGAGAAGAGGCAGTGACCTGCCAGCCTTCTTCCTATACAGGTATGGTTATTGTGCTAGGGGAGAAAGTCAGGTCATGAAAGGAGGGCATTGAAATTCCATGCTCTTTTCCATTGACTCAGACAATGGGGGTGGAGATATTTGCTTCCTGTGTGCTATGGTCTGCACATGTTTCCTCAAAATTCAGATGTTAAAATCCTAATCCACAACATGGTGGCATTTGGAGGTAGGGCCTTTGGGAGGTGATTTGGTCATGAAGGCAGGTCCCTCCTAAGGGGATTAGTGCCCTTATGAAAGGGGCTGGACGAAGTTTGTTTGCCCCTCTACCATGTAAGGATAAAGTGAGATGGTGCCATCTGTGAGGAAGTAGCCATCCCCAGACACCAAACCTGCTGGTGTCTTGATCTTTGACTTCTTGACCTCCAGAACTGTGAGAAATAAATTTATGTTGTTTATAAGCCACCTAGGATAGTGTGTTTTGTTACAGCATCATGATGGACTAAGACACTGCCTTTTCTGCATCTTCCTTCCCAGAGCACACAACTCACTCTCAGGAACTAGGACCTTGTTTTAAAAATCTCAAGTAAACACACTTTGGGAGGCTGAAGCGGGCAGATCACTTAAGGTCAGGAGTCCAAGACCAGCCTGGCCAACATGGTGAAACTCCTTCTCTACTAAAATACAAGAATCAGCCAATCATGGTGGCAGGCACCTGTAATCCCAGCTATTTGGGAGGTTGCAGCAGGAGAACTGCTTGAACCCAGAGGGTGGAGGTTGCAGTGAGCCGAGATTGTGGCACTGCACTCGCGCCTGGGTGACAAAGCAAGACTCTGTCCCCCCCACCAAAAAAAAAAATTCTTAAGTAAAAACCACCAACTAGTGAAACCATATTCCTATGGTTGTCTGACACTAACCAGTCCAAATCTTCACGACTTTGCGTTCTTATAACACTTCTTCTCAGGGCTCTCTTGAAACTTAGGGGTCATGATTTGGGTGGCTATAAATTAAATGAACTTTTAGGGACAACTGCCTGGGTACAGTAAGAGTGTCTATTGTAACATCAAAATGGATGATCAGCCAGGTGAGTTGACTTATTTCACAAAAATTAGAAAATCCATCTGAAAAGGGCCCAAAAAAGAAGTTGGAGTCCTCTGCTCCATGCCCTTCACACAAACCCCGGCCATCACTTCTGATCTCCCCAGCCAAGGCTAATGTGCCCTTCCTTTGTTCACCTATCTTGAATTCCCTGGTGTTTCTCATCACATATAAAGCTTGTGTCTGAACATAAGAAAAATAAAAAGCCCAGGAAACAATTGTGAAGAAAGCTGACATGAAGAACGATGGAATTAGCCAACTAAATCCAATTCTTGGAAGAGTATTTTGTAAGAGCTGTGTCTTTCTTTGTACTGTAAGCCTCCCTTCTTCTAAATAAGATTATCTTTGGGAACTCTCTAAAGCAAAACTTACTAAAAGAGAAGAAGTGGTGAACATTCAGGTCAAAACCCCAATTACTGAGCTTGAATTTGCTCTCTTTGGGGAAACTCTGATGTTTTGAAGGATCCCAGCAGTGTGTCCGTAGGCCTGCAAATTGCATCACGTTCATTTTGGACGAGGAGCAGCCACATGATCTAAGCACCTCAAAAGAACTTAGAAACTTTTAGACTTACACATCGAATCAACTTGCCAGGCAAAATCCAAATTGCCGAGGAGAAGCCTGCAAGAACTATTTAATTCACATTTTCAAGGACAAATTTCTCACTGGATTTTCAAATGCTGGCTTTGGTATTAAGTTGTTGGCAGGAATAACACTACAATAAATAACTCTGGTATCAATTTACTTGGAAAGAAATTCTCTGCAAGACTGGATCTGTGGCTCTTACCAACCACCTTGTAAACTCACAGGAAGACTTTGTTTGATGCACTTTTGTGGTGTTTGAAGATATAAGGTGGAAAATGGGCTAATATGCTTGTCCTGGCTTTAACTCCTATCAGGAGCTGGATTCAGTGTAAAGAAACATCCCCTAGCACTACAGAATCTTTCTTTCCACTGGTATGAATGTGGTGTGAGTGTGAGGAGGGGGAGTATGGGGGAGACACAGAAAGACTGAATGAGAAAATGGCAGAAACTTGTTTATTTCACACCTACATGATATGTGCCAAGAAAGTGGATACAGCAGATCTGTCATTCCAGCAAGCAAAGAATAGCTTGCTGCAAGAAAGAGGTAAGACAGCTTCTCTCTTGCATCTCTTGGGATGTGCAATTTGGGCAAAAGGATGGTTTAACAACGGTGGCTACCTTAATTAGAAGGCGTGACTTAAAGTTTCCTCTCCTCTCTCCCTTAAGAATCCTAGATTGTGATCTAGGCAAATTCGGGACACACTGGTTACAACCTGCATAGCTTGACTGCTGTACCATATTCTTTCTCTCCCAAGAGTGCAAGCATTAGACTCCCTCTCTCTTTTCCGCCCTGGGCCAGTTCCCTCCTTAGGAAACTTGGTGGTCCTCCGCTCCTGGGAGGGCACCATATTGATGCCAAACTTAATGAAGACACCCAATCGGCAGAGTGCACTACCGCCCAGAGCTCCTGGGCTCAAACGACCCTCCAGCCTCAGCATCTGGAGTAGCTGGGGCTACTTCACCCGGCATCCCTCTCTCTTTCTACAGGCAAAGAGGAAGGGGTTCTGATGCCATCCATATTCTCCCCTGTGGACTTTAGTTTGTTGGCAGCCTCCTGACAAGCACTCTGTCCCCAAGGCTGATCTATGCCTACCCTGGGCCAGACACCACACTGGGAACCTTGAGGACATGGTTCCTGCCCTCCTGGATTGTTTCCTACTGCAGGGATAGTCAGATGGGAGTGCCATGAAAGAGAAATAGCAAATATACTTAAGGGTTTCCAGAGGTGGGACCGATTACTTCTGGCTGAGGAAATAGGAACCGTCTAATATTCAGAAAAAAAAGAGGGTTAAAACCAAGTAGCATTTGTATGGAAGGACTTGCTTTCTGTCGTTTTGTTTAACGACTGCTTTTCTCTGTTGAGATTTGACTCAAAACTGCCAGTCATATTTATATGATGGAACTAAGCATTTTGCAGAGCTGTACACTGGAGCACAGGGCATCTTTCTACTTTCTTGGCATTGCATGAATCCATACAGTGGCTAAGAGAAGAAAAACATAGTCCAGAAGCCTCATTTATATGTACCCATCTTTAAATAACAAAGCCTATCTCTTATAGCTGGAAGGAGTCTGGGAGCATTGCACTGTGATCTCTTGCTGATCAAGCATCTTCCTTTGTGTTCAGCCTGCAATTGACTCTTTCCCTTCCAAAATCCACTATGGCTGATGAAAACTGCTCACACTATCAGGGTGTAACATAGATTTGCAACTTCCCAGAACAGAGAGATGGGAGCCAAACATGCCACCACACAAGGAGCAGCATTTTGTAGAGCTGTACACTGGAGCACAGGGCATCTTTCTACTGCCTTGGCATTGTGTGGGTCCATACAGTGACTATGAGAGCCAGTGATAACGTACAGGGAGAGCAAGAACTGGTCAAGTACCTGTTCTCATCCAGACAAAGGCTTCACCTGCTCATTGGCAGAGAAGGATTGGAGTTAAGCCAAATGCATGACAACATTTGCTGCCTTTTTGACATATAGGTATATGCTTAAGTAAAATGTATAATAAACTATATAAAATGCACTGGGTTCATTTGTTATTGTGCTTCTCGTATGAGTTTTATAAAGTTTCAAGTTAAGAAAGTTAAGAGTTGCCACCCTCTCCCCACAATGCCCCAGGGTATTATTCTATACACACACTTGAAAGGAGACTCTAAACCCACTGCTGGGCATCAGGACTGTGTTGTTCAGAGTAGGCAGACCATGTACATAGCTCCCTTTATAGAATAGCCTTGGTCCACAGGAGACTCATGCTTGATTGTGTGGGCCCCTTGTTACAGAGACAAGTGAGAGCTGTAATGCGACTGATAACTATATAAGCTACTTAAAGAGTTCCTCCTCGAGAGAGGGCGGGGGAGCAAGATGGCTGAATAGGAACAGCTCCAGTCTCCAACTCCCAGCACGAACGACACAGAAGACCGGTGATTTCTGCATCTTCAACTGAGGTACTGGGTTCATCTCACTAGGGAGTGCCAGACAATCGGTGCTGGTCAGCTGTTGCAGCCCGACCAGGGAGAGCTGAAGCAGGGCAAGGCATCACCTCACCTGGTAAGTGCAAGGGGGAAGGGAATCCCTTTTCCTAGCCAGGGGAACTGAGACACACAACACCTGGAAAATCGGGTAACTCTCACCCCAATACTGCGCTTTAAGCAAACGGGCACACCAGGAGATTATATCCCAAACCTGGCCGGGAGGGTCCCACGCCCACGGAGCCTCCCTCACTGCTAGCACAGCAGTCTGCGATCTAACCTCAAGGCAGCAGCGAGGCTGGGGGAGGGGCGCCCGCCATTGCTGAGGCTTAAGTAGGTAAACAAAGCCGCTGGGAAGCTCGAACTGGGTGGAGCTCACAGCAGCTCAAGGAAACCTGCCTGTCTCTGTAGACTCCACCTCTGGGGACAGGGCACAGCTAAACAACAGCAGCAACAACAACAACAAAAAAGCAGCAGAAACCTCTGCAGACGCAAACGACTCTGTCTAACAGCTTTGAAGAGAGCAGTGGATCTCCCAACACAGAGGTTGAGATCTGAGAAGGGACAGACTGCCTGCTCAAGTGGGTCCCTGACCCCTGAGTAGCCTAATTGGGAGACATCCCCCACTAGGGGCAGTCTGACACCCCACACCTCACAGGGTGGAGTACACCCCTGAGAGGAAGCTTCCAAAGTAAGAATCAGACAGCTACACTCGCTGTTCACCAATATTCTATCTTCTGCAGCCTCTGCTGCTGATACCCAGGCAAACAGGATCTGGAATGGACCTCAAGCAATCTCCAACAGACCTATAGCTGATGGTCCTGACTGTTAGAAGGAAAACTATCAAACAGGAAGGACACCTACACCAAAACCCCATCAGTACGTCACCATCATCAAAGACCAGAGGCAGATAAAACCACAAAGATGGGGAAAAAGCAGGGCAGAAAAGCTGGAAATTCAAAAAATAAGAGCGCATCTCCCCCTGCAAAGGAGCGCGGCTAATCGCCAGCAATGGACCAAAGCTGGACGGAGAATGACTTTGACGAGATGAGAGAAGAAGGCTTCAGTCCATCAAACTTCTCAGAGCTAAAGGAGGAATTACGTACCCAGCGCAAAGAAACTAAAAATCTTGAAAAAAAAGTGGAAGAATTGATGGCTAGAGTAATTAATGCAGAGAAGGTCATAAACGAAATGAAAGAGATGAAAACCATGACACGAGAAATACGTGACAAATGCACAAGCTTCAGTAACCGACTCGATCAACTGGAAGAAAGAGTATCAGCGATTGAGGATCAAATGAATGAAATGAAGTGAGAAGAGAAACCAAAAGAAAAAAGAAGAAAAAGAAATGAACAAAGCCTGCAAGAAGTATGGGATTATGTAAAAAGACCAAATCTACGTCTGATTGGGGTGCCTGAAAGTGAGGGGGAAAATGGAACCAAGTTGGAAAACACTCTTCAGGATATCATCCAGGAGAACTTCCCCAACCTAGTAGGCCACGCCAACATTCAAATCCAGGAAATACAGAGAACGCCACAAAGATACTCCTCGAGAAGAGCAACTCCAAGACACATAATTGCCAGATTCACCAAAGTTGAAATGAAGGAAAAAAACTTAAGGGCAGCCAGAGAGAAAGGTCGGGTTACCCACAAAGGGAAACCCATCAGACTGACAGCAGATCTCTCGGCAGAAACTCTACAAGCCAGAAGAGAGTGGGGGCCAATATTCAACATTCTTAAAGAAAAGAATTTTCAACCCAGAAGTTCATATCCAGCCAAACTAAGTTTCATAAGTGAAGGAGAAATAAAATCCTTTAGAGACAAGCAAATGCTTAGAGATTTTGTCACCACCAGGCCTGCCTTACAAGAGACCCTGAAGGAAGCACTAAACATGGAAAGGAACAACCGGTACCAGCCATTGCAAAAACATGCCAAAATGTAAAGACCATTTAGGCTAGGAAGAAACTGCATCAACTAACGAGCAAAATAACCAGTTAATATCATAATGGCAGGATCAAGTTCACACATAACAATATTAACCTTAAATGTAAATGGACTAAATGCTCCAATTAAAAGACACAGACTGGCAAACTGGATAAAGAGTCAAGACCCATCAGTCTGCTGTATTCAGGAGACCCATCTCACATGCAGAGACATACATAGGCTCAAAATAAAGGGATGGAGGAAGATCTACCAAGCAAATGGAGAACAAAAAAAAAAGCAGGGGTTGCAATACTAGTCTCTGATAAAACAGACTTTAAACCATCAAAGATCAAAAGAGACAAAGAAGGCCATTACATAATGGTAAAGGGATCAATTCAACAGGAAGAGCTAACTATCCTAAATTATATATGCACCCAATACAGGAGCACCCAGATTCATAAAGCAAGTCCTGAGAGACTTACAAAGAGACTTAGACTCCCATACAATAATAATGGGAGACTTCAACACTCCACTGTCAACATTAGACAGATCAACGAGACAGAAAGTTAACAAGGATATCCAGGAATTGAACTCATCTCTGCAGCAAGCAGACCTAATAGACATCTATAGAACTCTCCACCCCAAATCAACAGAATATACATTCTTCTCAGCACCACATTGCACTTATTCCAAAATTGACCACATAATTGGAAGTAAAGCACTCCTCAGCAAATGTACAAGAACAGAAATTATAACAGACTGTCTCTCAGACCACAGTGCAATCAAACTAGAACTCAGGACTAAGAAACTCAATCAAAACCACTCAACTACATGGAAACTGAACAACCTGCTCCTGAATGACTACTGGGTACATAACGAAATGAAGGCAGAAATAAAGATGTTCTTTGAAACCAATGAGAACAAAGATACAACATACCAGAATCTCTGGGACACATTTAAAGCAGTGTGTAGAGGGAAATTTATAGCAATAAATGTCCACAAGAGAAAGCTGGAAAGATTTAACATTGACACTCTAACATCACAATTAAAAGAACTAGAGAAGCAAGAGCAAACACATTCAAAAGCTAGCAGAAGGCAAGAAATAACTAAGATCAGAGCAGAACTGAAGGAGATAGAGACACAAAAAACCCTCCAAAAAATCAATGAATTCAGGAGTTGGGTTTTTGAAAAGATCAACAAAATTGACAGACTGCTAGCAAGACTAATAAAGAAGAAAAGAGAGAAGAATCAAATAGATGCAATAAAAAATGATAAAGGAGATATCACCACCGACCCCACAGAAATACAAACTACCATCAGAGAATACTATAAACACCTCTACGCAAATAAACTAGAAAATCTAGAAGAAGTGGATAATTTCCTGGACACTTACACTCTTCCAAGACTAAACCAGGAAGAAGTTGATTCCCTGAATAGACCAATAGCAGGCTCTGAAATTGAGGCAATAATTCGCCTACCAACGAAAAAAAGTCCAGGACCAGATGGATTCACAGCGGAATTCTACCAGAGGTACAAGGAGGAGCTGGTACCATTCCTTCTGAAACTATTCCAATCAATAGAAAAAGAGGGAATCCTCCCTAACTCATTTTATGAGGCCAACATCATCCTGATACCAAAGCCTGGCAGAGACACAACAAAAAAAGAGAATTTTAGACCAATATCCCTGATGAACATTGATGTAAAAATCCTCAATAAAATACTGGCAAACTGGATTCAGCAGCACATCAAAAAGCTTATCCACTATGATCAAGTGGGCTTCATCCCTGGGATGCAAGGCTGGTTCAACATTTGCAAATCAATAAACATAATCCAGCATATAAACAGAACCAAAGACAAGAACCACATGATTATCTCAATAGATGCAGAAAAGGCTTTTGACAAAATTCAACAGCCCTTCATGCTAAAAACGCTCAATAAATTCGGTATTGATGGAATGTACCTCAAAATAATAAGAGCTATTTATGACAAACCCACAGCCAATATCATACTGAATGGGCAAAAACTGGAAAAATTCCCTTTGAAAACTGGCACAAGACAGGGATGCCCTCTCTCACCACTCCTATTCAACATAGTGTTGGAAGTTCTGGCTAGGGTAATCAGGCAAGAGAAAGAAATCAAGGGTATTCAGTTAGGAAAAGAAGAAGTCAAATTGTCCCTCTTTGCAGATGACATGATTGTATAGTTAGAAAACCCCGTTGTCTCAGCCCAAAATCTCCTTAAGCTGATAAGCAACTTCAGCAAAGTCTCAGGATACAAAATTAATGTGCAAAAATCACAAGCATTCTTATACACCAGTAACAGACAAACAGAGAGCCAAATCATGGATGAACTTCCATTCACAATTGCTTCAAAGAGAATAAAATACCTAGGAATCCAACTTACAAGGGATGTAAAGGACCTCTTCAAGGAGAACTACAAACCACTGCTCAGTGAAAAAAAAGAGGACACAAACAAATGGAAGAACATACCATGCTCATGGATAGGAAGAATCAATATCGTGAAAATGGCCATACTGCCCAAGGTTATTTATAGATTCAATGCCATCCCCATCAAGCTACCAACGAGTTTCTTCACAGAATTGGAAAAAACTGCTTTAAAGTTCATATGGAACCAAAAAAGAGCCCGCATCTCCAAGACAATCTTAAGTCAAAAGAACAAAGCTGGAGGCATCACGCTATTTGACTTCAAACTATACTACAAGGCTACAGTAACAAAAACAGCATGGTACTGGTACCAAAACAGAGATATAGACCAATGGAACAGAACAGAGTCCTCAGAAATAATACCACACATCTACAGCCATCTGATCTTTGACAAACCTGAGAGAAACAAGAAATGGGGAGAGGATTCCCTATTGAATAAATGGTGCTGGGAAAATTGGCTAGCCATAAGTAGAAAGCTGAAACTGGATCCTTTCCTTACTCCTTATATGAAAATTAATTCAAGATGGATTAGAGACTTAAATGTTAGACCTAATACCATAAAAACCCTAGAAGAAAACCTAGGTAGTACCATTCAGGACATAGGCATGGACAAAGACTTCATGTCTAAAACACCAAAAGCAATGGCAGCAAAAGCCAAAATTGACAAATGGGATCTAATTAAGCTAAAGAGCTTCTGCACAGCAAAAGAAACTACCATCAGAGTGAACAGGCAACCTACAGAATGGGAGAACATTTTTGCAATCTACTCATCTGACAAAGGGCTAATATCCAGAACCTACAAAGAACTCAAACAAATTTACAAGAAAAAAACAAACAACCCCATCAAAAAGTGGGCAAAGAATATGAACAGACATTTCTCAAAAGAAGACATTCATACAGCCAACAGACACATGAAAAAATGCTCATCATCACTGGCCATCAGAGAAATGCAAATCAAAACCACAATGAGATACCATCTCACACCAGTTAGAATGGCGATCATTGAAAAGTCAGGAAACAACAGGTGCTGGAGAGGATGTGGAGAAATAGGAACACTTTTACACTGTTGGTGGGATGGTAAACTAGTTCAACCATTATGGAAAACAGTATGGCGATTCCTCAAGGATCTAGAACTAGAAGTACCATATGACCCTGCCGTCCCATCACTGGGTATATACCCAAGGGATTATAAATCATGCTGCTATAAAGTCACATGCACACGTATGTTTATTGCGGCACTATTCACAACAGCAAAGACTTGGAATCAACCCAAATGTCCATCAGTGGCAGACTGGATTAAGAAAATGTGGCACATACACACCATGGAATACTATGCAGCCACAGAAAAGGATGAGTTTGCGTCCTTTGTAGGGACATGGATGCAGCTGGAAACCATCATTCTCAGCAAACTATCACAAGAACAGAAAACCAAACACCGCATGTTCTCACTCATAGGTGGGAACTGAACAATGAGATCACTTGGACTTGGGAAGGGGAACATCACACACCGGGGCCTATCATGGGGAGGGGGGAGGGGGGAGGGATTGCATTGGGAGTTATACCTGATATAAATGACGAGTTGATGGGTGCAGCACACCAACATGGCACAAGTATACATATGTAACAAACCTGCACATTATGCACATGTACCCTAGAACTTAAAGTATAATAATAAAAAAAAAAGAGTTCGTCCTCTAGGGTTTCATCATCAACATGTTTTACATATTTTACCTGATATTTTAATAATCACTTCTTTAAGAAAATTTATCCTGCATTCCTCATTGGTTTCTTTTCCAAGTGTCTCAGAATGAGACACTTTGGCTTTAAATGATTTTTCAACATATACTTGTGGGGATAGCTCTTTCTACACTGTCTGTGTTGCCCCATTTTAGAATCTCTTCCAGCAAGTGTTCAAGTATCATTCTCAGAGAATCCATCTTGTGCTCACAAAGCCCTGGGAAATTGTGAAGGCACTGATTCCATAAAATTAGAAAGTCAAAGACATACAAGAAATGTCAGACATCATCTCATCCAACATTTTCTCTATAGCCTGTAATTCAATTTCCCTAAAAATTCCTCGTCATGTTGTCACCCAGCTCATGCTTCGCTACCCCCAATGACAGGGAGCTCACCGTATCCCAAGGCAGCACTGGCCATTTTTAGACAGTGCTAGTTAGAATGTTTGTCCTTAGGTTGAACTTAAATTTGCCATCCTATTGCTTCCTATTGGTCTAGTTATGTTCAGTAGGGCAATCCCGCATCATTTTCCCTGTGACAATCCTATTTGAAGATCACTCTCATTGCCCCCTCTTAGCTCTTTCCCTTTCCAGGTCAACTATTCCTAGTTTTTTCCACATTGAATATCTTTTCAAGTCATCTCAAAAATGTAGTAAGTTCTGGACTCTCTGTAATAAAGTTATGTGTGTGCACATGCAGAATAGAACCCAGAAGATGAGTTCTGGTCTGTCCAGTTACAGAGTAGGGTCTTTTTGTTGATGAACCAGTTGCATGGAGGATCTCATTAATGGTGTTTCAATTTTGTCATTTGTACAAGCATAGGGGATTGTCTCTATGTTCTATGAATCCAAAAATTCAATAGATTCCTGTCTTTACCTATGGATTAATTGAAAGGTGACAAGGAGATATTCAGGACTGCACTATAGGGCAAATTATAGCAGAGCAGCCTACCCCTGAGACCACATGATGCCATACAGACCTTACATGACAGTACAGACAACTGGAAGCATCAGAACCAAATGATATGCTAGAAAAAATCAAAGGCATCAGTCATTCCTGTTGATATGTCAGTGTATTTCCCAACAAGGTATGGAAACAGAATCCTTCCCCTTTCCTTCTTTCCAGTAAACAAAAGAACTTCCAGGGGAAAAAAAATCCTTCCATTGAGCAACGAGTTGGAGGCTCCAGAAATACAACTCTAGAATGAATTAGTGGTGTACTATAAGTTGATATTCCCTATAAAATGAGTTTGGCAGAGCAAATCTGGTCTGTGTTGATTTGTTTGCCATTGAAACTTTGGACCCCCAGCAAAGCGCCTGATATATTATTAAAAAGTTTATGAGTATCTCATGCTGAAGAGGTGGTAGCTCCTTCAGGAAGCTAAAAGCAATCAGTCTGGTCAAGGAGAGAGGAAATTAAGGAGGCTTTGAAGAAACATAGTAAATAGGATCTTAAGATTCGATCGGGGTGGAAAAGGAGAATTAGGGCAGCAATATGGTTTATTTTTCCCAGTAGACTATAGCTCCATGTTCATCCTTATGTTCCCAGAAGCATATATCTTTAGATTCAAAGACATTAATGATAATACAGATGGTGACTTATATGGGGTCATACAGATGACAGTGACAAGGGCAAGACACAAAGATTTAGTTCTTGAGTCCCTGAATCTGCTGGTGGCTGAGTCAGTAAAATGACTCAGCATCCTTGCCTCATACACCACTTCTTTTACAATATCTAAAAGTTACTCTCATGATTATGTTCTATAAAAAATATGTATTTGGGGGGATATGTGGGTTAGAGGAAGGGTAGTGAAGTTTCAAGATCCCCTAATATTTGTAGTGTATAGCTGCACATAATGTTCACTCATGGAATTCTAAGTTGAAAAGCTATACAGTTTACCAAGTCACACCCTGTATCAAGAATGCATAAAATTTGGAGCCCTATACAAAAATCATTTGGACTGAGAATTCAGCTCAAGGAGATTAAAAAATAATCTCTAATCACGTCTATGTGCATTAAATTTATCACAAAACCATGGTAAGACAATTTATTTAAGTAGGGATTTAATTCCAGATTAAGTGTACTGATCTGTTAAAAAAAATACAGATCTATCAGGTTTTATTTCACTGGTGATTCTCACTGGCTCCAGGGGACTTGAATGTTTACAGTACCACAAAAGTTCTACCCTTTTTTGCAGGTATACAGCAAAATTCATGAGCTGGAATCATGTATTTAAAATGCGTGTAGGTAATGCAAGTAGTCCATTATGGGTTTTGTCGCTCTCTGAAGGTCTATCTCATTAAAAAAAAAAAAAAAAAAAAAAAAAGTTTGAAGAGCCTGTTGTCAAATATTCTTTGATGAAATGAATTCTCATTTAAATATTGATTCATATAAGGAAAAAACAATTACACATATGTCAGTATTGATGAAAGCCCATATTATCATCAGCTCTGCAAATGGCTTTGAGTATTTTCAGTTTCTTCATCAAGTCTGGAATTGCCTGGGAAAAAAAGGCTTAAGAGGGACATGCAAATTTGAATCTTTGGTCTATTATTTCTTTGTTCTCTTATCTTAGCTATGACATATGACAGTTCCAAACAGTTGCCTCTTTCATACAGTTATTCCAGTGATTATGCCCAAAACACTTGAGAAATTGACGATGGAGAAAAATAAAATTGTACTTAGTTGCTACATAAGTCATCAGCACCATATTTGAGGCTTCTATATCCATAAGGACTTTCTTCTTAAAAGGGCCTGGCAAACCCAGGCTGCTGCTGAGTAAGCTGAGGTTAGAGCTCAACATATGTAAAAATTGGTCAAACATAAAATGGTTGTGGCCTCTCTGTAATAACTCTTCCCTGAAATAATGCAGAAAAAAAGCTGAATGTGGGGTACTGTGGGAGAGAACATGACCAAAAAACATGTTGTCTGGGAATTTCTTTGTAAGGCAAATGTGATTCATGGAGTAGACATACAAAGGCAACATAGTCAAGGATTGGTTAGAAATTTGAGTCTCAACCTTTGAAGGATATTTAGTTTAATCCCCTCAGCCTGGTGTGTGTTACAAATATCACATAAATAAAATCCACTCTTCAGAAATGGCATGTGATTGCTTAGCTAGGTTTTTCCAGCATTCCGTGTTTTCCATTTCTTTTTCAACTAGCTTTGATCCCATTTTTTTAAAAAGGTTTTTCCTGCTTATAAAGCATGTTGGCTTTGTTTAGTAAGCAAAAGAATCTTTTAGGAAGTCCCAGTGTTAGGCAAGATTTTATTTTATAAATTAACTTTCTCAGAGAAGAAACGGTTTTTGCTCTTCTGTTATTAATCTACAAAAGCAAAATGCCATATGTAGTCAAGATTTTTCCAAATGACATGATGAGTAAGAGTTTTTCTTTTGTTTATTGCGAAGTATAGTTGGCAAACATTATCTCCAGAATGTGAGTTGCACCAATTGACCTGCAGAGGGAGTTAACAAGTGTAACATGATAAAATACTGGTGGTCACCTAAAAGGCTAGTTTTCAAAGTGAGGAAAAAAAAAAAAATCATGCTAAGAACACAGTTTCTTCATAAAGAAATACAATGGACTCTCCCTTTTCCATGTGTGAAGGTTTTCATAAACATAGTATATTTTCTCTTCGCATTCACTGACCAGCTAATGCCACCTGCCTGATGCTGACTTGGTTGTTTTGAGATCAAAGGTAGGAATACATTCCAAGCTCTATGAAGCCAGGAACTGTACCAGCCTAGTTCACAATGGTACCACACACCTCTAGGCACAAAGAAGTTGCTCAGCCAATAATTACTGAACAAATTCAAGGGGACAAAAGTAGATACGATATCTTGGGGACAAATAGCATGTGAAAGCAGATTTGGTGCTTCTTTGGTAAATGGTTTGATAACCAATCCCTAGGAGATAAAGTTAATGTATAAAATATATTTTATATACACATAGATGTTGGTAATTTGACTCCACTTACTCATTTGGCAAACACATATTGAATGCCTGCTATTGCCAGCCATTGCTTTAAGTGCTGAGGATACAATAATAATTTTTTTTTCTTTTGAGACAGAGTTTCACTCTTTTTGCCCAGGCTGGAGTACAATGGCACCATCTTGGCTCACTGCAACCTTCGCCTCCCAAGTTCAAGTGATTCTTCTGCCTCAGCCTCCCAAGTAGCTGGGATTACAGGGGTGCGCCACCACCCCTGGCTAATTTTGTATTTTTAGTAGAGATGGGATTTCACCCTGTTGGCCAGACTGGTCTCGAACTACTGACCTCAGGTGACCCACTCGCCTCGGCCTCCCAAAGTGCTCAGATTATAGGCACGAACCACTGCGCTTGGCTGCAGATACAATACTTTACTGTTCTGTCTGGCAGGTAATATTAGTTGGTAGGAGTTGAAGCGTATTGTAGGATAAAGTGTCTATGAGCAGAAATTGACACAATTCTAAGTAGAACTGACAGTGAAGAGCTCTCTGACAGTTGAGGGGAGACCTGAATGAACTGTGGGAATGTGGCAAATGGATATTTAGAAGATTCTTCCAGGTAGAGGAACAGCAAGAATGCCAGGCCTGAGGCAGAAACGCTTGAAGAGCAGCAAGAAGGCAACGTGGCACATGGTTAAACATGGGGAGAATACTAGACATCTCTTCTGTAAGAAATGAGGTTGGAGAGAGAACAGAAGGCTAGGAGACATATGGCACTGCAGGCCATGGTAAGGATCTGCAACTTTAACCGAAGTGTCTCAGGAAGCCACAGAGGGCTGAGAGGGAGAGAGCGGCATCCTGACTGGAGTGGTTTGGTAAACAGCTCATTCTCTCTGCTGTGCGTAGAGTAGGAGAGAGATGATTAAGTGTGGAAGGCAGGAGGCCAGCAGAGGCTCTGGCTGTCACTCAGACCAGGTCAAAATGGGGTGGGGGAGGGAGATGTTGAGGAGAGTCAAAGTTCTTTTTGGCTCAAGTCACTGGGTAAACAGAGGTGCCATTTTGATAGACTGGGAATGGCCTAGGGCAGAGCATGTTGGGCAAGCGGTGGAATGGGAGGAGCCAAGGGTTCCATTTTGGACATTAAATTTGAGATGCCTTTGCCATATCCACAGGAAGATATGAAGCAGACATCTGGAGGTGTAAGTGTGGTCAGAGGAGAAGCTGAGGTGGGCACATGAATTTGGGAATAGATGGTGTACACCTCAGAAAGAAAATGTCCCTTTTTGTTTGTTTGTTTGTTTTTGGAGACGGAGTCTTGCTCTGTCCCCCAGGCTGGAGTGCAGTGGTGCCATCTTGGCTCACTGAAACCTCTGCCTCCTGGGTTCAAGCAATTCTCCTACCTCAGCCTCCCAAGTAGCTGGAATTACAGGTGCCCGCCACCACACCTGGCTAATTTTGTATTTTTAGTAGACATGGGGTTTTACCATGTTGGCCAGGCTGATCTCGAACTACTGACCTCGCGATCTGCCCGCCTTGGCCTCCCAAAGTGCTGGAATTAAAGGCGTGAGTCACCGTACCCAGCCAGAAAATGCCTCTTCTAACTCTGGTTTTGTTCCCCACCTGATCTACTGGGCACGAGCTTGGGCCCTCTAGGGCAGATGAGCATCCATGGGGGCCGAGAGCCACCTTGGAACTGGGACACCACCAAGCAGCACAGCTCAGCAGCTAAGGTACTTACCATGTGTGTTTTCTGCCCTGGTGGGCAGAGGGAGAAGGCTAAGTCCCCTTGTACCCTCTGCCTCAGGCTGCCCAGGTCTACAATGACAGTAATACCATCTAACACTTGGTCCTCTTCCAAGAAGAGGGATAAGCTACTGTACAGGACAGTGAAGAGAGTTGCCAGCACCTGGAAGAATCACATAACGAGATCTCAGGTGCAGGCAAATTTATTTGTGTTTAAATAACCAAGTCCTTGAGAGCAAGCAGTCTTTTGATGATCACCCTTTGTGGAACTTGGTGCAGGGCTCCGTCAGTTACTGCTGCTGACTTACTGCCTATTCTCAAAGTATGAAGACTTCAGTCACTAAATGGAAGTTGACATAGACTTGCTGGATAATTGAGAATACTTTTTAAGATAAGGCCTCTGGATCTTGCCCTTCTCCTTTCAGCTCTCCACTGACTTTAGAGAGATCATTCTAGAAGATCATGCCATTTCCTTTCCTAAACCCTTCCAACAATGCCCCTATGGCTTTGCAGATAAAGTCCGAGGTCCTTAGCATGGCTCGCAATATTTCACAAGATCTGTCTCTTGCCTCGTCTATGGCTGCTTTTTAAAATACACACCCCAGGCTCCAGGTGCTATTTATCATTTCCCTAAAATACACACCCCAGGCTCCAGGTGCTATTTATCATTTCCCTAATAGGCTGATATGGTTTGGCTGTGTCCCCACCCAAGTCTCATCTTGAGTTGTAGCTCCCATCATTCCCACGTGTTGTGGGAGGGACCCGGTGGGAGATAATTGAATCACGGGGATGGTTTCCCCCATACCATTCTTGTGGTAGTAAGTCTCATGAGATCCAATGGTTTTATAAAGGTTTCCCTTTTTGCCTGACCCTCATTCTCTCTTGCCTGCTGCCATGTAAGACTCGCCTTTCACCTTCTGCCATGATTGTGAGGCCTCCTGAGCCATGTGGAACTGTGGTTCCATTAAACCTCTTCTTCTTTTTAAATTACCCAGCCTTGGGTATGTCTTTATCAGCAGCATGAGAATGGACTAACACATGGGCTATTAAGGAAATGTTCTTTTGTCCTGTGTCTCCTTAGAATGACCCTTGCTGACTTATACACTGGAGAACTTCAGCTCATTCCTCAAGCCCCATGTTCAAGATCTTCCTCCTCTGAGGAATTCATAGACCTGGCCAAGCAAAAACCTCCCCTGTGCCTGCAGCAGCATCATACTTAATTTTTCCATTGCAGTAGTGTTAGACTGCATGGGCAGTCATTTAGATCAAGTCCAGCTTTCCTGCTACAGTGGTGGATCCTTTGGAAGAATAATCTAAGTGGTCCTCCAATTTCTGCATCTAACCCACGGGCACGTAAGCAGCAGAACTTAACAGATATTTACTGGATGAAGTGAATGAATGGGTTAGAACATAAGAGCCCAGAACAAAGTCTGTTCTTCTAAGAATAAAGCTCACAGCTTATGAAACGTCGCTGAGACACAGAACTATCAGAGCATTATACTGGGTGAAAAAAGCCGGTCCCCCAAGTCTATATATGATTTCATTTATATAACATTCTTGAAATTCAAAATTATAGAAATAGAAAACAGATTAGTGATTTCCAAGGGTTAAGGAGGACATGGGGTGGGAGGGAAATGGATGTGGCAATAGAAGGCAACTTTTATAGGGATCTTTGTGGTGACGGAAATATTCTGTTATGACTGTTAATGTCAATAGCATGCTTGTGACGCCATACTATGGTTTTGCAAGATGTTAACACTAGGAAAAACAGTAACTCTTTACTGTTTTTGGGATCTCTGTGTATTATTTCTTACAATCCCATATTAATTGATAATTATCTTAAAATAAAAAAGTTAAAGAAAAAAAATTTCAACAGTGACCCTGACAAAGTCAACAAAACACATGCGGGTGCTTGATGACATTATACTGGTCAGAAAAGTGGATTAGTTGGAACAGTCATGAACTCTACTTGCCTGAGAGATCAAGAATTTGTGTCCCTCTCTTATTAGAGGGCTTCCTCTCAGGTTCATACTTGGGTTTCCATGTGCTTTCCAAGTCACCTGGACTTAGCCGTGGAGACTAAGACTTATCCTGTCCATAGGATCCCTGGAGGATGGCATGGCATAGCCTTTTTTTTTTTTTTCCTCCTGCCTCAGTCTCTCAAGTAGCTGGGATTACGGGCCCCTGCCACCACGCCTGGCTAATTTTTTGTATTTTTAGTAGAGACAGGGTTTCACCATGTTGGCCAGGCTGACCTTGAATTCTTGACCTCAGGTGATCCACTCGCCTTGGCCTCTCGAGTAGCTGGGACTACAGGTGCATGTCATGATGCCTGACTAATTTCTTGAATTTTGTAAAGACGAGATCTCACTATGCTGTCCAGGCTGGTCTCAAACTCCTGAGCTCAAGTCACCTTCCTGCTTTGGCTTCCCAAACTGTTGGGATTACAGGTGTGAGCCTCCACACCTGGCTGAGCTACTACGTCCCACATGGCACAGCTTCTTACGGGAGTAAATACAACTAGATGTCTTAGATGTGTCCTGAATGTATGTAACTGACCCCTGGGTCTACACTGGACATACTGGGTACAGGGATGACACGACCCTGCTGACCCTGAGTGATCCTAATTCTGTGAGATTGTAGCATACAACCCAACGTGTTTATCTGCAGTCAGACTGGATGGCTGACAACACAACACCTAGGGAATGTCCATGGCCTTGAAGCCCATCATTTGCTCGTGTAATGTTCTTTTTTTTTTTTTTTTTCTGAGATGGGTCTCGCTCTTGTTGCCCAGGCTGGAGTGCAATGGTGCGATCTCAGCTTACTGCAACCTCTCTGCCTCCTGGTTTCAAGCGATTCTCCTGCCTCAGCCCCCTGAATAGCTGGGATTACAGGAATCTGCCACCATGCCTGGCTAATTTTTTGTATTTTTAGTAGAGATGGGGTTTCACCCTGTTGGCCAGGCTGGCCTTGAACTCCTGACCTCAGGTGATCCACCCGCCTCGGCCTCCCAAAGTGCTGGGATTCCAGGCGTGGGCCACCACGCTCAGCCGAGTAATGTTCTTACCTGGGCAGAAGCTTTCTAAATGTTGGTCTTTCCATCCTGACTCCTTGAAAGGGAGGCACTGCATGACACATGTGGTAGTGACAGGGTGCCTGGTTCAGGGGGATTTGCATTCTTGCTCATGTATGGGGTTTCTGACTGGGATCCTGGAATGATCTGTGACTCACCTGAATCAGATGAGCCGCACTTTCTGGGCTGCCATATCGAAGGTCATGTCCGTTGATGGCTAACACGCGGTCGTTCTCCTCGAGCTGACCATGTCGATCTGCCACACCGCCATCCAGGACATTGAAGATGAAAACCCCAGGCTCATCCACCTTGCGCACCAGTTTTATTCCAAGCTGCTCCTCGGGGCTACTTTTGTTGAGAATCACATGGAAGCTGTCATCCCGGGATCCGTAGGCATCCAGGGCCTGTCCATTGTTCCTGCTGCGGAACTTCTGTTCACGTAGCACAGTCAGCCACAGCACCTGGCAGGGCTGCCGCAGGAGACGCACGGCATAGTTGTGAGGGACGTTGCTGATGTCCATCCCGTTGACCTGGGGGCAGGTGGAACAATCATGTGGTCAGCTCCACCTGCCACAACCCTTCCTGAAAGATCCAGGCCTGCAGAATAGCCACGATCCTGTCTTTAAAGACTGCTATGCTCTCCCACCTCATCCTGTGTCCAATAACTGCACCTTCCAACAGCGTTTCTAACCCTGTTCTCTCCAAGCGTGGCCTGCAGCACCTCTCCAGGCCTCTGTGAGTAGACACCGTCTTTCTCCACCTTGTTCTTACCCAAGCCCACATATTTATTCCCAGAATCCTGGCCTTCATTTCTGTTGTCATTATTTTTTAGCTGGCAGGAAGAGAGGAAAGGAAGATAAGGTAGGAAAAGGCAAAAGAAAAGCATTTTTCCAATTTGCCTCAGTCAAATGATTGCATTAAACAGCTGTTCAAGCCGAGTTGACATTTTCTTCCCAAAAATCTCCAACTGAATTTTTCTCCCTGGGTCAACTTATACCCGAACTTCCAGTCCTCACCACTGTGTGTATATGCAGATGTTCTAGTGTGTGAGTGAGGGTCTGTGAGTATGTGAGCATGAAGGAGCGTATGTGTGTATGATACTGTGTATGTGCGCATGGGAACGTGTCAGGTCTCAGGGTGGTCCCCTGCAAGATTTTTTTTGCCCGTGTTCTCAGCAAAAGGAAGAAATCCTTGCACAGTTTCAAACAAACTGATATGAAAGGAAGTGTCTAGACTCTTTTATTGAAAGGCTAGATCTCTTTATAAAGTTACTTAAACAAGCTTAAGCTCGGCCCTCTCATTTGTGCCTCACTAATGATGTGTAGAGCTGATACTGCATGGGGCTTTCTGGTTTTAATTTCTCTGGCTACACAGGCCCAGCCTGGAGGCTGTAGCCCCCATGTTGGAAGAAAACAATTTCACAGCAAGCGCTGCACTCTGTGCTTCAGGAAAGAGGCCCCATGGAGGAGAAATAACTTTCTTGAATTTCTGTAGTTTGATAAGATTTCTTGTATTTGCAGCCAATTGTTAGAGAAGGCTTGGAACAGGCTTTGCAAAGGCCTTTCTTGAGGATACAGTCACCTGTTCTCTGGTGCAGCTCCAGAGGCTCCCTCATGCAAAGGCAAAGCTCACCACCCTTGTCCAAGCACAGGTGAGGAGAGCACCTGAGGTGGCAGGACCCGGTTCCCCCATCACCTCTGGGCCCAGAGAAGGTCAGGGGAGTCATGGTTGCCTGCTAAATAGTCCTGGCAGCCCTTTTGCTTGTAAGTGCCAGTTGAAGGCCACAGGAATCAAAATGTTTTATTATGCAACCCTCCCAGGCAGCATAGTTTCCACTAGAACTGGGAGGCAGCCATGCACAGTGTCACTGATTGTACTGTGGACTGCCCCGAGGGCCCTGTCTTATGCTCCACCTCAGAGGCCAGCAGGAATTTCAGCATTTCTGTGAAAACTGCTTTAGGTTATTTCTCCTCTTATTCCAATCAGTTTGCCAAAGAAACAGCTCATAATGTGACAGGAGCCGGTCCCTCAGCAACCTAGAAGGGATGGGATAGAACTGTTATCTGAGTGTCAGATAGAAAATATATGAGCAGGGAGGGGTTTCTTGTCACTTTTGGCAAACACTGGACTTCTGTCTGATAAACAGCTCTTTATCCTTTCTGTTCTGAAAATTCCTCCTTAAAGTCCTTCCCTTTAACCAAGCCTCTGAGGACAGTAACACCCAAAGCATTCTATTCCAACACCTGTCTCCCCTGGAATCTCTCTGGGTTGGTGAAACTAGCATAGAGATTATTTTTATTTTCAGGGAGGGCCATAAGACTATAGGAAATTGACTTTCAAAGAGTAGGTGACTGTGATTAAATAAAATACAAAATGTTCTACTAATCTACTCTAAAAACAATTTAAGAAAATATTGTCCCCATTTTATTTTATATTAATGCCCTTTACAAAAAGAGATAAAAGAAGAAAGAGGAGGTGGAGAAAGGGAACGAAGAGGAAGATGGAAAAAGCTAGAAGGGAGAAGAGGGGACAGATAAAATGATATATAGACAGATAAATATTTATGTCCAGAGAGAAAGGGTGGAGAGAGTGAAAGAGCAAGACAGAGAGAAACAAAGATCTCAATTAAATGACAAATCTCAGAGTCATAAAATGATAGAAAGTGACTATCCACATTTTTTTTTTTTACCATTTTGCTCATTCATCTATGCATCTACCAATTATTTGCTCAGAAGCCCCTTGCTGCAGCCCCACAGCCATAGTCTCTACCTTTAGAATGATGTCTCCTGGAAGTAGCCGGCCGTCTCTGGCAATCACCCCATCACGATAAATGTGTTGGATAATGATATGGACCAGTGGGGTTTCGCTACCTCCCACCAGCCTAATGGAGAGGCTTTCACTGGGATCTACTCGATTGATCTTGATGCTGGTAATTTCGCCATCTGGAATCAGGTGGTACAACCTCGGAAAGACTGAAATGGACAAAGAGTGTTTATTTAAGACACCCACCCAATGGACCTTTCCAACTACTCTTCTTGCCAAACTTCAGTGTCAGCCAAACTAAACTATTCATTTTTCCTCATACATGTTTTCCATTTTCCTGCCTCTGTGCCAGTGCAAGTTTCTCTGCTTGGAATGTTTTTCATCCCAAGCTTAAACCCAATTTTTCCTTCAAGGCCCTTCCAATTAAACTCTACCCTGATTCCTCCTTCTCTTGCTCTAAACAGTCCATTTCCTGTAAAGCTTTCTAGCTATTTCTCACAGCACTCAATCCTTTATGGTTATTTTTACCTTTTTTTTTTTTTTTTTTTTTGAGACAGGGTCTCCCTCTGTTGCTTAGGTTGGAGTGCAGTATCTCACTACAACCTCTGCCTCCTGAGCTCAAGTGATCTTCCCACCTCAGCCTAGCAAGTAGCTAAGACTACAGGCACATGCCACCATTCCTGGCAAATTTTGGTATTTTTTGTAGAGACGGAGTTTTGTCATGTTGTCCAGGCCAGTCCTGAACTCCTGAGCTCAGGTGATCCACCCACCTCAGCCTCCCAAAGTGCTGGGATTACAGGTGTGAGCCACCGCGCCCAGCTTATACTCATTTCTTATATACCTCATATCATGTCCATAAAACCTGAGGGCACAACCTCCAGCTGTTCCATGGTTCTCTACACATATCTCTGCATGCAGGGGCCTCTAGCTGAAGTTTATTGAATTAATAGAAGTGAATGAACGATTTGTAATGGAATGAATTACAGTTTTATCACTTGCTTATTGAGAGGTAAAAAACAGAACCCATCTGCCATTTTGCCCTCTCAGATAATTTTGAAAATTTCTTCCTTAAAGATTCTGCTTTTCAGGCTTGGGGGAACATCATTTCTTTCTACCAGACATTGTTGTCAACAAATGGAAGAGGCCCGATTCATGATCAAGAAGAGGCCAAGGCCTAGTTGGTGGCCTTGGGCGGTTCATCCCTGGTTTGCCTGAAATCACTGAATTCAGAGCAAGGAGATTCAAAGATCATCTAGGCTGGTGTTTTCAAACTGTATTTTTAAACTGATGAATCTGCTTTCCCCAAGAAATCTCTCCTAGCTCTCTGCTCATCTCTCATCCCACTGTGACCACACAGAGAACAGCTGCTCTAATTGTTCTGCTGCTTGACAGTGATAGTCAAACCCTACAAGTGAGGAGGTTTAAGGCTGAGAGAAGGGGAGTGAAGCAACTGGCTGGACATCCCAAAGTTAGGTGGCCCTGAGAGCCAGGTCAGAACCCAGAGCTCTGGTGACCGGTACTCTCTGCCAGGTATCCCTGGAACCAGGGATTCACAGCCAGGCCAGAGCCCACGAGGGACTTGCTCTATGGACCTACGAGTCAGCAGCACTGACTGGCATTGTTTTTCTTCACTTCAGTTTGAATAGAAGTGTTCAGAGGGGACACCAACAAGTGGTGGGAACAAGCCACACCTAGCCTGGTGGAAAAACTAGCTCCTCCAAGTGACTAAAGGCTCAAGTTTCAATGGTAAGGGCTGAGATGCTTGTGTCTTCTGTAGGTGCTGACAGCTGCCTCTCCTTAAGAGTCTCCTTTCGTTATGGCATCTGGAAAGATCTCACATGGCAGGCCTGCTTCTGGATAGTCTGTTCCTTGTGAGCATTTGCAAAATCTGTGACCTTAGTCCATTTTCCCTAATGAATTAATGAGTACTGAATTCCCTAAGAACAATAAAGAATTAAAATTATTTCTAAGTATGTTAGAGTAAAGTAACTTAGTAGGTAGAGGAAACCCGAGATGTTGCAAATGTGGGTCCTTAATCTCTATACTGATTGAACTGAAGTGACTGCATAAGGCAGGGGTAGCTGGCTTCATCAGTCAGTTCCTGGTACTACCAGTACTCGGGTGATTGAGTTCAATTAATGTTTAAACTACCTTGGTTATATTAAGTAGGCTATATCACAGGCACTTGCTAGAGCATGTCTGGTATAACAAGGGAATGGAAAAAAAATTCATTCTGAGCAAAGAAAGATTTGGAAATAATCACAAAAGCCAATTTTCCCTCCCTCATTCCCCTTCCTTTGTTACCATCTTTTCCAACAGATTTACAAAAACCATACTACCAAACCTAAACCTCTAGAGAATTTTTGATATGATAGCTTGAAAGGACATACCATTCACACTTATAAATGATATTAGAGCAACACCAATGAGATCCTAGTGACCTTAAAGAGATAAAGGAATTTTTAAACTGCAAAACTTGTGTTGGTCTGGAAAGAAAAGAATTTGCTCAATATTATATCCTTACTCAAGGACTAAAGGATATAATCTTATTAGCTGAGAGTTTGTTATATGCTGACATTGAGTTAAGGTATTTGGATGCATTTTTTGTTTAGTCTTCACAATAACCCTATGAAATAGATGATAATTATCTTTTTTTTTTTTTTTTTTTTTTTTTTTTTTTTTTTTTTTTGAGAGACAGGGTCTCACTCTGTCACCCAGGCTGGAGTATAGTGGTACGATCTTGGCTCAAAGCAGCCTTGACCTCATGGGCTCAGGCAATCCTCCCACCTCAGCCCAAGAAGCTGGGAGTACAGGTGTGTGCCACCACGTCCCATTAATTTCATTTTTTGTAGGGACAAAGTCTCACTATGTTGCCCAGGCTGGTCTCCAACTCCTGGGCTCAAGGGATCCTCTTGCCTTGGCCTCCAAGTGCTAGGATTTCAGGTGTGAGCCACCATGACCAGACCCATCTCTGTCTTTTCAGATGAAGAAATGCTGAAGCTTAGAGCATTAAGCAACCCAGCCAGGGTCACACAGTTGATAAACAGTGGTGCCAGTACCTTTACTGACGTTAAAAGAATGGATACACCATGCCAGGAGGCCAACTGTAGGTTGCTGAAGCAATGAGGTCCTCTGACCATTTTTGAAAGCATTGTTGCCTCACAAATTCTGTGACGACATTGATACCAACCTAGCTGAGTCTTAACACCTCACTCCATTCTGGAGTTACAGCTTCTTAGTGTGTTTGAGGAAATCCAATCTCTCCCACTCCAGCCCGCCTACGTATGGAACATGGCTGCTATCTCTGTCTTCTGGAAACATGGCTCCAATCTTGCAATAACGCTACATAAGAGCTCCCAGGTGTGTTCACTGCCCCCAAATCAAGTACAGACTCCTAAATAATCATCAGGACACACTATGATCTGACCTTCACCTCATCTCCTGTATTGGTCTGGAAAGAAAATAATTTATTCAATATTATGTCCTCACTCAAGGACTAAAGGATATAATAATAATTATTAACTGAGTTTATGCTGGCATTGAGCTAAGCTACTTGAATGCATTTTCCAACACACAGCATCCCAACATCCATCCAAGTCATAAGCCATTCCTTAAACATGGATTACACTGTCCCCTATGGCTGCTATGGTCATTAATTTATACCTCATTCTTCATAGTACAGGCATACCTCTGAGATATTGTGGGTTTGGTTCCAGACTGCCATAATAAAGTGAGTCTTTTGGTTTCTCTGTGGTTATAAGAGTTATGTTTACACTGTAGTCTATTAAGTATAACAGCATATTTTAAAAAATGTACATACCTCAATTTAAAAATACTTTATTGCTAAAACATGCTGTTTAATGATCATCTGAGCCTTCAGTTGTAATCTTTTCCTGGTAGAGGGTTTTGCCTTGATGTTGATGGCTGCTGACTGATCACAATGGTGGTTGCTGAAAGTTGGGAGTGGCTTTGGCAATTTCTTAAAATAAGATGACCATGAAGTTTGCCACATCAGCTGACTCTCGTGAAAGATTTTTATGCAGATTCTCTGTAGAATGCAGTGCTGTTTGATAGCATTTAAACTTCAGTAGAACTTCTTTCAAAATTGGAGTCAATTCTCTACTAACCTTGCTGTTTTATCAACTATGTTTATGTAATATTCCCAATCCTTTCTTGTAGTTTCAACAATGTTCACAGCATCTTCAGCAGTAGTTTCCATCTCAGGAAACCACTTTCTTTGCTCATCCATAAGAAGCAACTCTACACACGTTCAAGTTTCATTATGAGATTGCAACAATTTGGTCATATCTTTTTTTTTTTTTTTTTGAGACGGAGTCTTGCTCTGTTGCCCGGACTGGAGTGCAGTGGCGTGATCTCAGCTCACTGCAAGCTCCACCTCCCGGGTTCATGCCATTCTCCTGCCTCAGCCTCCCGGAATTTGGTCATGTCTTCAAGCTCCACTTCCAATTCTAGTTCTCTTGCTATTTCCACCACATCTATAGTTACTTTTCTCCACTAAAGTCTTGAACCCCGGAAAGTCATCCATGAGAATTAGAATCAACTTCCTCCAATCTCCTGTTAATGTTGATATTTTGACTCTCTCCCATGAATCACTAATGTTCTTAATGGCATGTAGAAGGGTGAATCCTTTCCAGGATTTCAATTTTCCTTGCCCAGATCCATCAGAGGAATCACTATCTATGGCAGCTATAGCCTTTCGAAATTTATTTCTTAAATAATGAGACTTAAAAGTAGAAATTACTGGCCAGGCGTGGTGGCTCACGCCTGTAATCCCAGCACTTTGGGAGGCCGAGGCAGGCAGATCACAAGGCCAGGAGATCGAGACTGTCCTGGCTAACACGGTGAAACTTCGTCTCTACTAAAAATACAAAAAATTAGCTGGGCGTGGTGGAAGGTGCCTGTAGTCCCAGCCTCTCAGGAGGCTGAGGCGGGAGAATGGCGTGAACCTGGGAGGTGAAGCTTGCAGTGAGCTGAGATCACGCCACTGCACTCTAGCCTGGGCAACAGAGCGAGACTCTGTCTTAAAAAAAAAAAAAAGTAGAAATTCCTCTTTGATCCATGGGCTGCAGAATGGATATTGTGTTAGCAGGCATGAAAACAACATTACTCTTGTGCGTCTCCATTGAAGTACTTGGGTTAGTAACCAGGATGCATTATCAATGATCAGCAATATTTTGAAAGGAATCTTTCTTTCTGAGCAGTAGGCCTCAACAGTGGAATTAAAATATCGAGTAAACCATGCTGTAAAAAGATGTGCTGCCATCAGGCTTTGTTGTTCCGTGGATAGAGCACAGGTAGAATAAATTTAGCATAATTCTTAAGGGCTCTAGGAGTTTTGAAATGATAAATGAGCACTGGACTCCACCTTAAAGTCACCAGCTGTATTAGCCCCGAACACGAGAGTCAGCCTGTCCTTTGAAGCTTTGAAGCCAGGCATTGACTTCTCTCTAGTTAAGAAAGTCCTAGATAGCATATTCTCCCAATATAAGGCTGTATCATCTACATTGAAAATCTGTTGGCTGAGTGCGGTGGCTCATGTCTGTAATCCTAGCACTTTGGGAGGCCAAGGCGGGTGGATCACCTGAGGTCAGGAGTTCAAGACCAGCCTGGCCAACATGGTGAAACCCTGTCTCTACTAAAAATACAAAAAATTAGCTGGACATGAGATCCAAGTAGCCTGTAATCTCAGCTACTTGGGAGGCTGAGACAGGAGAATCACTTGAACCCAGGAGGCAGTGGTTGCAGTGAGCCGAGATCATGCCATTGCACTCCAGCCTGGGCTACAGAGCGAGCGAGACTCCATCTCAAAAAAAAAAAAAAAAAAAAAAAAAAGAAAAGAAAATCTGCTTAGTGAAGCCATCTTCAATGATCTTAGCAAGATCTTCTGGATAACCTGCTGCAGCTTCTAACATCAGCATTTGATGCTTCCCTATAATCAGGATTTGCTGCTTTACCTTGCACTGTTATGTTATGGAGATGGCTTCTTTCCTTAAACCTCATTAACCAATCTCTGCTAGCTTCCAACTTTTCTCCTTTAGCTTCTTCACCTCTGTCAGCCTTCACAGGATCAAAGAGAGTTAGGGCCTTCCTTTAGATTAGGCTTTGGTTTAAGGGAATATTGTGGCTATTTTGTTCTTCTATCCAGTTCACTCAAACTTTCTCCATATCAGCAATAAGGCTGTTTTGCTTTGTTAGTCATGTGTTCACTGGAAGTAGCACTTTTAATTTCCTTCAAGAACTTTTCCTTTGCATTAATAACTAGGCTGTTTGGCACAAGAGACCTAGCTTGAAGCCTACCTTAGCTTTCAATATGCCTTCCTTACTAAGGTTCATTTCTAGTTTTTGATTTAAAGTGAGAGACATGTGGCTCTTCCTTTCACTTGAATACTCAAAAGCTATCGTATGGTTACTAATTGGCTTCATTTCAATACTGTCACGTATCAGGGAATAGGGAGGCCCAAGAAGAGAGACATGGGGAAATGGCCAGTGAAGCAGTCAGAACACACAATTATTAACTTTACTGACCCATAAGGGCGTGGTTCATTGCAAGCTAAAACAATTACAATAGTAACGCCAAAGATCACTGATCACCTATCACCATAACACATATAATAATAATGAAAAAGTTTGAGATGCTTCAAGAATTACCTAAATGTGACACAGAGACATGAAGTGAGCACATGCTTTCGGAAAAATGGAGCCAACAGACTTGTTCGCTATAGGGTGACCACAAGCTTTCAATTTGTAAAAATAAAAATGAGGTATGCTTTTATTTTATTTTAGTCTTGAATAAACCCCCTGATGCCAGGAACTACATTTTATATTCTTTATATAAAATGACAGCACCTAGGCCGGTGCCTTACATATAATAATCTCTTTTATAAATGTTTTTGTAATAAATATGCAAATATATCTTTTTCAAGATAACTTTTTTTTTTTTTTTTTGAGATGGAGTCACCCAGGCTGGAGTGCAGTGACACAATCTCAGCTCACTGCAGCCTCAGCCTCCCAAGTAGCTGGAATTACAGGTGCCCATCACCACGCCCTGGCTAATTTTTGTATTTTTAATAGAGATGGGGTTTCACTATGTTGTCCAGGCTGGTCTCAAACTCCCACCCTCAGGTGATATGGCTGCCTCAGCCTCCCAAAGTGCTGGTATTACAGGAGTAAGCCACCACGCCTGGCCCAAGTACTAGAGAACTTTACATGGAGTGGAATTGAGGAGTCTTTAATAAGAGGAAGAGACTGGTGGAAAGGAAGTTCTAATCTTTTCATTTAGTCATTGCACAGACATTTAGTGGACACTTATGTGCCAGACACTGTACTAGGCCTTAAAACAAGGACTCAGAAAAATAATAATAAACCCTACACTTTGATGTACAGTTACATGAAATATGATAATCACTGCTACAGGTGCTTCAAAAACACCTAAAAAGAGGGCTGAAGGAGTCAGTGAGGTTTCCAGGAGGAGGCAAAGGCTTACATTAAACCTGAAAGAAGGAATGTCAATGCCAGCTGAAAGGAGAGTGGGAGTGCAGGCTGGACAATAGAAGGGAGGCGAGAGAAAGACATACAGCATTTACAGGACTGTAATCAGCTGAGAGCTCTTAGAGCATGCAGCATGTATGTACAGGGTGAGAGGCAATCATGAATAAGTATACAAGAAAAGGTCTGATAAGGCTGCTCATGAATTTTGAGGGCATAATACACACAGTGGTTTAGGCTCTGCCTCCCAACTCCCAAGAGTAGAGGGCAGTATAACCCAGGAGCTAAGAGAGTAGGCTCTGGAATGAGAGGACCTTAGTTAAAATCTTGGTTCTGCCATTTTCTAGCCGGGTGACTGCACTAATTACCTAATCCCTCTGGGTCTCCGTTTTCCCATCTGTAAAATGGGAATGAGAGTCCTATCCCCTTAACATTATTGTCACAGCTAAATGACTGAAAACACTATGTGCATACAGAAAGAGCTCAATTTTTAAAAAATGTTATTATTACTAAAATTCTAACATAAAAAGCAAAGATAGTAGGACAGTATTTCCTCAGCTCCATTTATACTGGAGAAAACATATGGGATCTAAGACTCAACAGCTTGCTTTGCATGAATTCTACAGCCATGTTACCTGGATTCAAAGTTTAGCAAGGTAATTTGGAACAACCTAAGGAGCCTCTCTGTGCCACAGTTTCCTCATCTATAAAACAGAAATAGTAGTAGCGCCAGGTGCGGTGGCTCATGCCTGTAATCCCAGCACTTTGAGAGGCCGAGGTGGGTGGATCGCCTGAGGTCAGGAGTTCAAGACCAGCCTGACCAACATGCAGAAACTCCGTTTCTACTAAAAAATACAAAAAAATAGCTGGCTGTTTTGGCAGGTGCCTGTAATCCCACCTACTTGGGAGGCTGAAGCAGGAGAATCGCTTGACCCCAGGAGGCAGAGGTTGCACCGTTGCACTCCAGCCTGGGCGATAAGAGTAAGACTCTGTCTCGAAACACACACAAACACACACACACACACATACACACACATACACATGGAGTATGGGGTTGTTGTGAGGCTTAAATGACAAAATGCATGTAAAACACTCAGCACCACACCTCACATGTAGTTGAAAGAGTAAGGAGAGCAAATATATATATTGCATTTATTGTATGTGCCAGTCATTGTTTTAAATGTTTTTCACTCTTTAACTATAATTCTTCTTCTTCAAATGCATAATGGCACTAGCACCTGAAGGTAAGGGTTTCAACACTTTTTCTTCAATCTATGTAAAAAGATGATAATACTTTCTGCCTTTAGCTACTTACGTGAGAAGCAGGCTAATCAAAGTAAAAAACATTGTATACCCTCGGGAAGAGAGGGGTCACAGAAGGTGGATGGTGATCAGATTGCATCATCCCTGAAGTCCCCCTGGAAGCCTAGCCCATGTCCATCCTGCCTTGTGGGGAGGTCATTTACCTTCAGGGGCAGTGGTGTTTTCAGAATTTTCCCTGCCCTGGTCAGCGTGGTTGGCAACCGCACTCCCGCTCTTTGTCCTTCGAAGAACACTCAAAGCTCGATTTATTTTTTTAAAAGATCTGCTTCTAATAGTGGATCTCTCAAAGGGCCGTGCTGAGGAAAAGCAACAAGAGGAACAGTAGTTATGATTTAATAGAAATCATCATTTATGTACATATCTGATAAAATATATATAATAAGACATTAACAGTGACTACCTCTAGGTGGTAGGATTGTAGAATTTGCTTACCTGTATTTTCTAAGTTTTCTACAGTGAAATATGTATGACGTGCTCTGCTTTTCTTTTCTGTTTCTGGGCTGAACTGAATACAATAGCACTTTTCTTGAACAGTATGGCTGAAAAATTACTGACACTGCAGGAGTGATGAATCATTAGGTCTAGTTTCAGCCCCTTTCACCAAGTCAGATTACACACAGTTTAATGATCGGAGGTACTTGTGGTTTCACTTCACTTTGGAGAATTGGACATTGGGTTCCTGCCAAAACTGCCAGAATGATTTCCCCTTAAAAAACATTTCTAGAACTTTCCACAGTAAGTATTCCACAGAGAGCAATCCCAAGCCAAGGAACCCAATCCTGGACAACCACCCATTTGACTCACCCCTAGTTCGGTTGCTCCGTCCAGAGTCCACTGGGCTGACTGCTGGCTGCCCGTCTTCCGCCGAGGACACGTAGGCAGGGTTGTCTAGGCCAGGCTCGTCCGTCATTAAGGAGATGGTGGCAGCTGCAGAAACCTCTGGGGAGGGAGCCATGGCTGTGAGGCTTGCACAGCCATCTGGACAGCCATCTTGTGAGCGCCTCTTCCTGTCTTTGGTCAGGCCGTAGTGGGAGGCACCTTTACAGCTGTAACAGAACCAGTGGGGAGGTGAAGAAGAGCATTGGCTCTGCTGCCATTCCTCAGTCAGACCTCTTCAAATACAATTGAAGAATGTATAATAGGCTTGTTGAACTTGGAATCTGATTTGCCTTCCCCTATATTCTCTCTTCCCTTTTCACATGTTGGTACTCAATATACATTTGCCAACCAAGTGAATTAATAATTTGAGATGTTTTAAAAGATGCCCACTGCATTCTCTTAAAGCAATCTCTACATTGGCTCCTGGAATGCAAATTTATTCAGGTTGCCATGGTGTCTACATGACCAGGCTTTGAGGCTGGCAATGTTCAACTGTTTGGTAATTCCTGCTTGCTGGTGTTTATTTTGACCATGAAAGCCCTTAGTCACACTCTCACTCATTTCTTTTGGATTTTGTTCCCACAGCACTGAACGTAAATATAAAGCTCCTCCCAGATTCCATATTTAACTGTCCATGGAAAGAGAATCACCTTCACCACAAAGCCACAGGAGTGAGCTCAGCATTGCTATCCTCTAGTGGCAGCTTGGTGGCTTCCATTCTCTTTCTCTGGGCTGGTCTGGGAGGGCCTCCCTGGTGCTGGGGGCTCCCATGATCTGAAAAGTGTCATTCATCGCCATGTTGTCTAGCATTAAGAGAGTAAAACAGCTTTTGTGGATTTTAGCAAAAACATATTTGTCTCTACCCATTCACTGTCCATGCTATAAAAAAAATCCAAAAAATTCCACAAAAACCAAACTTTGTGAGAAAGGCAAGTTACTGGTGCAATAGAGAGAAGTTGAAAAAGAACATTCTTGAGGCTCAGGAGACCAGGGTTTGAGCTGATCTAGGTCCATATTTTGCCATGAACATGAACACTGCCACTGGGCAAGTCATTGCAGCGCACAGGCTAGGTTTTGATCAGGAAATGGTGATTTAACTATCTCACTGCACTGTCGGGAGGGTAGCTACAGGTAGCCACTCCAGTTTCCGTAGTTGTGAAGGCAGAAATCACATCATGAGCCCCTTTAAGAAGTGTCCATTTACATATAATGGATGTGTTAATTATAAATTATTATCAGTTCAATACACAAAACCCTATATGATTGAACTATTTTAAATAGCCCTTTGAGATCCTACTTTAGGGATGCTTCATGTTTTTGAAAGTAGATGAAATCAAAGGTCAGTCTACAGTGATATGCACACATGATTTGTACTGCCCATAGAGTCACAGAAATGGCAGGATGGAAGGTCCTATTGTCTAGATCCAAATCCTTGCTCTGAAATTTACTTAGCTGGGTGATCTGGGGAAATTTTATTTAGCTGGCTAAACTTCCCAATTTGCATATACTTTCTGGATTGCTGTGAGGTTTGATTGACATTAAGTCTTATTAGGGGTTTAGTGCTTTTCGCCAAAAGTACTAGAATGCGAATTCATTAAAGTCGTCATGGTATCCACATGACTACAATCAGTTCTTGTGAGACTGTAGCTATCTCCATATTTGATCCATCCTAAGATGCTCTTTTCATGCTTTAACATGTCTAAAATCAGGATGCATGTGTGATTGATGGGGTTGTGAAGTTTCTGTTGCCAGGTGGCACTCATGATGCAGATGCCACCATCCCAGCATGGCAAACCTAGTCACATGGGTGCCCCTTATCACTTCCATTGAGTTGCCTACACGCTTGGTATTACACCATTGAGTGTAATTGCCATTTGAATGTAATGATTCAGTACTAAAACGAAAAGTTATAGAAAACCTCAAAAACCGAACGATTGGATATTGATTAAGTACATATTCATTGTTAGAAGCAGAATCATAATTCCATGTTTTCTTGCAAAGGGATAAGCAAAAGTTGTATATGCTTAGAAAGAAAGATGCACCCAAGGGAATTAAAAGTGGTGTTACATTTTGTTATTGAGAACATTCAAAAAGGATTGCCTGTTTCATGCCAAGCAACACAACCAAGAGCAGGAGAAGCTGCCAAATTCATCTGAATGGATTTCAAAGCCACAAGAGTCTAGTGTCACCAATCTATACATCACGGGGATATCTTTGGTGTTTGGGGATTATTTAACTAATGGCACATTTTAAAATGTCATTTTCTTTGCTGTTTTATGAACATGATATCTCTTATAGTCAGTGGCATCTTAGATTAGATGAAATGTGGTTTTAATATTAGTAGAAAAGGAGTTTGGTTATACGACCGTATGTCCTCATCTTCCAGATGAGAAAACAGGCCTCCAACTTACACTGCTAGTGCTTGTCCTCAGCTGGAAGAGTTCAATCTCTTGGCTTGAATTCGCGAGGTTTTACTGTACTGATTAGCTGCATTGGCTTGAAATAGTTCTGCTTAAAAATAGTGAAGAGGTTGATCTGGGAAACTCAAAAATTGGTGAAATACTGTGTGATGGAAAAAATAAAAGCCAACTTGCATTTGAGCAGCTCCAGAGTAACAAATACTTGAATGAAACACTTCCAGGCAGGCTGGCAGTATTTGATTAGCAGTGCATGGAAAGGAAGTTCCAAGCTGGTCTGGAAACGGTCTTTTCTGAGGAGGCAGCAATGCTCTTGACCATGTGCCCTGCCAGAGTAGTAATGTTATTTTCCAGTTGGACAAATGGCTGGCAAAGGCATTAGCCATGGCTTTGTTGGGAGGACACAGTATGTCCTAGTAAAAGAAAGTGGCACCTTTCTCTGCTGCCCCATCAATGGAGGGTTAAGGTATTTTAAAAATATCTGAATCCTAAGATTATGCCATTAAGAAACCATTGCACTTTCAAATTCTTGGGGTTCTAAAGATAAGTTTTTGAGTCAAGGAAAGGAAAACCTCATAAAGTAGGTAAGTAGCCTTTCCTTTGGTCTCATATCACAGCTGTTCTTACAACAGCTGGGGAGGGTGCAGAGTCTTGATTTAGGTATTCGGACTCATATGTTTTGAGTAATAAAGGTTCTACTAATGCAACTCATACTGTGTAATGTTAGCTTTCTCCAGTCTCTTGGCTTAGCTTGAACCAGAGACAGAGTGATCTATGAAGGTAGCAGCTTGTACTTACTAATTATCTCCTTTGTGGTGACTAATACTGGGGCAGCTTGATTTACAAGCATGAAAGAGGGAAGAAGCGGGGAAAAGCTGATTAGCATTGGCTAGGACAAGAATATACGGTGAACCCTGGGTTGTGTTCAAAGCAAGCAGGATTTATGCTTCCTTTCAGTTGCTCTGAGCACTAAGTACTCTCAGGTGGTGATGGGCGATGGCCATGAACTTGAAGGATGAATACAAGGAACACAGAAAACCCCTTTTCAACCAAACCACAAGCTTTGGATGTGCTGTCCATTCAAATGAGCAACTCTGAAAAATCAGTTTTCTTGGGAGATCCTGAGCTCTTTTGTCAAAGTGAGTAGAGGTAAATCTGTCTTAATATAAGAATGCTAATACTCAATGCCAGAAATTTTGTCTCTTTTGAGGTTGGAGGGGGTATAAGAAAAGAAAATGAATCTCCTTCTTGCAAAACTTCTAAGTCTGAGTTCACTGCTAATGAGAGTTAGAGACGAGACACAGGAGGGACCTCAGACATGATTCACAGAGGTTCTGATAGGGTATCCCCTGCAAAGGTCACCCAACAGGGCAGCATGATCTGGGTTCCCGTGAAGAGCTCCTTTCTGATGCTGAACTTACCCACTTATAATAGAATAAGAGTTGTTCACAAAGCGAGCCTTGATACTCATCATCATCATCCAGCCATACAACCTCCCTTTGATCTCTCCAACTTTCTGTAAATTCTTTCTCTCGGTTCACTGTTGCATTAGCAAACATTGAGTCAACTCTCACTTTGGGTTCATTAATTGCCCAGTGTGATCTGACTTCAAACAAGAGCTTGCAAATTCACATGCTCGTCAGGTGAGACAACGAGGGAAGGAAGGCCATTGGGGACCATGGTGAGCAGTGCTGCTTAACTAAAGGACACAGTGGCTGCTCCACCCTTCTCTGTTAAAAAGGCTAGCCCAGTGGCCCCCAAAAAATATGGAAGCAGAAATCTAGTTTTCAATGTAAAATCTCTTGATTTTTTAAATGGTAGCAACACATTCGAAAATCTTAAAAACACTGTGTGGTCCAAACAAAACACATCTGCAAGCCAGCTCTAGCTCCAGAGATGGCACATTCTAATCTCTGGTAATAAAAAAAACTGCCAACATGAGTAGATGGGAACCATTTTTCTTTTCTTAGTCCCCCAGAAAGCAACACTACCCTCTCCTCTTTCTCCAGTCTTCCTCCCTACCCACTATTTGTGTGTGTGTGTGTGTGTGTGTGTGTGTGTGTGTGTGTGCATGCAGAGGGGAGATGACCCCTAAAGGGGGCTTTCCTATAATTATGTGCCCTGGCCCCATTTCTGATCCAAGTCCAAAAATGAGACTAATTTTTCAACTGTATTTCTTTCACTCATGAGAGTACTAATGTCTGGCCCATAGATATTATTTAATAAGAAAGGGAGACACTCAGTCCTAATGTATGTATTCTTTCTTTCAGGCAGAGAGAATCAAGATTAGGGGACTCTGTAGGGAAGTGGGTCTCCTTGCCAACAGCTGGGTTTTAGGAATTAGTTGCTCCAATGAATGGGATGAGTGATTCTGAAACTTTGCTCAAGGTGGGGTTGCTGGAGCCAGGCGGGGAGACTGTGCTGCCAGAAAGGAGATGGTCACTGGGAGACAGAAATGGGCTCTTCCTGAGCAATCAGGTGAGTATGGGCCTCAGTAATGTGTGCTCAGCCCCTAACTCCATCTCCATGGCCAAACCCTGGCGCTGGTCCTCCTGACACCCCATCTCCATGGCTTTGCAACCAACCCCCGCCTATCCCTCTGCCCCTGACTTAGCCCTCCAGCCTCTACCCCACTGCATCTTAACCATAGCAACAATTTTTTTTTTAACTCAAAAACTTCCCAGGGAAATGTTCTCATTGCTTCAGGATCGAGTCCCAACTCTGTATGCTGACATTCCGGGCCTTCCCTGATCCATATTATCGATCATGGTCTCTTGCCTACAAATCTATGGCAGCCCAGAAGGCAGTCTGGCAGAAGACAGCTCATACCTATTGATCTTTTTAAATGTATTATGCTTCAAGGATGTGGTCTCATTTTAGCCTCCCACTTGTCATATTAGTTATACCACCTAACTTCACAGATGAATATATGGACACTAGAAGGGAGAAATGCCTTGTCCAAGTTCAGAGTGGAGCTAGACTCTGAAGCCAGGCTGTGGATTCCATGCTTTCTCACCTTACATGGCTTCCTTGGTCCCTAGACTCATATCAAACTGCCCATTCCATGTCATTACTTAGATGTCTAATGGGCAGCTCAAACTTAACAGTTTCATCCTCCCTGCCAAACCAGCTCTTCCCACGTGTTCCCATGTTATTAAATAGCTCCTTATCTGTCATTCAGGCCAAAAATCTCAGACTCATCCTTGATTTCTTTCTTTCTCTAGATACCTGAAATACAATCCAGCATGAAATATTCAGAATGCAACTACTTTTCATCATGGCCACTGCCACCATACTGGTCCAAGCCACCATCATCAGTGCCTGGATTATCCCAGCAGTCTCCCAAGAGGGGTCTTGCTTCCACACTTGTGTTGCCTGCCCATCTATTCTCAACAGAGCAGCCATGGTGATCTTTTCATAATGACTCTCCACTTTACTAAAGCATAAGGTCCTTACAATGGTCTATAGGGCCCTATATTTTCTGTCTGTTGTGACTTCTGACTTCCTCTCCATCCCTTGCTCATACAGCCCTCCTGCTAGTTCTTAAACTTGCCCACCATGTTCCTACTTCTTCAGGGTCTCTGAACTTTGCTGCTGCCCCTGCTGCCTCAGATATGCCTTCCCCAGATTCCCATCCAGTTTGTTCCTGCATCTCCTTCAGGCCTCTGATTAAAATCCCTCTTCTCTGACCACCTGATTTAAACAGCGGCTTCTTTTCTGATACATCCTACACCTGCTTATATTCTCTCTATGGAATGCAAGCTCCAAAGGGCAGAGATTTAGGTTCTGCTTTGTTAATTGTTTCATCTCCAGTGCCAAAGGAACTCTCTCTCCAGGACTGAGATGGCATATAGAAGGTGCTCAGTATATTACTTTTAAATGAAAAAATGACTTTTGCTAATGAAAGAGCATGTTCCTAAGCCATGGGGTTGTATTAGTCCATTTTTACGCCAATAAAGACATACCCAAGACTGGGTAATTTATAAAGAAAAAGAGGTTTAATGGACTCACAGTCCCACCTGGCTGGGGAGGCCTCACAATCATGATGGAAGGCAAGGAGGAGACAGTGACATCTCACATGGCAGCAGGCAAGAGGGACTGTGTGTGGGAACTCGCCTTTATAAAACCATCAGATCTTGTGAGACTTATTCACTACCATGATTCAGTGATCTCCACCTGGGATCCTCCCATAACATGTGGGAATCAGGAGAGCTACAATTCAACACGAGATGTGGGTGAGGACACAGTCAAATTGTATCAGGGTGAATTATCTAAACTGGCTATCTACACTAATCAGATGACTCAGTCAGGTCATCTGTGTTTCTGCCCAGGGAAAGTACCCCCTTGGACTATAGGGTCTCAGTGTAAAGATCACACCATCTCAGTACTCAGGCTTTTCAAGCTAAGGGCCCTGAACCATGAACAAGGCATAGAACGATATGTTTAATGAGTTTTGGGATATTGACCTCAAGAGAACATATAACTGACCAATTAGGCTAAACATTTTAATTTTAAAAATTATTTAACTGAGGGACAATATTTTAGAACCTAAATACCCCATCCAAACAACATATTTAATGAATCTAAATCCAAATGCAGCAATATTTCCTATACCAGAAAACTATGATTCAAGGATATTTCACAGAGATGGAAATTAACTGCTTGGGGGAAAAAAAAAGTCTAGTTCCACAATTACAGCAATAGAACCAAACTTTGAAAATGTAGGAACTCTCTCTCCAGGACTGAGATGGCTTCCTCATATTAGTGCCTGAGAAGTGTTGGCTCATGGAGTCCCACATCATTTATGGCAGCCAGTCAAGACACACCAGCTCTACCTTGGCTAACTGGTTAGCTGCGGGCAAGTTGTGGCCACAGAGCTATATAGTAAACATTTCTTGAATTGATCTGAGCAACCATCACCCTTTTGGTGTTCTGTTGATTGAAATTACTGCATTGGGAATTGTGGGATTCACTCACACCGCCCTGATAATGCATAATTACTTGTGGTCGATTGTGATACTAATACTAGTCTCTCTTTTCTCCTAGCAAGCTCATGATTTCCCTTTCCATTTCCTTGCACTTCAATTTAAGCCCAACGAAAAAAAAAATGACAAGAAGGAAAGAACAACTTAAGAAATTGATCTTTTTTTCGTGTATTTCCCTGGTAATTTTGATATGATTTTATTTGCTTTGAGTTGAAGAAGCATTATGCATGTAATACAACTGAAGGGTAATGACCATAACCTTCATTTGATGGTTTATGCTATTACAGTGGGTTTTTAATCATAATGTTGAAATACATTTTTCAATAAACACTCATGGGAGGGTCTTCTAAGAAAGATGGCACAGTACGGAGGAAAAAACACATGCTTTCACTTTTTAAGCATCTGGATGTGAATGCTAATCCATGTGCCTCATGGAAGGGCCTCCTAAGAAGGCAACTCTACTGGCTCTGCAACTCTGGACAAGTTCCTTAATTCCTCTGAGCCTTGTTTCTCATACATAAAATGGGCACAATGTTTATTTACCATGAGGTTTAAAGGTTCACACAAAAGGCTGAGTGTGGTGGCTCACACTTATAATCCCAGAGCTTTGATAGGCTGGGATGGAAAGATCACTTGAAGCCAGGACTTAGAGACCCATAGCAGGACCCATATTCTACAAAACAATTTAAAAAATTAGCTGGGCATGGTGGTACATGCATGTAGTGTCAGCTACTCAGGAGGTGGAGGCAGGAGTACTGCTTGAGCCCAGAAGTTCAAGCCTGCAGTAGGCCATGATTGGGCCACTGCACTCCAGCCTGGACAATAGAGCAACGCCCTATCTATCTCTTTTAAAAAAAGAATCATGCAAAATGCTGAACAGTACCTGGAATATATAGTAACTCAGTAACCAGTAACTAGCATAATTATTGTCTAACATCAAGGCATAATGTTAGACACTGTGGATGCAAAGAAAATGACAGTGTATGCACTTGGTTCATGGAAACAGAAAAACATGCCACATTATCAGAGAGAGAGAGAGGGAGGTAAGAGCCAAGTGTCAGGAAAGCTCAGAGGAAGGGGCCTGGGGTAATTGGAGAAGGCTTCTTAGAAGAGATGAAATCTGAGCTGAGTCTAGAAAAATGAGTGACATTGGTCTAGCAGACTAGGTATGAATGGTATATTCAAAAGCTCCAAGGATGCAGGTGCATGGCAGGTGCCAGGAATGGCAGATTCAGGGCAGGCTTTGTCCTATGTGACACAAATTGGGAAAGAACAGACCTGAAGTGAGATCCAAGAGGGGCAGCATGTTGGTGGCGGTGCTGGGGATAAAACCCAGGACACCTGATGGCCAGTCCATCTACCTACTTCTGGGGTTCAGTAAGCCTAAACCATGCCCGTGGGGGTAAGAGACAAGTGGGTGTTTCTAAGTCTGATGCCAAGACAGGAGAGGGGAGGAGGTTTCAGGAGGAACAAAGTTGACAACAGAGGGCTCGAAGTCAGCTCTTTGCAGAGACTCCCTGACCATTGATCCAAAGTGAACTGCTGCCCCTGCCTGCCAGTCACCTTCTTTGGAAATTACATTGTTGGTTTGTTTTCTCCCAACAGAATATAGAGAGCTTCCATAGGAGTAAACATCCTGCTTTTCTTGCTCACCACTAAAGCATCAGCATTATGCAAAGAGCACTGGTGGACAGGGTCTGGCGGGGTGGGGGTGGTGGGGTGTGCTAAAGGAGCCTGAGAGATTCTAAAAGCAGCGAATTGTTTTCTTGCTCCTTTTATTAGAGTCTGTTTATGCTTCCAATTGTGTTAGCCTAGATATGTTTTAATAGTTATGTGCCACCTTGATCCTTTTTTTTTGAAAGAAAGCAGATATATAGTTTAAATATATAACTAATTATTTCATGACTCCTTTAATGAAAAGCACTATAAATCTTTACTGTGTGAGACAAAAATAAATGCATCAGTCAATGCCTTCCAAAACAGTTCCACTTGCGCTCCCTGAGCCCACCCTCGAATAGGTCCTATCCCTGCTAATTGAGTCCTGATCACGCTACTTGGAGGATACTCAACTAACAATAATACAACTTCTATTCATAGGATTCCTCTAGTCCTCAGGCATCCTGGTCTTCAGCACAGACCTCCTGTAAGGAACTTTCTGAGTTCAGTTTGGGTAATTATGTTCTACATGTCACCTCAACTCACCGTACCTGCATTTTTTTAAATAATATCTCTTTGGCCTAAAGACATTAGGTAAAGTCATTCTTCCTTGTTTGGATTACTTTTTCTCCCCCTCTAAGTTAAAACCCATGTTGCCTGGCACTGAATTATATGGCCACTCACATAGCTACCAGAAACTGTACATGGAAAAAAGTCACGAGCAATTTTGTGTAGTTAGAAGTGAAGTGAATGTCAGTTGAGAAGTAAAAGAGGTCATCAGCTGGGCACGTCCACTGTCCGGTAGTCAGTGTAGATCCGAGTATGAACTTGAGGCTGAATGGCCCTCACCCCAGAGGACGGATGAATTTCTGACATCACTTACCACCAACCACACACGGCTTACCCTCATTAGCCCGTTTCTTCTGCCTCCAAACTGCTGGGAAAATGTCCTTAGTACTTCCAACCACCCCGATTTCTCTTGCTAATGAACACCAGACAGGAAAAATTCAAAACAAGCTGGAAATCGATGTGAAATGCAGGCCACCATCATGGGCACCTGGAATCTGTCTTGGCTTGTCAGGGTGGGGCCAGGAGAGGCGTGGTGTGCCCTCAAGGTAGCGTCTGCTCAGGCGACAGTGGTCCAATCCCAACCTAAGCAAGCACACTGACTTGGTTTACCAAAGATGCTGACATGTTCCTATGGCATGGATCGCCTGGTGCTGAACAGGCGTGAGACACACTGGCCAGTCTGCACAGTTGCAATTTCAGGGTGGGAGGGAGGCAGGGAAGAAGTAGACTTTCTTCCATTTAATGACTCTCCTTTAATGCCGATGTTTTTCCTATTGGTTTACAGAGTTAGTGTCTGTAAGAATCTGTGGCTGCATCTTTTTATCCTTCAAATCTCACTCACAAATTAATAGTAACATAATTACAACCAACACTTATAGTGCCCTCACTAGAGACCACATACTGTTTTACACGCTTCCTATTAACCCATTCAATCCTCACATCAACCCTATGAAGAGGGTCGTATGATACCCCCACTTTACTGATTAGAAATTAAGGCACAGAAAGATTAAATTTCCAAAAGTCACACAGCTGGTAAGTGGAAGGGCTAGGATTTAAACTGAAGGCAGAGAGAACTTTAATTGAAGTGTGCACCTTAGGAATGTAATATGCCACACGCCCTGGTGGCTGATTATTTGGGGGGGGTGACTGCAATATGGGACGTAGGGAAAAGCATGGAAAATTAGAAGCAGGTTTTTCATAACCTTATATTCTTTACAGATCTATAAATGCCAGCTACTGAGTAACTGCTATGAGGAATATGAATGGCACAGGCTGGCAAACGAGTCTGTCGTAATGGGGTTGGCATCTTCAGCCTGCAGCTGACAGGCAGAAGCGGTGAGCGTCACACTGCTGGGTCTCTGTCCTGCCTTGTCATCAGGGCCACTTGTCAGTGCCACATGCCTCATAGGTCAGTGTATGGGGGATGTGGTTGCAGTGGTCCCCACATGCCCTCAGGCTGGCCGTCTCACTGCCCCTCTTCCTCTCCAAAAATAATTAGCTCCGAGCACAGGCGGCAAGCATCGTAGAAAAAGAGGCCTAAAAGGATCTTGTCTGGGTGTGCGGACGCCTCCAGGTGATTTATTTCATCCTTTTCTACAGAAAGCACCTTAGTCCAGGCACTCACATATATTCATATTCATGATCTGACACACATAGCATTTGAGGTGGGAAACAGGAGGCCGACTTACCCATCCCCCACTGGGTGGGGAGGTACCCTTTCTCTCCTGTTAATAACAGCAGTCATAACAGTAACCACCTGAGCTATCACCTGTTCAGTTTTGTTCAGTTTTTGTTTGTTTTTTTTTAATCACAAGGCATGGTACCAGGACTTATTTTATTAAAACATCCCCCCACTGGTTGTATTAGGCCCATCATATAGATGGGGAAAATGAAGCTCAAAGAGGTTAAGTAATTTATGCAAGCTGACAAAACATTAAAGCAAAAGAGCTGAAAGAGTAGCTTTGTGTGGGATCTTGTTGTTGATTTAAGCCCTGTGTCTGTCAAGATATCTGACACACTTTGACACACACACACTTGCGCATGCACACAGACACTTAGACACTCCTTAACAGGTGTCAGGCTGTTCTGAGCACTCTACCCTTTACTCATTTAATCCTCACAACAACCTCATGAGATGGGCAGGATTATTATCCCCAGTTTGCAAACACGGGAACTTAATACAAAGATTCACTTGCCCAGGTTTGCACAGTTTGCATCCAGGGTGACCAACAATGTCACTTTGCCCAGGGCTGAGGGGTTCTTGAGACGTGGGATTTTCAGCTTTAAAATTGGTCAGCCTAAGGCAAACCAGATGTGCTGGTAGTCACCCTATAAGTGACAAAGACAGAATTTAAAGTCAATAGCTGTGAATGCTCATAACCATGACACATACTGCATCTTTTTCCTTTGCATATATTTTGTCTCCACATTTAGTAGAAACAGAAGCTAGTTTTGAGGGGCTTTGTGGTTTCAGGTACCTCCCAGTGTGTGATCATCTGATGCTAAGATGAGGGTCCAGAATGTCACCCCCAAACTGCTGCTGAAGCACAGTCTCTCACAGCAACCCCTGCGGGTCCAAACCTTATGCAATCGCAGGACTTCCCAGGGACTGAAAGAACTGATTCCATTGTTTAGTTTAGGAAGAGCTGAGCTGATAGCCTGGAGTGCCTGATGAATACCAGTGCTGTTCCCTGGGGTGACACCTCAGAATTCCAAAGCCACAACCAGATGTGGAGTTGACAGTAGTTAATGAGGGATGGTCGAGGGCTTGGGCACAGTCTACATGCCAGGTCAATTCTTCAGAGACGCCAGAATCGTTTATTCATTCTGTGAGTCTCTGGCATCTTTGGGGTCACTGAGTTCTTTTCCTCCATACTTTGGGGAGGGGGAGCAGGCAATTCCCATGTGACAGATGATTTGAGTTTTCTGTTATCTGTCCATGGATTCGAGTGTGTATGTGATGGGGTGGAGGTCAGGTTCTTTTTAGTTAACTTTTGTCCCTGCAATTCTTGGTTCAAAATTATTCTATTTACTTTTGGCTGGGCACGGAGGCTAATGCCTGTAATCCCAACACTTTGGGAGGCTAAGGTGGGCAGTCACTTGAAGTCAGGAGTTGGAGACCAGCCTGGCCAACATGGTGAAACCCTGTCCCTACTAAAAATACAAAAATTAGTCAGGCGTGGTGGTGAGTGCCTATAATCCCAGCTACTTGGGAGGCTGAGGCAGGGAATCACTTGAACCTGGGAAACGGAGGCTGCAGTGAGCCAAGATTGTGCCACTGCACTCCAGCCTGGGCAATGGTTCGCGACTCCATCTCAAAAACAAAATAAAAAACCCAAATTATTCTATTTACTTTTAAAACACTTGGAGACAACCAAAGTCTAGCTTTTCGTTTTCGGGAAACGGGCTATGGATCAATGGTGCTTTCTATTTCAGAGCTGACTAGGAAGTGTTTTTAGAATAACTGGAAAGGGTGGGTTTTGTGGTGGTGAGGGTTTCTAGAAGTCAGAACTGACTGCCCAGTGAAGTTTTATGATCAGTTTTGAAAGCAGCCTAGGTTTTCAGCTGCCTGTGATGAGCTCTTTTTGAGTCCTCGAGTTTTTGTGAAGTCTTTGCAACCCCAAGGGCTGTGTAGAGGTTTTCAGAGCTTGATATGGAGATGGAGGAGTGGGGGAAGGTGAAAATCATTCCCAGACATTTAAAAACATTTCCTCCATTCCTCAAAGTGCATTCCATCGCATTCTCAGGATAACCACGATATGTCCAAATTTGTCCAAGCCCCTTCTGGGCTAGTTGTCACAGGCCCTCCTGGATGTGCTGTATGACACTCAGTGGAAAATTGTGTTCTTCCTTGCTCTGTGTTTGGAAATGTGTCATGCAAAGACAGCTGGTTCCTCACACCAAATATTTTTACATGAGACAAAAATCCTATTTTTCCAGCCATTTTCTGTATTTGCTAAATGAGCTTCCCCCTTCCCTCCCAATATATTTAAAAGAAACAACCTTACTCCTTCTATAAAACATATTTCCCCAAAATTGTGTTATGCAAACGAAGGGGGAACAGAGTGGATGCTTTCCTGTTTGCAGGAAATGCTATTATATTCAAATACTTATTGGATAACTGAAAGCTCTTCTTCTATCACTCTTGGGCCAGGCGTACTCTTTGGTTACTGCTCTACTGGATTCCTCTGTCCCCTAGGCTGGAGTGCAGTGGCATCATCATAGCTTACCACAGCCTCAACCTCCTGGGCTCAAGGGATCCTCCCTCCTCAGTCTCCTGAGTAGCTAGGACTACAGGTGTATACCATCACAACTGGCTAACTTTTTCATTAGTTTTTTTTGTAGAGACTATGTTGCCCAGGCTGGTCTTGAATTTCTAAGTACAAGAAATCCTTCCATCTCAATCTCCTAACTAGCTGGACTGCCAGAGAGACCCACCACACCCAACTCTGCTCAGTTCTTTTTGTTTGGCAGACAAGGCTTCTTGGGCTAGACAAGGCTTTTTGCAGTCAGACACATTGACAAACTGTCCCTCTTCACATCAAACCCATTTCTACCACAGGTCTTTGTCCAATCTGTCTTCTCTCCTGGAGTGGCCACCACTCAAACAAATCCTACTCATTTTTCCTAAGGCTTGCCTCTCATCTCACTTTCTCCACTGATGCTTCATAGTGCTCTCTCCCCTCTCAATGCATTCATTTATTCCACAAATATTGAAGTGATTACTAAAGTCTACCAAATGTAAGGCACCAGGCTTGGTGCTCCTATGACTCTATGCCAGTTAGCAATCCAACACAGAAATAAAGCAGACAGGCAAACAAGTCCAATATGTCTATACTTGCTTAGTGCTGGGACCTTAGGGTTTTATTACATATTGACACAGAGAGTTGCATGGATGTTGGTCGGGCCAGTTTGACTAGACTACAAACTCCCTGAGGCCATATCTTGTGTCTTTTGTACCCTCCATTGTTCATACAGGGTTGATGACACAATAGACATTCATGAAATACTTGTTTTTTTTTTTTTTTTTGGAAGGAGTCTCGCTCTTTTGCCCAGGCTGGAGTGCAGTGGCCAGATCTCAGCTCACTGCAAGCTCCGCCTCCCGGGTTCACGCCATTCTCCTGCCTCAGCCTCCCGAGTAGCTGGGACTACAGGCACCCGCCACCTCGCCCGGCTAGTTTTTTGTATTTTTTAGTAGAGACGGGGGTTTCACCGTGTTAGCCAGGATGGTCTCGATCTCCTGACCTCGTGATCCACCCGTCTTGGCCTCCCAAAGTGCTGGGATTACAGGCTTGAGCCACCGCGCCCAGCCAGACATTCCTGAAATACTTCTTTACTTGTATTAGGATCAAATAGGAATTGTTCTTTTTCTGATTTCAAAAGTAATTGAGGTTCAGAGAAGAAACTGTTTAGAATATGGAAAATAAATAAAATATTATCCAGCCTGGGCAACAGAGCAGGGCCCTGTCTCAAAAACACAAAATCAAAACCAAAACCAAAACCAAACCAAACCAAACCAAACCAAACCAAACCAAACCAAACCAAACCCAACCAAAATGCTGTAATTACACCCCCAGAAAAAACTGCTGCTAAGGTGTTTTATTTATTCTTTCAATCAGTTTTCTATGCATAGACATATATACTTCTGTATGTTTATGTTTTTGTGTTGATTGTGCTATCAATCTTTTAACATGCTTGTTCTCCTATCCAGTGGTTCTTAACCTTGGCTGAGCAATAGACTCATTTGGGAAGATTTTAAAAAATCTAGTTTATGAGGTACCTCAGATCAATCAATCTCTGGCAGTGGGTCTGCTAAACATCAGAAACAGACAAACAACTGCACAGATCTCCAACTAGACTGAAGAACAGGACCCTCGAGAGAGCTTCCAAGAAGACACCAACCTAGGCATGGGTTTATGTTCCTGACAAAGAATAAGGATTGTTATAAAGTATGTTCTATTTTGAACTGTGAAAATAATTATCTAAAGCTGTATGATTTTTTTTTTTGCTTTTTTTTGGGGGGGGACAAGGTCTCATTCCGAAGACAAGGTCACCCAGGCTGAAGTAATGTGGTGTGGTATCAGCTCACTGCAACCTCTGCCTCCTGAGTTCAGGTAATTCTCCTGCCTCAGCCTCCTGAGTAGCTGGGACTACAGGCATGGACCACCATGCCTAGCTAATTTTTGTATTTTTAGTAGAGATGAGGTTTTGCCATGTTGGCCAGGTAAGTCTCGAACTCCTGACCTCAAGTGATCCCCCTGCCTTGGCCTCCCAAAGTAATAGGATTATATGCATGAGTCACTGCACCCGGCCTCAAGCTGTATGATTTTATATGATATGCACATCTCATGAAATCAGATAGTGGCCTATTAGTAGGAGACTAGGGATTTTTCTGCTTCTTAGGTAAATCTGGAAATACAGTTTTTGCATCTCCAGATGAAGACAGACCCAGATGCATTGTAGAAATCACTCTGCATTTAGGTAGTTTTAGACACTTGAAACACTTAGTGGCCCTCTTTACTTTGCTATTTATCCTAAAATACTCAATGAAGGCTCCGTTCACACTGCCCCACTATCTTCCTGCTTCCCCTGGCAGTGATAGAGGATTTGGTTATTTATAGTAATGGAATAAGTTGATCAGGATGCTGAGAACTTACATTCAGAAGACATCTTCCTTTTCTCTTCACTTAATTATAGTCTGGCTGGTCAGCCTAGTCTTAAATTGATCATCAATTGGATGACATAAAACTTACATTTTAGGTAAGGGTCTTTGTTCTTCTGGAAAACCAGAAGATTTGGTTCACTGCTGTCTTACTGTTAATAGTATTAATATGTTTTGAGGAGATACAGTTTGATAATAAATAGTCCTATGGTTTAAATTATATATATTTTTCTCTTCTAAAATGAGTGAAAGCTTTCACAAGACCTTGATGGCACTATGGACATTATCTTGTCAAAACTGTGGTGGATTTGAAGGGCTAGTGATGAAGAATGGAGGTTTCCTGTCCTAGAAACAACCAAAGGCCCAGGTGTGGAGGTGGCAGAAAAAGTGTCACTTAAGGTAACAGATGTTTGTTGAGACCTGTACTACCGTTCCACACATAGCATCTATCACATTTAATACTCACCTCCAAATCTGAGGACCAAGGTGGTACTTTCTCCATTTTACAGATAAGAAATAGATTCAGAGAAATAAGTCACACACCCAAGTTCACACAGCAAGAAGGCCCAGATGATTTTTCTTAAAGTTCATTCAATTCTAACACAACCAGTAAAATGACAGATCAAGAAATGAAAAACAGGTCTGTAATGCTTTAAGCCTATACTCTTTCTAGTACCAGTCAATATTACCTACAGGGCAGACTCAATTTCTAGAAAGTGAATTGGGTTTCTGAAGAGACTACAAGGTTTAGGGGAAATAAACATCTGGGTCCTGCACAAAGATGCCCAGCTGAGGAATTGAAGGAATCGAGGAACTGAACATCCAGCTGCTGCTCTGCTTTCCAAGAGGCATGCTAGCAGGAGATGCATCTGTCAAGAGGAAGGAACCCTTTTTTGCAAAAAAAAAGCTCTGTCTGCTTGCCCAAGGGGGTGTTTTCCTCTGATTTTCACATGATCTGGGGGTGCTTTCTTGTAGTTTACACATGATCTAAGACTTACCCTTGTGGAGGGAGTCTTAGAGTCTTAGATGGGAATTTGTGCTAGATTTGGAAGCTTTCAGAAAGTTCTGTGTATTGGATAAACAGTAGTGGTCTACATCAGATAGCCTTTGGCAGCCACAGGGCCTCACATGTGTCATGCTCCTCTTTCACTCTCATTTAGAACTCCCCAAACTACTCATGGTGGGCTATAATCCCCTTTCGTCACACGTTAAAAAAAAATTAATTAAAACCTCTGGCCAGGCTGGGAGCAGAGGCTCACACCTGTAATCCCAGCACTTTGGGAGGGTGAGGAGGGAAGATCATTTGAGGTCAAGAGTTTGAGACCAGCCTGGCCAACATGATGAAACTTGGACTCTGCTGAAAATACAGAAGTTAGCTGAGTGTGTGGTGCACGCCTGAAATCCCAGCTACTTGGGAGGCTGAGGCAGGAGAATTGCCTGAACCTGGGAGATGAAGGTTACAATGACAAGATCACACTGCTTCACTGCAGAGTGGGCGACAGCATTCCGTGTGTATCTAGCTAACCAAACAGCTCAAAGACACTTGGTTTCCTGCCTGGAATACCAGCTCTATTTTGACCTCAGCAGAGCTTAGAAATATTTCTGTGCCTCAGTCAAAGTTCACTGGCCACCATCCCCCAAATAGAGGGAACTGTCAGGCCAGTCGATGAAAATATTAATAGCAAAAACCACAATTACTTTTGCACCAACCTAACAACTTGAGGGTTCAAAAGTGCTTACAGGCAGTCTCAGTTAGGGAAGGTTCTTCTTGGATCAATGCCAGGTAGGCAATCCTGTTATCCTGTGGCCAAAACAGTATCTCCCTTTCGGGGAGGGCACTCTGAAGGCCAGGAAAGGGTTGTGTTGGGGGTTGGCATGGGGAGGCACTGGCAAGCTAGGCTGGGCTGGTTAAGACAATGAAATTCTTTGTTAGGTCAGTCACATCTTTAGGAAATACCACCCTGCAATTTAATAAAATGGGCAAATAGGTAATTTGCAAATTGGACTCTGCAAATTTCTAGTATCTAATTACTATTTAATCAAAATAATCACTTGGTTATTGACATTCAATTTTTTAAAATGCAAGCCATTGTGTGGAAGACTTTGCTTAAAGGAAAAGCATCCACAGTATGTTTTGGGGACTTTCTAGAAAAGAAAAAAAAAATATTTAATAAAGGTAACATACGCCACATTCAGCAGGAAACGTCTTCCAATCAACAATGATATGAACAAACAAAACCCCATCACTGGGCATGGCACACTGCTCCCTGAACACATTCCTGTGTCCATCCTCATGTTGATATCAGAAATTCAATTTGAGGAGCTTATAAATGTTGATGTAAAATGATGAGTACTAGTTACTCTATTAGTGAGACACAATAGCTACTTCTGAATCGTTTTCATAATCTTGAATTCTCACATCTGAATTACCAACTGATCAAGCCACCAAACCCTGGCACAAAGTGGGGAAATCAACAAGTGCAACTTAGTATCAGAATGCCTACTTTTTGGAAGAAATTTTAAAGCCCAACGAAAACCCTTGGCCAACCAGCTGGTAAAGATAAGTAAGAACTAAGGCACAGCTTTTCACAATAACAGTGATGAGAGGCTTTTCTCTCCAGATCCCTGTGCTACTCTGGACGCAAATAGACCCTATCTCAACGCCTTTCCAACTAATCTAGTATCTGCTTGAAATTCTTTTTCTGCTCAACATTACCCTATTCCATCTTTCTGCCTTCACAATCCAGTTTAAAGGCATCTTTTAAGAGCCTTTCCTTCAGGCTGATGGTAAAATTATTCTCTTTCCTCTTGAACTTCTGTAATCTCTGTAACTTATCAGTTGTGAATTCCTTCGACCTTTTCTGTTACATTGTGAGGACCTTAACGTTAGAAACTCTGTCTTAAAATCTTTGAATCTCCAGCAGCTGGCTCCAAAGAAGGCTCATGATGTTTATAAAATTATGGAGCTAATTCCTCTTTGTAAGAGACACAATCATCATGCTAAAACAATAGTAATGAAACCTAAATGAAGGGTGAGGAACACATAAGAGGCTAAATATATGCTGGATCAAATAAGGTTTTAGACTCTTCCCCGCCCCCTCCCCCCCCAAAAAAATGAGAACAAAACCTGACCCAAGCTTGTGTGTATAAACATTACTTACAACTGAAATATACTATTAGGAACTAAAATATTCAGTTTTATGTTCTCAGTACCAACGTCACTTTCTTCAATTCACATTTATAAACAGATATGAATTTCCATGAACAGATATTGTTTTATGTTCTACATGTTCAGTGAACTAGCAGATTCAAGGTATAAGCTATTTTTCTAAGACAAGGATTATTTATTCATTATAACTGACTTTCTTCTATTTTAGGCATTTATCTGCTTAGCTGTACAGCACTTTCATAATGTGGTGTGGTGCTCCCTATATGATGGCTTCAAAATCCTTTTGAGAGTGAGTTTGCATGAATCCCCCACACCCAGAATTAGTCTCTATGAGCCTGGTGCTGACTTCTGGTGCTGACTCTGTTATTACAATTTTTAGCCCCAGGGCACTTCTTGGCTCCACTGGTTCTGGAGGGCAGGCTCCAGCCTCCTTTCAAGCACTTCATTCATGCATAGGAAATGCTTTGACTCTTCTGTACATTTCCAGTGTTTCTCTTTACATTCTTTGGCATTGTCACCTTCGCTCAGCAAAAGCCTGAACTTTGCAGCCTCACTGCATGGGTGGTGAAGCTCATACACATCCAAATTACAGGTGGACAGTGCAATAGTGAGCCTCAGCAGCGGAAAGGGGGCTACAAGGGCTGTCATCTATTGGACTTTGCGAGGACAATGACTTTGTGAAAGTTGCCTCCTCCCTGACAGATTCAGTATCTTCTCCAATAAATAAGGGAAGAATTACAGGAATTCTAGTTCTATTACAAAGGCAAAATGCCACCAGCAATTAGGTGATGTTTATGGTTTAATAAAGTTTACTTTTTCTTTATTCACCCACAAACTAATATTTTTGAGCTTAGTATGTGCCAGGTTAATGTTTTCTAAGTTTATTTAATACTCAGAATTCAGGATTGCCCATGTTTAAGTGTTTTCCAGTCTGTCTCCTAAAATTCTTCAAAATAACACGCAGGTCGTTGCCTAACCCTTTGTGTCCGCTAAGTGTATTTTCCCTTTGAAAACTGCTCATTTGCCAGTTGGAAGAACTGTCAATCACTGGGGGTCATCCAGAGATGACAGCCAAAATGTTTAAGAAATACATAGTCCTCCCTTATCCATAGTTTTGCTTTCCGCAGTTTCAGTTACATGTGGTCAATTGTAGCTTCAAATTATTAAGTAGAAAATTCCAGAAACAATTCATAAGTTACAGTTCAATAGTAGCCATATGCTATGTCACAATGCTGTGTCATTCACCTCTCTTCATCTCATGTGGGCATTTTATCACCTCATATTATCACACGTAGAAGGATGAGTACTGTACAATAAGACATTTTGCGAGAGACCACATTTGCATAATTATTACAATATATTGCTGTAATTATTTTATAGCATTGTTAATCTCTTCCTGTGCCTAATTTATTAATTAAGCTTCATCACAGTTATGTACATGTAGGAGAAAACAGTGTATACAGGGTTCAATACTATGGTGGTTTCACTGAGGGTCTTAGAACACATTCCCTGTGGATAAGGGGGTACTACCGTATAGCCTAGACAGCAACTAATGAGAACAGATCATTGACCAAAATTGGCTTAAACAAACTGGCTAAGTTTACCTACCCTGGCATCATCTCCCTGGAAGGTGGGGACTAGCTGGGAGAAGCATATAATCAAACCTAGTCAATTAGGACATCCATGGCCAAAGGTATTGGCTCTGGGATGGACATGTGACTCAAACATCAGATCAATCAGAGCTGAGACGACACATGTCTGGTTGGTGGTAAGAGCCTACCCATAAAAAAAAGCCATCACAGAGGAAAGCAGAACAGCCCGATACAGAGAGAATGCATATTGATATGGTTCTAAGATACAGGGATGTCTGGAGTTTTCAGTTCATGAACCATTCTGGTCTTGCTGGCTTATTGGCAGTTACAGCTTAAAAGTCCTCACCAACACACACACACGCGTGCACACACACACACACACACAGAAAACAACACGAGAAAACTTAGAAAACCAAAACTTAGGCACTGAACTGACACAATCTAGGAGATAAGGGCACTGGAGCTGGACTGGGAAACACAATAGCTACCTTCCCCCAGGCATTAACTTCAGAGACAGGAGGACAGAATCTGTGGAGCAGGAGCAGGCAGTGGGGATGGCAGCATAGTTGAGGAGACAAGGTACTTCTACATTTCCCCAGTCCAGAGACCTAGAGGCCATTGCAACAGAAAAACTGGGTAATGTGGGTGCTGATTTTTAAGGCAACCAAGCTACTGCTTTATATTCACATATTTCTACATTCATGTAGAGACTGCAATGCCTAGGAAATAAGAACAAAAGTCTAGAAGAGAAGAGATATTGGTGGCACACTGCATCCTGGAAGAAACAGTCTACCCAGTAAAACATGAAGCTCTATTGGCAGGGACAGATGCAGGGAGATCCTGGGAACAGAGCAAGCATGGCGTTTGACAGCTCCATGTACATTGTGAGCTCCCAGAGTATGAGAGAGTCAGGAGGAGGTGTACAAGCTACCATCATAGTAGGATAGAGCCACACTGGAAAGAACTTATTACACAGTGCAGGTAAGGCTGGGCTGAACTTACTCTGCATCTGTGGGCCAGAGACAGCATTTGCCTGGTTCCCAGATGCATGACAATCAGAGCCAAAGGAAATGAACACACACCATCCACGGGCAAACACAGTCCTGAAAAAGCTTCTCTATTCCAAGACAGGTACAGAGAACACATTAACATGGGGCCTGTGGACAATAATGCTACAGAGACTAGAAAAAATGTAGGTGAATACTTTTCAGACCTCAATATGGAAAAAAAACTTTCACACTTTTTACCATTTAAAGAAACAAGTTTGATATGTTTAACCAAGTAAAAATTAAATACTTTCTCCATCAAAAAGTATTCTAAAGTGATTGCAATTATGTAAAAATGTTTGCCTTCACATACAAGCCTAGCAAATAACAGCTGTGTTAGAGCAATTTGATTATAGAGTTGTGCTCTCTACTTTCCCAAACATTCCTTAAGATTATTTTTAAGTACTGCTTTAAAATATACAGAAAGAATCATAAGTAAAAAAGACTAATGATAATAGAAAAAATAATTGCAACATATGTAATCAAAGATTATCTTTAACATATAAAAGGTATACAAAAGTCACCCAAAAAAGCCACCAGAAATGACTAATATTGAAGAAATATATATGACAAATTAAACATAAGAAAATTGTTCATCCTTATTTATAAAGAAGTGCAACATTATAATTAAAGAATACTGAGATTATATTTTCATGTATCAAATCAGTAATGATAACATCCATTGCATATAAAGATCTTAAGTGAAACACTTCATAAAAGCTGAGAGTAGGAGTATAAAATTTTTAGAAAGCAATTTGGCATATGTATCAAATATTTTTAAAATTTCTTACCTTGAATCAGTAATTTTACTTCTAAGAATTCAGAGTAAAAAAAGTAGTAAAAAAAGTAACATTTTTATTAAAGAATGTTCATCACAAATTATTTAGGATAGTGAAAACTTAAACTTAAGTATGTATCTAAGTAAAATGTCCCTATGTCTAGGGGATAGTTTCATTGACTATGGCATACCAAAGACAAGACTATGCAGCCAGTTAAAACCATAATTTTTGTTTAAGTATTTCAGGGTCAAATTACATAGTGTCTAGAATTTGCTTTAAAATGCTCCAGAAAAATGGAGGGGGGACAGGGAATTAAAATTGTAAAATGAGGTCAGGTAAGTGACTCACACCTGTAATCCCAGCACCTTGGGAGGCTTAGGCAGGAAGTATTGCTTGACCTCAGGGGTTTGAGACCAGCCTGGCCAACATGGTAAAATCCCGTCTCTACAAAAAAATACAAAAAATTAGCCGGTGTGGTGGTGTGTGCCTATGGTCCCAGCTACTCAGGAGGCTGAGGTGGGAGGATGGCTTGAGCCTGGGGGGGCAGAGGTTGCAGTGAGCCAAATGCACACACAGACACACTGCTTTAGTCTCATACTTTCTTGCTTCCAGTAAGTTAAACTCAGCTGAGAGGTTTCTTCCCCCCACCGCTTTGTCTAGCAGGAAGTGCTATGAACATGAGGTGGGGAAAGAACACTTTATGGACAACAGAATTCTGTGATTAGCAGAAAACAGTCAGAAAAGGAGAGGCCACCTGTTCTTTTCCTGCACCAGCTCACTGCATTCTCTTAAGTAAACCACTTATTTTCCAGGGCTGCATTCCTCTCATCTATAAAGTGAGACGCTTGGATTGGACAATCTCTAAGACCCCTAATAATCTTGAAATTCGATGGCTCAGCCATTACCCATCTCATTCTATACCCACAGCTCCCTGGATGAGACACACAGAAACAGACAGTAGTTGGGACAATATTTGGTTTTCAAAATGTTTTTGGTATAAATGATTTCAGCTTGAAACTAGTTATTATGTTTTTTCTGCTCTGATGCTTCTCCACCATGTAAACATATAAGCCTGGGGTGAATGTAAAGGGAGGTGGATGAACTCATAATCGTGTAAACTGTGAACAAGGATTCAATGTGAGAGTGAAATGCCCCACGTTTGTAATACGTTTGAACCAAGCTGCTGGTAAGCCACAATTTCTGCACTTCATTTTTCTTGACATTGGATCATAATTGCTGATCAGAGTTCTAAGAGAGATCTTAGGACAAGCTCTTCAGGCTCGGGTGTTGTTGCTCTTTGTTCTATCGCAACAACATCCTGGTGATGTATTTATTTCTCTCTCTAGAGGAATGTTTAGGGAACACAGCGTGGCCTCTTTGAGGACTGGAAACCACTTGCTACTTCTGTTGTTCTTTCTGCGAGAAATGAGTTAACAGGCTCTGGTGCAGCTGTAAGAAATATACAAGACAAAAGCTGACACCCCAAGCATCTATTCAGTCTTGCAATGAGAAACAAGGACGACGTTATTTCTAAATACAACTGTGCAATGGTTTAAGTTCTTAAGAAAGGGATGGACCAAGGACACAAATACCACCACAATATATTGAGTGTTCCCTTCAAGAAAGCAGCAGGTAGCTGGGCACGGTGGCTCATGCATATAATCCCACGCCTTGGTGGGGCCAAGGCAGGCAGATCACCTGAGGTCAGGAGTTTGAGACCAGCCTGGTCAATATGGTAAAGCCCCATCTCTACTAAAAATACAAAAATTAGCCGGGCGTGGTGGCATGCACTGTAGTCCCAGCTACTCGGGAGACTGAGGCAGGAGAATCACTTGAATCTGGGAGGCGGAGGTTGTAGTGAGCCGAGATAGACTCCGTCCCAAATAAATAAATAAAATGAAAAAAAAAAAAAAAAGAAAGAAAGAAAGAAAGCACCTGGTGACACAAGACCATCAGCTACAAAATGTTTGCTTTCCAGAAAGACCTTGCAAAAGGCCATTCCCTCTTGAATGGAGCAGCTCATCCAGAGCACTGCATTTTGACAGTCCCCATAGGAAATTCTCCTCATGCCAGTTGGAAAATAACAACCCCTATGTGACCGTTTGGAGAGGAAGTTCCAACCACAGGAGACAGACTAAACAGAATTCCTGAGAGCATTCAAATCATCATGCTAGAAACAAAGACATCAGACCATACTTTGCTAGTGCTCAGCTCCTGCGGGACAGCAGGGTGATGGGTTTCCGCTAAAGGCTGCCTCACCTGAGGGTGAATTCAGGTTCAGCCTTCCCTCAAAGAATATGGCAGGCTGCCCAGGAAGTTGCTGCCAGCATCATCTGTTCCAAATGTTTCCTCTTCCGGGAGCCTGCCAGGCTGACACTCTGTCCCCATTTGGGTGCAAAGATCCCGTCAGGGGAGCCCATATATTGTTTTCCTGGGGTTACACAACAGCAGAGACATTACCTCCAAAAGGACCCCATTGTTAAGCACATATGCTCCCTAGATGCAGAGACAGGGCCACATATCAACACATGGCATGATTTTGTTTATTTGGTTAATTCCCTTCTGGACAGCACAGTGGGCCTGGCCTGAGAATAACTGAGCTTTACCTTTTAAGACTGCTGTAAATCCTCTAGGCAGCCATGGAAGCAGGGACTGAGGCACACAGGATCTTGAAAACGAACAGAGGTCCAATAGAACATACAAAGGAAGCAGATTTGCCTACAGAGGAACCAGATTTGTCCGAGGAGCTTGTTAAAAATAGAATCCTGGGCCCTATTCTCCCTTTAGGAATTAGAATCGCTAAGACAGTCATTTTCAATGAGGGGCAATTTTATCCCCAAGAGACATCTGACAATATCTGGAGACTTTTTATTTGAGATGGAGTCTCCCGCTGTCACCCAGGCTGGAGTGCAGTGGTGTGTTCTCAGCTCACTGCAACCTCTGCCTCCCAGGTTCAAGCAATTCTCCTGCCTCAGCCTCCTGAGTAGCTGGTACTACAGGCACATGCCATCACACCTGGCTAATTTTTGTACCTTTTGGTAGGGATGGGGTTTCACTGTGTTGACCAGACTGGTCTCGAACTCCTGTCCTCGAGTGATCTGCCCGCCTCGGCCTCCCAAAAGTGCTGGGATTACAGGCATGAAACACCGCACCCAGCCTGAAGACATTTTTGATTGCCACAATTTGGGAGGGTGCTCCTGGCATGTAGTGGGTAAAGGACAGGGATGATGCTAAACATCCTACAATACCCAGGACAGCCCCCACAACCAAGAATTATCTGGTCCAAAATATCAGTAGTGCTAGGGATGACTGCTTGATGTGAGAGAGGGGTGCCAAGCATCTGTGTTGTTGACAAACTCTCCAGGCAATTCCAGTGCATGCTAAGGTTTGAGAACCTCTGCCCATGCCCTGGCAGCCAACTGACACATCAAGGTGCCAGGGCAGTGAGGGTGGGCAGAGATAGATGGGAGTGGACACACCAAAAGCATGAGCACTGACAGTCACAGCCTACTTTACAGTGTATCCAAGTAAGACTTGTGGAAGACTTTCATAATATGACCCATCAGAAAGGGATGGTTCTCAGGAAAAGCCTAGGGCCCAGTTACCCCAAGCAAAAGGGGGCAGGGCAGGCTGAACAAGTGCACCTCAGAAATAGCAATTTCACTGCGAATTATTCCAGCAGGACCTTCACGGCTTTGTTGGTTTGGTTCTTAAAGGGTCTCTGTGAATCCTCTTTTCAAGGGCATATGTTTCTGGGCAGGGGCCCATCTCCAACCCTGAATGTCATAAGTTGATATGAGGAGAGCAGGAATTAGTGGTGGGGTGCAGTGGCTCACACCTGTAATCCCAACACTTTGGGAGGCTGAGACAGGAGGATCTCTTGAGCCTAGGAGATCCAGAGCAGCCTGGGCAACATAGCAAGACCTTGTCTCTGAAAAGAAAAAATAACAAAAAATTAGCCAAGCATTGAGGGCATGCTTGTAGTCCCAGCTATTCAGAAGGCTGAAGTGGGAGGATCACTTAAACCCAGGAGTTTGAGGTTGCAAAAAGCTATGGTCACACCACTGTACTCTCGTCTGGGTAATAGAGCAACACCCTGTCTCTAAAAAAACGTAAGAATTCTAGGCCTGTATTTTGGTCACTTGGTATAAAACATAACCTATTTGTCTTTGGGAGAGGATGTAAATATTTTCATGAGAAATATCTCAACTGTCTATTCAAGAGAGTACCAAATGAAGAGTCAATGATTTGTGCTCTTTCTCATTTCTATTCAGCCATATACATTGTCCAGGCTGCTATGTCTGGGGACCTCGACATCCTTGCCCATAGTAATGGTTGACCTGTATTAACAGCCTTGTTGTAAAAATCATCGAGTGAGGACCTGTAAAACAATTACAACAGAAAGAAATGACTGCTCATGGGTACAAAGAAACCGGTAGCGTTAAATGTTTTTCTATTAAGTCATGAAGCTGATGGGAGATGTTTGTCATTTTGCAGGGAATTATTATGAATCCTCTTTGCTATAAGGAGAGAAAGGAGAAATAGCACCAATGTTTTCTCTCTGCATCATAATTTAAAGGTTTAGACCTTTTTAAGGAACACAAAGGATGTAATCAAAGTCACATGAGACTCACCAATATTGCTGTTTCCATTACAAACTAAGTCTGTTTAATTAGGTTACGTAGACCCCGTAAACCACGGAGACCAGGCTTTATTGTTTTGGATGCTTAAGCCATGACTCTTTTAGTCCTTTTTGCAAATTTTACCATAGTCATTATCTTTCTCCTTGAAATGGTATTATTTCCATGACACAAAACCTACATTTTGATGTTGTCACAAATGGAATCTCTCCCCTCCATCAAGAATAGCAAACTTTATTTCACTGTGCTTACCTGCAAGAGTACATGAGAAATCAATCCAACAAAACAAATTGGCTCATTATGTTGTAATGAAATTGAACATACATTATCTTTCTTGGCTAGATTTTATCATTCTATTCTGTTAGTGAGTACTTTAAAACTCTGCATTAATGTTCTAGAGGTAAATGTTATTATCAATTATAAAAATCATTACAATTCATTGTTACAGATGGGAATAAGATGTGGAAGGATGACAGCCAGGGAAATGAGTTGGGTTTCTTGGTTCTATAGCCAGCACCTTACATATGCCATGTACTTCCTAGTAAATTCCCTGCCTTTATGCCATCTCTCTTTCACTTCTTCATTCATAGTAATTCAAGAGATGAATTACTTCTCATTCATCTATTGGCACAGTTTATGAGCATGTCGGGCTGGGACTAACTGTATGTCTACATTTGATATGACACCTGATAACTACTGATAAAGGCACCATCACCCCCATTTTACCAATGGGGAAGTTCAAATACCAAAGATTGGACTTAGTCAACGTCAGTACTTCCAAGAGGTATTCAGGGACCACACTGATAGAAGCCTTGTGGGTTAATTACCTGCTCCTGCCCCCAGGTCTTCCTACCTGTTTTTAATAAGCATTTTACAGTACCCTGGAGCTGCTTTGCCATTGTTTTGTTCATTATTCCATGTAACAAGGTTGCCTGGTTTTCCAGGAAGAACTGGGTAGACACTAAGACCATTTCTACATAAACACAATGCTCTCCATCTGTGAATACACCTCCCATATTCTCAGGTCAGTCTCTTAGTGGAAATCCCATGGGAAATGCCTAACGATTTCTTCCAGTGCCCAAAGTCACCTACCTCGCAGTGCGAATGAACAGATTCTCACTCCATATCTTCTTCAAGAGGGGACTTTTATACAAAGACCACACACAGTCAAAGTCATTCCCTAAGGAACTCTTATAAAAATCGTCCCAATAAAATATCTAGAAATGTGTCTAGGAATGGTGCCTAGATCACCAGCAACTGCTGGCCTGAAAAAGTTTCCTCTTCCTCCCTGACCTTTATCCTAGAACACAGTGTGTTCCATGAAAGCATGTTACAAAAAAATGATTTTGGCAGTACTGATTTACCAGCTCTGGACCAGATCTCAGAGCCTCTGTGTCCCTGGTTTGGTGCTTCCATTTCCATATTGCTTCGTCATAAAGAGTTTTGCAAATACTGATGTGACACAGCTTCCTTAAATGAATGCTTTCAATGCCTCTAAAGAGACTTTGATTACACTAAGAAGCAGAAAATGAATTAGCCGGGCGCGGTGGCGGGCGCCTGTAGTCCCAGCTACTCAGGAGGCTGAGGCAGGAGAATGGCGGGAACCCGGGAGGCGGAGCTTGCAGTGAGCCGAGATGGCGCCACTGCACTCCAGCCTGGGCGACAGAGCAAGACTCCGTCTCAAAAAAAAAAAAAAAAAAAAAAAAAAAGAAGCAGAAAATGTTCTTGACAAACCACTCCTTTGCTTTTCTATAATTAGTTGGGTTCTCTTCCTCTTCTCAATTCTACACCTAATGATGCATCTTGTGTTATTATTTAAATAACACAAAAGACATGGCAGATTGCATTTATTACACTATGATATAAATATTTTAGCATAGATGTAGAATTTCTGCTCCAACCCCAGGACTTTATTTTCTGTTTTTAGCAAAATCCAAATATCTCTGACTTGGTGTTAACAGTGATGATTTCTAATTACTTAGGAAAATTTACCTTTTTGTTCACTGCTTTTTTATAACCTGAGCCACTAGGCATGGCATTAGGTGAGAAGGCTCACCTCTAGGTTTGTTTTCTTTGCATTTTAGAGTGGTAGTGGGGATGGTATGAGTACTAATTTTCCTGTCAAAGTTAATTTGCCTTAAGACATATAATAAAAGCGCATGTATTAATAAACAAAAAAGGCAGCTAACTTGCATGAACATCTGACGCTTCTCATGGAGTCAAACACCAAACAAGTCATAAAGGAATTAAAAGCATTCCTGTAAATGCTTTGAACTGGTAAACAACACCCTTGAAGTCCTATGTGCACAATAGCCTTGGGTCCACCCTTTCTTAATTGACAATGTTTTGTCTGAGAGTCAAGTTCTAGTCTTCCCTCTGTCTAATCTAGTTCATGAGTGGAGAAGGGAGGAAGGCTATTGGGTTTCTTCCACCAACAGGTGGCCAGATGCAGGTTCTTTGGAAAACATTGATTAGCTTTATTCCTTTTATAGCAATACACAATGAGTAGTTTCAAAGGATCAGAAAGTGCTCATTTTTTATGTTCCTTTAGTATTTTCTCATTCTCTCCATCTCTCCACTTACTTTAGTGTGACTTTGCATCAAACACGGGGCTCTCATGCCAGGCTTGTGAGACTCAGTACTGCCAGGGGCCCCAAACAGGTAGACAGCCCTGGGCACCTTCTTTGTACCATTTCCCCATTTGTCATTAGGCTGTGCCCTGAGTTCCACAGGAGCCTACCCAAACCACACCCTGTAACACAGTCAAGGAAGAGAATGTGTTTGTCACTGACAAGAAAAGAACAGCTTTCAGTGAGCAGCACTCCTTCCTCATGAAACACACTCTGGTCCAGCTAGTTTGCTTCCTTTCAGGAGACGGTGTGGGGAGGTCAGTGACCTGAGTGAGTCGCATCTGTACCTCTCTGAGACTGGAATATCCCAAGGCTGGGGGAGAGAGCCTTGGCTACTGTCAATAATTGCTTTTCTAATTATTCTCTCTCATTCTGAATACCAAAGATTAGTGGACATAAAGTATGTGATGAAATTTACATAGCAATTGGTTTCAGCCAACCATTGGCTAGATATGTCTCATTAAAACAAAACAAAACAAAAAAAATCACAAACTCACTCCCAAGCACAGAATCCAGAGGAAAGGAGCACATGAAACACACATGGCTTGAAGGATGGGCATGTGGATTGCTCCTGTGGATGGGACACCATGGCATCCAGGTTTTATCTACACCCCTTTCCATTAGACTGCCTACAGAACAGTTGGGCAAGACCCTCTTCTTTCAGGTTAAGAGCCAGGATCAGCAGCCATAGAAAAATGCCTTCTGGCAGCAGGGTCTTCTACTACCTAGAACCGCTTTCCCTGTGAAGTCTTGCTGCATTTGGGGCTCCCACTAAATCCAAGGAAAATTAGTGGAGGAGGCAGGCGTATAACACGAAGAGGGCATGAGACTAGGACCCCTGCTTTTTTGAATGCATGAGGGTTCATCATTGAAAAACCACTCCGTTGCACTTCAGGTACAATTAATCTGAAGAAGCCCTACATTTGAAAAAGTCAGAGTCAATCCACTTGCTCTGTTAGATTGCTTAAACCTAGTATCATGGCATGAATTTGGTTAAAAACTCTTCCCCATGTAGCCTGAGTCTCACTTGATTCATCTGTTATTCAAAAGCTGTGATTGAAAGAGCCTTCAAACTCACAGGTGTTTAGGTCACTGGGGATGCTGCACAAAAATTTGAAATGCAGCAGCCATTAGTGTCCAGTCTCATTATTTTCATGGCCAGGAAAGGCTAAACATGAACATGCTGGAACAAGAGCGCTTTTGGGGAGAAAAAAATAAAAGGTAACCGAAGACCCTCAATAGGGACAACATGTTCTGTAACTTCTGGAAGTAATCAGAGGGAACAAGCTGAATGGCCTATTAACAGTCATGCACAGACAGTCTTCCCTGGCCAAGTCCAGGAGATCTGACGAGTTGAAGGGGATCCAGAAAGAAGACTAAATCAACTTGGTCCCACTGAAATTGAAGTCAGTTCCAAGGGCTGAATGTGTTTTAAAGGTTTGTTTTTGTTTTTTCCTTTAGGTTAAATTTTCTGGATAAAATCAGATCAGCTGTGTAATCACCCTGCTACAATAAAAGGAGCTCAGTGTGCTTTACGGCAACCATACCAGTCAAGGGCTCTTTCTGGCACCAAAGGGGCCACATGGGTCCCCTGCCAAATGGAGCTGAGGGATGCTCGAGGCCAGGGTCCAGGGTCCAGATCTTCTCACTTATAAAAAGAATAGTGAAGTATACAGATATTTACCTACTGAGTTATGTTTGGACTGATAAAATGCTCAGATGTCCTTTAGTTTCTCTTTTTTATATTAGTTTATTTTTTGAGACAGGGTCTCACTCTGTCGTCCAGCTTGGAGTGCAGTGGTGTAATCTCGTCTCAATGCAGCCTCAACCTCCCAGGGCTCAAGCAATCCTCCCACCTCAGCCTTCCCAGTAGCCGGGACTACAGGCATGTGCCACCATGCCCAGCTAATTTTTTTTAGTTTCTCCTTTAAATGACTGTTTGTGTAAGAATTTTAGGACTTTGAAAAGATTTGAGCTTTGAAATTTCTCTAGGATAATGTGAGCATATGATTCATATGAATATTCAGTTGCAGAAAATGTTTTTGTTTTAACTTGTTTACTGCCTGCTCTGATCTCCTTAAAATGATCTCCTTAACATGTATGTATACACAAGTCTCTAAATACCAGGACTGCTGTTACCCAAAACGCACACTATCAAAGATATTGCTTGCTTCATATTTTCAAAGTCAGCTTTTGGAGGACAGGGACAATGGCTTCTTGTAATCTGCTGAGGGAGCCGACCCCAGTGAGGCTGTTCCTTCTCTGTAACCAGCTGCAATTAGGATTTCTACTATCCTTGCATGGGGCATCCATGGCAAATGTTGACTTGGCCATGTGGTTAGAATTGGAAACTCAGTATTTTCAGTTGCTCCAGTTGTTTTTGCTCAGGCTACTAATCAATACCAAATCCAGTGCTATCTGAATAACATAAAATGGCATAGCAACTACCCCATTCTTGGTAACAACTCCAAATGACAACGAGGGCCGGCATGGTGGCTCACACCTGTAATCCCAGCACTTTGCGAGTCTGAGGCTGGCAGATTACTTGAGCTCAGGAGTTCAAGACCAGCCTAGGTAACATGGCAAAACCCTGTCTCTACAAAAAATACAAAAATTAGCTGGGCATGGGGGCATGCACCTGTAGTCCCAGCAACTCGGGAGGTTTAGGAGAAAGGATGGCTTGAGCCCGAGTGGTTGAGTCCACTGCACTCCACCACTGCACTCCAGCCTGGGTGACAGAGTGAGACCATGTCCCTGCCCCCCAAGAAAAGATAGTGAGGCTTTACTTGAGTGTGCTCCAACTCAACCTCAAAGCCAAGTGCCATGCCACCTTGTAAAAAAGCTTGTTAAAAATAAGTGTTATTAGCCTGGCTGACATGGTGAAACCCCGTCTCTACTAAAAATACAAAAAATTAGCTGGGCATGGTGATAGATGCCTGTAATCCCAGCTACCTGGGAGGCTGAGGCAGAAGAATTGCTTGAACTCAGGAGGTGGACGTTGCAGTGAGCCAAGATTGTACCACTGCACTCCAGCCTGGGCAATAAACAAAGCTCCGTCTCAAAAAAAAAAAAAGCCCTGCTATTATTATAAATAGAGCTACAGACTCTGTAGACATTGACACAGTGCTGATTTAAGTATCCTTACTTATTGGGGTCAAACATCTGTCTTTAGTAAAATAAGGGCACTGGATTCGATTCTAAAAATAAATGGCAGGAGGGCTGGGAATGGTGGCTGACACCTATAATCCCAGCACTTTGCAAGGCTGAGACGGGCAGATCACTTGAGGTCAGGAGCTCAAGACTAGCCTTGCCAACATGATGAAACCCCGTCTCTTCTAAAAATACAAAAATTAGTCAGGTATGGTGGCACTTGACTGTAATCCCAGTTACCTGGGAGGCTGAGGCAGAAGAATCCCTTGAACCTGGGCGGTGGAGATTGTAGTGAGCTGAGACCGCGCCACTGCACTCCAGCATGGGTGACACAGCAAGACTCTATCTAAAAAACAAAAAAACAAAAAAACAAAAAAAAAAACAAAAACAAAAGAAAGAAATGGCAGGAATGCATTCTGTGATTTCAGGATTCTCTAGTGAGTGGGTGGAGGTAACAACCAAGTTAGGATACCATTAGCAACTGAATCAACTTCAGCAAATGGCTCTCTAAAACCACACTGACTTGGCACGGTCATGTCAAAAAAAAGAGGTTGGGCTGAAAAAAATTATTTCTCTAAGGAAAAGTGTGAACAATTAGTGCCAAACTATTCACATAGTGGAAAGTTCCATGCTTTTGGAAGATGACACACTTGGTAGTTTCTAAGAAGCTGATTTAATCAGCACATTTCATATATTTATTTTTTCTAAAAGAGATTTAGAGTTTATGATTCTTTTAGTGTAGATTCTAACCACTTATATCAAATGGAAAAAGCAGGGATCTATTCAGTTGTGTGTCAAATTCTTAGGATCACTGAATAGTTCTGATTTGAGACAAGAACAATACAAGGCCAAGAAAACGAACTGTTTCAATTAAGCTCAGCAGAAAAAAATACACATGAGCCGAAACAGAACGACTTAACACTTAGCAATCACTTAAAAATCTGTAAGCTCAATCTGAGTCATAAAAAAAAAGTAGGCCAAGAAGCTTGAAGGAACACAGATTTACAAGTAAAAGAGGCAAACACTGAAATAAAAATGTTAAAACCCTGCAATGCTAAACTACTTTCAGATAGCTTTATAATAAGTGAAATTTGGAGAATTATATAAACCCCACACAGATAAGCTTGGACAAAAAATAGATGAAGGAATATTTGGCAAACATGAGCATGCATAAATCAGCTGCTCCAGATGACACAAGGCCCTGGGGAATAGAATTTGACTAACATGCTTACTGAACAATGGTGCAGTAAAAATGAATCATTATTTCTGAAAAATTACCTTGCACTCAGGGGGATGTCAGAAGACTGGAACAAGGCCAACAACATGTGATAGTGATGCAGAGAGAAAACAGAAGGAAAGGGTAGTGAAAAATTCATGTATGAGATATGCAATTTTCAGCTTGAAAAATTGGGAATAACTATTAGGAAAGTAAAATTGAGGGTCCAGAAAACCAGGGATAAATAAACAAAGGACAGTTTGCATTTAAATGATCACGGACAAGTTCATGAGATTATCTTAAAGGTTGTAATACTGTTGTTGTAGTTAAGAACATAAAGGGATGGGGTAAGGGGTGGATTGAGCTAAATACCCAGTGTCTTGGGATTTTATGTTCACTATTAGTCCAAAGAAAGCTGAAAATGATCAGAAATCACAAACTAAAGGGGTGTTAAGCCCAGCCATGGGAAGGTGTTTCAGAGAGTGTCCTAACAATCCGCCATCACATTGATCTAATTCAGTACCCTGGCTGATGACTTATGAGCAAGTGTCACAAAATTTACGGATGACACTGAGGTGGGGAATGCCACAGAGGACAGAGGCAAGAGGAGGGAAAAAAAGTAGGTTAGACATGGGTACATCTGCAATTAGAGAATATCCATGACAAAGACACGAACAGGCTGGAGTAATTTATAAGGCAACACAATTTCGGAATGAGAAAATGCAACATGAATTGACATTGAGTAAGAATATGGGGCGAGGTGGAGAAGGCCATTGGCATTTGCAATTGCTTTTAAATCTATATTCGGAGCACATGGTCCAGAGTGATGTTTGACCAGGTAAGAACCCCCCTCTCCCATCAGGAATAAATCAGGGGAAAGCAAGTGGAAGTAGAGGGAACTGATGGTCATGAGCCCACCCAGGTGTCAGCTCCTCTTAGGTGGTTCTCACCCGCTACTCAGGAATCCTGTGCTGCAGGAATCGTTAGCACTTCATAGGTGTGGATTTGGAGTCCGATTGTCCTGTCTGCTACTTTTTTTTTTTTTTTAATAGAGATGAGGGTCTCACTATGTTGCCCAGGCTTGTCTCAAACTCCTGAGCTCAAGCAATTCTTCTGCCTCAGCCCCCCGCAAGTGTCAGAATTACAGAAATGAGCCACCACACCTGTCCTGTCTGCCACTGTTATCCGAAGGTCAGTTGCCTTCATGGCTCCCTCCCTCACTTCTTTCTGGGTTCCGCTGCTTTCTTGGCAAGGCCTGCTTATGTAGAACAGTATCTCCTTACCTGCTTTATTTATTTCATGCCACTTATTTCCATCTGATGTATGATGTGTGTGCTTATTTACCGCCCTCTCACTGGAATATAAGTTTACTGCAGAATCCCCACAGCCTAGAACATGCCTGATACGTCATAGGCATTTGACAAGTATTTGTTATTCAATTATACTCTTCCCAGGAATGAATGTTTTCTTTTTGCTACCTAAGTGTAAACTCTTAATTCATCTACCAGGAGGCTACCTAGCTTGGAAAATAAGAAAAAAAAATCACACTTATATAAAGAAAATGCTGAACAGAGAAGAACTTCCAAGAAGCAGGAAATGTCTTGCTCAATTTTTTTTTTTTTTTTTCCAGAACATTAATTTACTTCCACTGGACAAGGCAAATCTGTTCCTGTAAACCAGTATTTTTATTAATAGAAATTCCCTGCCTTTGCTAAATGGTAAACAAATGTTAAGAATTTGACGGAGAATCACATCACTGGGCTCCTTTGAGATCCATATGCCTCAATTCAACCCTGTCAACCATGCCAAGAAAGAGGAGAGCAGCTCATGTCCAAAGAAACTGGGAAAGAAAAAAAAAATCTCCCTGATGCTTTCTTTAGATGACACTAAGCAACTGAATGGGGGATTAAAAAACAAAAACAAACAAACAAAAAATAAAAACACTACCACAATAAACAAAGAGAAAAAACCAAACACACATTGACCTCATCTCTGGGTCTTTTGTAACTGAAGAAAAAATGCCTGAGTTATATGGAACACTTTATCTTAGTCTTTTTCACCTTCGCTGTCCTATTTTTGAACCCTAGACACCACACCTGCCTAGCTGTCATTGGGCTTTTAAAGTCTCTGAAATAGACTATATAGGTGTTTGAGAGCAGTACGTGGAGATTAGTAAGCACCTGAGAGGTGCTGATTTCTCTCTCTCTCTCTTTTTCATTTTTGAGACAGTCTCACTCTGTTGCCCAGGCTGGAGTGCAGTCGTGCCATCTCGGCTCACTGCAGCCTTTGCCTTCCAGTAGTCAAGTGAAGTGACAAGTCAAGTGATTTTTGTGCCTCAGCCTCCCGAGTAGCTGGGACTACAGGCGCATGCCACCACGCCTGGTTAATTTTCTGTATTTTTAGTAGAGACAGGGTTTCACTGTGTTGGCCAGGCTAGTCTCAAACTACTGCCTTCAGGTGATCCACCCACCTCGGCCTCCCAAAGTGCTGGGATTACAGATGTGAGCCACCATGCCAGGCCCAAGAGGTGCTGATTTCTTTTGTGATGTTAAAGGAATTAGTTTCCTGATGAGGTTCAGCTGCCATCTGAGTAGAACCCAAGGAGGCCAAAAGGTGGGTACTTCCGGGAAGACCTGGAGTGATAAGACACCAGCACTGCTGCCCAGTACCATGCGAGTATCTTTTCTAAAGAGAAAAATGTGCAGGGAGTGAAGAAAGGAAGCTGGCTTGTACAGTAGCAGAGATGGACACGTAAGTAGCTAACACTGATCGATAATGCCCATGTGCCAGGCATTGTACTGGGGCTGCATGTGCATGATAGAGCCTGTTAGTCCTCACAGTAGCTCCATGAGGTTGATGCAATGATTATCATAACACAGAGAAGTTAAGGCAATTGCCCAAAGACACGCAGACAGCAAGTGGCAGGGCCAAGCTCTAACTCTGGATCATAATGCTTGTGATCATAATGCACTCGACCAGCACGTCCCCGATGACACCTCAGACCTATGCAGGGTTTGTATCACAGGAAGGCGGAGGGAGTGGTGCCCAGATGCTTCTTTCTACTAAAGACTGCACCAGCATCTAACAGGGAAGGATTACTCCAGATGTGTTTGCAAAAGATCCCTTTGATCCTTTGTAATCTTTCACCAATTAGCTCATGCAGCCAAAAATATTTCTGACTAATCACTTTAAATAATGACTTTGGGAACTCCTGTAGTCTGCTCTCTTATGCCTACTTCAGTGGGAAAATAATTGTACAAACCAGGAACTGTCATCTTCAGCATAATTTTAACTGGCCAGAGAAACTTCCCAAACATTACCCAGAAAAGTTTAATCTATAAAGCAATTACTTTTCTGTTTCAGAATCCATCTCAGCCCCCCAACCTGGCCCCAGTGAATTATAAAGGTGTGAAACAACCTAACACATCTAAGCAAATCTGTCTCCATGACAACACAATAGCGATGCAGTCCTGGAATCAGGATGCCTGTGTTCCAGGCTGGCTGGATTACCTAGGGAAGTTTCCTCAGCCTCAACAAATCAGAGTTTTCTCATCAATGAGATGGGGAGCCACTGCATTTGCTGCAAGGTTCCTAGGAGATCATTTATTTCTCATCACCATTAATTTCTCATCTCTGATGTTTATAATGCACTTAAAATGTTCCAGGCATCTAATGCTTCCTGTATATTGCATTTAATTCTTACCCGCAGGAGATAGGTGCTATCATTAAAACCTGATTTAAGTATAAGAGGCTTGAAGCTTAGCTGAGGTTACATAGCTAGTCAGTGATAAGCCAGGATTTGTACTCAGATTTGAATGACTTCAGATGTCACATTTCTTTTTTTCTTTTTTTTGAGACAGGGTCTACTCTGTCGCTCAGGCTGGAGTACAATGGTGCTATCTTGGCTCACTACAACCTCTGCCTCCCAGGTTCAAGCAATTCTCCCGCCTCTGCCTCCAGAGTAGCTGGGAGTACAGTGCACGACACCATGCCCAGCTAATGTTTGTATTTTTAGTAGAGACAGGGTTTCACCATGTTGGCCAGGCTGGTCTCAAACTCCTGACCTCAAGTGAACCACCCACTTCGGCCTCCCAAAGTACTGAGATTACAGGCATGAGCCACCGCACCTAGCCAGAGGCCACATTTTTAATCAATACAAGCTAAAGTTTGTTAATGTTTCATGACTGAACTCTGCCCTGCCTCCCTGCTGCCATCCTTTGTATAGGAAACTCTTAGAATTAGATAAAAATCCTTGGAATAGCATATTCAAACATAAAGCCTTATTGCTGTCAAATGGCCCCAGGCTGCACATGTTCAAAATTGGTCGAGGAAGTCCCATGTTACCATTCTGAGCAGGCCCAGGTGGTCAGACTCCATCAGAGGATGCTCCATTCATGATGGGTGCTCTGCAGGGTCACTTGCCACACTGTGTCACCTCTATGTCATTGCTCTGCCTAGAGCTGGTAGTTTAAAATTTTAACCATTAGCTCCAATTTTATTGCTTCCTGAGGACACATTTCATAAAACGATGAATGCTTTAATATTGTTTCCAAAAAAAATGTCATAACTTGTTCAAGGTCACATAGTTTGCTACTGGCAGGGCTGAGTCATTTGGGCAAATTATTAGGCCTTACTTTCTTCATCTATAAAATAGGGGGATTAGACTAAATCATCTCCAAGCTCTCCTTCAGCTCTCAAAAATTTATGGTTCTGGGCCACAGACACCACTAGCCAGGCAACAAGCTGGATCAGTCTTCCTCTTCAAAGCGGGGAAGGAGGAAAATAGGAAAGAGGAGCTGCAGTGTGAGGGCAGCAAGGAGCTAAATAGCTGAGGAATGACAGCTGGGGAGGGAGCTGGGGGCAGAGTCAAGAGACTGGCAGATGTGGTAAAGACTGACCCACTTGGGGAGGCAGAGCTGCATGGGAGGTGAGGCCTCAGCCACTGATAAGTAGCTCAGGCCTCTCTCCATGGACTTTCCCCTAAGCTAGTTACCCCTTTCTCAGTTCAAGTCAGCCATTTCCCTGCCTCTTCAGTGAGAGAGAAGAAGAGACTGTATGGTTGCAGCAACTCCAGTTTCTTGATCTCAGTCCACCTGTGCTCACTGGGGATAAAATTAGTTGTTACCAAATTACATCAAATCGAAGACTACATCTATTGTAAGGCGCACCATTATTTTTATAGATAACCAAGAAAGATAGACACTGCCAATTATCTTTGCACAGTGTTGTCAATTCCAAGATGGAATCTGCTTTCAGGAGACATTAAGAAGTATGTCTTAGAATCGATGAAATATATTCTAACTCCCTCCATTACTCATGATAAAATCCACAATTTAAGGGTTTCTTATGTACCAGGCACTATATTAAATGCTTTACATAATCTCATGACAGCCTGTGAGGTAAGTGTTATTCCCATTTATAGGTGAGAAAAGCTCAGAGAAGCTAAGTAACTCACCCAAGGTTGCCCAGCTGGCAGAGACTATACAGGAACTGGGGTCAGTCTGACTCCAGAGCATGTGCCTTGAATCACTAGGTCATCTCACCTTCGGCTGAGAGCCGCTGGATGACCATCCTTGGGATGACAAGTGGACTTGTTTCTGGGGTCCCTGGCCTCTTCCTCTCTTACTGTTCTGGGTAGAGCTGCTAATGAAGGATGAAATGGGGAAGGGTTCACAGGTACATTCTTGGCTCATGGGGCAACAAGGAAGACAGCTCCAGCTCTGGGTATGCAAGAGTTAAACATGGAAGAAATGGGCTTAGAAGGGCACCAGAATTCCCAGAGCTGGCTCTACAGGAAAATATAGGAGAATAGGAAAGAGGGAGTCAGAAAGAAAGGAAGGTGAATTTGGTACCTCAGAGCTCCCGTGGGAGGGAAGATGACTGTGAGGCTGATGAAGATGGTTCGAGGTTCCTGGTATGCATGTGCCTTTCCAAGAACCTGACGGGGACCTACCAGCTGTGAATTCACAATTTTATCTTCCTTTTTAAAAAGAGGAATGTTTGAAATTCTGAACATTTCAAGTTTCACAAACCTGGATCCTCCAATTCCACTCTTGGTGTTAATGAAAGTAGGTGTGGTTGGGGGTGGTGGGCCTCGGAGAAGGCTGGAAGGGATTGGGGCCACATGGGCACACAGAAGGAGTGATGGTTTAAAAAAAAAAAAAAAGGTCGGGGGAAGTATGACTATGAGAAAAACGATGTCTGCTTCCTTGGCCTGCCAAGTTTTATTTGGCCTGTAGAAGTAGACCATTTCCTGCCCCATTCCTTCCAAGACCAACCCCACAGACTGGCAGTGAGCAACTTTCTTCCTTTGACTTTGAAGAAGTTGTTTTACCAGTGAGCCCTGAAAGTGGGCAGATTGTCATAGAACTCTTAGGTATATATTTTTTATTCTTTAACAATGTTTTTGTGCCTGTTTTATCATGGACATATTAATATAGTAGTATATGTGTATAATTTTATATAGATAACTATACAAATGACAGGCAATGGAGAAATTTATTGATTGAAAGAGGTCTGTGATCAAGAAGCTGTGAGATTATTGCCCTATGGAGATATTTTTCCATTCTCTTAAAGCTGTCCCATTAGAACACTTATACTCTGTTGGCAGAAGTGTAAATTAAGTCAACCATTCTGGAAAGCAGTATGGCAATTCCTCAAAGAGCTAAAAGAAGAACTACCATCCCACCCAGCAATCCCATTACTGGGTATAAACCCAGAGGAATATAATTCATTGTACTATAAAGACATATGCACACAAATGTTCATTGCAGCACTATTCACAATAGCAAAGATATGGAATCAAACTAAATGTCCATAAATGACAGACTGGGTAATGAAATGTGGCACAGATATACCAAAGAATACTATACAGCCATAAAAATGAACAAGATCATGTCTTTTGCAGGAACATGGATGGAGCTGGAGGCTATTATCCTTAGCAAACTAACACAGGAACAGAAAACCAAATGCTGCATATCTAAGTGGGAGCTGAATGGTAAGAACTTCTGAACACAAAGAAGGAAATGACTGACACTGGAGTCTACTTGAAGGTGCAGGGTAGTAGGAAGGAGAGGAACAGAAAGGATAACTACTGGGTACTGGGCTTAATACCTACATGATGAAATAATATGTACAAACCCCGTGACATGTTTTTACCTATGTAACAAACCTTGACAAGTACCCCCTAAACCTAAAGTAAAAATAAACAAAAAAAGTCCTCCCCTTAAAGCTTCTGGGCAACAAGGTCATGAAAGACACTCATCCTGAGTAAAACTGTAGTTACATTCATAGACTTCAATGCTCAATGTTTTGGACCTTTGCTTTTTTACATTTCTTTCAACTTGGACAGTAAATTAAAATCACTGTTTTATTTTTCTCTTTTTCAGTTACTAGCCCAATATTTGGAATTTGCCAAAGCTATATTCCTCAGAATTTACCTCAAGAACTCCTTTGTATCAGCAGAGGATGAAGAACAGAGAAGACGAGGAGGAGGAGGAAAGAAACTTAAGAGATGTGGTGACTAATTGCAATGTGTAGATTGTATTTAGCTCATGATTCAAACAAACCAGATATTTGTTATTAAGGAATTATGGTTGTTTTTCGTGTGATATTAGTATGGTGGTCCCATTTCTTAAGAATCTATCTTTAGAGATAGGTGCCGAAATGTTTGCAGATGAAATGACATGTCATCTGTGATTTGCTTCGAAACAGTTAAAGGAGATATAGATGAGATGGCCTTGAACTCATAATTGCTGAAGATGGGTATAGGGCACATGGAGTTTCATTATAACCTTTTCTCTCCTTTTGTATTGTTTGTAGTTTTCCATTATAAGTTAAAATGAAGAAAATAAGTCAACCAAGCATGAAGGAGTCAGTGAGATTCTTACGGACATCCCAACGTTGCCTCTTATCCACCTGACATAGTCATGGAACTAGAAAGACAAGCACAATTTGCCAAGCATCAGAGTGGCGTCTTGAAACTGCTGGGTTTGGTGTAGGGTGACCTCCCTAGAAGGAGAACACTTTGGACCAGGGAGTGAACAGTTTGGAACTGGAGTGACTTTACTGCTGGCAAAAAAGAATTTGCTAATACTCAAAGGGGGGAAAAAATAAGACCATGAAACAGGATTACAATGCTCTTTGGACATCAAAGAATCATTACAAAACAAGATTTTGGTGAGTTCAGTGTAAATGAATGAGGGCCATGCAGCTTCAATTTCCTTCAAAATACACAAGTCTAAAAATTCAAGGAAAAATGCCCTGTTAAACATGTGCTGAACTGAAATGCTTCGACAGTCATTGAGCCCAAATGGGCCCTGGCTTTGCCCCAAGACTGGATCTTGTTCCTTTTGAATATGATTTCTCTACCTTACCCCATTTCCTCTATAAACTCTGCCTCCTTCCTTCCAGGTCCTCGTCCAAATTCTACTTCAGATGCTCAAAACACAGGACAAGACAAATCCAGAGATCAGCAACATTTTTTTTTCCCCTTTTCAATTTCAATGAGAAAGAAACAAATTCTTGGAGACTCAATTTGGAAAACATTTGCTGGCAAATCCATAAAGCTCACCCTGTTGGTTTGAACTTTGAAAGTGTTGGGAATGCCTAACACAGTGAAAATGAAGTGGGGAGGAAATGGAATCTAAGGCAATCCACTGTATTCCACTCACCCCCGACTCATTCACCCCAGAAAGAATCCAGCCACAATCATCTGGACCTTCCTGTGTGAATCTCCATTAGTACAAAACTTTCTAAAAAAGATACTTATCCAGGTCATGGAGTTCATGGCCCAATACCTGGCCCAGGTCTGACTGAAGTCAGCAGGCAGGAAAAGGAGCTACTAAGGATGGTCTTGCCACACAGCTTTGACGTAGAGAAGGGGATACTGAAAAGCCAGACCAGGGTGTAATGGGTAAATGGAAATAGATAAAGAAAATGGAAGCAAGCAACCTCCCCACTTAAAAGCCTGGAACGCCCAGCTGGGTTTGATTCAAAACTCTCTTTGGGCCTGTGAGCCCAAAAATGAATGTTCTTGTTGCATGAAGTCTGTGCAGTTTGTCAGAGGTGTATGTTGCAGGTTAGGTTTAAGTCAGTTAACCTAGGAGGTGGTTGGTGGTTGGAATCCTTGGTTCTAAGAGCTTGGTGTGTTCTGTGGTTCTGACTCCTGGGGCCTACCACATTTTGCTGGAAGGGCATACATAAGGCTGCCCATAACTCTTACTGCTCTTGGCAGTTTCTCCGGGAGACCTCATCCTTCTGTTACAGTAGGTACTTACGCAGTCATGAGCAGGGAAGGCCACCCTCCCCACAATCAGGAATGTCAGGCAACCATCAGGTGATGGTCACAGGGGAGTTGGGGGAGTAGACTCAAGCATGCACACTAAGAGGCAAAATGGCAGCGTTTAACTGGTGTATGAATCCTCAACTGACAAGGAGAAAAACCCGTCAAGTGAGCACACACACAACTTCAGTAAACACAATGCGCATGCTCATCCCCCAAGTGCCTGAAGGCCACTGTGCATGCAGACAGCCCACTCCAAGGGAAGAATCAGGGGAGAAAGGATGCAACCCCCCTGGAAGCATGCCAATATATGAAACCCCAAGTCAAAGGTCAAACCACCCAGCTGATCTCAAGTCACCCGTTTGGCCCTCTTCTAAGTGTACTTCCTTTTGTTCCTGCTCTAAAGCTTTTTAATATACTTTTCACTTCTGCTCTAAAACTTACCTTGGCCTCTCACCCTGCCTTATGCCCCTTGGTTAAAAATTATTTCTTCTGAGGTGTTAAGAATTGAGGTTGCTACAGATTTGCTACCGGTAACACTTCCATAGCCTTAGATGATTTGGGTTTCAAAATTGGAATTGCTCATTTTAATCTCTGGAGTACAAAACTCCAGTGGAAATAAGCTATCCCTACTTAGTACTACTACTATAGGGATAAGAAAATAAAGTATAATTTTCTCTCTAGATTCTAGCATGAATATTGTTCCTAGTGATTCCACTTACAAACCAAAAATATTTGACTCAAACTAGAAAGAGCACAGCATTTCCTGGCTTCTTGGGAAGTCAGTCGCACAGCTAGTGGCACTAGTTTCCAGGACCTGTCATCCTCCAGCAACCAAGCCTAGCTGTTTTGTTGATCACTGTGTTCCTAAAACGAAGGGCAGGTACTTTGAAAAGCGAGTCCCAAACTAACTGTGCATCTGCTCCAAGCTCACTCAGACTTTGTACCACAGGCAAGAGCAGGTCATACCATCAGAATATGGCATAAACATGAGAAAAATTTTCAAGGATGATAGGAACTAAAAGTTTTTAAAGTGGGAAGGAGACGAAAAAACTCTACTTTTCTGTAACTAGCTCATGAAGGTTTGGTGTGTGGAGAACCAAATGCACCACGAGTACTAGCACCACTCCACCAAATTCTAAGTTTTTTTCTTGGATTTTTGTTAAACTTAAAAATTTAGGCTGGGCACAGTGGCTCATGCCTGTAATCCCAGCACTTTGGGAGGCTGAGGTGGGTAGATTACCTGAGGTCAGGAGTTCGCGACCCGCCTGACCAATATGGTGAAACCCCATCTCTACTAAAATACAAAAATTAGCCCGACGTAGTAGCAGGTGCCTGCAGTCCCAGCTACTCGGGAGGCTGAGACAAGAGAATTGCTTGAACCTGGGAGGTGGAGGTTGCAGTGAGCCGAGATGATGCCACTGTATTCCAGCCTGGGCAACTGAGCGAGACTCCATCTTAAAAAAAAAAAAAAAAAGACTTAAATATTTAAAGAAATGTTACAAAAGCCACAGGTGATGACCAACCAGCTCAATGACAATCCCAGTGACGAGCCTAGCTTGTATCATTATGAGCAAGGTCAATATTCCCTTCCAAAGAAACCAACCAGGGTCTTCTTTATCACAGATTGAAACATTTAGGAGTTGGCCAAGATATGAGGCAAATTCACTTAATTTGGTTTAACTTAATTCTGCCCCAAGCTGTGCAGAAGCTGGGCATATGAACATTACTGCATCCCCAAATCTCCTCAGAACTCACAGAACTCACAGGGTAAAAGTTCCTAATGCATATAGCACTGAGTGGGGACACAGAGAGGAGTGATAATTTTCAACAGGGGAAGTCAAGGTAAATTGGCTTTGCAGCTGGAGTGAAGAGTTCTTAAACTGTAGTGCCCATACGGATCCCCTGGGGAGCTTGTCAAGCATGAAAATGGGGAGGCCGCATGAGAATCACCTGGAAGGCTTAAGCATGAAAATGTATGGGCCCCACTCCCAAAGATGGTAATTTTAGTAGGTTTGATTTAGAGCCCTCCAAATCTTCATTTTGAAAACAAACTCTGTCCCTACTTCTGAAGTGGGTGATCCTCAGAACCTACACGGTTCTAAGGTTTTCATCTACAAGTCTCTCCATGTGTAGGGCTGTAAATATAGACCCAGAAAGATGAGAAGGCTGTTTCTATGTTCATGCCCATGATGCTGAAAGTTATTTCCCCAGATTCCCTTTGGGGTCTAGGAAATTCAAAAAGAATGGTCATGGAGGTCTGCGAGTGAGGGAATGTGGGGAAGGAAAGCGCTGTCATTCATCCTTAGGGCCTGCTCTTTGTAGACCTGAGGGCTGTCCTAGATTCTCCGCGCCCTGATCTATGGATTGGGATTCCACACCAAATACTCTGGTTTTAGGGTTCTTCTGTCAAATTCACTGTCCTTTAGCTCAAGGCATCAGGTGACAATAGACATATTTAAAGAAGGAAAGGCCCTGGTATAAACACACCTGATAGCAATAACTTAAGCTTACCTTGAGACTGACCCTGTATAGCAGACACACCTGCATGTGGTTCGGAGTTTCAAGCTAAGGAATCCGGGAATGGCCAACCCAGAGGGTCATTCCTTATCTATGAGAAACAGCTTAGCCCCTAGCCCATCCCAGGAAACATGGGCTGTATGACGTCCTTTGTTTTGGGTTAAGGTTGCTAGGTGGAGATTGTTAGGGAGAGGGTCCTAAGTGAATATAAAATGCATGTCTTTGCAAGCGTTTGCAGTTCTGTCCAGCTCTTGCCATTGGACTACACGCAAAGGGGTTCTCCTGTCCAGCCCGCTGCCACTGGACTCTCCCCTATATGTAAGTCCCCAGTAAAACTCAGTGTCTCATTTGTCAGTTCTGGGTCTGCTCTTCATCCTTCTGAAACTGGTGTCTTTCCCATTGGAGTCAATAAGTGTTTGGCCCAACATTCCGAATCGGTTTGGCCAAGTTGTTATAAACTATTGGCCCTCAAGGCCAAACCAGGCATGCCTAAGTGATCTGCTAAATTGGACACAGGGTTTTTGTTTTGTTTTAAATTGAATTTGAATGCTTTTGGGCATTATATATTCATTCTGCAGTTGGCCAGAGGCCTCACCACCTCCTTTTGTGTTATGCCTGAATGATGCACATTTTAAAATAATTCCTGGCTGGGCACGGTGGCTCACACTTGTAATCCCAGCACTTTGGGAGGCCAAGGTGGGTAGATCACAAGGTCAGGAATTCAAGACCAGCCCGGCCAATATAGTGAAACCCCATCTCTATTAAAAATACAAAAATTAGGCAGGCGTGGTGGCGGGCACCTGTAATCCCAGCTACTCAGGAGGCTGAGGCAGGAGAATCACTTGAACCCGGGAGGCGGAGGTTGCAGCTAGCTGAAATTGTGCCACTGCACTCCAGCCTGGGCAACAGAGTGAGATTCTGTCTCAAAACGACAGCAACAACAAAAAAAAAACAACAACTAAATTCCTGCTTTGCTCCTGTAGGCATTTGACTTTGAGAAACCTGGGCCACATGCTAAATTTGAATCCATGTACTGGATTAGTTCCAGTGTCTGAGCTAGGCATGAACTCAGGAAGACAAGAGTGCATTGGTGTTAGAGAGAAAGGAAAATCCAGGAGGGTCTGTGCATCTGGAAGCACAAGGAATACAGGGCAAGCTTCCCCTAGTGCCAGGAGTCCAAAGCTAAGATAAAGGGTGGAGGAAGCCCAGCAGATCCCCCGAGCTCTGCCTGCTTTTGGGATCCTATGACCCAGAGTAGGAAAGAGAAGCCCTCCATCTTGGACATGCAGCCATCACCCATCATTCCTGCTCCTAAGGGTGCTAAACTGGCCCAGCAGCCTATTTACTGTTCCAAATGATAGTTTTTCAAGCTTTGGTGACAATCACAGCTAGCTCCTAACCTTTTTGCTTGTGCCACTTACCATCCCTGAAATACTTCCTCTTTCTACCCGTTTCTACCTCATTCCTCTAAGCACTTCAAGATCCAGCTTAAACCCCCAACTCCTCTGGAAGCTTTCCCTGATCAATTTCACCAGTGTAGACAATCTCTCCCTCCTCTCAATTTACTACCTACTCTACTTATAAATGACTTATTTCCATCTGCCTTGAATCATTCCTTATATCTCTTATGTGTATAAATTTCAGCTTCTTAATCAGACTGTCAACTCCTAGAGAGAAGGTACCATGCTTCAATTCTTATTGCCTGGATTCCTTAGAGAACACTACAGTACCTGAAATGTGTCACTAATTCACTGAGTAATTATCCCCAGTAGCATCAGGGAACAGCTGCACAGAACTCTCTCACAAAGCATACACAGCAACTGGAAGCTTCTAAGAAAGTCAGATAAATGTGGAAACACCATCCTGGCAATTCCCTAGCATCATACTTTCATAGATTCCCTGTGTCCATTCAGTTATTCAGTAAAAATGTTGCCTTTGATTCATGTACTTGTAGAAGAGAAAATTATTAAGTAATATAAGGGCCTTCCTTCAATTAGGCTATAAAACCGAAAGTAAACAAATGGAAAGATTCCTCAATAGCAGGAATCTTTGTGTAGGAATAGCAGGAATCCGTAGTCAGTGGAGTGGTGGCCCCCAAAAGATGTCTACCCAGAACCTGTAAACGTGACCGTATTTGGAATAAGGGTCTTATAGATGCAATTAAAGATCTCAAGATAAGATTACCATGGAGTATCCAAGTAGGCCCTAAATCCAATGATAAGTATCCTTATAAGAAGAGGAGAAGGCAAAGAGAATTGAAGAGGACACTGAGGAGAAGGCCATGTGCAGACAGTTGGAGGCAGAGGTAGAGTTATGCAGCCACAAGCCAAGGAACACCTGCAGCGCCACCCCCACCCCCTACAAAACTAGAAGAATGCAAGAAAGCATTCTCCCCTTTAGCCTTCATAGGGAGCATGACCTTGCTGACACCTTGAGTTCAAGCTTCTGGACGCCAGAACTGTGGGAGAATAAATTTCTGTTGTTTTAAGATACGCAACTTGGGTTGATTCATGACAGCAGCCCTAGGAAAACAACATAGCAATGAAGAAGGATCGCGGATGGGAATGGGTGGGCAGGGAAGAATATCATTGCACTGAATTTCAAAGATCCCAACCTCAGCATCCATTGAGAGAGGAATGAGCCTTTTCATAATCTCTGCCATTGTCTGTTTGTCTAGAAAAGCTTCTGCAAGGTCATTATTTCCTCAGAGATGCTCATGATTCAGATTTAAGCTAGATACTTTCTCTTGGATCCTGGGGTTACATTCCAGTAAGATGGGACCAGATAATCCTGAAATGCAGAACAAACGATCTGCTTCCAAGAACCTAGCTCTATTTATCAAAGAGCACCTGCTGTGTTAAACAAATTGGCTGGTCCAGCTAATTACAAAGGAGGCAGGGGCTACCACCACAGAGTCATGGGTGGTAGCACTATCTAAATGTGACCAGACAAGCTTTTTTGATCTGGGCTCTAGGAACTCTATTTAAAGTCTCTGTTTTCATTTGCTCACTGACTGTAATTTACACATAAGTCAACTCTTGCTATTTTTCCCGTCTAGTTAGGTTCGTAAGGAGGAATACATTTGCAAATGTTCCAAACACGAGGCACACACAGCAACACTTTTCATATGATTGTTAGAAGCCGTTCACATCAGTCTGTAATCCTTATTCAAAGCTTACTAACAAAAGGAGCTGGAAAAAATCACTAGAGGTTGGTGACACGAGGCATTTGCTTGCGTAAAATGGACATGGGTCATGTAGGAAATTGTGTTTATTTTTCAGAGATGCACAATCATGTATTTAGGGGTGATATGTCATGATGGCTACAATTTGCTCCGGACCATTGCAGCAAAAAATATATGAAGCAAATGTGGCAAAATATTAACCATTAAATCAAGGCAATGGAAATATGGGTGCTCAAGGCATATTTCTTTGTATCCCATAGGTTTAAAAAGCATCAAAAAAAAAAAAAATAACATGGATATAAATGTTTTATACATAGGGTTTTGTTTTTGGGGTTTTTTTTTTTTTTGCTGATACTATACCTGTTTTCAGGTATAGAGACTGTCTCAATAAAGGGACGATGCCTGCTTGCAATTATAAATACCCAACAGAGGCAGCAGATCTATGCGTACAAATTCTATTCTTAACTGCTCTTCAGTTCTATTTACAGAAGGAAGAGAAGTTACATCTATTGAGGAAAAAGAGTACCCCAAAAAAAGCAGCACTGGCACTGAAGCAGGAAAAAAATGCCTTGTTGAGAAAGCACTGCATCTGTTAATATGTGGCTTTTTTGTCAAGTCACAGACAGCTAAGCATGCCGCTTTAAACTGCTGGCAGGGCGCTTTGTCCAAGTGCATCTAGTGTGTGTAGAATTTATTCCTCTAAATGGATATATCAGCTAGGGAATGGACTTGGGTCCCACCCCCAACGTACTAGGCACATAAACAGACACAGGCACGGACAGAGAGGGGACTCACAGTTCCGAATACAGGAAGTGCAGGTTGCCCACATTGTCAATGTAGTTAGCAGGACTGAGCCAAGGCAAGACCAGCAACAGAAGCGCCTTCATTCTCCGAGCAGGGTGCTGCCTTCTCCCTGGCCACCTTCTGTCAGCTACAAGGGCCCAAACCAGCCAAGCTCCTTCAAGCAAACCTTGCCATGCCCCCACAATCAGTAGATCATAAAGAATTTGACTGAGAACCTTTAGATTAAGCCACGTTAATAAATCACGGGCCCGTAAGAAGATTATGCTCTCTGATTCTCAGATAAGAGGATGTAGGAATGCAAGGAGCCACCATGGTTGGCGAGAGAGCTTAGGCTGAGAGCAGGCAGGCTGATGCCCAGGAAAGGAACCAGCCCCTCCTGCAGGATGCGGACTGGTTCTTAGGAAGCAGCTGGTACATTTACATCACCGGCTGGGAGCAGACAGGCTGGGAGTTAAAGTGTGTTGGAAGAGGGCATGAGCATGGCACATTCAGACCCCACGTGTGAATAATTAAACAATGAAAAGCTGCCCTCCAGTTTGCTAGAGCGACACTGTAAGAAATTCCCATCTTTGGAGCAGCCTGGAGATCTGAGCTTAAAGCAAGCATTCAGATATTATAATACAGGAGCGGCTGAAACATGAACCGACCCCACCTTCCTCCAGCACTGTATGTATATTTAGAGTACGATTTAAAACATTTCACCGATCACCGTCTTGACTACACTGACATATGAAAGAGATGCGACAGTGACAGCTTCCTTGCTAATTTTGAAAATTGGCTCTAGAGAAGAATAGGCTGTGCCATTCTCTGTCAGAATAACAAAGAGCCTGGATAGACATAAAGTTCTGTCAAAACAACGTACAGGTTCCTGTTTGGTGAGGAAATGAGTCACTCCATTCTTCCTTCTCCCTGGGGGGATTGAATTGAGCTCTGAAACCAGCTGTATGACCCTTGCTGTTTCATTTAAGCTCCCAAGCCTCAGTCACCTTCCCTTTGAAATGGCGCTAATTATGCCTTACCTGCCTGGTTTGTCAGGGACTAGGCCACCTCCCCTCTTCCAGCTTTAAGACCTGGGATTTGAGACTGCGCTACCGGCCTCAACACTAAGACTTCTTTGCAGGCCTAAGCTCTGGAATGCCACAGAAGCCCCCAGGACGCTCTCTTACCCCATATTCAAGAAGATTAAATTCCATTTTGCCAACTCAAGACCAGAATCTTAATAGAAATGGCTCAAAGGGATAATTACATTCATCACATTAATGACAGCCAAGCCGTGATAGCAAACTCCACTCCACAAGAAGAAGACCAGAGAAAAGTCTACAGGGTGAGGCCAATTGCGATGAACTGTGTAGTCATTAGGAATTTGGCATCAGTGGCAGGGCTAAAAGAGTTTAAATACAGAAGACTCTCAGAATGTGCAGATTGAATTTCTACAGTTTACAGTGGAGGTGAACAACCTTGATAAAACATGGGATGTAATCATTCATAATTTTGTTGAGGTCCAAATTGGAATTCTATTCTCTGTAAGGCTGCTCTGCAAGAGTGAGTCAGAGCTCATGGAAAGCAGTAGAAAGGAAGTTAGGTTTGATATTTAGGTGCTGGGGTTAGAGAAGCTTGAGATTAGAGTTCTAGCTCTGCCTTATACTAGCTGTATGACACTGGGCATGTTTGCTTAACCTTTCTGAACCTTCATGTCCTCCCCTGTAAAAGAAAGACAATAGTAATAGTGCTTAACTCAGAGTGCTGGTAAGAAGGTGAAATGAGGCAATGCCCATAAACAACAAAGGGCTTAATGAGTATTAGCTTAAGGTTATTGTATTTTATTTTTTTCAGAGATGGGGGTCTTGCTCTGTCACCCAGGCTGTAGTGCTATAGCACAATTATACCTCACTGCAGTGGTGAACTCCTGAGCTCAAGCAATCCTCCTGCCTCAGCCTCCCAAGTAGCTGGGACTACAAGTGCATGCCACCACGCCTGGCTGAAAAAAAAAAAAAAAAATTAAATCTTTTTCAGAGATGAGGGTCCCTCTATGTTACCCAGGCTGGTCTTGAACTTTTGGTCTCAAGCGATATTCCTGCCTCAACCTTCAAGTAGCTAGGATTATAGGTGTGAGCCGCTGCACCTGGTCCACTGTTGCTAACAACTATCAGCGATAGTGAATGAACCTACCTGGAAGCTTAACGTCTATCTCCAAGAGGCTTTGTTATTCTTTTCTTATCCCTTCTTTCCTCCTATACTATTAGGGAAGTGACATGTTATAGTCTTATCCTAAATATGGAGTTTCACAAAGTCCTGAAACATACTCTTCTTGGATGTCTAAGACCTCCTGTATAGATCAGAATTCTTAAGTAGCATGATGTATTATAAAGGTTGTGGACTTCATATTGGTATTGGATTGTATTTCTGACGATCTTGGACATGTCAGATTGCTTCTGACATTTGATACATCTTTTATTAAAAAAGGATGCCTGCCCATTCACCACCTTGCATTTAAAGGGGATGAAATTAATTAATGTGACTGCAATATAAACATTAACGTAAGGTTTTCTGTTGTTTTTTTATGTCACTATTGCAATCGCTGCTGGTTGCCTATGAAATATTTAATCTCCCCTTCTTCATTGTAACAGAACCCAGGTTTTGTTTATTCTGGTACTACACATAGACTGTCTCACAGATGGGCAGCAGTATAACACAATAGTGACTAATGAGGTGTAAGTAGAAATTACTGTGTAAGGCATCGCAGAAAGCTCTTTAAAGGGAGGTGTCTCCATTGGCACATCGTATTTTTCCCTGCCTGCCTAATTCTTTCTGCCTGGAACTTGTACATGACACTGAAACATGCAGCCATTTTGAGACTGTGAGGTGACAAACTTGAGGATGAAAGCTAAACCGATTCCTGCTGGCATCATGTCATGGCAAAATCATAGTAATCCTTGGCTTCCCACCCCTAGGCTTTGTGCTACACAAGAAAAACAAAACTTCTACCTGGTTAAACCAATATAACATAATTTTCTATTACCTGCCATCCAATGTAATCCTAATTAATACAATCCCTTGGGGCTAAAACCCTATCTCAAATGGACAGAGATTGCTCCATGGCTTCCTTGCCAGTAAACAGCCCTAACTCTAATCCTTGCCCTATTCTTTGCCTGGCTGTCCTATTTATCCTTAAATGTTATCTCAGATATCACTGATCATCTCCTATTTTCTTGTTTCTTTTCTCTTCACTAAACAGGGTTTATTTAGGGGCCAGGAAAATGTTGGGTTCAGAGTTAGAAGGTCGCAGTAAGGTTGTATGTCAAAGCACAATTATTATGAGATGTTTAGTCCGGCTGAAATGACCAGCAAGACTAGTACATGCCTACTTTTCATAGGTAGTCCCCTGTATTTCTTTTCTTTTCTTTCTTTTTTTTTTGAGATGGAGTCTCACTCTGTCACCAGGCTGGAGTGCAATGGGGCGATCTTGGCTCACTGCAACCTCTGCCTCCCGGGTTCAAGCGATTCTCCTGCCTTAGCCTCCTGAGTAGCTGGGACTACAGGCACGCACCATGATGCCCAGCTAATTTTTGTATTTTTAGTAGAGATGAGGTTTCACCATGTTGGCCAGGATGGTCTTGATGTCTTGATCTTATGATCTGCCCACCGCAGCCTCCCAAAGTGTTGGGATTACAAGCCACTCTGCCTGGCCCTCCCTGTACTTCTTCTTTCAATAAAGTCTTCCCCACTTTGTAGACAGCTAGCTGTGTGGTCCTGAACACACTACCCTGGATGGAAGTAAAGGTCAACAGAGGTTCCAGGGTAGACCTTTGGAGAAGAAACTCCCAGGACATTGGATGCAAAGTTAATCAGGAAAATATTCCCGGCCAGCCTTCAGCCACGTGTGTCTTAGGCCAATTGCATCACGTTTTTATTCATGGCTCTTTTCAAATTATTGAACAATGAACTCTGTATTCATACTAGTAAATACTTGAGGAGGGTCAGTTTTATTATCTTCCATTTTTAGAAAATAAAAGAGTAGGTGCAGCAAACCACCATGGCACACATACACCTATGTAACAAACCTGCACGTTCTGTACGTGTATCCCAGAACTTAAAAAAAAAAAAAGAAAAAGAAAAGGAAAAAGGAGAGAAAGTAAAGGGCAAAGTGACTTGTCCTATGAAACTATTCACGTGTGTTTTCAACTTCTTTCTTTTACCTTTCAAAGGTCATTTCCTTAGAGGCAGAAATCACAACTTATTTTTCTTTAATTTAGGGTCTGACCCTATTGTGAATCCTTGCTAAATACTGTGTATGCAGATGATGAAATTACACAATGAAAATGTGGTCTTGAGCCTAAAATAAGTCTCGTTCAGGATCAAGAAGTAAAAGCTTGGCTTCCACACATACTGTCATTGAAAGTCTGGGTCAAGAGAGATGAGCAGATGGGCCGTCTGCAGGGGCCCCACTACATACTGGTAATGGCCTCCAGTTAGGAAGGCTGCCATTCAACTCAATAAGTCCATCTCCCCCTGGGAATTCTCTACAGTAGACCCACGTGATGGGAGTCTGTAAGCATCTAAGAGGGCAGAAATCAACAGAATTAGCCAGAAGGTTCCAACTGCTAGCTCCAAACTCAGATTTATTCCCATACAAGAGCTCTCTAGTCTGAAAGCAGAAACAGTTGTCCAAGTAATCAATGATCTAGCCAGTCATGCATACCTACAGCCAGTCCTAAATGTTTTACTCAAGTATTTATATTTAGTAGACAAATATTATTTACAAATGAAACGCATTCTGGAGAAAACAGGCAGCAGTTGTTTAAAGATGTGATGCTGTTTGCCTGTACCCTGACTTAAGTCTCCTGTTGGGTAACAGGTGCAGAATTTTCAGTTAGACAGAAAGCATAAATTCAGGGGATTATTGTACAGCAAGGTGATTATAGTTAATAACAATGTATTGTGCAGTAGAAAATTACTGAGTACATTTTAAGTGTTTTCATCACAAAAATGGTACATATATGAGGTAATGCATGTCGATTGGCTTGCTTTAGCCATTTCACAATATATACATATTTTAAAACATCATATTGTACACCATAAATATATACAATATGTACATGTCAATTGAAAAAATAAAATTTGGGCCTGGTGCAGTGACTCAAGCCTGTAATCCCAGAACTTTGAGAGGCCAAGGCAGATCACGAGGTCAGGAGATCGAGACCATCCTGGCTAACATGGTAAAAACCTGTCCCTACTTAAAATACAAAAAATTAGCCAGGCATGGTGGCAGGCACCTGTATTCCCAGCTACTCGGGAGGCTGAGGCAGGAGAATGGCATGAATCCGGGAGGCGGAGCTTGCAGTGAACCGAGATCACGCCACTGCACTCCAGCCTGGGTGACAGAGTGAGATTCCATCTCAAAATAAATAAATAAAAAAAATGTAAAACAATTATATTTAGATGCATATTTATTGAATAAAGTAATGTTAAAGATCAAGCAAACCAATGCAAAATTTATAAACAAAAGCTATGACAAGACTCCCGTACAAGCGGCCACCAGCTTGGAGGCCTCACAGAGAAAGGTAAACACTTGCCTCTTAGTTTTCTAAATTCAAGAGACTCCAGAGGTATTAACTACTTCTTAGGTATTCTTCTTAATATCCCTTCTAAGGGGAGGAAGAGGGGGCCTACTGGCCCATTACAGGCCCAAAGCCCAAGAGAGATCCACAGTCTGGTTCTAGGTTAGCTTCAAATTCTTCTTTTTTTTTTTTTTTTTTGAGACAGAGTCTCACTCTGTCACCCAGGCTGGAGTATAGTGGCATGACCTCAGCTCACTGCAACCTCCGCCTCCCAGGTTCCAGCGATTCTCCTGCCTCAGCCTCCTGAGTAGTTGGGATTATAGGCGCCCGTCACCACGCCTGGTTAATTTTTGAATTTTTGGTAGAGACGGGGTTCACCATTTTGGTCAGGCTGGTCTTGAACTCCTGACCTCGTGATCCGCCCGCCTTGGCCTCCCAAAATGCTGGGATTACAGGCATGGGCCACCGCGCCCAGGCAGGTTAGCTTCAAATTCTTAATCCTTGCCAATAAAACGTCCAGGGGGTGGGAGGCGAAGGACTGTATATATTAGGCATATGGTGACTAATACATACAACATATTTTTGGAAATGTTTTCAACCTACTTAGGAAGCAGAAGTGTGGAGTCTTGAGAGCATGTGTTGAGGCCCACGCCTCCCTGATGTGGGGGCGTCCTCTCCAGAGAGCTGCTGTGGGCGCCTGTGAAGGACTCACTCAGAGGGTGCAACTTAAAAAGGTGACTCACTTTCAGTTTTGGGTTCTCTCCTCACTGCCGTTTTCCAAACATGCATCTCATTATCAGCTGAGTGTTCTTCAAGACTCTATCTCGGCCTTCCTTGAGGTGTGTGTGGGTCACACAGGCTGCATGGGCTAAGGGTGAATGAAATTCCCAGTCTGCTTCAGGCAGCTGAGGGGTACCTGTATCATCTTTCTCCTGAAGACCTCACAGATTTCCGACAGTCTCCTCCTAGCCCTTCCCCTTCCCCACCTCCCTTCTGGCCTAACCCTCGGATCCATCTTCTCCCTATTTTTAGAAGCACTCTCAGCCCCAAAACAGTCCTGGATGAGGGAATGAGGAGGAGTGGCTGGGTTTTGACTTTCTCCCCAGAGGATGCCTCCAATACTGTCTTCTCTCTCCCCACTCTTACTCCTGGGGTGGGCAGAATAATTATTCCCCAAAGATGTCCATCTCCTAATCTTCAGAACCTCTGAGTATATCACTTCATATGGCAAAAGGGACTTTGCAGATGTAATTAAGAATCTTTTTTTTTTTTTCTTTTTTTTTTGAGATGGAGTCTTGCTCTGTTGCCCAGGCTGGAGTGCAGTGGTGCAATCTTGGCTTACGGCAGCCTCTGCCTCCCGGGTTCAAGTGATTCTCATGCCTCAGCCTCCCAAGTAGCTGGGATTGTAGGCTTAGGCCACCATGACTAGCTAATTTTTATATTTTTAGTAGAGACAGGGTTTCACTATGTTAGCCAAATTGGTCTCAAACTCCTGATCTCAAGTGATCTGCCCGCCTCCACCTCCCAAAGTGCTGGGATTACAGGTGTGAGCCTCCATGCCCCACATAAATGAAGAATCTTGAGATGAAGGAGCCATCTTGGATTATCCAGGTTGGCCCAAGGTAATCACATGAGTTCTTATAGGAGGGAGGCAGGAGGCTCAGAGTCACAGAAGGAGATGTGAGGATGGAAGCAGAAGCCAGAGAGAGCCTGGAAGATGCTATGCGGCTGGCTCTGAAGATGGAAGAAGGGGCCATGAGCCAAGGAAGATAGGCAGCACTAGAAGCTGGAAGAGGCAAGGAAAGGGATTCTGCCCTGAAGCCAACAGGAATGCTACCCTGCTGACACCTCAATGTTAGTCCACCGAGACATATGTTAGACTTCTGACCCTCAAAACTGTATGATAACAAATTTGTTTTTTCTTTTTTTGAGACAGTCTCTCTTTGTCACTTAGGCTGGAGTGCAGTGGCGCATCACAGCTCACTTCAACCTCAACTCCCAGGCTCAAGCAATTCTCCCACCTTAGCCTCCTGAATCACTAAAACTGCAGGCACACATCACCAGGTCTAATTTTTAAATTTTTTATAGAGATGGGGTCTTGCTATGTTTTCCAGGCTGGTCTCAAGATCCTGGACTCAAGTGATCCTCCTGCCTCAGCCTCTCAAAGTGCTAGGATTACAGGTGTGAGCCAGTGCACCCAGTAATTTGGTTTGTTTTAAGTCACTAAGTTTGTGATTTGTTACAGCAGCAACAAGAAATGAACACAGCTCCCCAGCACAAATGTACAGCTGCAACATACCAGGAACACGGGACCATGGTGAGGGTGGAGGGAGCTCTACTGGGTTCTTTCTCCTCCTTGTTCCCCTCATCCCCCTGCCCAGTGTGGCCCCACTCTTGAACATGGCTCTGTGCCAACTCCTGTTGGCATCTACCTCGCCTTTGACTCCAGACCTACTTCTTTCCCACCAACGTCTCTCATACCTAGGCAAAACTTTCAGCAAAGGTCACAAATAGACTACCCTACCTATTCCTCCTTTAACCACATCTACTTCTGAAGAATGAGGGAGGCAGGGCATCCTAGTTTAAACACCAGCAATAACAGCTGCAACCCAAAAACCTGAGGTAGAAGCATCTGGCTCAATATCTTGGGGAGAAAAATGAATTCACTGACATAATGAGTATGGCAAACACATGCTAAGCATTACACCCAGGCCATTGCTTTTGATACAAACTTCCATGTTAGAGAATACATGCAAGTCCCAAAAGACAAAGACTCAGATTCATGACCTAAGGTATGTAACCTTTAAAAAAAAAAATACCTGCACCTGCCTCCTGCCCTTGTCAAGACAGGAACCAGGATAAACACCAGCTTCCAAATTTCCTGTTACAAAATAATTGTGGTATGATCGTTCACCCTTTATTAAGCACTTTAAATGTTCTCATACCCAGGGACATGACAATGTAAGTGGACAAAATAAGAGGCAGCCAGATGGAACAGGTGATGTTAGCCATCAGCAGCGGCAATCACACCAGAATTCTGCCACCAGTGTGGGTGCGGTGTGTGGGTGGGTGTGTGCGTGCATGCACAACTTAGCAACTTGGCCACAAAGTTAGCAGAACAAATTGCTTGGAGGACAAAAATTTCCTAAATTTCTCCTTTTAAAACTTAATTGAGAACACCTCACACCTTCTCAAAGGACAGTTGTGCCTTGTCAATTCCAATATAGAGGAAATTCTAATAATCAAGGGTCAAACTGGGGCACCTTTTTTTCTGTAAGTGAAAAAGCAAGCAGCGCCTATCAGGAAATACTTCTGGGACCCATGAGCCTCAGAGAAAGCTGCTCATATGCCCTCTCTGGCATATTTCACATTTCACAACATACACACATGAGATGAGCTGGTCGCAAAAAGACAAATACCATATGATGTCATTGACATGAAGCACTTAGAGCATATTCATGGAGACAAAAAGTGGAATGGTGGCTGCCAGGGACTGGGGGAAGGTGGAATGGGGAGTTTGTGTTTAATGAATATGGAGTTTCCATTATGGAAGACGAAAAATTTCTAGAGATGGATGGTGGTGATAGTTGCACAATACATGAAAGTACTTAATACCACTGAACTGTATACTCATAGTGGTTAAAAATGGTAAACTTTATGTTACATTTTATTACAATTAAAAAAAAATCCCATAAACACACACACACAACACAACTCCACCAAATGCTATTTCCTCACACTGAACCATGACCATAAACACCTATGTGTTTTTGTATTTTGAATGGATCATTTTGTTGGTTGCAGCCCCTCAGGAGACTGGGGGGTGGAGGGGTCCAGCTGTCCCCCTTGGGGGCGGGGCTTCCCAGCTCACTGGTGAGGGACCTACCTGGTTTGAAAGTGATGCTCGAGGTCGCAGCGCTGCAATACCTGGGCGCAGTGCTCCCTAAATGGGCAGGTCACCAGCAGCTTGTTGAGGAGTTTGTTGACCAGGATGCTGGACTTCTTGCAGTGCTGCAGAACCAGAGACTTGCGGTCCATGGGGCAGAAGTCCTTCTCCACCAGGAAGTTGGTGAGGCAGAGGGTGCAGTAGGTGTGTCCACATGGAGTGTCCAGGGGGTCCAGCAAAGCCTGCAGGCAGATGTGGCAGATGAGGTCATCATCCACATCCTCCGGGTAGCTGTAGAAGTGGTTTTCCTCCAGGGAGTGGGCTTGGCCGCACACGGCACACAGGCCTTCAGGGTCATTGGCAGACTCTGGCTGGTTCATGGTCGATTGGAGAGCAGTATAACAGGAAACTCAGTCACACAGTATTTCCTCAGGAGCAAGTCGAGATCTAGGAGCCATCCACACACCTAAAAGAGAACAAGAAGGCTCACTTTTGCCTCCCAGCACATGAAAGACTTATGCTTATGGTAGACATGAGACAGTGCTGCCAGTGCATGGCGAATTGAGCTACGATTCAGAAAGCCATGGTTTAATGTCCACTCTGGAGTAACTGACAGGACCTTGGGCAAGCCCCACGGCCTCCTCGTGCCTCTGTTTTTCCACACATGCCAGTAGGAATAATGTTCACCTTTAACATCCTCACATTGGTGTGGTAAGAATCATTTGGAAAGTATCTGGGAAATGCCTAAAGTAACTCCAAAAAATGTAATTTGTTAAGAAAATTAAATAGATCAGTGATGTATAAAATTCTTGTCAGATCAGGACAAGAAAAAAACAAAACAAAACAGTTAATACTGTGACGGCTCTTATCTTTCTTCCCCATCTTTCTCCCAAACTCAGAAAATGTAGGAGATCAGAGCTTTCAACTAAGTCATCTGAGAGGAAATAGTGTCGTTGAGCCTTTCATATTTTCACTATGATAAATGCACTGTTGTCTCCTGTATGCATTTTACTCAGTTGGTCATTAGTGGCTAAGTGGGCTCTGGACACATTGTCTGGGTTCAAATCCCACCACTACGGGCCAGTGATTTCAGACTCTGTTTTCACATCTGTAAAATGGGGATAATCACAGGCTATTTCATAGAACTCTTGTGGGGATGAAATGAGATATGATACATAAAGCTCTTAGATTTGCATTTACTACATACTAGGCACTCAATAATTCTTACATGTATTTGTTACTGAATTCATTGTCTCTGGTCTAGCTCTGTTAGCTCAGAAACTGAAAGCTAGAGCTCCTATAAGGTGCCTTTAAGCTTTGTTCTAATAGGATTCTTTTATTCCATTAGATATTTCTTTCTTTTTTTTTTTTTAGACGGACTCTTGCTCTGTTGCCCAGGCTAGAGCACAGTGGCACGATCTCTGCTCACTGCAACTGCTGCCTCCCAGATTCAAGTGATTCTCCTGCCTCAGCCTCCCGAGTAGCTGGGATTACAGGCGCATGCCACCATGCCTGGCTAATTTTTGTATTTTAGTAGAGACAGGGTTTCGCCATGTTGACCAGGCTGGTCTTGAACTCCTGGCCTCAAGAGATCCACATGCCTTGGCCTCTCAAAGTGCTGGGTTTACAGGTGTGAGACCCCATGCCCAGCCTAGATATTTCTTTTAAACAGTAGAATACTATTGCAATACATGTTTTCCTTTAACATAGATAGGAGTCAACAATAATGAAGTTTTTCAACATGCTTGCTTTGCATCTAGGAAGTCTCTTGGGTGAACAGTCAATAAATAGTTTTCAAGCACCAGCTCTGAGCTAGGTTGTGAGTTGGATATGCAGACCTTTGAGAGAGACTTAAAGGATATGCTTCTGCCCTCAGGGAGTCCCCATTCCAGAGGTGACATGGAGACGCACACAAGTAGGACCCCAGTGCAAACTAGGGCCGTGGGTCAACTTTCATGGTGATTAAGAATCTCGCCTCGGGACCAGGCCCGCTTTTGGCTGCATCGACTGGGGATCGTTGGCACCAGGTATGTGCATCTGGGACCGACCCCCTGGGCTGGCTAATCAAGGAGGAAGCAGCAGCAGTATCTGCTGTGGGGGCTGCAGCTCTGTACCTGCATCATCCTGGTGATAGTCACAGTAGCCAAGTGGGTTTCTTGGGGGCCCAGCTTCCTCCAGAGGTGGCAGCAATGGCCCAGCTACTAGGGGACCTAAACAGGAGCACGTTCAGAAAATTGCTGAAGTTTGTGGTCAGCAGCCTGCAAGGGGAGGACTGCCGAGAGGCTGTGCAGTGTCTTGGGGTCAGCGCCAACCTGCCAGAGGAGTGGCTGGGTGTCCTGCTGGCAGGCATGCACACGCTGCTCCAGCAGGCCCTCCATCTGCGCTCCACCAGTCTGAAGCCCAACACCTTCAGGGACCAGCTCCAGGAGCTCTGCATCCCCTAAGACCTGGTCGGGGACTTGGCCAGCATCGTATTTGGGAGCCAGCGACCCATCCTTTATTCTGTGGCCCAGCAGCCAGGGGCCTGGCTGCCCCATGTTGCTGACTTTCAGTGGTGGGTGGATGTGACAATCTCCACCAGTGCCCTGGCTCACTCCCTGCAGCTGAGCGTCCTGATGCAGCCGAAGCTTTCAGATGGGTTAGTATACCGCTTCGAGGTCCCCATAGACCGCTTCCCCATAGACCGCTTCGAGGTCCCCATAGCCAAGTTCCAGGAGCTGTGGTACAGCATGGCCCTGGTCCTAAAGGAGATGGCAGATCTGGAGAAGAAGTGTGAGTGTGGCCTGCAGGACTGACCCCTCACATGACCAGTCCCATTCAGGTCAGGCTTGGACAGGCACCTCAGAAGGTACCAAAGTGCAGCTGATTCTTCCCAGGACAGTCCTGCCCTTCCCATGAGGCAGGCTCTTCATCCAGGTGCTTTTGTAGATCTTGTATTTTAGGTTGGGCATTTTCATTCTTCTGCCTTAAATCCCTGACCTCACAGAGCTAACATTCTAGTGGGGCTGAGGGGAGGAGAAATATTATAAAATAAATAATAAAAATTTTTTTTGAAAAAGAAACTTGCCTCTTCCCTTAGCCCCAACTCAACTTTCCTCTTTTCCAAAAGTAAAAGACCTTATGCTTTCCACAAGAACATAAAGACACGTGAATAACCTAACAGGAAATTAGCCACATTTGGAAAGAGCCCAGCAGTCATAAACTGTAGTATATCTCTTTTCTTTTCCAAATAAAGTCAGAGGTTGTTTGTACAAACATAGACTTATCTCAAAAAGAAAATACATTGACTTCAGGCTTTCATTGAGTCAGCTTTGTTGTTTACATTTCTGTACTGCAGAATGCCTGAGAGGACACTCTAGTGAAGAGGTTGCTGGTAAATGCCCTTAATATAAAAACATTTAGAAATTGTAGCATTTTATTTAGCATCGATAGGACCACAGAAGGCAAAAAAAGAGGGTACAGGAGGGGGTGAAGTTGTTTCAAGGAAATCTGTGCAGCTGCTAATTGTCCTCAAGGCTGTTAGAAAGTACTGGAATCTCACAGGATATACTTTAAGTGACACCAGAAACAGTTGAAAAACAAACATGAAAATGGAAATGGGCCATGCGAAAGATTATCATCTACCATCTATAGAGGAAAACAAGGCGCACACAGGATGAACTAAAGCTCTCGGTCTTTTAAAGCTTCTCTGTAGTGTTTGGCCATATAGTCCCACATGCTACGGTCTTGGTTATTCTTTCTCATGATGCTGTAGGGGAAGATAAATTCGGGCTGCAGTGTGGTCATACCACTGAAAATACAACTTCATGTTTCTGGGCCATTCCCTTATTGGTGAAATAGTGGCATTGGACCAGATTTTCGTTTTTCAAACTGTGCTGTAGAAGTCATCAGATGCTTCCAGATCTTCCAAGGGAATGGAGATACGAGGAAACCAAGGGGGAGCTTTGCCTACTCCTCCAGCTCTGCCATTATTATTATTATTATTTTTAAATGGGGGTCTCACTATGTTGACCAGGCTGGTCTTGAACTCCTGGCCTCAAGCAATCCTCCCATCTTGGCTTCACAAAGTTCTAGGGTTACAGACATGAGCCACCACACCCAGCCTGCCATTATTTCCTTAATGCATCAGGTTCCTCTTAATATTCTGTTCAAAGAATACTAGCTTTTAAAAAAACTTGCAAACTGCCAGACTAGATCGTGTGCAACAGTCCCTTCTAGAAATAGAGTTCTATGATTCTGTGCTAATCAAGTGGGGTTTTTATGTTTTGTTTTGTTTTTGATGATTAGATGTTTGGGGGAAATCCTTTTTTCATCTAACAGTTCTTTGAACATTTACCATGTGCCAGGCACTGTGCTAGGGGCCTTATATTACAGTATATTACGTTCTTCAATCCTCACAAATGTCCACAGTTTTAGTTAGTTAGTTTTTTGTTTGTTTTGTTCTGTTATGTTTTCAACAGATGAGGAAACTGAAATGCGGAGGGTACATAATTTGTCAATCACACCAAAAAAAGAAACAAAATGGGCAGGGGCTGTCTGACTCCAAGTTTCTGCTCCTACTTCCCTACTTTGTCTCCCAGCATCTTTCTTGATTATGGCTAGTCAGAATCCCAATAATGTAACTCATTAAATACAAGACACCCAGGAAATTAGAAGGCTTTAAATCTCTTCAGGCTCCATTGCAAGTAGAATCATGTGTCGCTTAATGATGGTGGTATGTTCTGAGAGGTGCATTGTTAGGTGATTCGGTCCTTGGGTGAACATCAGAGAGTGTATTTGCACACACCTTCATGGTATAGCTGACTATACATCATATAAATGTGTAGTCTATGGCTGTTACTGCAAATCTGTACAGTATGTAACTATACCGAATACTGTAGGCAACTGTAACACAATGGTAAGTATTTATATATCTAAACATAGAAAAGGTACAGTAAAAACAGTATTTAAATCTTATGGGATCACCATCATATGTGGAGTCTGTCATCGACCAAAACGTCATTATGGGGTCCAGGACTGTAGATATGTCAAAGATCTCTGAAGAAAAAGATTCCTTGATTTCACTGAGTGCTGAAGCAGAATGAATGGAGGGGGTAAGCAAAAATGGCAGATTTAGTTCCAACTCCAATTTTCTTTTATCTTTTCCCTTCCTTTCTTTTTCTTTCTGAGAGCAATTTGAATTCCCTGGCACTTACCCATGTGGATAAACCAAATTCTTAATATAATGTTAATGTAAACACTGCTGTAAATATTTTCTGACTTTATTTTAGACTAAATAAAGGCTACATGAATAGAAACAGATTATGAGATAATTGACTGAACAAGCAGTTTTGGCTCTAAGGGAAAGAACCAGGTAGACTTAAAAAATATGATTAATAGCTCCCTGCTAGTTCTTATTTGCAGTGTATAGCTTATAAACATGTTTGATGTATCATGTTTTCAGACATATCAGAGCCTTGCTGGTGAATGGAGAAGAAATTATCAAAACTCATTAAGCCTTAAAAGGTAAACTAGTTTCTCCCACCAAAAGTAAGAGAGAGGGCCTGTCAGCTTTGTGTCCATGTAAATTTACTGAATGTATCAGCCATCAGCATCTCTGGCCCTGGATGAAGTAAGTAGACAGAGCTGTGATACGGTGTTTTGGCAGTTTAGAGTAAGAAAGAGTAGTGGAACGGATTGATTCCCTCCTTATGTACGTGTATCATGGGTAGGGTGGAAATCTTACACTTTTTTGGTATAACCCTGTTGTGCCTTAGGAATCACCCTTTCCTTCTTCCTTCTGATCTGGAATGGGACAGAGACCAGAGGTGACTTTTAGAGATATATGTAGCCAAAACCACCAATCTAGTGCTGAAAAGCACCCAGAAAAATAAAAAACCCCTTCTCTCTTTGCTCCTAATCCCTGCTTCCTTTCCTACCATTTTATTGACTAGCCTAAAACCTGTATAGAAGCTTCCCTGCCTAATTCTCAAATTTTGAACTTCCTGGATGACAACAAAGACACATACCAGAGCAAAAGCCAGTCGGTGCTGCCCGTAACCAAGAGGGTCGTTCAAGATCGTATGTCTACTGTCATCGCACTAGACAGATTTAAGAACAGCCTTTGGAATACAGCCTGTTTGGAAGTGGAAACATTTCTGCATCAGGTAACTCATCAGAACAACGGGATCCTTGGTGTGCTATTGTCCTGCTAATTCTCCTTTCAATGTACCCTGGCTGTATAGAAAATGGTTATAAGATACAGTTGCCAGAATAAACCACACACTCCACTAGAAAGACAATTGGATAAACATAACATTTGGCATGTGGCACTGATAATTTTACATGTTCTTCCCATTGAAAGGACAAGATTTGACCCTAAAGCATCTCTGAAATTGTTGCCTGAGTCAGTTTTCTAGTAATAGGCGGAGGATTCCGTATTATGAAAAAGAATCCTTCTTTATAGTCGCATGGTGGTGTGTCCTGCATTGGCACTTCAACCTTGTCAAAGATGAAACATTGTAGCCACAGACTCTGAGTCAAAAGGAAGGCTGACAGATGAGAAAGGCCTTTATTACTTTATAAAATAAATGATTCTGCCTTTGGATAGCTTTGATTTTAGAGGAAAAAGTCCACATAATGAGCAAAATTTTCCTTTCCTATACCTCACCTGCCCTTTCCACAAGTGCCACTGTTACTAGGAGCTCCTTAGAATATGTCTAACTTTTTAAGTCCTTTAATTATTTGAAGACAGATCTCATGTTCTCCCCCCGGGTGAGTAGCCTCAGGTTCAGTCAATATTTCTTCCACATTCAAATCTCTTCTGCAAGCTGCCCAATTGATCAGTGTCTCTCCTACAATGTACGGGTAGAATGAACTCCAAAACTCCAGGCCAGAGTGAAGTGAGGGAATCTGTTCCCTTGATGTGACTGCCAGACAGCCTGAGACTGCATCCACCTTCTTGTAGCAACAGCACACACTACTGCTGTTACTCGAGTGGGTAGAGCAGGAGACACTGCCCTGAGGCCTGGAGAAAACAATTCTTAGAGGTGGTGGAGGAGGTATATATCTTAAGAGTAAAAAGGTAGAAATGTAGAAGCTTTTAAAAACAAAAGCAATGGCTATGAATGCAGCTTAGAAAATGCAAAAATATGTAGTGGCATTAGGTGGATTTATATAAACAGAAGATAGTCTTCAGTGGCTAAACAGTTTGGTACTGGAACTCACAATGTATATCCAATCCTTAGAACCATTGCTATCTGGGGAATGTGGGGCTCTCTTATTTGTTTGTAAACATTCCTTTACTTTGATAAATCTCATTCCAAACTTTACCGACATAGTAAATAACACAAGAAAAGGGAAATGAAAACCATTTAAACAAATGATAAATCAGACATAATTTTTCCTACCCAGAAGTACAAATACTAAAGAATTTCCACTGAAATTCACAATAAATGAAAAAGTTAAAACAGTGACAGGCCACAAGCGACTGATGGAGAGGCAGTGGGAGGAAACGAAACCTGCAGCTCCAGGTGCTCCGTGTCCCCACCCCAACCCCAAAAGATGCACAAGTACTTGAAAAAGGAAAGTATCAAAGAGTTATACTGGTCACCCAGGACCATAACAGTCCCCTTATCCAGGGAAGGGTATCTGCTGAAGAATCTTGCTCATGAAAAATTCCTACTTTGCCATAGCATATGCAGAGAAATCCACTGAATACATTCCTAAGTAACAGATCTAGTGCTGCACTAAGCCATGTTGAGCCTGAGGCCAAAGGAAAAATGTATGTCCTGATATGTACATTTTTGTTTATTTTTCAATGGCTATTTTTAAAAAAATCATTAAGGAAGTTGAAAAATGTAGAAAACATGAAGAGTAGGTATATCAAAACTTAAAACATCAATTTAAGTTTAAATATTTTATTTATTTTCCAAACAATTTTAGAAATAGTTTTGCTTTCCTGGCTTTAAAGGAAACACACTCATCAATGTTTTCAAAAACCTTCCTCTTTGCTCACTATATTAGTCCATTTTCATACTGCTATGAAGAAATACCCAAGACTGGGTAATTTATATAGAAAAAGAGGTTTAATGGACTAATAGTTCCACATGGCTGAGGAGGCCTCACAATCATGGTGGAAGGTGAAGGAGGAGCAAAATCATGTCTTACATGGTGGCAGGCAAGAGAACATGTACAAGGGAACTGCCCTTTATAAAACCAACATATCTCATGAGACTTATTCACTGTCACAATAATAGCATGGGAAAAACCCACCCCCATGATTCAATTACCTCCCATTGCATCCCTCACACAACATGTGGGGATTATGGGAGCTACAAATCAGGATGAAATTTGGGTGAGGATGCAGCCAAACCATGTCACTCATCTTGTTTTTGATTGAGGAAATGTTTGATCACTTCCTTTAACTCAGTGATGATCTTAAATAATTTCTAAATAACTTTAGCTTATTGATCTTGTCTTTATTCGAATACATTTTGATCTTTTTTTCATCATGGATTTTTTGCATTCGTTTTGCATTGTTTTAAATATTTCATTCACATTAGGATTACTGAATTTTTCCGGCACCTTAAATTTTGCACCTGAAGGTGAATGTCTCACTTGCCTCACCTTAGTTATGACCTTGTCACTGTTATTTTAAAAACCTAAGCAGGGAGAGTAGAATATCAAAACTGTGGTTTGGATGCAGCTCTACTACCAACTACCTTTTTGGTCTTGATATTTTCCTTTTACTTGACCTGGTGGCCAGCCAGCTACAACGACAAAACAGTAGAATTACAAACTCTTTCCAGGTGTGCCACTAAACTTCACCCAAGGTCAGAATTGATTGTTGCTTCAGCCGATTGTTACACTTGACAGGTGTCACACACAGGTGAACAGTTTGCTGAAAGGTTCACAATGCAAGAGAAATGACTTGCTTCAACAAAGAGAAAGCCAGGTCTCACAAAAGATCACAAAATGACTGGATCCTGTAAGAGCTTTGTTTCATGAATACATAAGTGAGCCCAGTCAAGTAATAAAGAGTTCTCTCCAGCAAGGACACTACATGGAATGTGACATTTTACAAACGGTGTGAAGCTCTGCCCTACTGTATTCATGTTTGCTTTGCAATTTTTGCTCATTTAAAAGTTGTTCAAAATCTTTTACTCCCTTCAGCCAACCCTCTTGTTTTACAGCATGTTTCAAACACACAAAGGCTAACTCTATATCAGATGATTTCCAAGGTTACTTTTAGCTTCAAGAAAATTAGCTTATGGTTTTTGTTTTTATTATTATTATTGTTGATGATGCTTTAAAATTCGGATGAAGCTCCATGTGGCAGAATGGTTGCTTAGTTTCAAACTGGTCACTGGGGTGACAGCCCAGTGCAAAAATCACAATCACAGTCAGAAATGCCATCCTGGACCATGAAGAGCAGAAATATACCCACAGAGGAACCAAATGGACCAGCACCTGCCATTTCTTCAAATGGTGGCCTCATCTCTCTTTCTAAAATAATTCACCCAGCAAGCATGTTTGCCTAACTACTGCCCTAGCCCTAGCTGTAACTCCTAAATCAGGTTACTGGGGGGAAAATAATTGCCAAAGTTAGGGCAAAGTCTATCTTTCTGTATTAAACAAAATAAATGTACAATTACATTTTAAATTTTAGATGAATTTAGTAAGACTTGACAGTATCAATAATGTGCCATCAATCATTTTTATAAATGCCAATTTTAAATGAACATACACAGAGAATGGGCAGTGTTCTGTGGGCTATTCCTTAGCTTACAGACTCTTATGTAATAGAGAAGAATTAGGAGCATCAATGACCTGGATAAAAATGGTCACACATGGAATAAAAATTATCTTCAAACTAAGAAACTGGGTTGGAAGTGGGGGGGTGATGTGTCTGTGTGTGCACGATGGGGGGCAGGTACACTGCAGAGGAGAGAGTGGGGAGGCAGGTGCTTACAGGCTGCTGCCAAGGTCGTGGTTAGCTCCGCTTCTGCTTAACTTCTAAATCAGTGATCTCAAAGAGGGACTAAGCCACTCATTAATGAATCTGTGAATGACATTAGCCTGTATAGTACCGCAAACACCCACAAATGCAGGAAAAAAAAAAACCCTTTTAAATGGTCTTTAAAGAGGTCAGAAACATGTCAAGAAATTACAGGAGAATTGAACTAGAGGGAGACCATGTAACACATCTGGAGTCAATAAGGGAGGACATAGATGTTCAGAATGTGGGAAAAACAAGGGAAGTGGTTAAGCGAAAAGAGTCCCAAGTGGCTAGCCAATTAGACACAAGTTTTAGAAGTCAGGGAATGCCTTTCATAAGCAGGTTAGAGAAGAGTGTTTCTTCTCTTGATGAGATTTTACCACCTTTCCCCTGGGGTGTCATACTTGGGTTTGTTTGTAAAAACTCTGTAACAGAAAAGACGTCCTTCAATTTCCTAGTCCATAAACATGATGAAATAGAACTGACCCCCTGCAAACAACAACAACAACAACAAATGAAGGCAGAGTATTTTTGCATTGATTCAGATTGGTTCCCTCTGATCACCAAGGATCCCAGGAAGAGCCGATATCAGAGGGGTATGGAAAAGAAACAAACTATCATTCTTTCATCCAAAGCTGAAAAACAATTTCAAAAAGTGTTTATGTTTGTGTGTGTGTGTGTGTGTGTGTGTGTGTGTGTGTTTAATAGATAACCAAGTTTTATAGAGGGAAGGACAAGATTAGGAAGATATTTGAATTCTCAACATTTTCCTGGTGTGTTTCAATTCTACAGGGGTCATGGATTTGCCTAGTCCATGCCTGGGATTGGCCTTAAACTCTGTGGGAGTTCCCATAGGGAATTCCATTTCATCTCCAATACATTTAAGTCTAATTATGAAAATAGGGTTTATCCATAGGAAAAAATGTGAAAACACTGCAAGAGAATATACAATAAATGGCAATGTATAATGCCCCAAGACAGAAGCCATGGACAAATTTTGGAGGAGAGACAAGAGAGAGTATGTGTGGCCCAGAATAATCAAGGAAAGTTAATGGGATAGATGGTCCTTGGGAAGGATCACGAATGATAAATGGGATCTGGACAAGTGGGAAGTAATCCAGGTGAGAAGAACCTGAGCAAATGTGTCAATCAAAGAAGAGTAGTGATCTCTTGATGTGACCCACATGACGACCTCTATGTGAGGTTTTAAAATGATTTCTTTAGAAGTCATAGGATTTTGGTTGGGAAAGGAACTTAGATTTCCACCATGTAGAAAAATCCTCTTTTCAAGATCCCTACAGGACCTACCAGCTTCTACTTGAAACACTTCCACTGATGGAGAACTGGTCAGGTTTTCAAATAGCTGAATGCTTCCCACATTACTTTGACCTTTGGCCTTTTTCTGCCTTTAAGTGTAACATATATCACATTTACCTCCTCAAAATATGACACACACATCCCCAAATTAAAGACGGCATTGGTGGTTTCTCCCTTGTTTTTCTCTTTGTCTTTGGTTCTTCCAACTGTCTTCCTGGGTAGTCCAGGTGGTGGTAAAAGATCTACCTAGGATACCTTATAGTTTGTTAAGATCCCTTTGAAAACATGGACCTGGAAGTGAAGTTGTTCTGTTTTGGTTTGGTGGACTCGGGATTCCCTGGAGTGATCACTTCCTTAGCCTGTGTTACTACTATGTGTCTACTAATGCAATCTATGATGGTTTTTACTGGCTTGTCTTATTAGATATATCACACTATTGACTGGAAGAACTCAGTAGGCCTTTAGAGTACAAAACACTTATTACTGTGGCATGAACATAGAAATAAATGAAGGTAGTGGTAATGGCTGCCAATTCTGACTCTCCTTGCCTGTACTTTGCTCAGTATTTCAGCCTACAAGTGGACAAGAAATCTCTCCACAAGTAGTTGGAAGAGCTTGTGTATATGGTTGTCAGCTGGGGATACAGTGGGTAGAATGATGGTCCTGGCAAAAGATATATCCATGTCTTAACCCCAGAACCTGTGACTATGACCTTACAGGAAAACGATCTAAGAAGATGTCATGAGGTTTAGGATCTTGAGATGAGATCATCCTGGATTATCTGAGTGGGTCCTAAATCCAATGACAGATGTCCTTAGACACTTATTAGACAGGAGGAGAAGACACAAACACAGAGGAGAAGCTGATGTGAGGACAGAGGCAGAGATTGGAATGATGCACTCATAAGCCAAGGAAAGTCTAGAGCCACCAGAAACTGAAAGAGAACAGGGAAGACCCTCTCCTGGAGCCTTCAGAGAAGTGTGGCCCTGCTGTTACCTTGATTTCAAACTTCCAGCCTCCAGAACTGTGAGAGAATAAATGGGAGTTGTTTTAAGCTGCCAAGTTTATGGGGATTTGTTATGGCAGCTACATATTTCCAGGGGTATTCCTGCAGGAATGTGGTGAACACTCCCAATGATCCTTTCCAACACTTCTCTATAGGGCTCAGAAATAGGGAAAAATATTTGGAGATGGCAGCCACTTAGATTGCTACATATTTAGCAACTCTACCCTAGTAGAAAATGTATTAATTTCCCTTTAATCCATTAATAAGTTAGAACACAGACGCCTTCAGAGATGACTGTTAGATAAATTTGCGAAGGGTCTCAAGGGAAAAAAAAAGGCCACAGATAGAATGACTGAGTGTGTATCTGTTGTGGAAGACATAATATAAGTCTGACGATCACATTTAATGAGGAGTCTGAAAACATACGGTGACTCATGTATTAATGCGAGTATGCAGGAGCCTAAACATGCCGCGCTCTATTCAGAAAAGGCCACGTGACTGTCAAAAGCAGTCATAAACAAATTATGCAAATCATCTCAGCAGATAGCAATGACATATTTAGACCTCCCCATCATGCATGTGCTGTTGTGCCAAGAGGCTATTAAAGAAAATTCTTGGAGAGTTTCGACTCTGCTGTCGGTGAAGTCTTTTGTGTGCCTGTGACAAATGCATCAAACACAAGAAGCAAATAAGAGTCACTTGAAAAAAATGGTGGAGTCTAAGTCCACACATTCCAAGTCACAAATTAGTGATGTTACCAAAAAGGTCCCTGGTTAATTGGGATAGAACTTACTCCCACTGTTAGAAGTGTTCTAGTCAACTTACCATGTCAAGGAACTTGGCTTTCTAGAGCAGAGAGAAGTTCTTTCAGATGGGTAGATGAAGAAGGCCAGAGGCGAAGAGAGCAAGACTAAACAGATGACTGTAAAAACTGGAAATCTCAAATTGGTGGATCATCTTGTCTACCTTCCACCTGAGGCAGAAATTCTTTTTAGAATATAAAATAAAAAATAATGATTATTACTATTTAATGAGTAGTTTGCAATATGCAAGATATTGTGCTGGGTATTCAACTTGTTTTTTCATTTAATCTAAAATAAGCCTATTCGAGATCATTAAGGTAATCTTCACTTTACAGATGAGTGTATGTGCAGCTGAAAAACGCAAATCCTCTTTGTCATTCATTTATTAATTCATTCACTCATCCAGCAAACATACACCGTGCACTAAATATGGCAAAAAAAATGATCACCTTTAGTGACAAGAAACTCAGTATCCCAAAAGGCAACCTACTACATTTTCGGACAAGTCTAATTCATACAAAGTTCTTCCTCTTACTGATCTGAAGTGTGTATCTGTGTAACTAACCAAATAGGTCACTCTGGTGTCCTTATGTCACACAGAACAAAATGGAGGAAACGGTAAACATATAAAGTTTACGGGAGACAACCAACATTTTCTGTTCCTGATTTCAGCTCCGTGTAGTTTTCCACATTTTATGGTTTTTGATGGTTTTCATGTCAACCCTATTCTCTGGGGATAGTTGATGATTAAATCCTATTAACCCAGGAACAGTGACACAGTCTTCCTTCCAAATAGTTTTGAAAAGCCTTTGATACTTTGGAGGCATTGTCAGAGGACAACAAATTTGCCAACCACATAAAAGGGAGTCTATGTAATGTCAGCACATAAATATCAGGAGTAGTTATATGCTACTGGGAAGTCCATGAATACTGAGGCAATGAGGAGGACACACTTTAGAGCACCTCTTATCTGTCCTCACCTTGCCAGCATCTTACAGATGGCATTTCGAGTAGTCAAGATCGTATCCTGGTCAACAGGGTGAAAGGAAAAAAAAAGTAGTCAGGATCCCACCAGACCCTATTTTCTTCACTTTAAGTGAGGAATTCAAATATAGAAAGGAAGTCTTAGCCAAGGTCATGGAGACAAGGAGACAGTGACAGGTGAAGCCAGGAAATCACTGCTCCAGGAAGACCCACTGTTTACTTACATCACAGAAGCCCACTCCCCACAGGTTTATGAAAGACAAGGCATTTCCACTGCCAGCCACTCTACCCTGGAACTCCAAGAGAAACAACACAATCTTTGTGAACAGGATTTCCTCCTCTGTCTTTGGGAGCCTTTCGGGAAATCTTTTTTGCTCAGTCTTTGGCCCTCTACTACCGTTTCCATCATTATTATATCCAGATAGTAGCATGATCTAAGATGTCTAACTGTAAGCAATATAACAATGTTTAAAATAATGTAACAATAGTTAACACTCACTGAACATTTACAATATACCAGGCACTTTTCATGTAATTATTTCAATTATTCCTCCCAACAGCACTGAGTCTGGGAAGTATTTCATTTCCCAGATGATGAAACCAAAGCAAAGAAATATTAAGGAACTTATTTAGGCTAGCAACTACATGGTAGAACTGGGTCTGATACACAGACCTGTCTGATACTATCAACTATGCCTTCCTTTCAAGAAAATAATATTAGTAACAACTAACACTGTGGCAGGTACCATTCCAAGCAGTTTACACATTTCAACCCATTTCATCTTCATGATAACCCTATTACACAGCTGGTGAAAGCACGTTAAAGAATCTGTCCCGGGTCACAGAGGTAGCACATGGTAGATCTGGGTTTTGAAAACCGAGGTAGGCAGCCTCATGCCAGAGACAAGACCACTATTCTAAAGCAGTAGCATTGCCCCACCTAGAATGGAATGAATAAGATTGATATTTTCTAGTGAGGCACTACCCAGTCCCCCCAGTCAGTCTGACCTACCCACCTAGGCATGCAGCCCACCTTGCTTCAGTAGTAAGGACTGAGGGGGACTGTGAAGTACACCATTTTAGCATCCTTTGGGGAAAAATGTCGCTAAGGAAACTGACATGCAGGGAGGTTGGGGTTCTCCCTTAGGGTTCTGTAGGCAAGCTGACCTCAGTCCACTAATCCCCTACTCTTGAATGATGAAAACTTGTGGTATCTCTGAAGGGCAAGACCCAGAGAAGTGACCAGGGCTCTGGGCACACAACTGCTTATATGCAATGACTCAAGGTCATCCAAGGGCACAGGGTATTCCATGACAAGACCAATCACATCCAATGGGTCATGAACCTCCCTTCTATGGTACAATGCAGGCTCCAAACCAGGGGCTTCCTCCTGCCAGTGGCTCGGCATGAACCCTCACTCTGGCTAGGGAGAAGGGGGTTTATCTGTGAGACTGGAGGAGACCAAACGCCTGGTCTGCCCTGGAGATAGCACGACTGACAGCAAAAAGAACTCTCTGCCAAGTCAGATTACAGCAATGACAACAGGACATTTCCCCCAAAAGGCGATGGAAGAATGTGGAGAATCACATTTTGTGGGTCTGTGGTAGGATGAGAGCCTTAGGGTGGGAAAAGGAAGACATCACAGCCGGCCAGCAACTCCTAAAAGCTTTGCCTGGGAGGCTAGTAGAGACAAATCTGCCCACCTTGTTTAATGACATCGTTTAAGCATTCTCCTCCTGTTTTCTTTTTCTAAACTGTTAACATTGAAGTTAATTACCTACAATTAATTACAATAACAAGAACTATCAAGGTTCCTACAATTGCAACCACATAAGATCTTTATCTTGATAGTGTCAGACTCTGTCCTCCAAGCAACCCAGGAAAATTCCTTCCAAAGGAAGAACCTAGCCTCAGTTTGGCACCAGTTAGCACCAGGCATCGGTTGCTGGATGCTAACATACATTAGCTACCTCATTTACTTCTTACAACCACGTTAGATCATGGGGATTATTATCTCCCATCTTACCGATGAAGAAACTGAAAGTCAGAGAAGTAACTTGCTCAAGGATATAAATGAAGGAGATTGTACATTTTTCCATCAGGCCTATGTCCACTTGAACAGTGGGTGGAGTTACCACAGGAACTCTGGACAGAACTTGTGTGTAAATTACCCAATAGACCAACTGCATTCTAGACAATCTGACTCTGAATTTCAGTCTTTGTCACTTCTTTCCCTTCTTCTCCCTGTGGGTACAGTGTCTACAGCTTTGCTCCTTTAATACTCAGACATGCTGACATACAGTGATGAAATGATTTATTTAGTCGTAAATTAACTACCATGAAAAGCACTAATCAACCATGGTAAACCAGAGACAATGTAATCTTGAGGAGAGGTTTAGATGCACTTTTATCCAGAAGGTCCTAGCTTTGAATCAAGTGAGAACCTTAGTAAGAGACAAGTGGTAGCCAAACCCCACCCCCTAAACTCACAAGCTTGGGGAAAATAATAAACAAAGGTCAGTTAAGAAAGAACAATACGGGCCTCCAAACAGTAAGACAGAAATTGGCAACAAGAACTGGGCAGATTCTTAGCGGTGAAAAACGTCTGTCTGTCTAAGGCAAAAATGATCTCAGCTTGTTTCAATTCATACCTTTGGAGAATTTACATGCACTTTGTATTTCTGGGTGGATGAATAGGAGCATAATTCCTAACAGATTATTCCCTTGCAAACATATCTGCTAACTTAAATCTCAGAAAAACAGCTGATGATGGAATCTAGAATGAAGCATCTCACAGATTTATTTCTTCTTCCAATTTTTCCAGCTCATCCCAGCAGGGAGTTGGGCTTAAAAATGGTTTCCTTTCTCTGACAATAATATTGGGTAAAGAGTTTGACTATTGGGCTGTCAAGAACAGAAGTAGTACAGGCTGTGTGATCAGGATTAAGAAAACAAAAATGGATCCTAGAGGTAAAATTACTTTAAAAGTCAGGTCATGGCAGAACAATTTCCTCAGTATATTTGCTATTAAAAGAAAAAGAGACAGAAAAAGCCAAAGAGGTCCAAAAAATTAAAAATCAGACCTGAAGTCACATTCTTGCGGCAAACAGGGAATTAATCCTTACTGTAACCAAAGGTCAGCAGGCAGCCAGTCCAGGTCTAAATGTAAACAAATTCTAAATGCACACTGCAAAGTCGTATTTAAAAGAGTGCTCAAGAAAGAGCAAAGAAAATGGTAGACTTTTTCAGAGAAGAAAGAAAGGAAAACTGGAACGGACAGCTTCTGAATAGGGCAACAGAACTTGCCCTGAGGAATAGGTTTTCAGGGGGAAAGAAAAAAAAAAAATCTAGGGACACCTCACAGGTTTAGATCAAAATATGGGGGGGGAAACGGTAAAAATAAGAGCTCCGAATCCAGTCTGCACTGGCCTCCTAGCCCCCTTAAAAGAGTGAACAGATCTGTACCTTCGAGCTAAGTTTCAAAACAAAAGCCTTCATTCTACTTCTCTCTAGGTGGTGGTTGTTGTTTTAATCAGATCAAGCATGAGGACGAGCACAGGCTGGATTAATGATCAGAGAAACAAAAAGGATTAAATATCTGGCCCGGGAGAAGTTTATTGTGCAACTAGAATGTCAAAGGCATCTCTCTACTATTCTCTCTCAAAAAACCTTCTCCCTCTAGGGCAAACACTAGAGACAAGCCATTCAGCTTGTATTTTTTCATTCAAATTCCCTGTTCAGAGCCCTCAGGGGCCAGTGGTCTCAATGCCAAGAAAGAAAAATGGAGGGTTTCAACTCACCTCTTCAAGCGACTGCCTGGGGCTCTCCAAGCAGCAGCGGGCAGGCAGCTCTCATCCCTTGTGGGTGAACCGAGCAGTTCCTTGGGCCGCCGGAGTTGTGACCGGCCTCAACTTTGGTGAACAGGTGCCTGGAGGAAGGAGGACGGCATTGGTCGGTCCAGAGCAGGAAATGGGTGACATCACGGAAGCCCGGACAGATAAAGCATTGCTGAGACCTTAGGGATTGAAACAGGAGGCCCCGCCTACCTGTCATTTACCTGAATACCTGCAAGCAGGTGGGTGGCGTCTCTTTGTGGACAAATGAATCAGTTAGAGCAATTTGCCAGGTGGAATTTACTTTCTTTCCTGAGCAAAGCACGTGTCCAGCCCCGTGTTCAGATCTGAAGTCAAATGCCAGGTTGTTTCCCAGGCCCTCCCCTTTCCCCATATCTGCCCACAAAGGAGTTAAAAGGGAAGTTTAAACACCAAAATGAGACAGTAATTTAGCAGACACAAAAAGGAAGAGTGTGAAGCTCAATTGCTTAGAAATATCTGAGGTGCCTTTTTGAATGGCATCCATTTGAACACCAAGTGTCTCTCTCATTCCAATAAAATGACAAATTTAAGGTGACATTTCCAATTCATCTTTTAAACAATTCTAAATAGGATACCTGTCGGCAGCTTCAAAGTGGTTTTCAAACACTTTTGCCCTACCCCTCCACCGCCCAGCATTTTTAATTCCATATTCAGGAATTCGCAAAACTTCAGTCATTCCTATCTCGGCTGCCTTGGCAGTTACAGTCATACGGCAGTTACAGTGCACTGCAGGCCTGCAATTAGGAGCAATTTAAATGATTCAGATTGGAATGGTAGTACACTCATCAGGCGATGTTGTCTGCTGTTATAGCCAGGAAAGAGGCGTCAGAGTTATTTCTGTCCCAAGCGTGGTGTGTGACCCTGGACAAGTCACTGGTTGCTTCACCTTTTCCAGCAGGAAAGGAAGCATAAACTCATCCAGTACCACAGCAGGCAGCTGGGAGGTATCCCAGGACTGTTAAACCCTCTGGCATCTTCCCAGGAAGGCTGTAAACATCTCCCATCATCCCACTGAAACGCTGTGTATTTTTACCACCTGCATCCAGCATTCCTGGAACTTACTACCTAAGGAAACTGTGGATTCCCCCTCCGGGAGGATGGCCTGCCTGCCCAGAGAGAATTTTTTTCCCCTTCAGGAAAATAAATATTGACATTCCTCTTTTCCTCCTACTTTTGCCTCCCTCATCTTCTTCTTTCCCTCCTCCTGATTTTGGGAATGCTTTGGTTCCACCGGTTTTAATATTGGACTACCTAGAGGTTTTGGGGTTTGGTTGGTGGGAGGAGGGAGAGAGAAGGAAAAATGGGAGAGAGAAGAAAAGGAAGTCTGGATTCCTACAGCCTGGGCCTCGGCTGGCTGCAGCCAGTCAATAGCTCGCAAAGCAAGCGGGAGGGGAAGGAAGAGAAATTGTAGTCGAGGGCGGGGGCTGGGGGCCTGCTCTGGTGCTTGACCTCAGAGGAGCTGGCTCCTGTCCCCGAGCCGCTCCAGACAGGTCTAAGCTACCTCTTTGCACCTGGGAACTCTGTGCCTTTTGAGAGTTGAAGGCTTAAGAAAACAAACAACAACAACAACAACAAAACTATTCAGTTTTTATCCAGTAGAAACTAAGGTAGGTGTGGCTATTCCTTTATTATTTAAAAGAAAAAAAGGGAGGTAACAAAACCTTTTACACGCAGGTGTTTCAGGAAAAGGTTTCACGCCACTAGTTTGATAATTGAGAAACATCACTCACGCAAAGGCACCCCTTCACGCGGACAGCGTGTCCCCTGGGCAAGGGGGAGGGGAGGGCGAGCCCGCCCACCTGATGAATCATCTAGAAGGCCACACCTTCAGCAGTCTTGCCTTTGGCAAAGGGCAGGATCCGACTTGAGAGGGGATCACAGGCTTGGGTTCAAGGCCATGGGTGGGCAGGGGAAGGGGTGCAGGTGAAATGAATTCGCATAAAGCTTCACTGAACAGCCTGGAGATTGTGAGGTTTCACTTGCCATATTCACATACACACAGTCATCTACATCCATGGTGTGATGAGTTGTTGTAAAACAGAAAGAAAATAGAGAAGTAAAGTTAATTCAGGAGTGAAGCTAATTCCCAGGTATAGTGTATAAAGGAAGAGAAAAAACTGTTTTACACAATTAGCCTTCTCAGGTGAGATCTTTCTTGATACTCCTGGATTCTGAATAATATGCATGGGTTTAAAAATAATAATATGGGCTTTTTGGGGGGGGGGGGCATTAGGGCGATTACATTATCATGGAAATGATATTTCTAAACTACTAGGAAAAAATGTAATCATAAAAACGAACATTGTGTTTAACAGGTGCTACTTATTGTTCTGAGCACTTTGTACAAGAACGCTGTGTCAAGTATTATTGCTATTTGCATTCTACAGCTGGGAAAACCAAGACATAGTGAAACTGAGAAGCTGCCTAAGGACAAGCTCATCAGCAAGTGGCAGAGCAGTTTTTAATCAAGGCCCACTTTTTAACCACTGGAAAGAAAGGAAGGAAGGTTCTGATTTCATGCTCACTGGGACACTTCCTGGACACATTCAACTTCTTACCCATTATTCAGAAGGAGAAACCTGTAGAAGTAGCCCTGGGGAGTGTAGTTTCTGATAAAGGATGTCTCCGTTTGGAAATTAATTAGTAATCTGGTCTATACACTGAAAGTGTTTGTATTAAAAAATATATATATATATACACACACACACATATATATTCATAAATTCATGCATATATTTATGAGAAAACATACCAGGAAATCCATCACACCGGGTGCACACTTGAAATAATCTTTGAGAGCTTATCAAACCAACGCCAAGATAGAAGGCCAGCTTGAGGGACCCCTCAAGAATGACCAGTTGTAACTCTCTATGACATCTTTTATGGTCATTTTTCTCTGTAACTTTTGCAGTCTATCACTTTAAAATCTGAAAAGTTAATCCGAATGGCCATGAGAACATGGAACTGCATACGTTTGAATAATATGAGAGAATAAAAAATTGAGTTTCATTATAAACCACTACCAAGAAGAATGGTTTAGACTAGGCTTGGCAAATCCTGGACATATAGTGCTCCATTCCCTCCTCCCATACCCTTCTCACTGTCATTGCTAAAGACTATGACACTTTTCAACTCAGAAGGAGCTTTGGAATATTGAAGGTATTACTCCAGGCACACTAGCAGTTGGTTTTAACCCCCAAGATCAAACCCTTTTCTTTTACTTTCTTACTTTCTTTTCTTTCTTTCTTTTATATACATATTTTTTAGAGAAAACTCTCCCTTTGTCATCCAAGCTGTAGTGCCGTGGTGCCATCATGGCTCACTGCAGCCCCAACCTCCTGGGCTCAAGTGCTCCTCCCACCTTAGCCTCCCAAGTAGCTGGGACCACAGGCACGTGCCACCATGCCTAGCTAGTTTTTAAATTTTTTCTGGAGATGAGGTCTCACTATGTTGCCCAGGCTGTTCTCAAACTCCTGACCTCAAGTGATCCTCCCACCTCAGCCTCCCAAAGTGCTGGGATTACAGGTGTGAGCCACTTGGTCCCCTTTTCTATCTCTAGTTGGACAATAAGTGAGACAGAAAAGAGGGCTGATCAGGAAGCAAAAATATTGGTGTTGGCTGGTGCCATTGGGGAATATTTCATGAAGAAAGGAACATGAATTGGGCCTTGAAGGATTTGGAGAGGTGGTGAGAGGGCACAGACCATTCCAGACAAAGCAGTGGCCTGGGTGGAACAGGAATGATCATAGCCGATATCTGTTGGGGAGGAACATGTATGTGGTGAGGGAGAAGAGGAATATGAGACAATGAAATATGCACCTTGCTGGGGCGAAGAGGATCCACTGATTGCTAACTTTAGATGGGGTGAGACTGTAAAGAGCCTTGGGAACCTCAAGGGCTAACTGCTTCATGTCCTCACATGCCTGTTGACTACTTTTCTCATGATGATTAAACAGCTTAAGAAAAAGAAACTCAGTATCTTGGGCATGGGGTAATTTCTTACGCATGACAATGGTTTTCAGCATTGAGCTAAGCTTCCAGGATATGCCATTTTAGCAACCATATGATCTTTCTCTCTAGGAACAAGCCTCCTTTGCAGTCAACATATCCTGCAAACTTTGTTCTTTGCATAGGCAGGTGGAAAGCATTAGAAAGCTTTCTGAACTCAAAGTTGGGCCTGTCCTAGTTAACCAGCTGGCTCACTTGGGCTTTTTGATTAGTTTTAATTCCTTTATATATCTTGACAGGGAAATCTAAGCGGGGGAAGGAGGTCTGTCTTCAAAGCTCTTTTCTTTTAGATCCCCACAATGAAGTCTGGTGTTCTCAAGGACTCTTCCTGGCAATGAACCTACGGCAAAGACCATGACTTGTGATTCAGCAGAATTACTTTGCCCCTGTTTTGCTTCCTATTTTTTTTCCCACAACATATTTCTAGAGTTGTCTAAGATGACTGAATGCCACAACTAAAATGGACATATTCCATTTGACTTTAATAAAAGTCATCTCTATAAAAAGGCTTTTTGGCTGTCTTCTGAAGGTATTTAACATTATGATTTGGACTTGCTTGTTACATTATATACCATCATATTGGTTGTAATTACTTTTTTAAATGGGCTCAGCTCCATATCTTTTATTGGGTAATTATATGCACTTAGCATAACGCCGACGAGCAGATCTCAGAGGGGCAATTATGGGAAATAATAGTAATAGTCACAAACATCAGCTGATGTGATAGAATGCCATCTGGTTTTGTGTATATGGAAGATAATTCCATTTCTCTCACAAACTCACAACCTGTGTGTCACCTAGTTTGCAGATGAGTTTCTAGGGTAATCTATGGCTCTACAGTTTAGGAGGAAACACTTCTCTGGTTTGTGTGCTTTTGGGGAGAGAGAGAGAATCTCAGGAAAATGAGCATTAAATCAATTATTGAAGTTGGCGCATATTTTGTGAAAGTTTACCACACTGATTTGTGGTCAGCACGTTCTTCTTTAGTAGGAGAAAAAACAAAAAAAAACTTCATTGTTACTGTCTTTATAATGGTCACGAGACCTATATCTTATGACAATTATACATATTTTTATGTTTCTGTGATCTCCATTCTTGCATAAACAAGGTAGATTATTCCCAGGGAATTTTTTGGTGGTGACTGTTGCTCTTTTGAAGGTTGCCATGTCTTTGTTTCTTTCTTGGATCCTTCATACATGGCAACTTAGTTGACCCAGTTCCACACAGCAGATTTAAAATGTCTCTTCTCCTTGTTAACTTTGACTTCATCCTGAAGGCTTCCACATTCTTGTAGACGACCCTTCCAGCATCCCTGACTTCCCTCTACTATAATGACAATGACATTCCCCTCTACTTCCATTGAGTTACCCATTCTCTGGGCCACCCCTTAGATCTTGTGATCACCCCAAAATCTCCCATTTCAAAAGAAATTTGAGAATGCAACTCTCTACTGTATTTTCTTATCCATTCAGATTTTTCATTCCCTTCCTCAAATTTTACCTTCTTTCTGAATGGACTGTACTGTCTGGTTCCTGGACTCCGGGAGGCTGCCCAAGAATATCTGTTCCTTACTAGTTTCACTTTAGGTCCATCTAGCCCAGATCCTACTTCCTTGCCAGCATCTTTAGCTTCCTAAGGACCTGGCAAAACCACATTGCTAGCCTTCTTTTTCTACAAGCCTGGAAATGAGTGCCTCTACCCATGGATGCTTTGCAATGCACTTGTCACTCTCCTTGTCAATCTATCAATTGATATTCCTGATCAGTCCCTCTTCCTGTCTTTTCAGTAGTCATGCACCCTCAGCTCCTTTGCCTTGCCTGGGCTGTGAGGCATTTTGTGATCTGGCCCCTGCCTGCCTTCAAACTTTATCCATATCTCTGATCCTTTGCAAGCACAGAATGCCACCACCTGCCAGCCCCATGCCCTAGTAACACTGTGTTAGAGGGGTGCACTGCCCCACCCCCATTTCCACAGGGGACTGGTTTTCTAAGCACATTCTGGCCATGTTCCACCCTTCACTCCCTCTGTCCCTGGGAGTCCTTGGCTGGTAAAATGGAAATGAACGGCAGGGCAAACGTGGGTTTGCACCTCCCTTTCCTCTCTTGAAAGTGAGCCAGAGCTTTCCTCTGTGGCTCCACACTCTGAGTCTCTCCAGGGCAGGCTTCTGTCTAGGAGGCTGCCATGCCCACATCTGCTCAGTCTGAGTGCCTTCTAGCTCTGTTTCCCTTGTTCTAACCTTATTCTCCAATTTAGCTGTTGCCATTTCAAAGGTGATATTTTGGCCTCCATAATTATTCATTTAAAATTTTCTCAAATTGTCCTGAACCTAGATGAGAAAAAAGGGTCCCCCTTGGATACTCCCCAAACCTGACTGTCTGTGGTTCCCATAACAACCAGGCTGGATATTTTTATGGTTATTTCTAACATTTGTTGTACCATTGTTGCACCATGCCTAACATTTGTTGAACCGTTGCCTAGATCGATATTATGCTCTTTGCCCATGTTCTGAATCCTAGCAAAAAAATCCCATGAGCTAACTACAAACAGGTGAACAGACTGAGTCTCTGCGAGGTAAAGTAACTTGTCCAACATGCCTGGTTGGTTATGGGTAGACTTGAGACTCAGTCTCAGGCAGGATTATTCCTCCATCTACAGGGCTCAGCTCAGATGCCATCTCCTTTACAGGACCTTCCTGACTTCCCCAAGCAGATATTGATGCCCGTTCTGCACCCGTGACACACTCTGCTTCAGCAATTATTTTACTGACCGTGATTTTTTTGTTTTTTTTTTTGAGACAGGGTCTTGCTTTGTTGTCCAGGCTGGAGTGCAGTGGCACAATCACGGTTTACTCTAGCCTTGACCTCCTTGTGATCAAGGGATTCTCCACCTCAGCCTCCCAAGTACCTGGGACTACAGGCATGCACCACCGTGTCCAGCAAAATTTTTGTATTTTTTGTAGAGATGGGGTCTCACCAAGTTGCCCAGGCTGGTCTCAAACTCCTGGGCCCAAGTGATCCTCCTGCCTTGGCCTCCCAAAATGGTAGGGCTAGAGGTGTGAGCCACTGCACCTGGCCCTGACTGCAATTTTTAAAGACTGTTTCCTCTCTAGACAGTGAGGAAAGGAATGTGACTTTCCATATAATCTCAGACTTAGCCTGGTATTTGGAAGAAACACAGGAGGCCTTTGATAAATATTAGTTAAGAGAACTAAAGGTGAGTATAAGTCAAGGGAAGGAGTGGAGGAAGGGAGGGATTACTCATTGTTAAGTTACATCTTGAGTCATCTCTTCGTTTTCTTGAGAGTCAAAGCCTGTATACTTTGGGAAGGGAGCTAACGTTGTAACATTTAATTTTCAGAATCCCATTCACAATAATGAAGACGTTAATTCATTCACTCATTTATATACTAAATTTATTAAGCACCTTCAATATGACAAAGATGGAAAGAATCTCTGCATTTGAGGAACTTAGAGTCAATAAGGAAGCAGAGTTAAGGACAAACAATTAAAGTGCAAGATAGAAATTGCTGAACAGAGGAGTGATACAGATGCAGTTACATGAGACAGCAGGCCAGCTTGTTTCTTCTAATTTTAAGGCTCCAAGTTATTATAAAGTACTTGCCTGAGTTTGCAGAGCTAACATTTGAGTGGCATGTGAACCAGGGCAATTCATCTTGAATAGGGGGTCGTAAAATAAGGCTGAGACCTACTGGGCATTCTAAATCACAGGATGAGATAAAAGATTGGCACAAGACACAGGTCAGAAAGACTTTGCTGATAAAACAGGTTGCAGTAAAGAAGCCAGCTAAAACCAAGATGGCTATGTGAGTAATCTCTGGTCGTCCTCACTGCTACACTCCCATTAGCGCCATGATGGTTTATAAATGCCATGGCAACGTCAGGAAGTTACTCTATATGGTCTAAAAAGGGGAGGCCTGAATAATCCACCCCTTATTTAGCATATAATCAAGAAATAACCATAAAAATGGGCAACCAGCAGCCCTTGGGCCTGCCTGTCTATGGAGTAGCTATTCTTTTATTCCTCTACTTTCTTAATAAACTTGCTTTCACTTTACTCTATGGACTCACCCTGAATTCTTTCTTGCAGAAGATCCAAGAACCCTCTCTTGGGGTCTGGATCGGGACCCCTTTCCTATAACAGTGCCAGTTGACTATAGAGCCCATGATCTTCCCAGGTCCCCCGCAACCTTATCTTAGCTCTTACCCGTGAAGGGCCAGGCAGAGAAGGAGGCTCATGGGAACTGAAACTGAAGCACACTTTCATATTCTATGTATGTCACCCGAGAAAACCTAAACCTCTTATAGCTTTAGAATTTGCACAAATGTAGAGGCAGCTGCTCTGAGTGGGTAGAAAGACTATGTATATTTCAGATATGGTCTCAGTTTCATGCCCACAGTCAGGGCTGGCTGGCATGCACCTTGGGAAGAACTTGAAAAAGATCTGTGCTCTGCAGGTGACAGTAACATCTGTAGATGTTTAGATGAATTTAAAATTCCTTTAAGGTAGAGTTGGCAGTTCAGTAACCTTTTTAAAAAGGCCCCCTTCCCCAATACCATACGCTTTTTAAGTGTTGTATTATTTAAATCCCTGTTAATTCTATTTTTATATATTCAGTGCTCAGTGGATAGGAGCAAACTACTATTTTCCTCACATCAAGCCTCCACACACTTGCTGTCCAACAGAGTATTCTGTCCTCTAAGAGCCCAAATTCTTCAAACTTTTTCCCAAAGGGGTTGAAAATTCATAATAACTAGTAACACAAAGTGACTTGAGGACACATGCACACACACAAAAATGTCCTAGTAGGGAATGGAGTGGGAAAGGCCAAAGCAAGAGGGGAATTGTTTTGCTGGCCAACTCGGGTACAAGAAGAGCAGGAGAAGCCAACTTGCTAGGTGGGGAAGTGTTTTCCTTCCCATGAACTTTTGCTTCCAAGAAAGGGCAGGCCCTCAAAAACACAGACTATGGCCAAGGAGCTCATCCCTTTAGTTGTCCTAAATTAAAGAATACAAGAAAGAGCGTATCATGAAAACCACTCACTATTACCAGAGAGAAGTACTCTTGGTCAGATTCTAACTAATAAGGTCTCAGTGAAGGGAAGTTCTTTTGACTTTTCTCAAATCAAGAGCATGTGAAGACACCCCTTTTTAACTTGGACATGAACCTGGATGGGTGGCCTCTTTTTTTTTCTTTTCTTTTTTTTTTCTTTTTTTTTTTTTTTTTGAGACAGAGTCTTACTCTGTTGCCCAGGGTGGAGTGCAGTGGTGCAATCTCGGCTCACTGCAACCTCTGGCTCCTGGGTTCAAGTGATTATCCTGCCTCAGCCTCCTGAGTAGCTGGGATTACAGGTGCCCGCCACCACACCTGGCTAATTTTTGTATTTTTAGTAGGGATGGGGTTTTACCATGTTGGCCAGGCTGATCTCAAACTCCTGACCTTGTGACCCACCCACCTTGGCCTCCCAAAGTGCTGGAATTACAGGTGTGAGCCACCGTGCCTGGCTGACCTCTCTTTTTAGAGATGGAATTCAGCTCTAAAAAGTGGGTGCTTGTCTCATGGACACTTGTTACCAATCTGTGATGAGTTGCCTGGAATAAACAAGATTAGACTTCTTGTGGCCATTAAGCCACTGTGAGGTGGAGCAGCAGATATGGATTCGGCTGAGGTAGAGGGAGGGCTTGTCCATGTCCGTAGCAGGTAACTCTGGTCCCAGAGGCAGCTGTCTCCTGCCAGGGTCAGTGTGGACCCTGAACTTCCAGTCCAAAGTTTAGATTGTCACAGAGTAATGAATGCTTTCCCTGCTACTCTCCTCTGAGTATTATGAGAGCGTGGGGAGTTATGATCATTAACCATCTCTGGAGTGCACCATCTCTGAATAGCTCAACTAATCCGGATTTGGAAATGTTGTCTTCAACTGCAATCACAGGACCAAAGTAAATCTGAGGGAGCAGGGATATAATCATGTCTGAGAAGTTTGAGGAAAGCCTGGCCAACGTAGCAAAATCCCATCTCTACTAAAAATACAAAATTTAGCCAGGCATGGTGGTGGGCGCCTGTAATCCCAGCTACTAGAGAGGCTGAAGCAGGAGAATCGCTTGAACCCAGGAGGCTGAGGTTGCAGTGAGCCAAGATGGCACCACTGCACTCCAGCCTGGGGGACAGAGCAAGATTCTGCAAGAAAGAAAGAAAGAGAGAGAGGGAGGGAGGGAAGGAAAAATCTGAGAAGAGGCTTGTGTTTCGTATTTAAATCTATTCTACTCAGTTTTATGAAGATGGAGGTTTAGGAGTTAGGAGAAGTGTTATTAACCAGACCGGAAATCCCTAAGTTCCTTGTTTGTGATGTCTTAATTTGAGTCTTTGCCCATATCAGTGCCAGCCATCAGCCCAGAGTGGCCAGACTGGTCCTTCCAGTTGTGGCTGTCCCCCTAAAGTGGCATGGTTCACCCCTCTCCCACTTTCGCTAAGTCTGCCCAGGAGGTGGACTGGAAATGCAGCTTTGACAAGTTCTGCCATGGGTATACTCGCACCCCCACATTGGGCGACTCTCACTAAGTGTCTTGCCAGGGTGGCCAGTCCTTCTAAGTGATTAGGCTGCACCTGGACCAACACTGTTTGCGTTCTGGCCACCTGCCCATAAACTCGCAGCAGCTGTGATGACTGCATGAGCCTGGCAGTAAGCCCATTGTCCCCTGGGATGCTTACTCCTCAATGCCATGTGGCTGCAGGGGGTTTGGCAGAGACAGCAGCTGTGCTAGGTATGTCCCCTCCTCATCTGTGCCCCCTAGAGGCAGCTGCACACACCGACTCCTCTGAATTTGAAGCTAGGAGATCTACAAGGCTCCTGCTCTACTTTCAACTTGTCTCAAGATGGCATCTTCTCCACGATAAAGGCATAAGGGACCACATGTCAGGGGTCACCGCAGGTCAGTCTGAAGCTGCCAGTCATCTCAAAGTCAAACTCTCCAAACTGGTTACTGCTAGTTCTTCCTGCCCTGCATCCCCTCTCCTGCAAACCACCCCATTCTGTAGAATCTGAATACCACCGACCCTCATCACCCCTGCTCACGTGGCTGACTTCTCTGGTTAGCACCGTTGTCCTCCCCTGGAAATGATCCCATGAAATTCATAAAACATCAAAAATGGCTCCTCATCAGATAGCCTTATGGTTCTACTGGTATGATAGAAATAGGGACAGAGTGAGAAATAGAAACTAGGATCTGTCTGTGCAGAAACCTAAGGTAATGAAAATTAAGTTACTCTCTGAAGCGATAAGGGGATGGATCCAAATCTGTGACCTTGACATCACCATCTATTCTAGGTCCTGCAAGCAACAGATGCCAAGACCAAATTAAATATGCAAGGACTTGATTAGGGAAAATACCTGTGGGATCAACAGGGGATAGGGGCTGAGAAAGGCTGGGAGAGCTATCCGACCACCATCCAATCTGACGCCAGTGAAGGAGAGGAGGGAAGGTTCGGTGGAAATGTACCTGGGCCAACATCAGCTGTCAGAGTAATCCCAACTCTCAGGAACAAGCCTGTCTTAGGGTCCGGCAGCACTCAGTCACTCCATCACTGGCCACGAGCTGCACCTGGAAGGGTGGCTTGCTGCAAATGCAGGGGTGGCTTTCAGAGTGCAGCCACTTAAGTCCTTTGTCAGTGACACCTTCTATAATGGGGAATATGTGAGGGCATTCGAATGGCCTTTCTACGTGGTAACTAAACTAATGAAGTAGCTGAGGAGATGGGGAATGGAGTCCACGGGACCCAAGTCAAGGGAAGGCGATCAGGATATTGTTTCAAGGAATGAAAAACACGTGTTGAGTGAGAATTCACAAGGCTTCAGCCTGATCACCTGGACTGGGCTCAGTGTGAAGGAAACAAAGTCTGTACATCCATGACATATCATTTTACTCTATTTTAAAACAGACCAACTATACCTGAAAGCCTAGAAATTTCAAAGCCTTGAAAAAATTCGTCTCTTTTCAAGTTTCTCTTAGCACTGACAGTAGATATGAAGCTCTGAGACCACTTTTGAAGCTGGAAAAGTCAAGGACAAAAGTACAGAGACAATGAGTTTCGTGGACATCTTATGACCTTTCTGGGCCTCAGGTTTTTCATCCATAAAAAGATCCCTTTCAAGTCTAAACTTCTAAAATCAAATAATGCTCAGATTGGCAAAGTTTCTAATAATCAAGGAAAACAGTTTTCCAGGATCTGGAGCACCACAGTATCACTGTGTTAAGGCAGCAAATAAATCAGCCCTGGTTGTGCTGGCCATGGGGCCGTGGAGGACTCCAGGGTGGTTGCAGGACTTCCTTGGGAGCCAATTCCTGACTGCATTTGAGGACCTACTCATTTTCGTACTCATGGTTCCTAGCTCATGGGGAAACTCAATAATATCTTCATTAAATGAACACACAAATGAACAAAATACAATTTGGGAAGAGAAAGAGAAAAGGATTGGGTAAAAAGTGATGTGAATTAGCAGAGCTGGGTTATAGGCAGGGTGGATACGCAGCTGGTGTCCACCATGGAGCTTGTGTTAGGCCGTTCTTGCATTGGTATAAGGAAATACTTATGACTACTTAATTAATAAAGAAAAGAGGTTCAATTGCTTCATGATTCTGCAGGCTGTAAAGGATGATGCCCAGTACCTGCTCGGCTTCCGATGAGGGCCAACAATCCCATTTTGGGTATATACCAGAAGGAATATAAAGTTTTCTACCACAAAGACATGCACATGTATGTTAATTGCAGCACTGTTCACAGTAGCAAAGACATGGAAACAACCTAAATGCCCAACAGTGGTAGACTGGATAAAGAAAATGTGGTGCATATTCACCGCAGGATACCATGTAGCCATAAAAAGAATGAGATCATGTTCTTTGCAACAACATGGAGAGAGCTGGAGGCCATTATCCTAAGTGAACTAATACAGGAACAGAAAACCAAATACCACACGTTCTCACTTATAAGTGGAAGCTAAATATTGAGTACATGTGTACACAAAGAAGGGAATAACATACACCAAGGCCTATGTGAGGGTGGAGAAAGGAAGGAGGGTGAGAATCAGAATATCCAACTTCAAACTATACTACAAGGCTACAGTATCCAAAACAGCATGGTACTGGTATAAAAACAGACACGTAGACCAACAGAACAGAACAGAGAGCCAGAAATAATGCTGCACACCTACAACCATCTGATGCTCAACAAAGTTGACAAAAACAAGCAATGGAGAAAGGACTCTCTATGTTTATTACCTGGCTGGAAAAATAATCTGTATACAAAACCCCTGTGACATGCAATTTACCTATATAACAGATATGCACATGTACCCGTGAACCTAAACTAAAAGTAAAAAAAAAAGAAATCTAAAGAGAGAAAAGTGTTTAAGAACTACATTTTAAAATACATCACTTTAATAATTTAAAATTTAATTAAAAAGAAAATAGTACCAGAACAATATGTTTTAACCCATAAGCCATTTCCAAAAACACCAAAAAACTTACATTAGCTAAATATATCTCTTTGAACTGTATTGGAAAGTTCTGTAGAAAGAAATAAGGAATTGACATATTTTGATTTATACAGAAATGTTATAGCATTTAAAATTCATAAATTTATAATTTACATATAAATAATATATAAAATAAAATGTTATAATTAGTATAATTTATAATTATATTATTTATAATACTATTTATAGTGCTCTTATACTTTTACAGTACTATTATAGTACTATTTATAGTACTATTTATAATATATAGTATATTATTTAAATATATAATATAAATAACCTCAATATAAAATTTATACATAATGCTATATAAATAAATCAAGTAATTTAGATAGCATTATGTATAAATATATGGCATATAATTTTTATTCTAAATACTTTATGAATAGTAAATCATTTGATGCTCACAACCACCCTATGAGTTAGACACTGTTGTCATTCACATTTTACAAGTGTGCTCAAGGTGAAATGGTAAAGTCAAGATTTGAAAATGGACATTTTCTCTGAAGTCTTTACTTTTGACCTCTGTGTCACGCTGCTTCCCAACACAGTAAATAAATAAACCTCCATATTCCTGATCTAAAGTATTTTTATTGTTTTTCATATGTCTGCAGAACATTTATAGAGACTGATCAGGTATCTGACTACAAAGAAAACTTGAGCAAATTCAGAGTAATAATTTTATAGTTAACATTATCTGATCATAATTCAAAAAAAAGAAAAAATTTTCAAAAGGTAACAAAAAATTGACTACTTGAAAATTTAAAAATACTTATAAAATAATTGGTTCCAAAAGTTGAAAGGGAAATTATTGACCATCTTAAAAGCCATGAAAGGTCGAACTTTATAACATGCTCTAGGACTCTGAAAACTATATATGAAAATTTTTGTAGTTAAAATGCTTTTCATGTGAAAAAAAACTGTATTAGAAATAAAGAAACCAAATCTTCATTCTAAGAAATTAGAATAAGAATAAAGAGAGATTAGTAAAGGCAAAAGCTTAAATTACTGAAATAGAAAGCAAAAATTAAGTAATAGGATATATAAATAAATTTAAACTTGTTGTATAAAACATCTAAACTCTATACATGTCTATAACAAGTTTGATTTTTAAAAAGGAGGAAATGCAAAATTATAAAAGGTCAGAAAGCAAAAGGAAGACTAAAGTGACTGAAAGTATTACAAGAGAATACAATATGAAACTTGATGGTAGCAAATTTAAAAACTGGAATAAACATTGGAAAAAAGAGGTAAAACTGTCTATTTTTGCAAATGATATGATTGTAAACCTAGAAAACCAAAAGGAATCTAATAAAAATCTTCTAGAATTAAGAATAGAATTTGGTAAAATAGGTAGACCTACAAATAGGCAAAAATATCATTAGCTTTTTTGTACTCTAGGAATAAGAACAGGAATGGAAAAAAAAAAAAAGTAAAATAGTGAAAAACCAACCCCTATGAAATACTTAGGATAACAAAAAAAGAAAATGCACAACGAAGTTATACTAAAATATGCAAAAGGAGAAATGAAGAAATGGAAAGATGTGCCATTTTCTTGGATGGGAAAACTCAATGCCATAAAGATATTAAATTCTACAAATTGATTGTGTGCGTGGTGTGTTTTACTAAAAATCACAACAAAGTGGGTGTTTCGGGTTTGTTTGTTGTTTTTGGTAATTAGATAAAGTGATCTTAAAGTTTCTAAAGAAAAATGAATATCAAAGAAGAGACAAGTAATTTAGAAAAAATAAGGAGAGATGGAGTAAGGGACATCCTAACTAGTTACTAGAATGCTCTATAAACCCATTGTATTCGGTTGAGGCAAAAGTAATTGTGTTTTTTGCCACTAAAATTGCAAAACTGCAATTACTTTTGCACCAACCTAATGTTCAAATAAGTGTCCTATTGGATCTCAATTTTATTGCACCCTCAAGGATACACTACAAATACATGAATGAAAAATATAAAAGGTGAAGTAAACCAAAGCTCTCACCAAAAAATCTAGTGGATTATATGTACTGGTATATAATGGGGGCAGGAAAAACCCTCCCAATAAAAACTGAGAAGCCAAAAGCTCTGAGAGAAAAGATAGCTGTATTTGACTGAAATTCGTATAACTCTTTAGGCAAAGATAATATAAAAATACAATAGACCATGGTAGATTTGAAGAAATCTATATAGTGTATATAGTAGTTATAATTTTTATAACATTCAAAGATTTGTTATGATTTGGCAAGAAAAACAAGAACAAACCAATAGGAAAATGGACAAAAGATATGAATGGGCAATATACAGAAAAGCACATCCAAAGTGTTGAGAAATTCGGAAATATCCTCAAATATACCAAAAGTGAGGGGAGTACAAATTGAACAAACAATAAGATATGACTTGGTACCCACCAGATTGTCTAAAATTGTAAAGATTTGTAGCACTTATTGCTGGCAGGATTGTAGGTAAGGGAGAACTTTCATACAGCTTAGGTAGAACGGAAACACGGTAACCTCTTGCAGGAGCAGCGTGGCACTATCTATTACAATTTAAAATACAGCTAGTCGTCAGGCCAGCAATCCCTTCCTCAGACTCTAATAGAAGCAAAGTCACCAGAATATAAAGATTCATATACAAGGTTGTTTTACTTTGTTTTGTTTTTGCAAATTATAAAAGCTAAGTGTTTTCCATAATGGGGGATGGCTGAATAAATTATGGCATATCCACCTGATGGAAAAATACAGTCATTAAGAGTAAATTAACGCTTGTAATCCCAGCACTTTGGGAGGCTGAGGCAGGAGAATTGCTTGAGCCTAGGAGTTCAAAACTGGCCTGCGCAATATAGCGAGACCCTGTCTCTACAAAAAAATTCAAACATCAGCTGGGTATGGTACGTCAGCTAATGTTTGCACTTTTTTTGTAGAGATGGGGTCTTGCTATATTGGGTATGGTGGTGCTAGCCTGTACTCCCAGCTACTCAGGAGACTGAGTTGGGAGGATTGCCTGAGTCCAGGAGTTTGAGGCTGCAGTGAGCTGTGATCGCATCACTGCACTCCAGCCTGGTTGACAGAGTGAGACCCCATTTCAAAAAAATAAAAAAGAAGAAATTAGTTGCGCTAGCTGACGGGAAGAATTTTAAAGGATATCGTTGAGTGAGTAAAGCACAATGCAGTGAAAAGTATATGCTATGGTTTTATTTTTGTAAAACAAAAGTCCCTATGTGTGTATGTGCATGTGTAGGTCTACCTATGATTATACAGCCATGAGTAAAAATAGGAAAGACACATACTAGATTATTAATATGGGCTTTCTGGCTAAGTGGGTGGGCTGAGAATTTATATGTGTGGAAGAGAAGAGGAAGCACCAAGCCAAAAAAGGAAAAGGAATAAAAAGACCCCCTACACATAACTGTACACATGAACATGTTTAAATTGATCCCACACATGCATTTATGAAAATGTATGAATGTGTGTTTCCATACATGACGAAATCACTTTGCCAGTTTGAGGGATTCTGTTTCACAGATAACTTCCTGCTTTCCAGGAATTTTTTTTTCAACTTTTAAGTTCCGGGGTAACTGTGCAGGATGTGCAGTTTCGTTACATAGTAAACATGTGTCAAGGGGTTTAGTTGTACAGATTATTTCACCACCCAGGTATTAAGCCTAGTATCCATATTTGTTATTTTTCCTGATCCTCTCCCTCCTCCACCCCCCACCCTCCAGTAAGCCCCAGTGTGCATTGTTCCAATGCAGTATTTGGTTTTCTGTTCCTGTGTTACCTTGCTAAGGATAATGGCCTCCAGCTCCATCCATATTCCCATAAAAGACAGCTCTCATTCTTTTTTATGGCTGCATAGTATTCCATGGTGTATATGTGCCACATTTTCTTTATCCAGTCTATGATTGATGGGTATTTAGGTAGATTCCTTGTCTTTCCTATTGTTAATAGTGCTGCACTGAACATATGGGTGTATGTGTCTTTATAATAGAATGATTTATATTCCTTTGGGTATATACCCAGTAATGGGATTGCTGGGTTTAATGGTATTTCTGTCTCTAGGTCTTTGAGCAATCACCACACTGTCTTCCACAATGGTTGAACTAATTTACATTCCCACCAATGGGGTGTTAAAAAGCATTCCTTTTTCTCCACAAGCCAGCATGTGTTATTTTTTGACTTTTTGATAATAGCCATTCTGACTGGCGTGAGATAGTATCTTATTGTGGTTTTGATTTGCATTTCTCTAATGATCAGTGATTATGAGCTTCTTTTCACACGATTGTTGGCTGCATGCATGTCTTCTTTTGAGAAGTGTCTGTTCATGTCCTTTGCTTACTTTTTAATGGGGTTGTTTTTTGTTTGTTGATTTAAGTCCCTTGTAGATGCTTTTTCAGGAAACTTTGCTGTTCCATTTGCAACCCTGTCCCTACATATTCTCCAGGAAAGAATTACTGACTCTGGGACTTCCAGATTTACTTCCAGAATTACTGAATTACTGACTCTGGGGCTTATTCTAAGACTTCCCCTCGCATGACACACCATTTCATCTCACAAACAGCACTCAGAAAGGCTCCAAGATTCTTCTGGAAATGGATATCCCTTTGGGATCTCTACCTCTATCCCTTCTCATCCATACTTCCTTTTGTGAAGTGACCCCCACACTAACCTTCCTAGGCAAAGCAAATCAGGCCTGTTAGGTAGATTTTCTAGGAGTGTCAGGTTCCCCCTGCACCCACACCAGAAAAGCCAGAAGGTGAAGAGTTCCATCACAGGTACCCAGGAAAATGACTAATTGCTCTTCAGGTCATAGGTCTTAGAATTTTAGAGTTGCCTAAGTTGTGAAATTCTTTAGGGTCTAATAAAAGTAATAAGCAGCCAAGAATGCTAATTTGAGATACCTTTGGTCAGCCTATGCTGTTTATGGCTCACGAGTTCATCTCCTCCTTGATGTTGACTGAATGTTTGCTAGTTTTACATTCCATGCTCACATCTGTCTGCCTCCTTCAGCATCCTTGTGGTGGAGCAATTTCCTTCACTTCAAAGGAGGCTCCAGGTGCAGGGAAGACTCCAGAGGTGTGGCCTGACCTCAGAATCTGGCTCCCTTTTCTTTTACTAAAACTTGTATTCTCTTCATCTTATCCCAAGTTGACTTTTGGAGCTATTCCGAAATTTGTTCATCTGTCTTTGAACACGGAGAGTGAGAATAAAATATATTTTTCCTTTTCCCTCAAATCATTGACTCTAGTTTTGTCATGACACTTCAATGAATTAATTGCTGAAAGAAACAGGAGAGAAGATTACACATGCCCTACAGGAGAAAATTGCCACTGTTGAAAGAGTAGAAGATAGGCTGTGAGAGATTTAGTATAATAATGGCCTCTGATAAATCATGGAGAAGCAAGAAGTCATTGTAAGCCATTCACTTTTAGGGTGGTTTCTTATGCAGCAGTAGTTGGTGAATGCTGCGTGTAACTCCTTCAGCAAGGTGAGGCTGCTTCTCCCAACAGGAGGCAGGGAGTATTTCTTACTCCCATGAATCTACCTGGGTTGGCTTTGGGGCACTGTGGGAGTTCCAGAGCCTAGGCATTCAAGAGGCTTTGCAGCTTCCACCCTTGCCCTCTTGGAAGCTTGAGACTGCCATGCTGTAGAGAAGGTTAGCCTAGCTCCCTCATGTATGAGAAGCTTAAGGAAGAGGACTGAGGCTCTAGCTAATGTCCAGAGCCAACTCCCAGACATGAGTGAGGCCATTCTGTACCTTCTAGCTAAAGGAAGCTAAAGGAAAACCCCTAGAGGAAGAGCTTAGCCAACCCACAGAATTGTGAACAATAATAAAGGTTGTTGTTTAAGGTATTGAGTTTTGAAGTGGTTTGTAATACAACCATGCCTGATTAAAACAGAGCCTTGGATTTTTTTTTTTTTTTACCACCTTAACATAAAATTATTTATTCATTTATTTATAGATTTAAAAAAATTTTAGTGGGCCTATAGTAGGTGTATATTTTTCTGGGGTACATGAGATATTTTGATACAAGCATGCAATGTGTAATAATCACATCATGGAGAATGGGGTATCCATCACCTCAAGCGTTTCTCCTTTTAATTGTAAACAATTCAATCATACTTTTTTAGTTATATTAAAATGTACAGTGATTATTGACTACAGTCACCCTGTTGTGCTATCAAATAGCAGGTCTTACTAATTCTTTCTATTTTTTGTATTCATTAACCCTCCCTGCTCCTCACCACCCCCATCCTTCCAAGACTCTTGTAACCATCCTTCTGCTCTCTGTGTTCATGAATTCAATTGTTTGGATTTTTAGATCCCACAAGTAAGTGAGAACATGTGGTGTTTGCCTTTCTGTGGGCTTGGATATTTTAATTCAATATCTGTCTTTTTTCTAGCTTTCTATCTATAATGAGACATCTTTTTTACTTTTTTTCTTGGAAGCCAGGAAGACACCTTCCCTACGTAGACACAAATAACTCCTATATTCCATACACTTAAAAGCTCACAGGAGAGAAAGGTGCAGAGACAGGCACTACATCGTATTTCTACTCTTCAATGTCCTGCACCTGGGCAGCAGCATATGATTGGTGGGAGGTCAGCCTATGTTGACCAGATTATCTCATGTGATACCTGCTGCTGCTTTTATCTCATTTTGTTAGTACTTGGATTTGTCACAGAATGAGTGGTCTGATTCATTTGGCCTACCTGGCCAGCTCTGCTTATGTCCCCTTGTTCTCTTACTTTTCCATGTAGATAGTTCTCAAGGGTCCCAGCCTAGAGGAAGAGAATATCTTTCCAGTTGTTGGTGGACTGAGCTTATTGGTCAAGAGCACTGTAGTTGTAGTAATAATAGTAGTAACAGCAGCAGCAGTAGCAGCAGTAGCAGCAGCAGCTAATATTTAGTGAAACCTTATCAATATGCCAGTCATTCACTTTAATGAATTAGTTAATTTAGTTAATTAGTTATTTTGATTTCCATAAAGGAAATGGAGGCAATGATGGGTTACTTGATTCTCCCAAGAAAACATAGGTAAATGACAGAGTATTATCTTTTAGCAAACACCCTGGCTCGAAATGTAGCTAGCTGTGTGGTTACTGATGTTTAAGAAGTATTAAGCATAGTCATTTATAAAAGTTCCCTGACTACAAACACCCATAAGCTACAATCGCCAAAGCTTTTAAATATCATTTGTACTTCTCATTAGCCAAGAAACAAGTATTACTGAGTGTGTCATATAAGTCTGTGCTTGTGCCAGTTACTATAGAAAGTTATAAAACATATAAACTATAATACAAAAGCATCATATAAGAATCTTGGCTCTAAAGGGGCTTACACTATTTTGAAGAGACCAGACTTATGCAGTAAAATGACCAAAAATTAAGACCCAGTCTAATAATAATAATTTAAAAAAGAGAGCAAAGGAGTTTTGAGACCTCGCCTTTTGCAGGGAACAATCTGAGTCATGTTTCAAATCTCCTTTTCTCCTTCTCAGGGCAAAACCACAGCTTTCATTTTTGAAGGTCACCGCAGTAAAAGATGGTTCAATAGGCCAGACTAACCTGTGTTCGCAACTGGAATAATATCCAGAGAAGAAAATTTACTTTGGGATTTAAGATGATCAAAACTGATTACTTCTCAAGAGGCTTAGAAACCCAAAGCTGTAAACACAGCTGGGGAAACACTTGAATGTGGGACCATAAAAACTCCAGTGAATAATCCATCCTTCTGCTTCATGAGACGAATACTACACCACATACATGAAGCTATAGGAAAGCAGTAAATATTTTCATACAACGTTGTTGGTGAAGAGGAAAGAAAAGTGTGTAGAGACATGCCCACCCACATCATCTATGTGTGCAATGTAAATGTCTCTCTTGCTTTGTTGAAGTTAAGGCAAAAGGACTACATTCAGTCCAGCCACTAAATTGTAATACAGAGATGTTATATAACTAAACCTGTAACAACTGGGTTTATCTTCTCAAAATTGAGAGAACCAATAGAATTATTTCTGATTGGATGATAAGTAAATGCTGTGTTATTTGTTGACCAATAGTCAACAACAGAAATTGAGCCAGTTTTCTCCATATAGAAAATTTTTGACTTATCAAGACCTCTTTATTCCCTGGAAAGATAGATATCTATATATTAACAATTATTTTCTCTAGTAGTGTGGTTAAGAGTTTGATTATTTATTTTTCTTTTTGGTGTTTTTGAAATTTTTCAAAATAACATCTATTGTTTTTATAATCAAAAGATATTGTGATTTTTAAAAGCAAACAACCTACTTTCTTACTGATAGATGTTCTTATACCATTTAAACAAATTGCCCTTAACTACTTTGCCTACCAAATAAATCCTTATCTTTGGTTTATTTTAAAGCGATTTTTCCTTTCAACAGAGTTCTTATGATCAGCTTTCTCTGATATCTAGGAATAAATGTCAAGGTTAAGAATGTTATGATGCAGGACTGGAGCCTTGGGAAAAAAGTATTCTGAAGAGGACAAAAATTATGCCTCAAAAATTCATTTTTCAGATGACTTGCTGTGTAGTTCATTAGGCAGAGACACAAAAAGTACTTTCTAAAATAATAATGGCCCAGAACCTTGCTCTTTGAGATAACAAAGCTCTGTTTTTGCAGGTGGCTTTCTACTCAAAGAACAAAAACTGGAAAGATCCATTGAATTGGCCTGTTTACAAGTGCTGAGTCTAGCTAATAGAACAGAGCTAATCAAGCCCTGGGTACAGAGCCCCCTATGTAAAGGAAAACACCCATCTCACTAACCCTCAGATGTGCACAATTTTCATGTTTTTACAAAGACACTCACCCTATTGGGGAGGGCCTTGAAGGCAGTGCTGGCCAGTGGGATGACAATGCAAGCCACATACAGAGGTTTAAATTTTCCAGGAGCCACATTTGAAAAGTAAAAATCAGCAAATCAGTTCATTTTAATACTGTATTTTAGCTAGCTAAATATATCTAAAATACTGTCATTTCAATATTAAACATGTATGCACATATTTATGTCCCTTAAAAAAAATTAAGTCTTTAATTTCCACGGTGTGTTTTACCGGCACAGCACAGCTCCCTTTGTTTTTTTATATGTATATATATATATTTTATTTTTATAGATACAGAGTCTCACTATGTTACCCAGGGTAGTCTCTAACTCCTGGGCTCAAGTAATCCTCCTGCCTTGGCTCCCAAAGTGCTGGGATTACAGGTGTGAGCCACTGCACTCGACCTCACTTTGGACTAGTCACATTTCAAGAGCTCAAGAGCCACATGTGGCTAGTGGCTACCTTATCAGATAGTATAACTCTAAAATGAAAATGTTATCACCACCAAATGGGACTAGAGAGCCTTACTTTTTTTTTTCATTGAGATATAATTTATGTACTATAAAATTCATGCTTTAAAATATGCACTTCAGGGCTTTTTGGTTTATTCACAAAACTATACTAAAATAGATACGAACACTATTTCATTTCAGAGCACTTTCATTATCCCCCAAAGAAATCCCATACCTTTATCAGTCATACCCCATTCCCTCATTCCCTTCTTTCCCCAGCCCTGGCAATCACTAACCTGCTTTCTGTTTTGTGGATTTGCCTGTTTTGGACATTTTATATAAATGGACTCATGCAATATGTGGCCTTTGTGTCAGACTTCTTTCTTAGCATCATGTTTTTAAGTTTCATGCATGTTGGGGCATTCTTATCCATGTTAGAAAAAAGTACTGCCTTCCTTTTTATTGTTGAGTGACAGTCCATTGCAAGGGTATACAGCATATGTTATTTAGCTATTTATTACTTGATGGGCCTTTGAGTTCTTTCCAATTTTTGGCTACTATGAACAATGCTGCTGATATTCATGTGAAAGTTTTCACAAGAACCAGTGTTTTCAATTCTATTGGACATAAACTTAGGAGTGAATGTGCTGGGTTACATGGTAATTCTATGTTTAATTTTTTGATGAACTGTCAAACTGTTTTCCAAAGTGGTTGCACCATTTTACACACCCACCAGCAATGCATGCAGTTTCCATTTTCTCCACATCCTTGCCAGTGCTTGTTATTATGTCTCTTTTTAATTATAACCATCCCAGTGGGTATGACAAGTCAGCTAGTGTTCTCGCCAATTACGAAAAAATAAAAACTGTGATTACAAAAATGCAACAGCAGTTTTAATATTCTTATAGATTTAAAAGATTAAGGGTTAAACTCACATTTGCCTGGTATGTTTGTAATGAAACACATTGTGGCTTTTGTTAAACAACTGTTTTATGCTGTCTGTGCCAGCAGCAAGTGAGGCGAGTTCCTTTACTACAAATAATTGATATTTATTTGCAGTTACTGGGTGTTTTATCTATCTGTCATCTATCTATCTGTCTATTCTCAAAATGTGGTCCCCACACCTACAGAGTTTGCATTTCTAATATGTTCACAGGTTACAATTTTGCATTATGTAATTTTGCAGTATAACCTGTGAACACATTAGAAATGCAAACTCTCAAGCCCCGATCCAGATGTAGTGAATTACAAACTCTGGGAGTGGGATCCAGCAATCTGTGTTTTAGCAAGCCCTGCAGGTGATTCTGATGAAGGCTAACATTTGAGAACCACTAATCTAGAGCAAACATAAAATGTGACCAAAGTTTATGGAAAAAACTATGGGTCAGACACAGTGTTAGGTGTTGGGTACGTTCGGGTTGAGGATTCAAAACTAAAAGACATGACTGAAGAGTGTGGACCAGAGGCAGTTGCTTGATAGGTGCAATGTGCATTGCTCCACTGATGGATGCACTGAAGTCCTGGATTTCACCACAATGCAATACATCAGTGTAGTGGAATTGCACTTGTACCCCAAGTACAATTATATATAAAAATAAAAATAATAAGAAAAGAAAAATTAGATTAAATGTATGAAGGAAAAAAAAGACATAACTTTCCTTCCAGTGCTTAGAGTCCAGTGGATTTGATGAGTAGGTGAATCAGTGTTAATTCACAGTGCAGCATCAAGGTATGCATGTGTTTGCCTCTGAGGGAAGGCTGAGAAAGCTTCCCTGCAAAAATAACTTTTGAGCTTCCAATAAACTTAGAAAGCCAACATCAGTTTAAAGAAATTCAATTATATTTGTTACTCCTGTTACTTTCAGAGAGAATCCTAATTTGACAGCATGGCGTTCAAAACACTTTATTAATTGGCTCTTGCTGAGGCTTCCACCTTCACCTCCCAGGGAACATTACTCAGAGTGTGGTGCACGGGGCACGGTGACATCACCTGGGAGCTTGTTAGTGCAGCAGAATTTCAGAGCTCACTCCTGACCTACGGCATCCACATTTCACCAAGGTCCGCAGGTGACTTGTATGCATATGCAAGTTTCAGAAGACCTGCCCTAGCTGCAGTGAAGGAATTGCAGTTCTCCAAATCAAATTACATTCACTGTGCAGCGCCCTCTGCCTGGGATGCCCTCTCCTGACCCTGGAGAAGTTGCACGTCCCTTTATGGCATCATGCTCACTGTGGGATTCTAGTTGCCTGTCCATCTTCAGTACTAGAAGGTGAGCATCTCCAGGATAGGGAGACTGTTTTATTTTTCTCTGTAATTTGCAGGATTCAAAACCTACTTGCTGCCTTGCATATATTGGATGCTCGGTCAATGTTCATTTAATGAAACAATGGATAGATGAATGAGATGTGCCAAATACCCAATGTGGACACTGCCTTTGCAGTGAATTGTACCTAAGAATTTACAGTCCACTCTGTCACGCTCATATAACTCTAGTCAGTTGTCTGGTTTGCTAGAGTTAGACAGAATCAGACAATCAGACAGAAAGTTAAGGTATGAGGAGACTGGGAAGTGGCTAGGGGTCAAAATCTAGTTTCTACTTTTGAAACTTTACATTATGGTTTCTCATTATGTTTTGGCTTCTCAGACCCCACCTCAAATGACAGAGGCAGGGACATGAAATGGGCACCGATTTGAGAGTTGGATTCTAAGTCTGGTGCAAGCCAGTGGTAAATTGCTTTAGGCCTTTCATTTCACCTCCACCGGATTTGTTGCCTCATTTGTAAGTGAAGAAGTTGTAATAGGCAATCCTGTAGGTCTCCCCCACTACCCACCCCACCACCTGCCAATAGGTCTTTTTAAGCACGAACAATTCATATATGTTAGTACAGAGGCCCCTTTGGAAATTAAGGTTTTATTTAAAAAGGACTCTGAAGGTTAATAATCAATTTTCTTGACCTTTTTTTATTGGCAAGTTACACTAAGTTATATGCTTATTTCCCTAGATATTTTTAAAAACATGATTTATCATATATTTAGTGTTTCCTAAGAAGGAAACTGTTGAGTGGAATTTGCTTTGGAAAGATGTAGGTATGTCATATGCCAGGAAGAGTGGATTTTGATTAAGAAATTTGGCATTTGCAATAAATCCAACTTTGTTCTGAGTGATTAAGTTCTTTAGAAAACCTATTGACTTTTCAAAGTGCGTGGATTAGAAATACTGACAATTTTCAAACCACTAGCCTTGCATTTTAATGCCCCGGTGTCGCAGGAGTGAACAGTAAACCTCTGTTGACACACACTGGGCCACTCAGCACACATGAAGTGTGTCGACCTGATTGGCGTGGCGAGACCACAGCTCCCCTTGTTCCCTCCCTCACTGTCTCACCCCAGGGCTAGCAATGGACCATTATCTCCAATTTTGACATCTGAAGAGAAAATCTGGATGCCAGGAAGGAAGTTTTTCCAAATTGGTATAAAAAAACCCCAAATCCTCTTAGTACAACAGGATACAGTAAATATAACCAAGGAGGAAGTTCATGAGCGTGAAAAGGTTTAAAAGTGTACATGAAAAATACTTCTGAGAAAAACAAGATAGCCCTAATACAGTGCAGTTGCTTGTGTTTCTTGGGAAAACACTCACTGCTGAAGAGATGAGAATAAGAGAGGGAGGATGACCCGTGTGTTAACAGAAAGATTGCACATCATTGTCTGCCACAGGACTTGGAAATCAGACCTATGTAACTGGAAGTCCATAGCATTTTCTTTCACAATGTTATTTTTCTTAGAAGTAAAATATTATTCTTCTGGAAGAGAGTTTTAATAAGTGAATACAGTTGCACAAGAAAGGTGGAAACAGTTTGTCTTTTACATTAGCCAGAGATTAGGAAAAATGAGTCATAAAGAGCTTTAATAACTTAACCTAGCTTGGGGCTGGAAGAGATTTCAAAATGGTGATGTCATCATTCAGGATTCATAATCCTAGACTGATCACTTGAATACATTGTATGGCTGGACTATATGTGGGCTAACTAAGGGCTAACGTCTTCTTAGTTATACCTGAGGATGAGAGCGTTTGACTCCAGATGAGTTGAGAGCAATTCTTTTTTTTTTTTCAGGATGGAGTCTCACTCTGTTGCCCAGGCTGGAGTACAGTGACATGATTTCGGCTCACTGTAACCTCTTCCTCCCAGGCTCAAGTGGCTGGGACTCACCTCAGCTTCCCAAGTAACTGGGACCACAGGTGCATGCTACCATGCCTGTCTAATTTTTTTGTATTTTTTGGTAGAGACAGGATTTTACCATGTTGCCCAGGCTGGTCTCGAACACCTGAGCTCAGGTGATCCACCTGCCTTGGCCTCCCAAAATGTTGGGATTACAGGTGTGAGCCACCACACCTGGACTCAAGAACAATTCTTATACAAACCATAAGTTCTTCCCAGATTTTTATCCAGAGTATTGTGACTTAGTGGTAGGAAGAGAGTTATGATGGTGTAAAATGTAATTTCAGCCAACCAAATTATCAATTTGAAGTTATATGGCTATGTTTTATTTTTGTTAAAACCACCGAGAATTTATAACTATCAAGAGATGTATATGTAGTCCTCATATAACCCTCACACTAACAATCTGATGAGGTAGGTCTATTATTGCTGCTCTTTTATAGAAGAGGAAATTGAAGCCTAGAACAATTAAATAGCTTGCTCAAGGTTGTACAGTAAATGAGTAGCAAAGCTGGAATTTAAAGCCAGGTGTGTCTGTACCTGAGCTCAAGTTCTAGGTTTTGAACCTCTTTTAGCTTGAATACAAACTTGCATTGAAAGATCCATAAAAGGGTAGCTATTCCTCAAAGGAATATAGGTTTTTGTGATGTCGGATTTTCATGTAACCCAAGCTCTTAACTCCATCCTTTTGCTTGCCTCTGAGAGCTGGGCCCTCAAAGACTCCTTTTCTTGAGCTCTTTTGTCTGTCCTCCTTACTTGCTTCCTCTTCTCATCACCTACATGCATAGGCTTTCTTTATTCAGAGTAACTCTTTACATGACTCTTTTTTGTACCTTTCCAATCGTTAGCCTATTTCTCTCTGGTATGATTTGGCTGTATCCCCACCCAAATCTCACCTTGAATTGAAGCTCCCATAATTCCCACATGTGGTGGGAGGGACCCGGTGGGAGATAATTGGATCATGGGGGCAATTTCCCCCATACTGTTCTAGTGGTAGTGAAAAAGTCTCATGAGATCTGATGGTTTTATAAGGGTAAACACCTTTCACTTGGTTCTTATCCTCTCTCTTGCCTGCCGCCATGTAAGATATGTCTTTCGCCATCCACCATGATTGTGAGTCCCCCCAGCCATGTGGAACTATGAGTCCATTAAGCTTCTTTTTCACTATAAATTACCCAGTCTCAGGTGTGTCTTTATCAGCAGCATGAAAATGGACTAATACATCTCCTTTTCACAAAAAATAGTCTCTTTGGTGCAACTTCATGGCCCTCACTGCCTACCCTCTCACCATGCTGAAATTATGCTCTCCTAGGGTTCTCAGGACCTGAGAAACCCAAGGCCTTTCCCTGGGGGTCTTTCACCTTGACCTCTCTGCAGCATTTGGCCCTGCAGACCATCTACCTCCTGGAGCACTGTATGTGCACAGTAGGCACACAAAAATTTATTCAATGATTTATTAACTAAAATATCCAAACATTTTCTGGATTCTTCAATACAATTTATTGTATTGAAGATCACAGAATTTTTTTTACATGTAAACATCCTCGTATATTTTAAAATAATTCATTAGAAAATGATTTCGGGGGGGCGGAGCAAGATGGCTGAATAGGAACAGCTCCAGTCTCCAACTCCCAGCGCGAGCGACACAGAAGACCGGTGATTTCTGCATTTTCAACTGAGGTACTCGGTTCATCTCACTGGGGAGTGCCGGACGATCGGTGCTGGTCAGCTGCTGCAGCCCGACCAGCGAGAGCTGAAGCAGGGCGAGGCATCGCCTCACCTGGGAAGCGCAAGGGGGAAGGGAATCCCTTTTCCTAGCCAGGGGAACTGAGACACACAACACCTGGAAAATCGGGTAACTCCCACCCCAATACTGCGCTTTAAGCAAACAGGCACACCAGGAGATCATATCCCACACCTGGCCGGGAGGGTCCCACACCCACGGAGCCTCCCTCATTGCTAGCACAGCAGTCTGTGATCTACCGGCAAGGCAGCAGCGAGGCTGAGGGAGGGGCGCCCGCCATTGCTGAGGCTTAAGTAGGTAAACAAAGCTGCTGGGAAGCTCGAACTGGGTGGAGCTCACAGCAGCTCAAGGAAACCTGCCTGTCTCTGTAGACTCCACCTCTGGGGACAGGGCAATAACAAACACAGCCCAAACCTCTGCAGACGCAAACGACTCTGTCTGACAGCTTTGAAGAGAGCAGTGGATCTCCCAACACGGAGGTTGAGATCTGAGAAGGGACAGACTCCCTGCTCAAGTGGGTCCCTGACCCCTGAGTAGCCTAACTGGGAGACATCCCCCACTAGGGGCAGTCTGACACCCCACACCTCACAGGGTGGAGTACACCCCTGAGAGGAAGCTTCCAAAGCAAGAATCAGACAGGTACACTCGCTGTTCAGAAATATTCTATCTTCTGCAACCTCTGCTGCTGATACCCAGGCAAACAGGGTCTGGAGTGGACCTCAAGCAATCTCCAACAGACCTACAGCTGAGGGTCCTGACTGTTAGAAGGAAAACTATCAAACAGGAAGGACACCTACACCAAAACCCCATCAGTACATCACCATCATCAAAGACCAGAGGCCGATAAAACCACAAAGATGGGGAAAAAGCAGGGCAGAAAAGCTGGAAATTCAAAAAATAAGAGCACATCTCCCCCGGCAAAGGAGCGCAGCTCATCGCCAGCAACAGATCAAAGCTTCACGGAGAATGACTTTGACGAGATGAGAGAAGAAGGCTTCAGTCCATCAAATTTCTCAGAGCTAAAGAAGGAATTACGTACCCAGCGCAAAGAAACTAAAAATCTTGAAAAAAAAGTGGAAGAATTGATGGCTAGAGTAATTAATGCAGAGAAGGTCATAAACGAAATGAAAGAGATGAAAACCATGACACGAGAAATACGTGACAAATGCACAAGCTTCAGTAACCGACTCGATCAACTGGAAGAAAGAGTATCTGCGATTGAGGATCAAATGAATGAAATGAAGCGAGAAGAGAAACTAAAGGAAAAAAGAAGAAAAAGAAATGAACAAAGCCTGCAAGAAGTATGGGATTATGTAAAAAGACCAAATCTACGTCTGATTGGGGTGCCTGAAAGTGAGGGGGAAAACGGAACCAAGTTGGAAAACACTCTTCAGGATATCATCCAGGAGAACTTCCCCAACCTAGTAGGGCAGGCCAACATTCAAATCCAGGAAATACAGAGAACGCCACAAAGATACTCCTCGAGAAGAGCAACTCCAAGACACATAATTGCCAGATTCACCAAAGTTGAAATGAAGGAAAAAATCTTAAGGGCAGCCGGAGAGAAAGGTCGGGTTACCCACAAAGGGAAGCCCATCAGACTGACAGCAGATCTCTCGGCAGAAACTCTGCAAGCCAGAAGAGAGTGGGGGCCAATATTCAACATTCGTAAAGAAAAGAATTTTAAACCCAGAATTTCATATCCAGCCAAACTAAGTTTCATAAGTGAAGGAGAAATAAAATCCTTTACAGATAAGCAAATGCTTAGAGATTTTGTCACCACTAGGCCTGCCTTACAAGAGACCCTGAAGGAAGCACTAAACATGGAAAGGAACAACCGGTACCAGCCATTGCAAAAACATGCCAAAATGTAAAGACCATCGAGGCTAGGAAGAAACTGCATCAACTAACGAGCAAAATAACCAGTTAATATCATAAGGGCAGGATCAAGTTCACAAATAGCAATCTTAACCTTAAATGTAAATGGACTAAATGCTCCAATTAAAAGACACAGACTGGCAAACTGGATAAAGAGTCAAGACCCATCAGTCTGCTGTATTCAGGAGACCCATCTCACACGCAGAGACATACATAGGCTCAAAATAAAGGGATGGAGGAAGATTTACCAAGCAAATGGAGAACAAAAAAAAGCGGGGGTTGCAATACTAGTCTCTGATAAAACAGACTTTAAACCATCAAAGATCAAAAGAGACAAAGAAGGCCATAATGGTAAAATGATCAATTCAACAGGAAGAGCTAACTATCCTAAATATATATGCACCCAATACAGGAGCACCCAGATTCATAAAGCAAGTCCTTAGAGACTTACAAAGAGACTTAGACTCCCATACAATAATAATGGGAGACTTCAACACTCCACTGTCAACATTAGACAGATCAACGAGACAGAAAGTTAACAAGGATATCCAGGAATTGAACTCAGCTCTGCAGCAAGCAGACCTAATAGACATCTATAGAACTCTCCACCCCAAATCAACAGAATATACATTCTTCTCAGCACCACATCGTACTTACTCCAATATCGACCACGTAATTGGAAGTAAAACACTCCTCAGCAAATGTACAAGAACAGAAATTATAACAAACTGTCTCTCAGACCACAGTGCAATCAAACTAGAACTCAGGACTAAGAAACTCAATCAAAACCGCTCAACTACATGGAAACTGAACAACCTGCTCCTGAATGACTACTGGGTACATAACAAAATGAAGGCAGAAATAAAGATGTTCTTTGAAACCAATGAGAACAAAGATACAACATACCAGAATCTCTGGGACACATTTAAAGCAGTGTGTAGAGGGAAATTTATAGCACTAAATGCCCATAAGAGAAAGCAGGAAAGATCTAAAATTGACACTCTAACATCGCAATTAAAAGAACTAGAGAAGCAAGAGCAAACACATTCGAAAGCTAGCAGAAGGCTAGAAATAACTAAGATCAGAGCAGAACTGAAGGAGATAGAGACACAAAAAACTCTCCAAAAAATCAATGAATCCAGGAGTTGGTTTTTTGAAAAGACCAACAAAATTGACAGACCACTAGCAAGACTAATAAAGAAGAAAAGAGAGAAGAATCAAATCGACGCAATTAAAAATGATAAAGGGGATATCACCACCGACCCCACAGAAATACAAACTACCATCAGAGAATACTATAAACACCTCTACGCAAATAAACTGGAAAATCTAGAAGAAACGGATAATTTCCTGGACACTTACACTCTTCCAAGACTAAACCAGGAAGAAGTTGAATCCCTGAATAGACCAATAGCAGGCTCTGAAATTGAGGCAATCATTAATAGCCTACCAACCAAAAAAAGTCCAGGACCAGATGGATTCACAGCTGAATTCTACCAGAGGTACAAGGAGGAGTTGGTACCATTCCTTCTGAAACTATTCCAATCAATAGAAAAAGAGGGAATCCTCCCTAACTCATTTTATGAGGCCAACATCATCCTGATACCAAAGCCTGGCAGAGACACAACAAAAAAAGAGAATTTTAGACCAATATCCCTGATGAACATCGATGCAAAAATCCTCAATAAAATACTGGCAAACCGGATTCAGCAACACATCAAAAAGCTTATCCACCATGATCAAGTGGGCTTCATCCCTGGGATGCAAGGCTAGTTCAACATTTGCAAATCAATAAACATAATCCAGCATATAAACAGAACCAAAAACAAGAACCACATGATTATCTCAATAGATGCAGAAAAGGCTTTTGACAAAATTAAACAGCCCTTCATGCTAAAAACGCTCAATAAATTCGGTATTGATGGAACGTACCTCAAAATAATAAGAGCTATTTATGACAAACCCACAGCCAATATCATACTGAATGGGCAAAAACTGGAAAAATTCCCTTTGAAAACTGGCACAAGACAGGGATGCCCTCTCTCACCACTCCTATTCAACATAGTGTTGGAAGTTCTGGCTAGGGCAATTAGGCAAGAGAAAGAAATCAAGGGTATTCAGTTAGGAAAAGAAGAAGTCAAACTGTCCCTGTTTGCAGATGACATGATTGTATATTTAGAAAACCCCATTGTCTCAGCCCAAAATCTCCTTAAGCTGATAAGCAACTTCAGCAAAGTCTCAGGATACAAAATTAATGTGCAAAAATCACAAGCATTCTTATACACCAGTAACAGACAAACAGAGAGCCAAATCAGGAATGAACTTCCATTCACAATTGCTTCAAAGAGAATAAAATACCTAGGAATCCAACTTACAAGGGATGTAAAGGACCTCTTCAAGGAGAACTACAAACCACTGCTCAGTGAAATCAAAGAGGACACAAACAAATGGAAGAACATACCATGCTCATGGATAGGAAGAATCAATATCGTGAAAATGGCCATACTGCCCAAGGTTATTTATAGATTCAATGCCATCCCCATCAAGCTACCAATGAGTTTCTTCACAGAATTGGAAAAAACTGCTTTAAAGTTCATATGGAACCAAAAAAGAGCCTGCATTGCCAAGACAATCCTAAGTCAAAAGAACAAAGCTGGAGGCATCACGCTACCTGACTTCAAACTATACTACAAGGCCACAGTAACCAAAACAGCATGGTACTGGTACCAAAACAGAGATATAGACCAATGGAACAGAACAGAGTCCTCAGAAATAATAGCACACATCTAGAGCCATCTGATCTTTGACAAACCTGAGAGAAACAAGAAATGGGGAAAGGATTCCCTATTGAATAAATGGTTCTGGGAAAATTGGCTAGCCATAAGTAGAAAGCTGAAACTGGATCCTTTCCTTACTCCTTATACGAAAATTAATTGAAGATGGATTAGAGACTTAAATGTTAGACCTAATACCATAAAAATCCTAGAGGAAAACCTAGGTAGTACCATTCAGGACATAGGCATGGGCAAAGACTTCATGTCTAAAACACCAAAAGCAACGGCAGCAAAAGCCAAAATTGACAAATGGGATCTCATTAAATTAAAGAGCTTCTGCACAGCAAAAGAAACTACGATCAGAGTGAATAGGCAACCTACAGAATGGGAGAAAATTTTTGCAATCTACTCATCTGACAAAGGGCTAATATCCAGAACCTACAAAGAATTCAAACAAATTTACAAGAAAAAACCAAACAACCCCATCAAAAAGTGGGCAAAGGATACGAACAGACATTTCTCAAAAGAAGACATTCATACAGCCAACAGACACATGAAAAAATGCTCATCATCACTGGCCATCAGAGAAATGCAAATCAAAACCACAATGAGATACCATCTCACACCAGTTAGAATGGCGATCATTAAAAAGTCAGGAAACAACAGGTGCCGGAGAGGATGTGGAGAAATAGGAACACTTTTACACTGTTGGTGGGATTGTAAACTAGTTCAACCATTATGGAAAACAGTATGGCGATTCCTCAAGGATCTAGAACTAGATGTACCATATGACTCAGCCATCCCATTACTGGGTATATACCCAAAGGATTATAAATTATGCTGCTATAAAGATACATGCACATGTATGTTTATTGCAGCACTATTCACAATAGCAAAGACTTGGAATCAACCCAAATGTCCATCAGTGACAGATTGGATTAAGAAAATGTGGCACATATACACCATGGAATACTATGCAGCCATCAAAAAGGATGAGTTTGCGTCCTTTGTAGGGACATGGATGCAGCTGGAAACCATCATTCTTAGCAAACTATCACAAGAACAGAAAACCAAACACCGCATGTTCTCACTCATAGGTGGGAACTGAACAATAAGATCACTTGGACTCAGGAAGGGGAACATCACACACAGGGGCCTATCATGGGGAGGGGGGAGGGGGGAGGGATTGCATTGGGAGTTATACCTGATGTAAATGATGTGTTGATGGGTGCAGCACACCAACATGGCACAAGTATACATATGTAACAAACCTGCACGTTATGCACATGTACCCTACAACTTAAAGTATAATAATAATAAATAAATTTAAAAAAAAATAAAGAAAATGATTTCAGTTAAGGAAACGGTCAACATTGCAACAATAATATTCTTTTGCAGAGTGAAGAATAAATTCAATTATTTTAAAAAGATTTATATATTTTTAAGGTAGGTATTTTTAAAACTTGCAGGCACATCGTATACACAGATTAACTTGAAAGGGATTATCGACCTAAATGTAAGAGCAAAAGCTGTAAAACTCTTGGGAAAAAAAAAAAAACAGTAAATCTTCGTGACCTTGGATTAGGCAACAGTTTCTCAGCTATGACACCAAAAGCACAAACAAAAGAAAAAATAAATTGGTTTTCATCACAATTAAAAATTTTTGAGCCTCCAAGGACACCATCAATAAAATAAAAAGACAACCCGTGGAATGTGAGAACATATTTGCAAATCAATATCAGATGAGGGACTTATGTTCACAATATATACAGAACTCTTGTAACTCAACAATAAAAAGACGAGCCAGTTAAAAAATAAGCAAAGGGTTGGAATAGATATTAATCCAAAGAAAGTGCACAAGGGGTCAATAAGCACATGAAAAATGTTTAACATCATTAGTAATTTGGGAAATGTAGATTAAAACCCAAAAGAGGCTAGGAGTGGTGGCTCACGCCTGTAATCCCAGCACTTTAGGAGGCCAAAGCAGAAGGATTGCTTGGGCCCAGGAATTTGACACAATCTAGGCAACATAGTGACACCCTGTGTCTACAAAATAGAAAAGTAAAAAGTAAAAATATCTGGGTGTGATGGCATGCACTTGTGGTCCCAGCAACTTGGGAGGCTGAGGCTGGAGGATTGCTTGAGCATGAGAGGTCGAGGCTGTAGTAAGCCATGACTGCATCACTGCACTCCAGCCTAGGTAACAGAGCAAGGTGTCAAAATGTTAGTTACCATATGACCCAGCAATTCCACCCCTGTGTGTGTGTGTGTGCGTGTGTATCCAAGAAAACTGAAAATACATGTCTACACATGTGTACACAAGATGTGTACACAAACATTCATAGTAACATTCTTCACAATAGGCAAGAAATGGAAACGGCCCAAATTGCCGCCAACTGGTGAATTAATAAATAAAATGTTGCATATTCATGTAATAGAATGTTATTCACCATTAAAAAGGAATGAATATTGACATATGTTGCAACATGGATGAACCTTGACACTATTATGCTAAGTGAAAGAAGTCTGACACAAAAGGCCACATGTCACATGATTCCATTTAAAAGAAACGTCCAGAATAGGAAAATCTATGGAGATAGAAAATATGCTAGTTTTCAAGGACTGAACAGAAGTGGGGTGGGAATAGAAAAAGATCGCAAATTGGTCCAGGGTTTCTTTTTGGGGTCATAAAAATGTTCTGAAACTTGATGGTGGTGATGATTGCATAACCCTCATATAATAAATATACTAAAAAACAGTGAATTGTACACTTTAAAAGGGTAAATTTTATGGTATGTGAATTATAACTCAATAAAACTCTTTTTAAAAAAGTAGACATTAGCTATCTGCAAACTAGTGTTCATTTACTCATTTGTTCATTTACCGAGTCTTTGCTGAGCATGCATTAAGTGAGGGACTGTGCTAGTGTTAGGCATAACAGCATTTTGAAAAGGTCACCTGGCTTTAGTGTAGAGAACAGCTTAGCAGGGCATCAGAAGCCTTATGAATGCTGACAAAATGGGGAGCTAGCCAATACAGAAAGTTATATCTCTTATTCAAAAGTTATTTCTTTACGTTGTTCTTTTTGCCATAAATAGGCAAACCAAAAAAAAAAAAAAGAAGGAAATGAGCTCTTCTTCAGCTCTTTTGTGATCCAAGGGAAGCTCCAGGTTTCTTATGGGTTTCAGAAAAGAGCTTTATAACCATAAAAACCAAATTCTTGAGTATTAAGTTTACTTTTGAAATCTAATAAAAACCATACCATGCACCCATCTGTGCCAAGAGTCTGAAATGGAAATTGAAGCTAGAAGCATTGCTATGCAGCCTGGGAAGCCTGGGAAGACTGAACCTTTACTCATCATACGCCTTTGACAAAATGTATCATAAAGATTGGCCGAGGATCCCAGTTCGGTTTGGTTGGACAGGAGTGGAGTGTGGGAGCACCACACGCTTCTGCAGGAGTTCTTCTTGTCCTCTGCAGCTTCCTTTGCCCCAGGTACACTTACTAGGTTTTCATAGAACATTAAGCTTTGTAGCCAGCCTTTGTCTCACAGGATAATGGTGGTTTCAGGGAGAAGGAAAGCATAGCTGGCTTAATGAGTCTTCCCTAGATTGTGTGATGGGAACAGAGTTTAGAGTTTTTGATGACCTTGGAGGTTCCCTATTCACTTAATCTCTTTTCATGGCCTTTGAAGGTACAGGGTGGTCCTCAGTATGTGTTTATCATCCTTCCCAATGTAAACTACTCATTAACATTTGTAACAAAATCCCAGTCAAGTGTTGGTAAACTGATTCTAACAGGGTTGAGCAATCTTGAAAGTTTAATTCCCTTCCAAATAACTTGGGTTGATTCTCACATTATTTCAACGAGAATTCCTACTAATGGTGAACTCTTATGTTGGAAGTAACTCAACCACAGATCAACAAAACAAGATTTTCCACTCTGAATTGATGCCCCCTAACTCTAATAAAGTGAAATAATCCCAAACTTGAATTCAAATTAGAAAAATAATTTTTAAATAAATGCACAGAGGTGAGTAATTTTTCTACTTTACATGTGCTTAGAGGTAGGCCAGTCTTGAGTCAGCACACCTCTGAGGATGCATGCCATCTCTGTTCAGATTTAACTAACACAGTGCATTGAATCAGCACCTGCTAAGCCTCTGTTGACTTTACTGCTTCTCAAAGAAGGTCTAGAAGTGCTTGGGTTAGAGCAGAAACCCTCCTCATTAGCCAGTTCTCCTTTTGCATGCCCCTTTGGGAGATTTGAGGATGAGGGTTTCAATGGGATGAATGCTAAGCTCTGGGTCAAGTGGACCCTGGATTTACATCATTCTGACTTCACAAGTCTCTGAGGAAAACTGCATTTAGGAAAGAACCAAAGGAGTAAATCATGGGTATCAGTTTACAACACTCCAACTTGAAGGCATTTTTCTTTAGTGCCTCTTCAAATTTTCAGGTGGGAGTGAAAATTAAATTCACTGAACACCAAATCATCTGGAGAATTTCTACTGGGCAGAGTCTGGCAGTAGACATTTGGTTGGAAGGGTAGAGGCAGGTAAGACTCTTCTTGAAAATAATCATCAGGAGAAACAGACAACCCACAGAATAGGAGAAAATATTTGCAAACTATGCATCCAACAAAGTATTAGTATTCAGAATCTACGAGGAACTTAAACAAATTAGCAAGAAAAAGCAATCCCATCAAAAAGTGGGCAAATGACATGAATAGACATTTCTCAAAAGAAGTTATACAAATAGCCAAGAAACATGGAAAAACATTCAACATCACTAATCATCAGAGAAATGCAAATTAAAACCACGATGAGATACCATATTACTCCTGCAAGAATGGCATTATTAAAAGGTCAAAAAAACAGTAGAAGCTATTGTGGATGTGGCAAAAGGGGAACGTTGGCTGGAATGTAAAGCACAACCTCTATAGAAAACAGTATGGTGATTCCTTAAATAACAAAAAGTAGATCTACCATTTGACCCAGCAGTCCCACTATTGGATATCTACCCAAATCCAATAGACACATGCACATGTATGTTTACAGCAGCACAATTCACAATTGCAGAGATATGGAACCAACTTAAGTGCCCATTGACCAATGAGTGGATTTAAAAACCGTGGTACATACATACCCTGGAACACTACTCAGCCTTAAAAAGAAATGAAATAATGTCTTTTACAATGACTTGGATGAAGCAGGAGGCCATTATTCTAAGTGAAGTAACTCAGGAATGGAAAACCAGATACTATATGGTCTCACTTATAAGTTGGAGCTAAGCTATGGATACACAAGGGCCTACAGAGTGAGATAATGGACTATGGAGGCTCAGAACGGAAAGGGTGAGAGGTGAATATGAGATTAAAAACTACACATCAGGTACAACATACACTACTTGGGTGATGGGTGCACTGAAATCTCAGAATTTATCACTACATAATTAATCCATGTAACCATAAACCACTTGTACCCCCAAAGCTATTGAAATAAATATGAAAAACAGACCACAAACAAAAAGACTATTCTTGAGACACTGTCCACGGCAAATATACAGGTTTAGATGTTTGTCTGGGTTGATTAGGGTGCTACTGAAATAGAGGGGTGGCTAAAGGTCCCTCCTCCCTGTCTCCAGCCATCCCTGGGTGCATCCAGGAACTGGAAACAGGACTGGAAACTGTTCCCAGCAGAAACCAGAATAATGGCTGCAAGGCCCCAACCACCAAGAAACAGACCAGGTTTAGACTGACTCTGGCAAACAGGCAGACTTGCAGTGCTAAGAGCTCACTCTGGATCTTTCTGTCCTTACTTTGGCCCATTCTTTTCAAAATGTCCCAGGCCCTGCCAAAGCTTGGGTTCATCCCAAGACCTGGAAAGAAAGTGTGTTGTAAAAGATGCAGTCTGCCTTCCAAATGGCTTGTCTGCACCACAAACTGCAGCCCTGCCCAAAGCCGCTCGAAACCAGCGGCAAAGCCATTTGCGCCGTGGATGAAGCAACAGAGTTGAACGAGAGGTAAGGGACAGGCTCAGACCTGGAGGATGGGAAAAAAGACACTCCTGCTCTGTGTTTGTTCAACTTTTAGAGTAATCAGAGGTGGTAGGGTGGATGGACTGCAGCTCTTCCCAGCTGATGTCACCTGGAAAATGCGGAAGCCAACACCCCGGACTTGGATAGAACCCTTTGGTTTGGTTTTATTTTTAAAAAATATTGCAGGTATGCCTTGGTTTGGTTTTTTAAAATGAGTGATGCTGCTTTATCCTCTATATGTATGCGCAATTAAGACAACAATACATCGATTTTTCTCATTCACCCAAAATACTTTCCATTGAAAAGCCAAAATCTCCACCTTGTACCTATACTAATATTTTCTATTACGTTTTACTGGTCCAGCAAAAAACAAGACACTTAATCATGTTGAAAACATGAATATTTTCCCATGAAAATAGTTTCTTGGTTAAAAAACAGTGGTGGGGGAATGGGGGTGGGAATAACAACCATGTAAGTTTTCCCTTCACCCTGTGCTAGAGAGTATTCCAGGAGCTCCTGCTTAAAACAGAGACTTTCCAATTAACAGCAAGTCATTAAAATGTTTTGTTACTCAGAATTGAGTATACGGTCGAACCTATTATTTGTGGATTTCACTGTTATGAATTTACTTACTTGCTAAAATTTTTTTGTAACCCCCGGATCAGGATTCATGGTGTTTTCACAGTCATTTGTGAACATATTCAGAGCAGCAAAAATTGAAGTGAAAGGACACACACATTCCCAGCAGAGTTCAGACAAGGTGGCCTTCTTGTTTCAGCCCACATTCTGGAAGTAAGCGTCCTTTTTGCGGTCTACTAGTGCCACTTTTTTGATATTTTTGTGCTTTTTCTTGGTGATTTCGCTGTTTAAAATGGCCCCAAGCATGGTGCTGAAGTGCTGCCTGGTGTTCCGAAGTGCAAGAAGGCTGTGATGTAGCTTCCAGAGAAAATACATGCATTACAGAAACTTCCTTCAGGCACACATCACAGTGCTATTGGCTATGAGTTTGATGTTAGTGAACCAACAACATATATTAGATAAGGTGTGTTTAAATAGGAACACATAAAACAAGCTTATGTATTGATTGACTGATAAAAATGTCACCAGAGGATCATAGGAAGCTAACATGGTAGTTCCCCTAGGAGCAATGATTCAGAATTTGCTAATGCAGTGTTTGCAGTGATTTTAAAGAACTGAATTACCTCAAATATCAAGAAATGATTGCATCAGCTTTTAGAATTTGGGAAAGCGAACCAGGATAGGGCATGGGAACCATCCGCCAGGGTGGATCAGGGCTTACCTGGTTGCAGAGGTCAACCTGGGCAAGCCGGTCAGGTAAACCAACAGGGGAAATGAGCTGAAACTTTGCAGTAAGTGCTCCTGGGCCAGAGTGCAGTTCTGTGGACCGCTGGGTCAATACAGAGAAGTGTGTGTGAGGGGTAGAGGAGGTAGTAGCCCATGGAGTTAAGGAATGCAGCTACTTGGAGACAGTTTTAGTACCCAGTGATTTGTCTTCCTCACTACCTGGTGAGAGTGAAGGATTGGGAGTGGGGTGGGATAATGCAGGAGCCTGGCTTCTTTGGACTGAATAAATTAATTCTGGGCTTAATTTCAAGTACAACAAAATACCTTTTTCCACCCACTATTTCCGGGAGAAGAAGGGAGCTTCCCTGTGGGCCTTCAGCAGAAAGAAACCTGCTAAAGAAGACCTGAAGAAACAAATGATTCCTGAAAATCTAGTTCCACTTTACATTTGATAGGAAATGTGATCAAGTTGGCTGTTCCTTGCCTATTGTCCATAGAGGCCCCCTTTCCTCTTCCTAGGACACGGATCCCAATATAATTCCAAATCTCCATAATCTGATATGCCTCCCCATGGCATAGTTTAAAAAATCCTGAAGCCAGTGGTTTTTCATGTTGGCTACACGTTACAAGTATCCGAGAGACTTAAGAAGTCCTTGATGTCAGACCACAACTTAAGACCATCGGATCAGAATTTCCAGGGGATGAGACCCAAGCATGGATATATTTTTAAATGCCCTAGGTGATTCTAATACATAGGCCCAAAGTGACTGAGGAAGGCTTGGTGCAGTGGTTCTCAAACCTGGCTTCAAACAGAGTCACCCCAGGGACATGAAAGAAATCCCAAGCTAATCAATTCAGAGTCTCTTTAGAGGTGGAGCCTGAGCTTTTTTTTTTTTTTTTTTTTAAGTCCTTGAGAATCCTTGACTCGGTGTAATTCCATAGTTGTTAGATGTTTGAAAATTTTAAAGAAAATCTGCTGAAGAAAAGCAAAGAAAAGAGAGTGGAGAAAGAGTTGGGGATTAATGTATGAATGTGGAGAAGGAGAGGCCAAACCTCCTGGGTCCTCTGGTTCTTCTAATCCATTGAATCTTGACCTGGAGTGGAGGGAGGTGGGTCATTGAGGGGAGCAGAGTTGTATTAAGGGCAGACCTAGGGCTGCACTATCAGGAGACCTGCCTGAGGCTAGCCGCTGCGTTGGCCGGGCCTTTGGAACTGATATCAGCACTTAGAGTGGGATTTTCAGGGACCACCAGGACAGTGGTGCTTTCTCTTCTGGGCTCCCATCCTCCCTTTTCTCTCACAGTGGGAAGCTGACAGCAGAATGTGTAGTGGCTGCTGTTGCCTTGCCCAGACTCCCATCTCCTAGCTTCTGTGAGTGTGGCTGCTGTTGGCTTACGGCTGCCTCCCTTCTCAGATGCCTGCCTTCTGCTAAATAGCTGCTCCCTTGAGATGTTACCCCTACACTCTCGTTTCAGCCAAGAGGGTCAGCCCACAGACAATGATTGACTGACTGGGGTACAAAAGTCCCGTTCCTTTGCCTTATGGCAGGGTGAATTCTGGGGCGCAATTCATGTTCCCTGTCAGATCAGGCCAAAGCTAGGTACTTGAGGCTATATCTTTGCTTAGAATTTTCCCTGCTCTATCTTGCTGCCCTCCTCCTAAGAACAATTCCCTGTTGAAAAAACACTGGCTTCAGGATTTTTAAAACTATGCCATGGGGAACCATATCAGGTTAGGGAGATTTGGAATTATATTGGGATCCGTATCCTAGGAAGAGGAAAAGAAGCCTCTATGGACAATAGACAAGGAACAGCCAACTTGGTCACATTTCCTATCAAATGTAAAGTAGAACTAGATTTTCAGGAATCATTTGTTTCTTCAGGTCTTCTTTGGCAGGTTTCTTTCTTACTCCCTCCCTCCTGAGAACACTTCCTCAAGATATATCCTATGTACAAGGATCCTTTTGTAGGTTCTACTTCTAGACAACCTGTCCTAAGACAAGATGTCATTAGATAGTGTGTGAGTGGTGGGAAGTTCGGGGTGGAAAGAACATAAACTTTGGGATTGGAAATGTCTGGGTTCAGCCCCAACAACATCACTTCTTAGCTGCATAAATCCATCAAGTTATATGGACTCTATGTTCCTCTATTGCCTTCTCTATATAATGCAGGATGGCCACATATCCCTTGCAAGGATATTGTGATGATCACATTAAATTCAATGAGAAAATGGATGTGAAAACCTATGGCACATAACAGGGATACAGTAATGGCAGCTTCCCTTGCCTGCTGGAACTTGACCACCACCCCTATCCACGCATGGTTCTGCACTATCCTCTTTGGTTCCCCATGCACAATAATTTTCTTACTCTCTATTCTCTTTCTCTTTTCCCTTTTGTATCTTCCTCATATTATCTCTTCTTCCCAGGATTTCTTCATCTCATTTTTTACAGTGCTTTTCACGTCTTCCGGCCATGATAAACTAAGAAAAATGCATGGCAATACTCAGAAATACTGATCCTTGTTCTGTGAGCTATGGCCAGGGAAGCTGCCTTGAGTTTATCAGTTTTTGCCAGCTAGGCTGAGTTAGCTTGGGTTCATTTTTGTAAACAGGACTCAGGGGGCTGGTTTGTGGCTTTTCCTGAACTAGTGTTTACCCAGGGAAGGCTATGCTATTTTCCTCACGAGATGAAAATAAAGGTCATTAAAAATGGATTAGGCTAATGCTTGACATAAGTGCCCTCATCCATCTTCCTCCTCTGGGCCAAGTGGTGGCCCAGAAGAGAGCTGATTGCCACAGTCAGGCCCTAAGATGAGAGTCTACAGGCTCAGTCACAAACCAGCTGTGGGACTTCGGGGAGATTGCATAACCTCCTTAGGGTCCTGTTTCTCCATCACCAGAAAAGCCCGACAGTGAAATGTGTGCCAGCTACTTCACAAAGGGCCCCCTAGAGTTCCTAAAATGTGATCTGGAAAGCACCAGAACACAGTGCAGAAACTGACGGAAAACAATGTATTTTGTTCCTAATATTCTTGTTAATAACACTCTGAAACCATTGCAAATCAGCACAGTAGGGCAGGAAGTATGCGATAAATCACGTACTCCATAATAACACTCTACAATGAAGAAGACAGGAAATCTGAAAGTCACACATTAGCCTTGTGCACCCAATACCACCTGCTCAATTGGATTTGTATTGTAATTATAATTTTCACAAGCCCAGTGGAATGAGCTGAGATAATTAACATGTTTTTATCTGTCCAGCTTGGCTTTTTTTTTTGTTTTTTTGAGATGGAGTCTCTGTTGTCCAAGCTGGAGTACAGTGGTATGATCTCAGCTCATTGCAACCTCCACCTCCCGGGTTCAAGCAATTCTCCTGCCTCAGTCTCCCAAGTAGCTGGGACTACAAGTGCACACTGCCAGGCCTGGCTAATTTTTTGTATTTTAGTAGAGACGGGGTTTCACCATGTTGGCCAGGCTGGTCTCAAAGTCCTGAGCTCAGGCAATCTGCCCGCCTCAGTCTCCCAAAGTGCTGGGATTACAGGTGTGAGCCACCGCCCCCGGCCCCAGCTTGGTTTTCTGTTCTTCTTCTTGCATGAGTACTCCCTTTCCTCTGGGAGTACCATCTCTCCTGGTGGAGCTGCAATCACAGTGGGGTGTTGGCCAACCTACTTACCACCTCTCATGCAGGAAGGGTGGGCATATGACCCAGCCTCACAGTTGACTATAGTCCCCTTCTCTCTGATCACAGGGACTGCTCCAAGGGGTGTTGGTTTACTAAGTCAATCAGGATTCTTCCCTGGCATGTTTGTCATAGGAAGTATCTCTCTCTGTTTTTTTTTATTATTATTATTATTATTATACTTTAAGTTCTAGGGTACATGTGCATAACGTGCAGGTTTGTTACATATGTATACTTGTGCCATGTTGGTGTGCTGCACCCATCAACTCGCCAGCACCCATCAACTCGTCATTTACATCAGGTATAACTCCCAATGCAATCCCTCCCCCCTACCCCCTCCCCGTGATAGGCCCCAGTGTGTGATGTTCCCCTTCCCGAGTCCAAGTGATCTCATTGTTCAGTTCCCACCTATGAGTGAGAACATGCGGTGTTTGGTTTTCTGTTCTTGTGATAGTTTGCTAAGAATGATGGCTTCCAGCTGCATCCATGTCCCTACAAAGGACACAAACTCATCCTTTTTGATGGCTGCATAGTATTCCATGGTGTATATGTGCCACATTTTCTTAATCCAGTCTGTCACTGATGGACATTTGGGTTGATTCCAAGACTTTGCTATTGTGAATAGTCCGCAATAAACATACGTGTGCATGTGTCTTTATAGCAGCATGATTTATAATCCTTTGGGTATATACCCAGTAATGGGATGGCTGAGTCATATGGTACATCTAGTTCTAGATCCTTGAGGAATCGCCATACTGTTTTCCATAATGGTTGAACTAGTTTACAATCCCACCAACAGTGTAAAAGTGTTCCTATTTCTCCACATCCTCTCCGGCACCTGTTGTTTCCTGACTTTTTAATGATTGCCATTCTAACTGGTGTGAGATGGTATCTCATTGTGGTTTTAATTTGCATTTCTCTGATGGCCAGTGATGATGAGCATTTTTTCATGTGTCTGTTGGCTGTATGAATGTCTTCTTTTGAAAAATGTCTGTTCATATCCTTTGCCCACTTTTTGATAGGGTTGTTTGTTTTTTTTCTTGTAAATTTGTTTGAGTTCTTTGTAGGTTCTGGATATTAGCCCTTTGTCAGATGAGTAGATTGCAAAAATGTTCTCCCATTCTGTAGGTTGCCTGTTCACTCTGATGGTAGTTTCTTTTGCTGTGCAGAAGCTCTTTAGTTTAATGAGATCCCATTTGTCAATTTTGGCTTTTGCTGCTGCTGCTTTTGGTGTTTTAGACATGAAGTCCTTGCCCATGCCTATGTCCTGAATGGTACTACCTAGGTTTTCTTCTAGGGTTTTTGTGGTATCAGGTCTAACATTTAAGTCTGTAATCCATCTTGAATTAATTTTCGTATAAGGAGTAAGGAAAGGATCCAGTTTCAGCTTTCTACTTATGGCTAGCCAATTTTCCCAGCACCATTTATTCAATAGGGAATCCTTTCCCCATTTCTTGTTTCTCTCAGGTTTGTTAAAGATCAGATGGCTGTAGATGTGTGGTATTATTTCTGAGGACTCTGTTCTGTTCCATTGGTCTATATCTCTGTTTTGGTACCAGTACCATGCTGTTTTGGTTACTGTAGCCTTGTAGTATAGTTTGAAGTCAGGTAGCGTGATGCCTCCAGCTTTGTTCTTTTGACTTAGAATTGTCTTGGAGACGCGGGCTCTTTTTTGGTTCCATATGAACTTTAAAGCAGTTTTTTCCAATTCTGTGAAGAAACTCATTGGTAGCTTGATGGGGATGGCATTGAATCTATAAATTACCTTGGGCAGTATGGCCATTTTTACAATCTTGATTCTTCCTATCCATGAGCATGGTATGTTCTTCCATTTGTTTGTGTCCTCTTTTATTTCACTGAGCAGTGGTTTGTAGTTCTCCTTGAAGAGGTCCTTTACATCCCTTGTAAGTTGGATTCCTAGGTATTTTATTCTCTTTGAAGCAATTGTGAATGGAAGTTCATTCATGATTTGGCTCTCTGTTTTGTCTGTTACTGGTGTATAAGAATGCTTGTGATTTTTGCACATTGATTTTGTATCCTGAGACTTTGCTGAAGTTGCTTATCAGCTTAAAGAGATTTTGGGCTGAGACAATGGGGTTTTCCAACTATACAGTCATGTCATCTGCAAAGAGGGACAATTTGACTTCTTCTTTTCCTAACTGAATACCCTTGATTTCTTTCTCTTGCCTGATTGCCCTGGCCAGAACTTCCAACACTATGTTGAATAGGAGTGGTGAGAGAGGGCATCCCTGTCTTGTGCCAGTTTTCAAAGGGAATTTTTCCAGTTTTTGCCCATTCAGTATGATGTTGGCCGTGGGTTTGTCATAAATAGATCTTATTATTTTGAGGTACGTTCCATCAATACCGAATTTATTGAGCGTTTTTAGCATGAAGGGCTGTTGAATTTTGTCAAAAGCCTTTTCTGCATCTATTGAGATAATCATGTGGTTCTTGTCTTTGGTTCTGTTTATATGCTGGATTACGTTTATTGATTTGAGTACATTGAACCAGCCTTGCATCCCAGGTGGGCTTGATCATGGTGGATAAGCTTTCTGATGTGCTGCTGAATCCGGTTTGCCAGTATTTTATTGAGGATTTTTGCATAGATGTTCATCACGGATATTGGTCTAAAATTCTCTTTTTTTGTTGTGTCTCTGCCAGGCTTTGGTATCAGGATGATGTTGGCCTCATAAAATGAGTTAGGGAGGTTTCCCTCTTTTTTCTATTGATTGGAATAGTTTCAGAAGGAATGGTACCAGCTCCTCCTTGTACCTCTGGTAGAATTCAGCTGTGAATCCATCTGGTCCTGGACTTTTTTTGGTTGGTAGGCTATTAATTATTGCCTCAATTTCAGAGCCTGCTATTGGTCTGTTCAGGGATTCAACTTCTTCCTGGTTTAGTCTTGGAAGAGTGTATGTGTCCAGGAAATTATCTATTTCTTCTAGATTTTCTAGTTTATTTGCGTAGAGGTGTTTATAGTATTCTCTGATGGTAGTTTGTATTTCTGTGGGGTCGGTGGTGATATCCCCTTTATCATTTTTTATTGTGTCTATTTGATTCTTCTCTCTTTTCTTCTTTATTAATCTTGCTAGTGGTCTGTCAATTTTTTTGGTCTTTTCAAAAAACCAACTCCTGAATTCATTGATTTTTTGGAGAGTTTTTTGTGTCTCTTCCTCCTTCAGTTCTGCTCTGATCTTAGTTATTTCTTGCCTTCTGCTAGCTTTTGAATGTGTTTGCTCTTGCTTCTCTAGTTCTTTTAATTGTGATGTTAGAGTGTCAATTTTAGATCTTTCCAGCTTTCCCTTGTGGGCATTTAGTGCTATAAATTTCCCTCTACACACTGCTTTAAATGTGTCCCAGAGATTCTGGTATGTTGTATCTTTGTTCTCATTGGTTTCAAAGAACATCTTTATTTCTGCCTTCATTTTGTTATGTACCCAGTAGTCATTCAGGAGCAGGTTGTTCAGTTTCCATGTAGTTGAGCGGTTTTGATTGAGTTTCTTAGTCCTGAGTTCTAGTTTGATTGCACTGTGGTCTGAGAGACAGTTTGTTATAATTTCTGTTCTTGTACATTTGCTGAGGAGTGCTTTACTTCCAATTATGTGGTCAATTTTGGAATAAGTGCGATGTGGTGCTGAGAAGAATGTATATTCTGTTGATTTGGGGTGGAGAGTTCTATAGATGTCTATTAGGTCTGCTTGCTGCAGAGCTGAGTTCAATTCCTGGATATCCTTGTTAACTTTCTGTCTCCTTGATCTGTCTAATGTTGACAGTGGAGTGTTGAAGTCTCCCATTATTATTGTATGGGAGTCTAAGTCTCTTTGTAAGTCTCTAAGGACTTGCTTGATGAATCTGGGTGCTCCTGTATTGGGTGCATATATATTTAGGATAGTTAGCTCTTCCTGTTGAATTAATCATTTTACCATTATGGCCTTCTTTGTCTCTTTTGATCTTTGATGGTTTAAAGTCTGTTTTATCAGAGACTAGTTTTGCAATCCCTGCTTTTTTTTGTTCTCCATTTGCTTGGTAAATCTTCCTCCATCCCTTTATTTTGAGCCTATGTATGTCTCTGCGTGTGAGATGGGTCTCCTGAATACAGCAGACTGATGGATTTTGACTCTTTATCCAGTTTGCCAGTCTGTGTCTTTTAATTGGAGCATTTAGTCCATTTACATTTAAGGTTAAGATTGTTATGTGTGAACTTGATCCTGCCATTATGATATTAACTGGTTATTTTGCTCGTTAGTTGATGCAGTTTCTTCCTAGCCTAAATGGTCTTTACATTTTGGCATGGTTTTGCAATGGCTGGTACCGGTTGTTCCTTTCCATGTTTAGTGCTTCCTTCAGGGTCTCTTGTAAGGCAGGCCTAGTGGTGACAAAATCTCTAAGCATTTGCTTATCTGTAAAGGATTTTATTTCTCCTTCACTTATGAAACTTAGTTTGGCTGGATATGAAATTCTGGGTTGAAAATTCTTTTCTTTACGAATGTTGAATATTGGCCCCCACTCTCTTCTGGCTTGCAGAGTTTCTGCCGAGAGATCTGCTGTTAGTCTGATGGGCTTCCCTTTGTGGGTAACCCGACCTTTCTCTCCGGCTGCCCTTAAGATTTTTTCCTTCATTTCAACTTTGGTGAATCTGGCAATTATGTGTCTTGGAGTTGCTCTTCTCGAGGAGTATCTTTGTGGCGTTCTCTGTATTTCCTGGATTTGAATGTTGGCCTGCCCTACTAGGTTGGGGAAGTTCTCCTGGATGATATCCTGAAGAGTGTTTTCCAACTTGGTTCCGTTTTCCGCCTCACTTTCAGGCACCCCAATCAGACGTAGATTTGGTCTTTTTACATAATCCCATACTTCTTGCAGGCTTTGTTCATTTCTTTTTCTTCTTTTTTCTTTTGGTTTCTCTTCTCGCTTCATTTCGTTCATTTGATCCTCAATCGCTGATACTCTTTCTTCCAGTTGATCGAGTCGGTTACTGAAGCTTGTGCATTTGTCACGTATTTCTCGTGTCATGGTTTTCATCTCTTTCATTTCGTTTATGACCTTCTCTGCATTAATTACTCTAGCCATCAATTCTTCCACTTTTTTTTCAAGATTTTTAGTTTCTTTGCGCTGGGTACGTAATTCCTCCTTTAGCTCTGAGAAGTTTGATGGACTGAAGCCTTCTTCTCTCATCTCGTCAAAGTCATTCTCCGTCAAGCTTTGATCCGTTGCTGGTGATGAGCTGCGCTCCTTTGCCGGGGGAAATGCGCTCTTATTTTTTGAATTTCCAGCTTTTCTGCCCTGCTTTTTCCCCATCTTTGTGGTTTTATCGGCCTCTGGTCTTTGATGATGATGATGACATACTGATGGGGTTTTGGTGTAGGTGTCCTTCCTGTTTGATAGTTTTCCTTCTAACAGTCAGGACCATCAGGTGTAGGTCTGTTGGAGATTGCTTGAGGTCCACTCCAGACCCTGTTTGCCTGGGTGTCAGCAGCAGAGTCTGCAGAATATAGAATATTGCTGAACAACGAGTGTACCTGTCTGATTCTTGCTTTGGAGGCTTCCTCTCAGGGGTGTACTCCAGCCTGTGAGGTGTGGGGTGTCAGACTGCCCCTAGTGGGGGATGTCTCCCAGTTAGGCTACTCAGGGGTCAGGGACCCACTTGAGCAGGCAATCTGTCCCTTCTCAGATCTCAACCTCTGTGTTGGGAGATCCACTGCACTCTTCAAAGCTGTCAGACAGAGTCGTTTGGGTCTGCAGAGGTTTCTGTTGCTTTTGTTGTTTACTGTGCCCTGTCCCCAGAGGTGGTGTCTACAGAGACAGGCAGGTTTCCTTGAGCTGCTGTGAGCTCCACCCAGTTCGAGCTTCCCAGCGGCTTTGTTTACCTACTTAAGCCTCAGCAATGGCGGGCGCCCCTCCCCCAGCCTCACTGCTGCCTTGCCGCCAGATTGCAGACTGCTGTGCCAGCAATGAGGGAGGCTCCGTGGGTGTGGGACCCTCCCGGCCAGGTGTGGGGTATAATCTCCTGGTGTGCCTATTTGCTTAAAGCGCAGTATTGGGGTGGGAGTTATCCGATTTTCCAGGTGTTGTGTGTCTCAGTTTCCCTGGCTAGGAAAAGGGATTCCCTTCCCCCTTGCGCTTCCCAGGTGAGGCGATGCCTCGCCCTGCTTCAACTTTCGCTGGTCGGGCTGCAGCAGCTGACCAGCACTGATTGTCCGGCACTCCCTAGTGAGATGACCCCAGTACCTCAGTTGAAGATGCAGAAATCACCGGTCTTCTGTGTTGCTCGCGCTGGGAGTTGGAGACTGGAGCTGTTCCTATTCAGCCATCTTGCTCCACCCCCCTGTTTTTTTTTTTAATTTATTATTATTATTATTTTTTAAGAGAGACAGGGTCTCACTCTGTTATCCAGGCTGGAGTGCAATCATGTGACCATAGCTCACTGCATGGGCTTAAGTGATCCTCCTGCCTCAGCTTCCCATGTAGCTGGTACTACAGGTGCATACTACCACATACAGCTAATTTTTAGTTTTATTTTTTGTACTGATGAAGTCTCGCTATGTTGCCCAGGCTGGTCTCAAATTTCTGGGCTCAAGCAGTCCTCCTGCCTCAGTCTTCCAAAGTGCTGGAATAGCAGGCGTGAGCCATGGTGCCCAGTCCCTCTCTGCCTTTTTGAAAACAAGCAGTTCAGATAAGCCCCCACCCCCACACCTCTTATCTTTCTTGTCACATGGGGTGAGGATGGGCAGAATGATACCATTAGACTCTAAAGCTGAATAGTGCAGAGGCCAGATGTGGAGAGAGAAGGAAAGCACCGACATTGTTTGAACCAGATCCCCACTTCTGGACGTGCCTGTTTTGTGAGCCAACAAAATTCCTCTTTCTTTAATTAATTTGAATTAGGGTTGTCTCACATAACTCACTACAAAGTTTAAAAGAATCACATTTTAAAAAATATAAATTTTCATTTAGATTGATGTTCTTATTCCTCAAGTATTTTATACTAATAAATATTTATAATTAGAATAGAATGAGCCCATTTGGTATTAATATATTGCAATTATTTCAATATTATTATGAAGAAAAATAGGGCTAATCTGTTATTAGCCCTGTTTTATGCTTTAATGTAAAAAATGTCTATTGGGAAGTAGAGGTATGATTTGATAAATTAAATCAGTTTAATGATTCTATGCAACTCATGAAAAACAAGCCATCTTATATACAAAATAGGAAGAAATAACCAAGAGATTGAAAAGGACAAAATATTAGCCTATAATCTTGGCTCTCCCAGCTTTTAACCTAGTGCTTTTAATATGAGGGAGACCGTGCCCAGTAATTCAGGTTTATGTTTTCTCGCATCTGTTTTACAAATGCATACAAATATATGAGAGTACTTCTTGTCCTAACTGCAGCTGGGAAGATATTTCAAGTTGTAAATATTTACTAAGTATGCATAAAATAGCAGTGTAGGCTGATATGGCCAATGATGGGGAACTAGAAGCATTAGGCCCCACTCCTGGCCCCTTTGCTAATTTCTGTGTGACCTTGGGCAGGTCAGTTAAAATCTCTGTGTTGCAGTGCTACATTTACATGAAGGAGATGCTGACCTTTATTGGTTGGCACTCCAAAAATAATAACTACTGAGGACAATGCCTGCTATTCAGAGTGGAAATCAAAGAGGGATCTCATAGAGACCGCACATCTATTACTCTTTTTTCTTTCTCTTTCTTTCTTTCTTTCTTTCTTTCTTTCTTTCTTTCTTTCTTTCTTTCTTTCTTTCTTTCTTTCTTTCTTTCTTTCTTTCAGGGGAGAAGGAGTGGTGGAGAAAGAGGGATGGATGCATGCTTGCCTGGGTCGAGGGAAACAAAACTTAATTGTTTCAAAAAAATTAGCATGCACTTCCTTCCACACGTCACTGTGGTAAGAAGAACATAATGAGGATAAAGTGGCCAGGGTTGAAAAGCCCTTCAGAGAAGATCACATGAGAAACGCCGGCAGAGAAATTGTGAGGCGTCTTTGGGACTCTGGTGAGACATTCTTGTCCCTTAGAGTAGAAAAAGGAGGTCTCTGAGGCAGAAGGGCTTGAGTGACCTAAAGCAAATCATTTCACCTTCAAGTATCAGGTCCTTGAACTATAAAATGGAGATGATAATGCCCTTATTGAGGTGTGTCAAAACAGTTATACAAAATGACCAGCACATAGAAGCAGCCTGATAGACCCTGGGTTTCTACCTGCTTCCATTTATTCACTTACTTTGATAGTAATTTGACAATAGGACAGCAAATAAAGCAGCCTCCACATTTTCCTGTCAGGGAGCAAACCCTCAGCTGCCATTTCATCTTATACATCCAATTAGCCGATTCCATCCTATGTCCGTATTTTGACTCTAGTGAAATTTCTTGGATTCATATTCTCCCTTTACATCAAAAAGCAAACAAATATGAACAAGGATACAGGGTTGTGTTCTGTAGTTTAACAAATCTGTTTGGAGTGAAGGTGTTATAAATTTATTTTGTACAACAGAACCCAGGTTCCCTCCCTCCCTCCCCAAGAAAGGAAAAACGGCAACTGAGATGGTGATCTAGATGACACAGATGGAAGAATCTTGGGTTACATTAATAATTTAGGACTGAACCACTGCCTCAGTTGTTTCACTCTCCTGTTACTGCTAAGAGCATAGAGCATAGACAGAAGCAGTTTGACGAGAGGAAACCCAATTTGCACTGGCCAAAAAAACTCATAATATAAGAGGATCCCAGTAATCGGACCAAAACACAACCTCATGATTGCAGCATTATGGTCATGAAGAAAGGGCTGCCTTGGCCCCCTAAGAAACTTGTGTTTTACTTTCTTCACAGCTGTAGTTCTCAAACACTTGGGGATCTCTTTCCAATGACACAAGATTTTACGACCCACTAAATGAATCTCTTTGTACCAACCATTGCTTGAAAAAAATCTAATTAGAATCATAGGGGTCCCTGGTGCAGCTCTTATGATATTTCCTAGTAATGTCAAAAGTGAAAGATTCACTGATTCTAGGAGTAAGAAAATACAGTCATGATAATAATTCCTTAATTCCAAATGCTTTGCACTGCACCTGTCATTTCACATGTTATTTACTTTTTCACAACAACCCTGTGAAGTTGTAGCATTGCTCAATCCCCACAACACTGTAAGGTAGGCTTGTTTCATTACTACAGAATTTCATCACTTCAAAGACGCCAAAGGGTAGAATGTGCACTCTTATTTTATGTGCCCACCCAGAAAGAAAGCAGAATACTGTCAATTAGTCCACAACACACCATCAATTGCATAAAACAAAACTTAGCTGGTTTCTGAGATATTAAAACGTGAAAGAAGGAGTGTCTTAGAATTAATGAAACACGGACTTTCCCTTTTGCAGATGAGGAAATTTCTGCTGTGTTAAAGACTAGGCTGCTGATGGAGATTAGACCATCACTCAGAGTGATCACTTCTAACTTTTAACTTCAACTTCTAACTTCAACCCAATGGACTCCATCCAACCAGACCTAATGATTTTGAAGTTGATCCTGGAAGCAAGAGAGAAGACTCCCACTGTATATTCTTGAAACTACCACTTTAGAAGAAATGATTTATCACTGATAGATGGCAGCCACGATGGTGGCATTTTAACATGAAACAACAAACTAGTTTCAGAGGGAAATATGAATGACCACTTGCTTCCTGTCATCATGATATACTGCATTAATACAATATAGGTACAGATCTTGTCATTGGGTATACTTTGTGTCTAATTAATATGTTTACATATATATAACTCTTGATTATTTTTCTGACTTGGCTTCTCTGCTGGGTTTGCAGTCATGAGACATGAATGGCGGGTAAGTTGACAGCAGAAGAAATAGATCTTTTGATACTTTAACAATTCAGAATAGTCAATTCTAGTTAGCAAGACTATACAATAGAGGTATAGTCAATTGGTCAACCCTTATTATTTGCAGATTCCATAGTTGTGAATAGTTTGCCTCCTTGATAAAATTGAATTGTAATCCCCAACTTGATGCTCATGGTGCTTTTGTGGTTATTTGTGGACATGCTCAAAGCAGCGAAACTTTAAGTCATGGGATGCACACGTTCCCAGCTGAGGTCAAACAGTGATGCTCTGGCTTCTTGTGTCAGCTTTCCTACTATCAGCAAGTGTTCCCTTTGCAGACTACTTAGTGCCCCATTTTTCCTCATTTTTGTGCTCTTCACTGGTGATTTTGCTGTAAAAATGGCCCCAAAGCATAATGCTGAAGTGCTGCCTAATGTTCCTAAGCTCCAGAAAGCTGTGATGTACCTTACAGAGAAAGTATCTATGTTAGAGAAGCGTCATTCAGGCATGAGTTATAGTGCTATTGGCCATGAGCTCAAAATTGATGTATTAAATAAGGTGCCCCAGTCAGAATGGCTATTATTAAAAAGCCAAAAACAACATATGTTAGCAAAGTTGCAGAGAAAAGGGAACACTTATACACCATTGGTGGGAAGGCAAATTAGTTCAGCCACTGTGCAAAGCAGTTTGGAGATTTCTCAGAGAACTTGAAACAGAACTACCACTTGACCCAGCAATTCCATTACAGGTATATATCCAAAAGAAAATAAACTGTTCTACCAAAAAGACACATACTTGCATGTTCACTGCAGCACTATTCACAATAACAAAGACATGGAACCAACCTAGGTGCCGATCAATGGTGATTGGATAAAGAAAATATGGTACATATACACCATGAAATACTACGCATGCATGAAAAAGAACAAAATCATGTCCTTTGCAGTGACATGCATGCAGCTGGAGGCCATTCTTCTAAGCGAATTATCACAGGAACAGAAAACCAAGTACTGCATGTTCTCACTTGTAAGTGGGAGCTAAACATTGGGTACTCATGGACATAAAGATGGCAACAATAGACGCTGGTACTACTACAGCAGGGAGGATTGAGTAGGGGGTAAAGATTGAAAGACTATTGGGTGCTATGCTCAGTGACTGGATGACAGGATCATTTGTACCCCAAACCTAAAAAAAAATTCTTCCTTATATTTATTTAAAATCTGTTTCCTAATAAATTTTCTTTAATTAAAAAGGTTAATATCCCTGAAAAAATAAGGCATCTTGAAACAGAAACATACATTAAACAAGGTTATTTATTGATTGGCTGATGAAAATGGTGCAAACAGAGGCTCACAGGAATGCAACTTCATTCTTAAGTAGAATGGACTGTTTTGGGGTCCTAAAGTATCAAAAGGACTGTTTCTTCTGTTGCCCACTTACCGGCTGTTCATATCTCATGACTGCAAACCCAGTGAAGAAGCCAAGTCAGGGGCATAATCAAGAGTTATTTAGGTCGAGTGTGGTGGCTCATGCCTGTAATTCCAGCACTTTGGGAGGCCAAGGCGGGTAGATTGCCTGAGGTCAGGGGTTCGAGAACAGCCTGGGCAACATGGTGTAACCCTCTCTCTACTAAAAGTAAAAAATTAGCCAGGTATGGTGGCGCATGCCTGTAATCCCAGCTACTTGGGAGGCTGAGGCACAAAAATTGTTTGAACCCAGGAGGCAGAGGTTGCAGTGAGCTGAGATTGCAACACTGCACTGCACTCCAGCCTGGGCAACAGAGTAAGACTCTGTCTCAAATAAAAATAAAAATAAAAAATTATTTATATACATATACATATACTAAGTAGACACAAAGTATGCCCTATGATCTGGAAGGAAACAGAAAAATAGAATGACGGTGGTGGTGGGAATATGGGTTTTTAACATTCTTTTGTTCACATTTCCAATTGTTGGCATTTCTTTGTAGATTTCCGTGTTAAAAACAAAACGACTGTCAGGAAGGCGAGGAAGCACTGCCTAACAGAGCATGGCAGTGGTGGAAAAGCAGACCAGGGAGCCCACAAGGAGACAACGATAGAGAAGTCTTTCTTCGGGAGCACATCCTTAGCTGTGGAACAGGCTGAGATGCTTATAGAGGAAGCATGTACCTCTGTATAAGCTCTGCAGCATTCTCGGTGAAAAGTAAACAGAAAAAAAAGGGGGGAGAGAAGGAATGAAGAAAGTGAGTCTATGGCCTTAGTGCTTCTCTGCTTAGGATAGAGCACTGACACGCACATGAAAACACATACATTTCATTGCTAAAAATAAAGAATCAAAAGTGCTTTTGTTTAAGCCTTGATGTGATATTAACAATAAAGAGCCATCAGTTGCAGGAGAACAACAATGCATCCATAACCCCCAAAATGTATTAGTTTAGGGGAATTGTTGTCAACGGTAGAAACAACTAAGACTGTGTTGTTACAGAAATACATGCCTAGCTGGTTCGCCACAGAAAACTGCCTCTGGTGACTTATGGAGGGTCTGGAGGGCCTTTGAAAGCAGTTTGTTTCCTGTGGCCAGTAACTGATTTTTCACAAAATTGTGCATTGACTAATTCTCACAAGAGGTTTTGAAAATGAAGCTGGGTTTCAGGTTCGACTCACATGAGCTACTTTTATTTGGACAGTCTTTGTTTTTCTCAGTCTCGTCGCCAGTCCTTCCGGGGCCTTCCTCAATCCCTGGCTGGGGCTGAGGCCTGGCCGTTGTTTGGGATGAAAAGGTATTGGAAGGCCGGCTGCTAATTGGAGCTTGCACCTGCAGACCCCAGCCTTGGAGGCGACTCGGCACAGGCTACTGCTCTATGTGTGTGTGCTTGTGTGTGTGTGCATTTTATTTCCTCAATGAACACTGGGATGTGGCATGATTTTTTGGCCTGGGTATGCTGGAGGAGATCCAAGCTGCTTGGCCACTTTCTCTGTTCTGGGGAAGGGCGGGGCGGGCGGGGGGGCACCCTCTTTACTCTCTAAGAAGGAGGGATTTCTAGCCATGCAAATATATCCAGTGTATTCTGATCTAATCTCTTCTGGCCCCAAGAGGGGACTTACCCAGATAAGAGGTGCTCTTCAGAGACAGTGAGAGGGTGCCACAGCAGGGCTTTCACCCACCAATAAGCTGATGAATTTCTTATGAGTTTCTCACACTTCACTCTAGAACATTATCCAGGCAGTGCTGAAGAGGAATGGCTACAACCTCTGTGCTCAGCCAAAGACGAGAAAAATGGACAAACGACCCAAGTGGACCTAGCCACCATGCCTCTGTTTCCCCCACCCCACAATACCCAGGGGTTCATCCTAATGCACATATTTAATTTTGTGCATCTGATCAGTTTTGGCATACATATATGCCCATGAAATCATCACTATAATCAAGGAACAAATTAATCTTCTCTCTCTTTGTGATTTCTCCCTCTCACTCCCCATTCACCAGGTCCCCAGGCAAATATTGATCTGCTTTCTATAACTAGACTGCTTGCACATTCCAGAATTCCAATAAATGAAATCAAACAGGGTGTATTCTTTTGGTGTGTGGCTTACTTCACTCAGTATGATAATTTTGGGATTTATTCATATTGTATGTATCAATAGTTCATTCCTTTTTTTCTGCTTAGTATTGCATTGTGTGGACATAGCACAGTCTGTTTATTCATTCAGCTGTTGATGGGCATTGGGTTGTTTCCAGTTTGAGGCTATTACCAAGAGACCTGCCATGAAACCTGCCACGAAACCAAGACAGGAGGATTGCTTGAGGCCAGGAGTTAGAGACCAGTTTGGGCAACGTAGTAGAGACCTCGTCTCTACAAAAAAATAAAAACGTCAGCCAGGTTTGGTGGTACACGCCTGTGATCCCAGCTCCTTGGGAGGCTAAGATGGGAGGATTGCTTGAGCTCAGAAGGTTGAGGCTGCAGTGAGCCATGATCACATTACTGCACTCCAGCCTGGCCAATGTAGAGCAAAATCCTATCTCAAAACAAAAACAAAAACAAAAACGTCAAAGCAGGCCCAGGCCACTTCCAGTTTTTGAAGCCCTTGGGATATTAAAAATGAAAGAAGGAATCCCAAAATAGACCTATAAAATATGCTATATTTAAAACGTATATATGCTTTTGAACATATTAAGAATTCAACATATAGATAACATTGGAAACCATATCAAGATTTTGAACTTGAAGCTCCATGTGGGACCTAGGACAAAGGGTCTCCTGGCCATTGACCACTTTGTGATGGGTTATGAGGGGCAAGCACCAGCTAGAGGTCCTTCCCACATACCCTGTACACTCTAAAGTCATATCTGGCATGGTTATTCTTTATATGCTTGGGGTCAAATGAATGCTACAGAGATAGCTCTGGAAAGAAAGAGCATTTTCTAGGTGTACACAGATTTTCTGCCAGAACTAGGAAGGGCAGTCACAACCATTGGCCTTTTGGAGAGATCTCTTGCTCTACCCACCAACACCAGCAAGCCTGTGGGGCCTGAGGTTTCCTTTGGGTTGACCATAGTCTTAGACGTCTCTGCTTACTTTGAGGTCAGAATGGTACCATGACCATGAGACGGGTTGCTCCACTTGAAGAATCCCCAGATCCCTCCCAGCCATGGCACAGAAGCTCCCACCCTCTGAGGACAGTTACCATCGCCTTGGTGGAACTTTAGTCTCCCTTTGCCTTTGGGTGTGTCTAGTGTAATGGTTCTCTGTGTGGGGTGATTTTGCCCTCCGGAGGCCACTTAACATTGACTGGAAACATTTTTGATTGTTACAACTCGGGGAGTGTTATGGGCATCTAATAGGTCAAACCTAGGGGTGTTGCTGAACATTCTATAATACACAAGGCAGCTGCCCACAACAAAGAATTATTCAGTCCCACATGCCAGTATTGTTGAGTCAAGAAACCTTGGTCTTTTTTTTTTTTTTTCTTTTTCTCTTTTAAGACAGGATCTTGCTCTGTTGTCCAAGCTGGAATGCAATGGCACAATCATGGTTCACTACAGCCTCAAATTCCAGGCTCAAGCGATCTTCCCATCTCAGCCTCCTGGGCAGCTGGGACCACAGACACATGCCACCATGCCAGCTAATTTTTAAGTTTTTTTGTAGAGACAGGGTCTCCCTCTGTTGTTCAGGCTGATCTCAAACTCCTGGGCTTAAGCGATCCTCCTACCTCAGCCTTCCAAAGTGCTGGGATTACAGGGGTGAGCCACCACCCCTGGTTAAGAAACCTTTGTCTTTATGATCTAATCAGGTGTCAAGCAGAGTGGACAGAAGGTGGCTGATGTAGAGTCTGAGAAAGGGGTTCTTTGTTCATTAATCCAAGAAGGCCGTGATATAGACATAGAGATAGGGTAACAAAATTCAGGGGACTGAAGAACTGGCTGCCCAAGGCCTCTTGCCCTCTCTCTTCCCTTTCTCCTCATTTTCCTTCTCCCTTCTGTTAAGAGCTTTGGAGTGTAACAGACCTGGTTTCAAACCCAGGTCCTGCTGCCTGGTAACCTTGGGCAACTTGCTAAAGCTTTTTGAACCTCAGTTTCTTCACCCAAAACACGGAAATAACAATAGTACTTTTCAGAATTATGAAAATTAAACAAGAGAAGTCAAACCATGTAAAAAGTTTGTTGGGGCCTAGCACACGGGAAGAATTTAGTAAGTGACAGTGATTATTATTATTCCATGAATGGAGCACGTCCTGACACAAAGCACTTTGCCAGCTGCGTTCTCTCGCCACTCAGCAACAGTTGGTGTCAAATTTTTATTAGTCTACAAAATCATTTACTCTAAAAGTCTTTTTAACGGTAACCCCTGCTCCTCAAAAGCAAAACAGTGGATAGATTGCACTTACTATGTTTTGTACTTCAGTCTAGTGATAAAAAAAAGTAAGTGGAGGCCAGGCACGGTGGCTCACATCTATAATCCATCCCAGCACTTTGGGATGGGGAGGCAGGTGAATCACTTGAGGCCAGGAGTTTGAGACCAGCCTGGCCAGCATGACGAAACTCTGTCTCCACTAAAAACACAAAAATTAGATGGGTGTGGTGGCATACTCCTGTAGCCCTAGCTACTTGGGAGGCTGAGGCATGAGAATTGCTTGAACCTGGGAGGCAGAGGGTTGCAGTGAGCCGAGATCATGCCACTGCACTCCAGCCTGGGCAACAGAGTGAGAGTCTATCTCAAAAAATAAAAAATAAAACAAAATAAAATAAAAACACCCCAAAACAAGAAATAAATGGAAGGTGACTTAAGCTAGACTGATGTATTCTATACTGAAGTATTTATGTACCTGTGTTGACATATGCCTATATGTTATTTTACGGTCCATGATGAGAAATTTACACAATGAAGTTTATCAGAAAACACACCACTGGCTGGGATTCTCATAGCAAATACCTGGGAACTCATGGGCTGCCCTATTCCAGGAGGGAACAGGATTCCATGTCAAGTGATTTGGATAGTGTCCCAGGTTGGGTAGGTTACCCTGGCACCAGCAGGGCCTCCTTGCCAGATGGCCAGGCAGAGACTGGGAGGTTCCTGCTAGAGGGAGCTCAGAGTATTTATGGAAGGTCATTGTTACCAACTCAGAGAACCAGTTCTGTGAGGTTGGCTCAAAGGGCATGTTTAACCAGAGTAACAGAGAAGTGTGGTAACGGGGAGGAGGAAGTCTGGGTAAGGATTACAAGTAGCACAGTCAAAGTGTGCTTCTCAGTTTTCAACAGAGTGAGGGAGAAGTAGTGCGGTGGCCCCAGCCCTGAGACCTAACTCCTTGATTCTTGCCAACAGCAGGAGAGTGAGCCCAGGCATCTCCAGAAAGCCAAAAGATGATCCAGGTGATAAGGGCACAGCCAGGCAGTATCCACGCCAAAAAAGAACAGAAAGTTTGGCTTAACTCTATTTTTGCCCATGTTTTTCTCCTGGGGCAGGAGTGTACCTAAAAACACTCTGGGATACACAGTGGCACTTACACAAGTTAAGAATCCAGGGGAAGGGCTCCTTTGGCAAGGGAACTCTCAGGAGGATTAGGAGACTGGAGCCATGACAGAGCTCCCCAGGAACATTCTAGAAGACAGGCTAGGTTTCCTGGCCTTTGGTCACCAGCCTGGAATTCGGCAGAGCCCTCTGGTGCAGAGGGTGAATGAAGATATTTGGTCACTGCCTTCCCTCCGGTGGGCTGTTCTCAGCATTAAGGTGTCAGTGTGCACTACCATTAGGGTTACCCAGTGAAGGCTATTCCAGAAAAGGGAAGGAAGATTTGCCTACTCAAGCCCAAAGAGCAAGGGCTACTGAAATTCCCTTCCGAGTAATAGGAGTGGCAGACATTGAGGAATGTTGCAAAGAACTGTTAATTATAATCTTTACTTTCTCTCTAACCAGCTCAGAAAAGAGCTTTATGGGAGGAATATAGTTTGAATGAGAGGCATTCTGTTCATTCTCCTAAATACTCTGTGGATTGAGATCAGCAGGAACAAGAAGGGGTCTACATGGCATTATCTTGGCCTCTCACATGACTGCCTTTCCTGAGTTTAGTTTAGGTGAAGTATGTCACTAGAAAAAAATATCAGGCATGTTTGCATCTGTAGGACTTGTGTCTCAATAAAGATGTTTTGAATGAATACCTGAAACCATGTGAAATACCAGACTCCTGGGCATGCATTGGTGAGGATATTGATTACTATTTCATACTGATTACTATTTCACTCAGAGTTCCCTTATAAAGCTGATATACTCAATTTCTACTCCAAGTCAGATGAGGAAATCTTGGTACTTATAAAGGAATTGCTTTATTTATTCCTTTCTGAAAAATGAGAATGATGTAATTGGGGATATTTCCCTTTTGCTTTGGTTGCCAGGAAGCTCAGTTGAATCTGATGTCCAACTATACCAATCATGAAGGCTCTTACGACATACATACCTGGCTTCTATTTCCATTGGTCTTATCATCCTATTCTCATATTTCCCTTGTCCTTGATTTAAATTCTTGTTTATATTTCCCATGATTTTATGGCAGAGCTCCAACCCTGAGGTGCCTCCAATGTCAGTAAATGCCTGGAGTGGAGTAATAGCGCATGGTGCAGACTGTGGCAAATGGAGAGAGCTCTTCCTTGGCCACTCTGATAAACTAACATGGCTCCCCTACCCCACTCTGTCTCTATCCTCTAACCCTGCTTTATTCATATCCTCTAACCCTGCTGTATTCATAGCACTTACAATTTCCTGTAATTATCTTACTTACCTGTCTACTTGGTTATTATCAGTCTCACTTCTGCTCTATTCCCAGAATCCAGAACAGTGCCTGGCAAGAACTGTCACCCAATCTATATTTGTTTGCTGAGGGAAGAACAAATATAGGACCAACATGGCCAGAGTTTCCTATGTTTTAAAAAACTTGAAATTTGAATTTTTACATGAAATCTCCTGATTGTTAGATGTTTAGTAGCTAATATAAAAAATTAAAAACACTATGCTGGCCAGAAATGAGCCATGCTAATGTGGGGCCATTGTTCAACTTTCTATTCTCCAGTTGGAGCAACCAGAGTTTCTTTGTAGAATAAAGTGGTATATAAATAAATGAAAACACACATCTGTTTCACATTTTACAAAGCATTGCCACCCACTGTTAATTTTTCACTATTATTTCATTATTGTTCCGATTTAACATGAGTAAATAAACCACTCCCACCCCTTTGCCCTGGAGTTGAAATGAACCTGCCCATTTAGAAGTGGAGGAAGCTGTAAAAGGCAGGAAGTGTCCCGGCAGCCAGAGCTGGCCTCCTGGTCAGGCGTTCAGGAAAGAGGAAGGAAAGGTTCTCCGTGCTCCATTTTTTCTCTTATTCCTGTCCCAGCACCAGAGGTTAGGCTGATGCTTCATCTGACAGAGGCTGTGACCTCGAATTCACATGCAGCCTCACGCTGGGTCTGTTTCTATAAATTTTGTGTGCAGAACTAGACTATCAGTGTGCGTGTTTCTTACAATCCTTTCACATACAACCTTTGGCTCACCCGCCCCCTGTCAAGAACTGCAATCCTAAATGTTTTAGTAATGCGCACACACAAACACACACACAATGAATAATTAAGCATAATGCAGAGTGTCTCTTTTATTTCTGCATAGTTAGTGTAATATTAATCTTATTTGTTTTAGGAAGCAATCTCTCTCTCTCTTTTTCTCCCTTTCTCTATAATTGGTAGACTTGTCAGTTCTTTGTGATTTAACAATGTCTCAGCCAATGATAGAGAATATAACCAAGTTCTAACCAAGAGATATTTTTCTGTACATATTTATTTTCTCAGAGAAGAAGTCTGCTGTTTTCCCAAGAATCATTGGTACACCTTGTTAAGAAAAAAAAAGCCGGGATTCATAGGCATTTTTTACTTATGGTAAAATACATTAACATGAAACTTGCCATCTTAACAATTTTTAAGAGTACAGTTCAGTAGTGTTAAGTACATTCACAATGTTGCATAACTGTCACCACCATCCATCTCTAGATCTTGCAAAACTGAAACTCTTCACCCATTAAACAGTAACTCTCCATGCGCCCTTTCCCTCACCCCCCGGCTACTGCCATTCAACTTTCTGTCTCTATGAATTTGACTACTGTAAGTACCTCATATAAGTGGAATTATACAGTATTTGTCCTTCTGAAACTGGCTTTATTTCATTCAGTATAACATCCTCAAGTTTCAACCATGATGTGGCATGTACCAGAGTTTCCTTCCTTTTTAAGGCTGAATTTATCCCATTGTTTGTGTATACTACATTTTGTTATCCACTCACTGGACACTTGGGTTGCATATACCTTTGGGCTATTGTGAATAACGCTGCCATAAATATGGGAGTACAAATATCTGTTTGAGTCCCTACTTTCAATTCTTTTGGCTATATACCCAGAAATTGAATTGCTGGGCCATTGACAATTCTATTTTTCATTTTTTGGTGAACCACCATACCATGTTACACAATAGCTGTACCAGTCTACATTTCCATCAACAGTGCACAGGCGTTCCAGTTTCTCCATGGCCTTCACAACATTGGGTATTTTGCAATTTTTTTTTTTTAACTTGATAGTAGCCATGCTAATGGGTGGGAGGTGGTATCTCATTGTGATTTTTGATTTGCTTTTTCCTAACCATTAGTGATGAGGATCTTTTCCTGTGCTTATTAGCCATTTATATATCTTCTTTGGAGAAATGTCTATGCAAGTCATTTGCCCATTTTTGAATTGGGTTGTTTTGTGTTGTTGTTGAACTGTAGGGGCTCCTTACATATTCTGGATATTAACCCCTTCTCAGATAGATGATTTGCAAATGTTTTCTCTCATTCTGTGGCCTGTCTTTTCACTCTGTTGTTTGTGTCCCTTGGTGCCCAGACATTTTTTATTTTGATGTATCATTGGTATTTTTGTGCTTCCATTTTTGTCTCCTCTGGCTCTAAGGGAGGTGGACTGTGGGGGAAGGAGAACTGCCTCACAGCTCCAACAACGGGGGCTGAAAGGCCACTGGAGAAAGGTCACTAAGTCCTATGGCAAATAGACTTTCAGAACAGTTTCAAAAACTCCCTCACTCCTGCCCTTCTATCCCCTTGTACACATTCAGGGTGCAGAATTGCTTTAGTGATAATTGAATTTCAAGATGGTTTCCCTCCAGCTTTGGGGTTATCAGGACAATCATGACAATTACTACTGGCCTGAAACCCACTGAGTGTGTACCATGGCCACTCCTAACAGATCATGGTGAATGAAAAACCAATAGAAGAGAGGAGGTCTCCTTAGCATACAGGGCAATGCTGGGACCTTTGGAGGCTGAAATGATAAAAAAATTATGGTGCCTCTAACCGAAAATATGTCAAAAGATAAGCAACAGTAAGGCATAAAATGAATCCAAAAGGTTCTAATTTTGCTCAGGATAACAACATCAGAGTTTCTTTTACAATGCCAAAATCTATTCTTTTAAATTTCTGTCTTTTAATTAATTCATTATATTTTGGGGTGCTTCTGGTTCGCCAGTGCCCTAATGCCTTTTTGATCTACCTGCTGGAAAATAACAGTTTTGTTATTATTGTTTTCCATATGCTATGCATTTTTGTGTACACTATGTAAAAGAATAATTTAATCATGTCAATCCCACGAGGTGACTACTATTACAGACTCTAGCTTTACAGTGAAGGAAACCGAGGCAGAGTATTACCTTGCCGAAGATTCAACAGCTATAGATCAACAAATCCTGGGTCACAGAACCAGGATTTAAACTCTGGAAGTCTGGCTCCAGAGCTCTTGTCCTAAAGTCTAAAATCCAGCACCACTGGCTCACCTCCACAGCCTGCACCTGCCTGGACAGCTCCTCCTCTTGCCTCTGGCCTTGCACCAGCCACCCTGAGGTAGCTCCTGAAATTCTCTATCCGTTACACTCTTTCATCCTTCCTGCACATCATTCCCTTTACCCCCCTTCTAGTCAGTCTTTACCTTGTTAATCTCTGCCCATTTAGGATTCCCCTTGGGTATCTCCTCTGTGCCCACCCAGTCTGAGCTAGGTGCCCTCTGATGGCAGGCTGTGTAGGCTCTCATTGCACTTGGCCACATGGAATGGAAATTTATGGCTTGTCTGCTTCCCACAGTGGACTGGGAGTTCCTTGAGGGTGGTGACTAAGGTTTTAAATCTCTATGTCCCACCCTAACCAAGCACCAGTTACCTTGTAAGTGCTTCATATCTGTTGTTAAGTAAATGAATAATGGAGAACCTAGACAAGGACTTGACAGAGAAGCAAAAGGAACAGTGACTGCCCAAATAGTACTTTTCACCCCTGGAAATGTTGTTACTACCCCGAGCATACAGTGAGCAGTCCACATCCATATAGATCAGCAGACCAAGTGGAATAGAATGAATGGAATGAGCCTGGCTTCTTCAGGCCTGATGCTGAGGACATGTGCCCTACCTGTATGGAGGAGATAGCTCTATCCCCCTCCAAAGACAGTGACAACACAGGTACATACACAAATGTATAGCATGTGTCACAGTCCTTAAAGACATTACATAGGGCTGAGCAAAGTAGGCACCTGTGCGCGTGTGGAGGACATATGGTAGCTCCAGAATTCCAGGAGCCAGCTCAGGGCGGCCCAGAACAAAGCGTCAGGGTGCGGAGGGCGTCTGCATGGGGCAGGGGACAGTGTCATGATGGCAGTTGATGACATTTGGGGGATTGAGTGAATAAGCATATAATATATTAAGGATAATGGGAGCCAGCTTCTGATGAATGTTAGAGAAGGGAGTTACAAATGTAGAAAGGGAGTGTTGGATTGGAATTGGAAGTATGAATTGGAAGTATGAATTGGCAGTATGAATTTATGGCTTTCAATACATATAGATTAATATAGAAATAAATAGATACGTAAATAGAGGAGGAAACTGGGATTCAAAATTAGATCTGTCTAGCTCTTTTCACTGATCTATACTACCGCCCTACACATAGGGCCTCTGCTGTGAAACCTCTGCCCCCTTCCCTGTCCCCCCAGAACCCCAACCCTAACTCACACAGACTTAAAAGATTCCACCCTCGTGGTTCCAGAGCATGCATCACATCTCATGTCATTAGCTGCACACAACTAACTCATGACGTTTTGATTACACTGAGGGTAGGCCTCCTCTTATCTGTATTCCCTGCATCTCCCTTGGAGCCAGGCACATGGTCATCACACTAGTTAGTATTAATATTTATTGTGCAGTTGTTATGCATCAGGAAAGACTTCCCATACATAATCATTCACAGCTGAAGACAACCTTATGAGGGATGTATTACCATCATTCTCATTTTACATATTGGCAAGGTGAGGTTAGCGGTGTTAACTGAGGTACTCCAAGATGCAGAGCTAGTGGGAAGTAGAACCAAGAGTCAAGGCCAGACAGTCTAATTCCTCAGGCTGTGCTCCTTGCCCCTCAGCTCTGCCACCATGGACTTGGTGTAAGTAAATGTTCACTCAACAAATTCCTCCCGGGGGATTTGTGTATCTGAATGCTCTCCCTCAATCCAAGTCCACTCTTTATGCTGAGCTTACTTGAAGCTCACCTCTTTAGGGAAGCCCCCCACCCCGCCATCCTACTCTGCACTGCCTCAGCATTCCTTGGGCACAGGACTTGCACCACGCCCTGACATATGAGCCAGTCAGTGTTGGAGCAGGGAACATAGTTTATCGACATTTGTTGAACTGAATTCAATGCCCAGGAATGGAAGTAAACAGGAATACATGACAAGGTGGTGTATTGTACAGGATACTGTGGCTATCTATTTCTGGATTTTCCTGAGAGTTCCAATTTCTAAAATTCCATCCTCTCATCAGACCATTTGTCAGAATACATGGCCAAGAATGTAGTCTGGAATTTTCTGTAAAGAGTAGGGTCACCATTCTACTGAAAAGAGATAGGAATGAAGACAGGATGTGCTGCTGGTCACCCACAACTCTACACATCCATGAGCAGGTCACAGCTTCTCTCAACCTCTTTATCCATGGGTAAAACTACAATGCAACACCTACTCCTACTGTGGAATGAAACAAAGTCTGTGTGTGAATGTGTTTTAAATACCGATAAAGAATATTGTCGCATAAACCCAGTTACTGTTAGTGGGATTACTTATATTTTTACTGATCTGTCTGGCAAGTCGTTTTCATTTGTCAAAGTAAATAAGCTTTGAATGAAGGCCACTGCAGAAAAAAATAGGGTATAAAGAGAGGAAATGCCAAGGCGTTTCTAGTGTTTTCAAAAAGACACACCTAGATATTTCCATCTTTTAGACTCTCCTCAGTTTGGGGGGTGTGTGTGTCTGTGTGTGTGTGTGTGTGTGAGAGAGAGAGAGAGAGAGAGAGAGAGAGAGAGAGAGAGAGAGGTGAGAACTGGGGGCTGAGTGGGCAGAGGTGACATTTTTAAAAAATGGTATGAGATTCTACCTTGTAGAGGAACTAGGCCATCTTACCTTTGCTGTATTGCGGATCAGTTCCCAGCTGTGTGAAGTCTCAGGTGATAGTCCGTTTGAGAGATGAGTTTTGCTGGCTTAGCAGTAGCTCAGGAAATTTTTCTTTCTCTTTCCAGTATTCTGTGTCCCAGCTATGCATCAAAACTGCTCCACCATTGTACATGCAGGGGTTAACCAGGGCATCCCCTGTCCCTTCTGCAAGGCTTTGGGTAGAGCAGATTCATAAAACTGAGAGCAGCTATGGAGAGCTTAGCGGGAGAGTGGTCCCCTGCAGAGCAGCATGCATTAGCATCAGTGACAAATCTATTCTGGTTTGGATGGGGCTGAGACGCCCCTGAACTTCCTTCTGCTTTTGCCAAAAGCCAAGATCCTTTTGTTCACCTTTAGGGTTGCCAAGTCAGGCCTACCTCGCCCCTAGATGTTGTTTCCTGTGGGCAATGGGAAAATGATCTTGGAGCCAGAGAAGGGAAATCAACAAGGAAATAAACACAGGGTCACCACACCTTCAGGCCATCATTAGGTCTGGAACATTATCATGCTAATAGGCAGGGGCTGCTGACTGGACAGGCCCTAGAATCCTGGGCATCTTTTATTTTTGAATATGAAAAGGGACATGCACCAAAATCTATATCAGGCAAATAAGTAGTTCTGACTTGTTCCAATACCTTGCCAAAACTTTCAAAGATTTTCTCTCGGCAGTATTGCTCATAACTGAACACTGGCTAATGTTTGTGGACAAAGAAAAAGACTGAGCAAGTTTGTGGCTGATACTACTTAAGACTCTTAACTCTAAAGATACAGAATGATTGTTTAAATAAGGATTTCTTCTGCTCATTCTTCAGCATTACCATCGCCATCATTGTCAGCCGCTGCAACATCTTTGCTAACATTTATTAAGTGCTTACTGCCTACCAGGTTCTGTAGTAATTACCTGACCTGCATTATTTAATTTAATTCTCAACAGAATCTATAATTATCACTCCCATTATATAGATAAAGAAACTGAGGATTAGAGACATTAAGTCGTTCCTGCAAAGTGACCCAGCTAGTTAAAAATGTAAACGTTGCGCTTCTGGAAGTGTGCTTTTCTGAGTTTTGCTTTTCCCACTGGTTTGCTTAAGCACTTCTGTGGGATGACAGCTCCAGTGATGGCCAAAGATTTTGCTTAAATAAGCGATAAGCTCTGGGAATTCGATTCTAAGTAGAAATGTGAATAATTAGTGAATTAAGTAGTCTCTTTCCAGAGATGTGAATCGGGAGCTCGGTGTTATCTTATGTATGTGCAACATGCAAGAAAGACACATGGAGTGCAGGTACTTGTGGCTCCCTAATTACAGGTGGTGCCGCTGGCTGCGGTGCCTTCAGCTCTCCACTGTGACTCTGATTTACAAACAAGGAAGTACACTGCAAATTCCTTGGCCTCTGTGTGCATTTTGGTCATGGCCTGATTGCCACTTTGTCCCTTTGACTTTCGGAGCCAGCTGCTACAAGTTTCTTTTAATCAATAATCCACGGAGTGAATGAGGCAAAATTGCCAACCTGGAAAATTCTGCCTGGTGAGATGAAGTCAGCACATGTATTTTCAGTCCTAAGGTCACACTTCTGACTCTTTTTGGTTCTACCCCTAATCTTTATTTTCAATTGCTAGCACTTAGCTCTCTTGTGTCATGGCGGTTACCCAGGGCAGCTGGCATCTGGTCAAACAAAAGTAAAACAGTTAATTAGGAACCAAAAGGATGCCCTCCAGTGGGCTCAAGTTTTCTGTTTTCATAAACATAAGAGTTGTGACATCAGGGCAGTTGCACATTCTTATCACCCTTGGATTTATTTGGTGATGCTTTGGGGGTATTTTGCCCTAAGGCTGCATGAGCCTTTACACTTGAGGTTGGTCAGCTTTTTGTTCTTAATAGAGACTAAAGACTTATTTACTGGAGTGATGGTAATAAAGAGAAAAAAGTCTGGGCATTTAGTTATCATTTCATTTTTTCTCCCAGAGGTTTATAACTAAGTTCAGTTTTTAGATATGTTTATGGACTCTGGTCTTGGAGTTCTTTGATGAGGAAGGGTAATTTATAACAGTCAAATGGGCCTTTTCAACCTTATCACATGAAATGAGAAACCACAATGTTGGAAAGGAGCTGATGTAATAGAGACTTTCAAGCTCCTCATCTGCTTCATGGCTTTTCACCAACAGGAAATAATGATGGCAGATTTGGGGACTGTCGTAAGCATTGGGGTTTTCTATTCAGAAAGGTAAGGTAGATGGATTTTATTTCTCCTTTCTCATCTGCAAGCAACCGGATTAGCACTGATTGATTTGGTTCCAAGAATTGAATCCATTCCGAGATTGACAACACACACACATACCTCCCAAATCTGGTTTTTTGCACGGTCATGTAACCAAGGCGGCTGACAGTTTAAAACTGGAAACAAAGAGAAGTCATGAAGGAAAAGCACGGCGTATTAGTGTAGCTTTACAAGTGTGCCCTTTCCAAAGCCAGGATTACTCATTCCCTGGCAGCCCACAGCATGAAGACCTGAGTCTGCTCAAACTCCATGGATTTAGAGTGTCACTTCCATTTGGTGTGGGATTTTCCGGAGAGAGGCTCCAACTCAGCAGAAATGTCCAGCTATAATTAAAATCTTTGTCATTATGAAGCAAATATACACCACAGAGGGGAGAATGGCTCATTTTTAGTGTCCCAGAAAAGTCACAAGTATCATACCCAGTTCCATGCAGAGAAAACTTCCTCATTATTGGTGCATTTTGAGGATGCATTAAAGGGACATTAAATCTCAGAAATGTGAAATGACAGTGGAGACATTTCCATCTTCTAATTGTGATAAAGAAATCAGAACCTGAGCTAGCTTTCTCTCATGTCCATTTTCACTCTTATGAGATGCTCAGGGTGAAAATGAGTTTATGTTAACAGGAGGGAGAAAATGGTTTCTTTGAACCATTATGACCTGGTTGCTTTCCTTTCTCTCCTCTAATGGTAAACCTTAGTGTACTCACGTGTACCTACAAGTGGGGAAGGCAGTGAGGAGCCCAAAGCCTCACCCCAAGGCTTCAGATATCGTTTTTCTGCCAACGATCCCCATATTTGTATCTCAAGCTCAGACTCTCTTCTGAGCTTCCAACTGCATTCTCAGTGTCTCATAGCCACCTCAAACTCCACACAGCCAAAGCCAACACATCATCTTCTCTTCCTGCCTCGCCTCATGTTTCCCCATCTCATCCATCCAAATGCTGCAGCCTGGGAGTCACCTCTACAGGGCCCATCCCTCAAGTCCCACATCCAATCCATGAAGTACGTTCCATCAGTTGCACCTTCAAAATTATATCCATTTCAATAACTGCCCTCTGTTTCCACTCCCACAACAGTCTGAGCCTCTGTCGCTCTTATCTGAATTTCTGCAGTGGTCTCTTCATAAATCTTCCTGCTTCCCTTCTTGCCCCTCGTCCCTCTATCAAATCTGCACTCCACATTCCAGCTGAATTAGACTTTTAAAATAAAAGTAGGTCAGCTCATGCCATTAGCCTATCTAGAGGCATCAACGTTCTCCACTGCACTCAGGAGGAAACACAAAACCCCTGGCGTGGCCACTAGGTTTGGCTTAACATGCTGCCTGCTCACTTCTCCAGCATTATCTCAGCACACTCCCTTCTCAGTGTACTTGGACCACAGAATGCACCACTGCTGGCAGTGTCTTCAACACACCCGGCTCTTCTCCATCTCGCAGGCTTTCCTGTTCCTGGACTGGTCTTTACCCTTTCTCTCTCACACACAGACTATCTCTTACTGCCTAACTAACTCTTTCTCATCTTTCAGGTCACAGCTCAAAAGTCATTTCCTAGAGATACCCCACAACCCCATCTCTTGCCCTCATTTCCTTTGTAGCACTTGATACTACATGTATTTATTTGCCTATTTTGCCTAATATTTATTTAACTTATAATTTACCCACTTACAGAGACCCCTCCCTCCAAAACAAGGTTTCCTTCCATGAAGTCAGGAGCTAGGTCTATTTTGTCCACAACTATATGTCCAAGGCCTGCCTGCTGCACAATACATTCTAAATAAAACAAAAATGCTGAATGAAGACATGCGTAATTGAATGAGATAATCTTTTTTCTCTCAATTCAGGTCAGTTAAGGAACCTGAGTTTCTTAAATAGTTGTTGAGAGGTACTCACATGTTTTTATTCACATACAGATCTAGTTTTCCCTGTGCAGATGTAGAGAATTAGCAAATAATTGTGGTCTAGAGAATCTACCAGAGTCCTCCTTTCAGAGGAACCACTTTCTGTTGCCTCTGGGAGCGCTGTTCTACAGCGCGGGGAAGAGATGGGGAAGAATCAGAAAATAAAGGCTTCTGGCTTTTCAAGTTAGATTTTGTAATTCATTTTCCGTGAAAACGATAGGGCCAAGTGGAAACTGTACTGTTAGAAAAGTTTCTGGTGGCCAGCTCTGGGAAACCAAACACCATTTAGATTTAGAACATCAGTTTACGGGAAGAAATGTGTTCCAAATTCTAACAATCAACATATCCTCCAAAAATGACTCGGAACAAAAACTCTAAGTGGGGAGTTTGCCTGTTTTGTGTTTTAGATGAATTTGCAAAAATACTGTGACTCATCACCAGCCACACCCTCCCCGGCTCTCATCTTAATTTGGGTTCTGGTTAGCATGCATTGGACAACATTGGGATTGCCTCCGAGATAATTTATTCACACAGGGATTGTATTTATTTGCATTGAGGCAGAGCCAGGAAACACTTATTTTCTTGTCCATATTAGGAAGTAGCTTCCGATCCACCAAGAAAGTGCAAAATTGAACCATTCTCCTGGCCTCCCCCAAGGTGCCGAGTTAATCCTCGTATTAGGAGTAAAAGCCAATCCGATTGGTGAGATCGGGAGTTCCTGACTAATCTGACTGGCGATATCAGGAGTCCCTGACCAATCAGATTGGTGAGACAGGGTGGCGGACATCCCTTCCTAGGCCCCTCACCTGAGCACTGGAGGATTGCACTGAAAAAGCGAAAGGGCCTCCTCTCGCCTACTGGATTCTGTGTGATGAGACTTGGAGGACATGAAGAAGGTGGCCGTTCAGCCTCTAGTCACCTTGGTGGTTTGTTTGTTTGATGGAGTTTCGCGCTTGTTGCCCAAGCTGGAGTGCAATGGTGGGATCTGGGCTCACTGCAGCCTCTGCCTCCGGGATTCAAGTGATTCTCCTGCCTCAGCCTCCTGAGTAGCTGGGATTACACACGCCTGCTACCATGCCTTTTTTTTTTTTTTTTTGTATTTTTATTAGAGACGGGGTTTCACCATGTTGGCCAGGCTGGTCTCAAACTCCTGACCTCAGGTGATCCACCCGCCTCGGTCTCCCAAAGTGCTGCAATTACAGGTGTGAGCCACTGCCCCCGGCCATCACCCTGTTTTAAACAGGCTGCGCATGCACAGGGATGCCAGCCGACCCGAGACTGGTCTCGGCTCTCTTGCGTTTGTCTTCTTCCCTGTCACTCTTTGATTGGTGTAGTCGGACTCTTGCATACCATAGTTCAGAGAGGACGAGATACACCTTGGAGTCATTTGTAATCCAGCTCCTCAGAAACCTGATACAATCTTTAATATCCCCTATTGGCTTTTTATTTCTGTCCTCAGCCAGAATGGAACTCTCCATCCTCAACCTCCAATTTTCAGTCATTTGGATTGTACTTTACATTGTTTTTTCCATAAACTTTGCTATACCTATGTATAAAATTCTTGTGAAAATAAATCTAGTGCTCGTATTAGAAAGTGTATATATCAAGTGTTTGCCTAGTCTGCAAAACCAGTGTTAAAACAAAATATTCCTGCTTTCTAGATTTTTCAAGGAAACAGGCAAATTCCCTGAGGAATTTTATATTAAGGGGCTTTGCCAAGGAGTCAATCCAATCAAGTGTGCACCCATGTATCTTATCTCTGTAGCTAGCATTTCTGCTCTATACTTTTGTCATCATTTAAATAGTTTTGCAGTGCTTTGTTGACATAGAGTTATTCCATCATGTCATTGAAGAGAACCAGGCCTAGAAAGATGTGGTGGCTTGCCCAAAATCACAGTGAGTCTTGGAGCTGGGCACACAAATCCAACATCCAGCTCTCAAATCTGCCCTCTACAAATCCCAGATTGCTTGCAGAGGCTGCAGTTTCCTTCTAAAAACAGTTCTTAGGAAAATTCAGCTTGCTGTTTTGGGGGAAGTGTCATCTTTTTCCTATCTTTATGCCGAAGGTATGTCACTTGATCTTGTCTTGAAGGAGATTTTTGGGCAGAGATTGGGCTAACAGCCTTGAGGATAAATGAAATGAATTGTTGCATCAAGAAAATCAGATTTTCTTTGCAATGCCTCCAAGTTTTTCATCAGAGTAGGAAGAACATACAGATTTGAACTTTTCACTAAGTTATAAATTTTAGCCATTTTGAGCAATCTGGTTCCTAGGGGTCAGGAAGATGTCACCTTTATGACACATTTCTTTATTTCATGCCTTTTTAAAAGAATTAAGGACATTTCACTTTGAAGTAAAACTACCTCCTCCGAGGCTCTGTGTAATGTGGAGTATTGTACATTCTGGCACAGTCATGGTGAAGAGAACCAAGCTGTCATTTATTAGGCAAAGGCTGTAGCCTCCTCTAGGATTTTGTTTCCAGCCCTGAGGACACTGTCAACGCTTAATAAATGAAGAAAAACAGCAATAATAAGTATCATGAATGGAAAGAACAATGTGGAAGGCACTCCAGACTTCTTTTCTCCACGAAGAAATTTCTGAAGTTATCTTAGACTTTGGAAAAAATCCCAAGATACTATTAATATAATGACACTTACCTCTATTTTCAGGGGACAAAATCCTTTAGACTTCTTGTTTTGAGAAGACCTGGTTGATTGTACTGATTAATTAATTGGGTTGGCTGATTTTCAAAACTTCATTGCCATGAAAAAGCAACTGGAAAACATTTTCTTTTTAAATGTGGAGTTCTCTAAACTGGTTCAGACAGCTGGACCCCATTTTGTGTTTGTTTTTTCAAACAGATTCTTCGTGCTCTAAACCAGATCCAGCTGTAAGTACTAATTGCATTTCAGTGACTAGGTTGGATGTTGTCTTTTTGAGAAAATTTCATTTAGAAGGAAAACGGATGCTTTAGCCTCACTGCGGTGCATTATTGCTTTTGTCTCAATGTTATACTTTGAGAGCATTCGTCTTGCTAAACCGAGCCTGTGCTGGTGTTCTGAGCATGTCGTACTGCTATAGGCAGACAATTATGCCAGATGGCCTCTAAAGGCCCTCAAATGTGTTTGTACCTCTTTCCTCACACTACTTCCTCATATGCATGTGTACACACAAATGCTTTGAGATAGCAAGAGAAATTACTTTTTAATTTAAAAAATTATAGAAGTCAAACATTCTCAGTGAAAAAGCCAAAAGCATGAAGAAAAAATACCTCAAGTGAATAGAATAAATTTACCTGCTCCTTTAGTACCCAATAACAACAACACACACATATACACTCAAACATTCACACATACAAACCCTTATCCCCAGTCTCTAGGGCTAATCTTTTTCTGTCTATGCCACAGATTATTTGCACCTTGTATTTATTATCTAAGGTTGCATAACAAATCACTCTAAAACTCAGTGGCTAAAAATAATGCTAATTTTTTACTATCTCTCACAGTATTCTGTGGATCAGGGGTCAGGGAGTGGCTTTACTAAGTGGTTCTGGCTTGGGGACTCTCATGAGGTTGTAGCCAGATGTTGGCTGAGGATGCAGTCATTTGAAGACATGACTGGGGCTGGAGGACCTGCTTCCAAGATGGCTCACTCCTATGGCTGGCATGATGGTGCCGGCTTCTAGAAGAGGCTTCAGTTTCTCTTCATGTGGGTTTACATAGCCTGCTTGAAAGTCCTCATGGAGTGGTGTCTGACTCCCCGTAAAGAGTGATCCAAGAGAACAAAGTGGAAGGTGCAATGCCTGTTACGATCTACCCTTGGAAGTCATACATCATCACGTCTACTATATTCTTTGGTCAGTCAGGCTAGGCCTGGTTCAGTGTGAGAGGTGACTACAGAGAAGTGCACATTCCAGAAAACAAGCATAATTTGGGGCTATTTTAGATGACAGCTACCACAGAGCTCCCATTAAGAGGTGGGGTCTACTTCTCCACTCCTTGAATCTAGGCAAGCCTGACAATGTGCTTTGTTCATAGAGGTTGGTAGAAATGATATGGAATACTATGTGGTCATAAAAAGGAATGAAATTATGTCCTTTGCAGCAACATAGATGCAGCTGGAGGCCATTATCCTAAGGGAATTAATGCAGGAACAGAAAACCAAATACTGCATGTTTTCACTTACAAGTAGGAGTTAAACTTACCCGTGGGCATAAATATGGGAACAATAGTCAATTGGGACTATTAGTGGGGTACTAGAAGGGACAGGGGGCAAGAGTTGAAAAACTATTTGTTGGATACTATGCTCACTACACGGGTAATAGGATTATTTGTACCCCAAACCTCAGCCTTATGCAATATACCCGTGTAACAAACTTGTTCATGTACCACTTGAATCTAAAATAAAAGTTGAAATTTTTTTTTTTTTTTTAAAAAGAATGGGAAGGTACCAGAAAAAAATAAAAGAAAAAAAGAAATTGGTAGAAATAAAATTGTGGCAATCCCAAGCTATGGCTCAAGATTTGCCTTTCTGCTTTTATCCTTGAGGATGAGAGAAAGGCCAGGTAGAAAGAGTTGTCCCAGCTGTCCCTGCTTTAGGGACATATATGAGTAAACCCAGCCAACACCATGTCTAGCAGAGATGACTTGTCTTAGCTGAGCCCAACCCAAATTACCAACCCACAAAATCATAAAAAAATAAGTGATTGTTGTTTAAAATCACTAAATTTTTTGGGATGGTTTGTTACATAGCAATAGAAAATTGGTACAATATGATAAACAATGGTCTATATTTTATTGTTTTCATATCCAACAATATACTATGGGTATCCTTTCATGTCGGTATGTTTAGCTGTCCGTCATATTTAAAAAATTCCAATATGAAAATTTTATAATATGGAAATGTTCTAATTTTTAACATATTTGCCATGAGTGGACATTTAGGTTGTCCACAAAATTTTTGCTACTGCAAGGAATGCTGTAGGAACATTACCTGTTCTGTTACTTGTTGCTTACATCTGTAGAAGTGAAGTTGCTAGGGAAAAGGGATTAGAGATGTCATCAAATATTTGAAGTGTCAAAAATAGCTGTGCCAATTTCCATCTCACTACTACACTACAATGTATCAAATTTTAAAGGAAAATCCTAAAAGCTTGTTGATGCCCTCTTCCTGAAAATCCAAAGCCAGGAGGTGGTGAAACAGAGCTGAGAGCAGTATAAAGACTGTGTGGGACCACTCTTTCCTCTGAAGATGTAGTGAGAACAGACCAAAGAATTCAGAGTAGAAATAAAAAGGGTAGGTATATGAGAGAGGAGTAGGTGGACATGTGGAGGAGGTTGCCTTTTCTCATAGAATCCTGACACTTTTCTATCTCCAAGAACTTTTTCAGAAATAAATTTAATAGACCAGGCTGCCAATTAAAAGCTTTTTTAAAAACAGTATTACAATAATCAGTAGTAGATCTGAAGTATTACAGATAACAGTAGTGGTTAGAGTCTTATACAAACTCAACATTAAGGCCTTAAATCTAACTTGTCAGTCAATTATTTTAGCCAGAGCATTTGCATGGACCCCAGGCCCCCTGGAGGCCCTCTGTGACTCTAGAGGTTCAAATAATGATGCCTAACACCATGTGGCAGATATGATCAAAAGGAATCTACATATATTCCTACATGCATTTAATTCACACAGCAGATGAAGAAACTAAGGCATAGTGGAGTAGCTAGGTAATTTACTGAAGTTTAGGGTGGTAATAAGTAGAGGAGCAGAATTTTAATCACTTTGCTCTAAGAAGCTCTGATCATATCAACTTCTGTGTGGCAGACCAGTTGGCTGCTTGCTTCCACCATTCTTCCTTTCTGGAAGAGGCCAGGGATACATTCGCTTCCCAGCCTCCCTTACAGCTAGAACATGCACACATGTGACCCAATATTGGCCAATGGGAACTTAGGGGAAGTCAGCTGGGGGACTTCTGGGAAAGATTTTTTTTTTCCTAATAGAAGAAGATGTCTGCAAAGAAACGTCTTTCTCTCTTCCAAATATTGTGGGAGTGTAAATGTGTCGCTTAGAATGTGGCAGTACTTTTGCACCTATGCTGCTAAGCTTGCAGATTGCAGAGGAGAGAGATGCAAAGAGGCTCTATTCTTCATGGTGCTCTTGATCTGCTAATCCAAACTCAGCATTGCCTGCCTATCTCTCAGCTTCTTCTCTTGTAAGATTATTAAGTTTCATTTTTGTTTAAAACCACTTTTAGTGGACGTATTCTGTTAGTTGTAGCTGAAAGCAACCTAACTAAAACATCATTACTTTATGCCTCCAAGAATACTTAATGAATTGTAATCTCAGTATTTTGAAACTGTATTTTAAATGGAGCTGGGAAACCCTATAAGAATACAGAGCACACATTTCATATACAACAATCAGACTCCTGCTTCATTCTGTTCTTTGAGCTGCAAACACAGAAAACATTATTAATGAAAAATTGAGTCATTTTAAAATGAATTTTACTAAAAGTACAAATGAAAAAAAACTAATTCACTTTTTTTAAGCTGGGGGAAACCTAGTTCAAAAAGTGCTAATTTATTTGGCTGTGCAAAGGCCTAGCGGTAGTTGTTGAAATAAGGGGAAATCAGAAATATGAATTGGAAGTACCCCCTGCCATGGACCAAGAGGTGTATATTTTGCTCTGTACTTTTACCATAACTAGTTTTCAAACTTTTATGTCACTATTCATCAAGAGATGGTCATTTATACTTTGGAAGTTTAAAAATTCAGAATGGTCCTGACTTCTGCATACTTCTATTGGAAAACAGGATCCATATTCTGTTTGGATAGAATATAATGTAAGCGAATAAAATCTTGAAAGCAGTTTTGGTAGAAACCAAAATTTTTGTTTCAGATTACACTGCCCTAAATGGCAACCTGACTGAGAATAAATTAGGGTGAACTGATTACACACTGTCAGGCAAGCTGTCAGCACCTGCTGAGGCGATGGTTGAGGGTGGGGGAGTTCTGTATATATTTAGAGAAAGAGAGAGAGATTGATTTGAAGGAATAGGCTCATGCAATTATGGAGGCTGGTAGGCTGGAGACCCAGGGAAGAGCTGATGTTGGAGTTCAAGCACAAAGGCCATCTGCTGGCAGAATTCCCTATTCTTCTGGGGAAGTCAGTCTTTGTCTATTAATGCCTTCACCAGATTGGATGAACCCCATCCACATTACAGAGAGTAATCTGCTTTAGTCAAAGTCTACTGATTTAAATGTTAATCTCATTTAAAAAAACCTTCAGAGAAATATCTATTTGGTAAAACATTATTCTATTAGGTTGGTGCAAAATAATTGTGGCTTTTGCTATTACTTTTTTATTATTATACTTTGTTCTGGGATACATGTGCAGAATGTGCAGACTTGTTACATAGATATACACATGCCATAGTGGTTTGTTGTGCCCATCAACCCATCATCTACATTAGATATTTCTCCTTATGCTATCCCTCCCCTAGCCCCCCACCTCCTGACAGTCCCCAGTGTGTGATGTTCTCCTCCCTGTGTCCATGTGTTCTCATTGTTCAATTCCCACTTATAAATGAGAACATGCGGTGTTTGGTTTTCTGTTCCTGTGTTAGTTTGCTGAGAATGATGGTTTCCAGCTTCATCCATGTTCCTGAAAAGGACATGAACTCATCCTTTTTTATGGCTGCCTAGTATTCCATGGTGTATATGTGCCACATTTTCTTTATCCAGTCTATCACTGATGGGCATTTGGGTTGGTTCCAAGTCTTTGCTATTGCGAATGGTGTGACAATAAACATACGTGTGCATGTGTCTTTATAGTAGAATGATTTATAACCCTTTGGGTATATACCCAGTAATGGGATTGCTGGGTCAAATGGTATTTCTGGTTCTAGATCCTAGAGGAATCACCACACTGTCTTCCACAATGGTTGAACTAATTTACACTCCCACCAACAGTGTAAAAGCGTTCCTATTTCTCCACATCCTCTCCAGCATCTGTTATTTCCTGACTTTTTAGTGATTGCCATTCTAACTGGCATGAGATGGTATCTCATTGTGGTTTTGATTTGCATTTTTCTAATGACCAGTGATGATGAGCTTTTTTTCATGTTTGTTGGCCGCATAAATATCCTCTTTTGAGAAATATCTATTCATATCCTTCACCCACTTTTTGATGGGTTTTTTTTTTTTTTCTTGGAAATTTGTTTAAGTTCCTTGTAGATTCTGGATATTAGCCCTTTGTCAGATGGAAAGATTGCAAAAATTTTCTCCCATTCTGTAGGTTGCCTGTTCACTCTGATGATAGTTTCCTTTGCTGTGCAGAAACTCTTTGGTTTAATTAGATCCCATTTGTCAATTTTGGCTTTTGTTGCCATTGCTTTTGGTATTTTAGTCATGAAGTGTTTGCCCATGTCTATGTCCTGAATGGCATTGCCTAGGTTTTCTTCTAGGGTTTTTATAGTTTTAGGTGTTACATTTAAGTCTTTAATCCATTTTGAGTTAATTTTTGTTAAAGGTGTAAAGAAGGGGTCCAGTTTCAGTTTTCTGCATATGACTAGCCAGTTTTCCAACACCATTTATTAAATAGGGAATCCTTTCCACATTGCTTGTTTTTGTCAGGTTTATCAAAGAACAGATGGTTGTATATGTGTTGTGTTATTTCTGAGGCTTCTGTTCTGTTCCATTGGTCTATATAAAATGAGTTAGATATTTTGAGATATCTGTTTTGGTACCAATACCATGCTGTTTTGGTTACTGTAGCCTTGTAGTATAGTTTGAAGCCAGGTAGTGTGATGCCTCCAGCTTTATTCTTTTTGCTTAAGATTGTCTTGGCTATACAGGCTCTTTTTTGGTTCGATATGAAATTTAAAGTAGTTTTTTCTAATTCTGTGAAGAAAGGCAATGGTAGCTTGATAGGGATAGCATTGAATCTATAAATTACTTTGGGCAGAATGGCCATTTTCACTGTATTGATTCTTCCTATCCATGAGCATGGAATGTTTTTCCATTTGTTTGTGTCCTCTCTTACTTCATTGAGCAGTGGTTTGTAGTTCTCCCTGAAGAGGTCCTTCACATTCCTTGTAAGTTGTATTCCTAGGAATTTTATTCTCTTTGTAGAAATTGTGAATGGGAGTTCACTCATGATTTGGCTCTCTGTTTGTCTATTATTGGTGTATAGGAATGCTCGTGATTTTTGCAAATTGATTTTATATCCTGAGACTGCTGAAATTGCTTATCAGCATTAGGAGATTTTGGGTTGAGACGATGGGGTTTTCTAAATATGCGATCATGTCATCTGGAAACAGAGACAATTTGACTTCCTCTCTCCCTATTTGAATACCCTTTATTTCTTTCTTTTACCTGATTGCCCTGGTCAGAACTTCCAATACTATGTTGAATGGGAGTGGTGAGAGAGGGCATCCTTGTCTTGTGCTGGTTTCCAAAGGGAGTGCTTCCAGCTTTTGCCCATTCAGTATGATATTGGTTGTGGGTTTGTCATAAATAGTTCTTCTTATTTTGAGATACGTCCCATCAATACCTAGTTTATTGAAAGTTGTTAACATGAAGGGGTGTTGAATTTTATCAAAGGCCTTTTCTGCATCTATTGAGATAATCACGTGGTTTTTCTCATTGGTTCTGTTTATGTGATAGGTTACATTTATTGATTTGTGTATATTGAACCAGACTTGCATCCCAGAAATGAAGCCTACTTGATCAGGGTGGATAAGCTTTTTGATATACTGCTGGATTTGGTTTGTCAGTATTTTATTGAGGATTTTCACATTGATGTTCATCAGGGATATTGGTCTGAAATTTTCTTTTTTTCTTGTGTTTCTGCCAGGTTTTAGTATCAAGATGATGCTGGCCTCATAAAATGAGTCAGGAGGGAGTCCCTCTTTTTCTATTGTTTGCAATAGTTTCAGAAGGAATGGTACCAGCTCCTCCTTGTACCTCTGGTAGAATTTGGCTGTGAATCCATCTGGTCCTGGGCCTTTTTTGGTTGGTAGACTATTAATTTGGGCCTCAATTTCAGAACTTGTTACTGGTCTATTCAGGGATTTGACCTCTTTTTGGTTTAGTCTTGGGAGGGTGTATGTGTCCAGGAATTTATCCATTTCTTCTAGATTTTCTAGTTTATTTGTGTAGAGGTGTTTATAGTATTCTCTGATGGTAATTTGTATTTCTGTGGAGTCAGTGGTGATATCCCCTTTATCATTTTTTATTATGTCTATTTGATTCTTCTTTCTTTTCTTCTTTATTAGTCTGGCTACTAGTCTATTTTGTTAATCTTTTCAAAAACCAACTTTGATTCATTGATTTTTTGAAGGGTTTTTTGTGTCTCTATCTCTTTCAGTTCTCCTCTGATCTTAGTTATTTCTTGTCTTCTGCTAGATTTTGAACTTGTTTGCGCTTGCTTCTCTAGTTCTTTTAATTTTGATGTTAGGGTGTTGATTTTAGATCTTTCACACTTTCTCCTGTGGGTATTTAGTGCTATAAATTTCCCTCTGAACACTGCTTTAGCTGTGTCCCGGAGATTCTGTTACATTCTGTCTTTGTTCTCATTGTTTTCAAAGAACTTATTTATTTCTGTCTTAATTTCTTTATTTACCCAGTAGTAATTCAAGAGCAGGTTGTTCAGTTTCCATGATGTTGTGCGATTTTGAGTGAGTTTCTTAATCCTGAGTTCTAGTTTGATTGTACTGTGGTCTGAGAGACTGTTATGATTTCCGTTCTTTTGCATTTACTGAGGAGTGTTTTATTCCAATTATGTGATCAATTTTAGAATAAGGGCAATGTGATGCTGAGAAGGATGTATATTCTGTTGATTTTGGGTGGAGAGTTCTGTAGATATCTGTTAGGTCCACTTGGTCCACACCTCAGTTCAAGTCCTGAATATCTTTGTTAATTTTCTGTTTCGTTGATCTGTCTAATATTAACAGTGGGTGTTAAAGTCTCCCATTATTATAGTGTGGGAGTCTAGGTCTCTTTGTAGGTCTCTAAGAACTTGCTTTATGAATCTGGGTGCTTCTGTATTGGGTGCATATAAATTTAGGATAGTTAACCCTTCTTATTGTATTGATCCCTCTACCATTATGTAATGCCCTTCTTAGTCTTTTTTTTTTAATCTTTGTTGGATTAAAGTCTGTTCTATCAGAGACTAAGATTGCAACCTCTGTTTTTTGTTTTTTGTCTTTTTTTCTTTCCATTTGCTTGGTAAATATTCCTCCATCCCTTTATTTTGAGCCTATGTATGTCTTTGCACATGAGATGGGTCTCCTGAATACAGCACACCAATGGGTCCTGACTCTTCATCCAGTTTGCCAGTCTGTGTCTTTTAATTGTGGCATTTAGCCCATTTACATTTAAGGTTAACATTGTTATGTGTGAATTTGATCCTGTCATTATGATGCTAGCTGGTTATTTTACCCATTAGTTGCTGCAGTTTCTTCATAGTGTCGATGGTCTTTATAATTTGGTATGTTTTTGCAGTGGCTGGTACTTGTTTTTCCTTTCCATATTTAGTGCTTCCATCAGGAGCTCTCATAAGGCAGGCCTGGTGGTGATAAAATCTCTCAGCATTTGCTTATCTGTAAAGGCTTTTATTTATCCTCCACTTATGAAGCTTAGTTTGGCTGGATATGAAATTCTGGGTTGAAAATCCTTTTCTTTAAGAATGTTGAATATTTGCCTTCACTCTCTTATGGTTTGTAGAGTTTCTGCAGAGAGATTCACTGTTAGTCTGATTGGTTTCCCTTTGTGGTTAACCCAACATTTCTCTCTGGCTCCCCTGAACATTTTTTCCTTCATTTCAACCTTGGTGAAACTGACAATTATGTGTCTTGGGGTTGCTCTTCTCAAGGAGTATTTTTGTGGTGTTCTCTGTATTTCCTGAATTCGAATGTTGGCCTGTCTTGCTAGGTTGGGGAAGCTCTCCTGGATAATATCCTGAATAGCATTTTTCAACTTATGGTTCCATTCTCCCCATCAATTTCAGTTACACCAATGAAATGTAGGTTTGGTCTTTTCACATAGTCCCATATTTCTTAAAGGCTTTCTTCATTCCTTTTCATTCTTTTTTCTCTAATCTTGTCTTCACTCTTTATTTCATTAAGTTCATCTTCAATCTCTGGTATCCTTTCTTCCACTTGATTAATTTGACTATTGATACTTGTATATGCCTCGTGCTGTGTTTTTCAGCTCCATCAGGTCGTTTATATTCTTCTCTAAACTGGTTATTCTAGTTAGCAATTCATCTAACCTGTTTTCAAGGTTTCAGCTTCCTGAATCGGGTTAGAACATGCTCCTTTAGCTCAGAGGAGTTTGTTATTACCCACCTTCTGAAGCCTACTTCTGTCAGTTCTTCAAACTCATTCTCTCTCCAATTTTGTTCCCTTGGTGGCAATGAGTTGTGATCCTTTGGAGGAGAAGAAGTGTCCTGGTTTTTGGAATTTTCAGCCTTTCTGTACAGTTTCTTTCTCATCTTCATTGATTTATCTATCTATCGTTGGTCTTTGATGTTGGTGACCTTAGGATGGGGTTTCTGTGGGGACATCCTTTTTGTTGATGTTGATGCCATTCCTTTCTGTTTGTTAGTTTTCCTTCTAACAGTCAGGCCACTGTGCTGCGGGTCTGCTGGAGTTTGCTGGAGGTCTGCTGCAGACCCTGTTTGCCTGGGTATCATCAGCGGAAGCTGCAGAACAGCAAAGATTGCTGCCTCTTCCTTCCTCTGGAAGCTTTGTCCCAGAGGGACACCTGCCAAATGCCAGCTGGAGCTCTCCTGTATGAGGTGTCTGTCGACCCCTGCTGGGAGGTGTCTCCCAGTCAGGAGGCACAGGGGTCAGGAACCCACTTGAGGAGGCAGTCTCCCCCTTAGCAGAGCTCGAGCACTGTGCTGGGAGATCTGCTGCTCTCTTCAGTGCCGGCAGGCAGGAACGTTTAAGTCTGTTGATGCTGTGCCCACAGCTGCCCCTTCTCCCAGGTGCTTTGTCCCAAGGAGATAGGAGTTTGATCTATAAGCTGTGCCTGGGACTGCTGTCTTTCTTTCAGAGATGCCCTTCCCAGAGAGGAGGAATCTAGAGAGGCAGTCTGGCTACAGTGGCTTTGCAGAGCTGTGGTGGGCTCTACCCAGTTCAAACTTCCTGGTGGCTTTGTTTACACTGTGAGGGGAAAACCACCTACTTAAGTCTCAGTAATGGTGGACTCCCCTCCCCCCACCAAGCTTGAGTGTCCCAGGTCGATGTCAGACCGCTGCGCTGGCAGTGAGAATTTCAAGCCAGTGGATCTCCACTTGCTGGGCTCCATGGGGGTGGGATCCCCTGAACTAGACTACTTGGTTCCCTGGCTTCAGTCCTCTCTCCAGGGGAGTGGACGGTTCTGTCTCACTGGCTTTCCAGGTGCCACTCGGGTATGAAAAAAACTCCTGCAGCTAGCTCAGTGTCTGCCCAATTTTATGCTCGGTTTTGTGCTTGAAACCCAGGGCCCTGGTGGCATAGGCACCAGAGGGAATCTCCTGGTCTGTGGGTTGCGAAGACCATGGGGAAAACATAGTATCTGGGCCAGACTGCACCATCCCTCATGGCACAGTCCCTCACAGCTTCCCTTGGCTAGGGGAGGGGCTTACCCTACCCCTTGCACTTCCTGGATGAGGTGACACCCTCCGTGGGCTGCACCCACTGTCTAATTAGTTCCATTGAGATGATTTGGGTACCTCAGTTGGAAATGCATAAATCACCCACCTTCTGCGTTGATCTCACTGGGAGCTGCAGACTGGAGCTGTTCTTATTTAGCCATCTTGCCAGCCACTGGCTTTTGCCATTACTTTTATTGGCAAAAGCCACAACTGCTTTTGCACCAACCTAATAGAGTAATGTTTTACCAAATATCAGGGTATCATGGGTGTGATGGTTACTTTTATGTATCAACTTGACTGGGCTAAGGGATGCTCAGAGAGCTGGTACAACATTACATCTGGCTGTGTCTGTGAGGGTGTTCCTGGAAGAGATTAGCATTTGAATCTGTGGACTGAGTAAGGAAGATCCACCCTCATCAGTGTGGGTAGGCATTATCTGATCTGTTAAAAACTGCAATAGAACAAAAAGGTGGGAGAATGACAAATTCTCTTTCTCTTCTTAAGGTGGGACATCCATCTTCTCCTGCCCCCAGACAATGGAGCTCCTGATTTTTGGGCCTTCGGACCCTAGGACTTACCGTAGCAGGTCCTGCTCCCTCAGCCCCGCCACACTGGTGAGGGTGGATCTCCCTATCCCTGTTCTCTAGCTTATAGATGGCATATTGTGAGAGTTCGAGGCCTGCAAAATTGTGTGAGAGCCAACTCCTATAGTATATCTTTTTTCCTTTCTTCCTCCCTTTCCTTTTTTCCTTCCTCCTTTTCCTTTTTTCCTTCCTTCCTTCCTTCCTTCCTTCCTTCCTTCTTCCTTCCTTCCTTCCTACCTTCCTTCCCTTTTATTTATCTTTTACTTTTTCTTTTTTTTCTTCTCTTTCTTTCTCTCTCTCTTTCTTCCTCTTCTTCTTTTTTCCTCTCATTATTTATTTCCCTTTTTCTGTTTCTCTGGAGAGCTTTGACTTGTCCAGTGGCCTCACCAAGTTGACACACAAAATTAACCATCACAAGGGCACAGTTGACTGACAGCTTGCAGCTGCCCCACCTTCGGATCTACTGGAGCATTCACACCAGGGTCATGCTTCCTGGGGGCTGTTCCCTGCCAATGGCTGAGTGCAGGGTGGGTACTAGAGTCAAGCCATTCCTGCCCTACATGGGCTTCTCCAATAGACAGCCTTTGCTCAGGATTCCCCATCCACCTGGCAGAAACTCTCTAAGCTGCACTGCAGGTGGAAGCTCCTCTTATCTAGTTCTCCTTGTATCTTGCTCTTTTTTTTTTTTTTTTTTTTTTTTTTTTTACAGGTTTTACCCTGTAATTGAAATTGAAGTCTCCTTTCACCTTTTCCAGCTCCTTCCTCCTTTATCTTTCACAGGAAATACATACGAATATAGTTAGAGACCCATATCCACCACCAAAAATTTTTAAAACTGGCATATAGGCTTTCCAGCCAGTGTGTACTAGGAATTGGCTCACATAATTATAGAACATTAATAGTATGGAACATTACAATTCATCAAAAGCTAAATGCAAATGAAAGTTGATGCATAGTTGAGAAAAAATATTTCAGAATATCATTTTCTGAGCTACACAACTCCATGGATTCCATTTAAATAAGAAAAAAATAGACAACTTGATAAAGGGAATGATAAAACCAATTGGTTAAACATTGCTAGAAGTTAGGGTTAAGTTCTTGTAGGCCACAGAATGGACCAGCTAAACTTAGTTTAGAACATTTCAATTTCTGCTTGACTGTATTTATAAAGAGCAAACTCAGTATCTCAGTGAATTTGACTCCTAAATAAGACCAAGAGTTAGTCCTTGAAAGCCAAAAAAATTGCCAGGTCAAAGCAAATCTCTGCTCCTCTAGTGTTGAAGGTGAAGGAGGGAAAAGTCTCCAGCTAGCTGTGTGCTGATTTTAGAATTGCAGAGCCCAATACAAGAAACCAACCGAAGTCAAGCAAACACTGTGGGTAAACAGTGCCATGCCAGCTGCTTTGGACAGACAAAACATATGGCAGGTGAAGGTAGACAAGATTTCCTCTGAAACGTTCACTTATTATTCTTTATAATCTTTGTTCTCAGCGGGAAAAAAATGAGATTGGCCAGAATTTTGGAGTAGTATGTTTATTTTTAAATATCTTTATACTTGTTTTCTCACATTAAAAAATGAAAGCATCTTCATCAAAGACAAAATTTCAGCAATCCTGAAGTGGATATCAGGAAAAGCAAAATGTTTCCTAGCCCCTCCATCTCCCCTGCTTGTTCCTCCCTTTCTGTGACCCTTCTGTCCCCCTCGCAGAAGTAAGCACTGTTAGTAATTTTGTGTGTATCTAAACATTTTTCTACCCACATGAAAAGAGAATAGAGTATTCTAAAAGAAAAAATCTCTCACCATGTGTTTTTGAGGCAATCGATACCTTTTGTTACTACTCTCCAACATGGCTGAAAGACGCACGGAAGGAGATGGTCTATGCTCAGGACTCCCTGTTCGCCTTCCTGTTTCTCTAAAACTTCTGTACCTAATTTTAATTAATTTAAATGTACATAATACACATGGCTAGTGGCTACTCTATTGGACAGTGCAAATTTAGGAAAAGTAATCTTTCTCCAGAGAAGACCCCATGGAAGGATTTGGAGGAGGAGAGTCACATCCCCATACTCCTTCCACCTGGGTTTCCTTTTCAGTCCCTGAACCATTGGATAACTTGGACTCTGCAGACTACAGCCTTCAGACACAGCCAGGAAATATAAAACATACCACACTCATTGGAAGTAGGGGTAGAGAGGAAGAATTGGGTTGTTTACCAGTTGCTAATTCCTCTTAGAATAAAGTAAAATATAAACTCTCTGTCACCACACATTGGAAATCAATTGAGTCTATTTCTTTGGGTTTATGAGGACAATCACGTAAACAAATCTTGCTAGATAGTCACGTATTTATTGTTAAGCCTCCAGAGAAGGAAATCCCCAGTTTTCCTCCATACCTCAGGTCAACATTTAATTGGCTTCACTCTACATTACTCAGAAGGCATTTTGGTTCTTGTCTACTTCCTGGTACTCACTATGGAGCAGCTGGTCATCATCTCTCTTCTTGGATTATGATTTTAAAAAGCCTCACTCAGCTTCCATATTTGTTCTGTGAGCTTCTCATACTAGATCCCAGGTAATCATAATCAGTCATAAATAGCTCCCTTTGCCCTAAGGGGCAGTGAGCAAATAGCTGTAAAAGTTGAAGATGATACTGCATGGAGACACGAGCTATCAGATGGCCTGTTCTTGGCACCTGAAAGGGTATGATCTATAACTTGTACAACACAGACACATCTTGAGATCCAAAACTGAGCATAGAGCATACTTTCTTCCATTTCTACTTAATTTGCTTGTGTGGCCAGAGGATACCATTTTGTATACAGGCCCATGTTAAGACTTCCAAGCATCTTGGAGACAGAAATCCTGTTTGAAGGATTTCAAACAGTGGATACATGTAGTGGTTTCTTTGTTTCCCAGATGAAAATAAAAAATAAAACACAAATCCCATCTTTTATGATTAAAAAATAATTCCAGTTCACTATTTTAAAACAAAAACACAAAAAAGTAGAAAGAAGGGAGTAATAATCACCAAAACCTTCTACCCAAAGATGACAACTAGTTACATTTTTTTGTGACTCCCTTCCAAGACATTCCCTTTAAGCCTTGATGTTTTATCTGTGAAGTGAGAAGAGTGATATCTTCCTCACAGGGTTGTTGGGAAAATAAAATGAGATACATGTAGCAGTTTAAAGAAGGCCAAGAGTAAGATAGACCCCCTAGGTAGCTGCTCTCCTAGAGGTCTCTAAAATCATCAGTGCCCTGATGTTCCAGGATAAGTTCTTTAGCTTTGTAAGTTCAGAATTTGGATTATTAGTTCATTTAGATAGGGCCTTATGGTAAGTATTGGTATTGCAGAATATACTCATATTACCAAAACACACTAGAGACTGAACTATAAACTAGAATGCAGTTTAATAAACAATAAAAATTATAACTTATCTTGCTGGTCAGTAAATCTGCAGGGAAAGTAACCTGTAAGCAGGATATTCCTCAGTGAACTGGAAACAGAGCTGGATTTTCTTGGGTAATCATAGTGATTCATGTCTTCCAACCATGATAGGCTGGGGGCAACCACTGTCCCAATTGGGATAGTGCTGCTTCATGGACTGAATGCTGGAGTGTACAGATTAAGGCAGCCTTTTTTCTGTACAGTGCCTGGATGAATAAACCTCATCTTTTTATCCCCCACCACATGCCCCATCACCACCCCCACCTTCTTCCTGTCTTTTTATCCCCCACCACATGCCCCATCACCACCCCCACCTTCTTCCTGCCACTACAGTGCCCAGACTTGTATACGTTAACATTTCTCATTAGGATGCAACAGGGCTTCTACTTAAATTATCTTAGGAAGAGCACATAGTACTATTGGAAGTTAATAGGCATTGCTATAAAACAGGTGCCATCATCAAGAAAGTTTAGAAAACAATGAATTAAACAAGCTAAATACTTTAAAAAGAAAGTCAGATTTCAGAGGCTGAATATGAACTGTGTCGACATTGTTCACCATTCCATCTACCTCCTTAAAAAAGAGCACTTACTAAATCTTTGTTGAGTGAATGAAAGTCCTGGATGACCTTTCCATGTGACTTTGGGCAAGTTACTTCACCTCTCTATGTCCAGTTTCTCATCTGCGAAATGAGGATAAAGTATCTACCTTATAAGGTTGTTAGGAGGAATAAATGAGTTGATGTATGTAAAGTGCTTAAAACAGTGCCTGGCATATATTAAGCATCATGTGTTTTGTATTCATTACTTCCATACTTATTTATACTTTCGCTACATATGTGTGCATCTATAAACATATGTGGTACAATTTTGTGTTTTATGAGTCTGAATAAATTGAACCATACTAGATCCATCAATTTGCAACTATTAATATATATATTTTTTAGTTTATTCAGTTTTATTGATGTGTAATATTCCATTGTATAAATAACTGCAACTTAACTATCTCCTTTTTTGTGCATTTAGGCTGTTTCTAGTCTCTGCTATTATGAATAATTACATTGTAAATATTCTTACATGTCTTCTTATAAACATTGTATGTAACTGCCTAGATAATTTTTGTTTTTGTTTTGTCACATTCTCACAAGTAATCTTATTATTAAGTCCTTAGGAGGAATGATACCAATTACATAACATATTGAAAAGATGATGCCTGACTCAGAGAGGATGCCCTATTATTCCATATGATTTCATCTTCCAATCAAAGATAAACTCTAAGGAGAACAGGAAATGAGAGAATGAAGCAGGTTATTCTTCAAAATAGCCTCATGGCCCTGGGGCAGATTGTTCTTTGGACCTCAGTTTCTTCACCTGGAAAATGAGTGGTTATCTCTTAGGTCCTTTCACACCTCCAAGTTTTTAATGTCTGTATTCTACATGATCTAGAACACCACTGGAGCAAGAAAAGCACTCAATAAATGCTTGTTGATTGAAATGGGGCCAAGGTGACAAGATGCACTTTGAAAAAGCTGTTCCACGAGTGCCAGAACAACATGTTCCCATAAAGGAGCGGAAGAGCACAAGACTAGTATAAAGCTTTTGGGAAACCTTAAAGCAACAGGGGAAAGTCCCCCAAAGCAGAAATTGGCCAGATTACCACAGGAGAAATATCAGGAAATTGCACAATTTTGTAAGAGCCAGATTAAAAATGCTAAGGGAAGGAGATATTCTACTTTTAAGAGATGTGAAGTAAGAGGCAAGAGCCTGTTGTTGCTCAGAGTGAAATAATGTAGGAAGTCAACAGCCTCTAAACATCCTCTCCCCCACAAAAGTTCTGCTCTTGCTGGAGATTTTTAAAAATAGAACTAAAGGTTATCATTCCCACCAGCAGACACAATGTCCTAATGTCTCCAACCAAAAGTTCTCTTATTTGACCCTGCTTCCTTCTCTAATTACCATTATATGGCTAATGGCATTGCCCTTTACCCTATCGTATCTCCTCATCCCTGAAGGGAGAAGGAGAGGGACCTTTTGGCATAATAATTTATCCAAGTCTTGTTCCATTACAAGAATGCACCATGTTCCTCCCAGGTTGCACTGAGTGGAACCAATAATCTGGCAGTGAAAGAAAGGGGTACAAAAGGAAAGTGCACAGTGGAAAGAAAGGACAAAATTGAGATGCTGACATGTTACACCAGAAAATAGAACATTTCTGTGACTGGTACTGCTGGTTGTTTCCTGATATGGTTTGGATCTGTGTCCCCACCCAAATCTCATGTCAAATTGTAATCTTCAATGTTGGAGGTGGGGGCCTGGTGGGAAGTGATTGGATTATGGGCAAATTTTTCCCTTTGGTGCTATTATTGTGATTGAATTTTCATAAAATCTGGTTGTTTAAAAGTGTATAGCACCTCTGCCTCTCTTCCTCCTTCTCCAGCCGTGTAAGATGTCTTGCTCCTCCGCTTTCTGCCATGATTGAAAGTTTCCTGAGGACTCCCCAGGAGCTGAGCAGATGCCAGCATCACGATTCCTACACAACCTGCAGAACTGTGAGCCAATTAAACTTCTTTTCTTTGTAAATTAGCCAGTCTCAGGTATTTCTTTGTAGCAGTATGAAAATGAACTAATATATCTCCTAACATCTTTTCTCTCCTTTTGATGGAAATAGAAGTTTAAGCCAGGATGTGGAAGTTCAGCCACAAAACCTACTTCCCAGCCTGCTTTGCAATTAAAGATGGCCATGTGACTAGGATCTGGCCAATGGGATTTGAGTGAAAGAGATGTGTGTTAATTTCTCACACATTCTCTCATTGTAAGGGCATGTTAAAGGGAAGAACTGTGTCCTTCCGTTGCTTTCTGACTGGAATGTGGATGGTGGGGGCAGTTACAGCAGCTCTCTTGGGCTGTCTTATCAACTGAATTGTGTCCCTGCCAAATTTATATGTTGAAGCCGTAAGTCCCAATGTGACTGTATTTGAAGATATGGCCCATAAGGAAATGATTAATGTTAAATAAATTACAATTGTGGGACTCTAATCCAATAGGACTAGTATCCTTTAAGAAGAGGCACCCAGAGGAAAGGTCATGTGAGGACACAGTGGGAAGGTAGCCATTTGCAAGCCAGGAAGAGAGACCTCACCAGAAACCAACTCTGTTGACACCTTGGTCTTGTACTTCCAGCCTTCAGAACAGTGAGAAAATGAGTTTCTGTTGTTTTAGCAATCAAGTCTGTGGTATTCTGTTATGGCAGCGTAATACACGCATGAGATAGAAGTCACACATTGAGGATGACAGGACAACAAAATTAGAAGGAACCCAGGTTCATGGTGGCTGTGAAGTTGCCATGCCAACCTTGGATTACCTTCCTGAAGTTCTACATGAGAGTGCACAAGCTTCTGTTATTTGGAGGTCTTTATTAAAACCTCAAAGCATGTATTCAAATTAACACAGCAACCCTCCTTTGTAAAGAAGGATTGGTTCAAAGTGAAACATTCCTATGTTGTATGTTTATAATTAGCTATGGTGTTTAACTTAACTGTCTGGTAATGTTAGTTAATAGTGCATCCATAGTGAAATAAATCATTTTAAAACATACTTTTTGGCTTACAACCCAATTAAGATCCCTAACAGAATATCAATTACATAAACAATTATTTGAAATAAAGTGATGGCCACTAAATATATGCTATCCAAACTAGTATCCCAACAGTGATGTTTTAGTGCTTTCTTGTAGCTACCTGCTCCTTCATCTTCCATTTTGTAGAAAAGGAGATGGTACTGGAGATTAAGCTTGTCTGCCTGGAAGAGGACAGGTATTCATTGTGTCTGTGATGCTTCCAATTTATAGTTTCACACAGCCTCAAGAAACTAAGCAGGGACATGAAAATCATGATTCACAACTGTTGTCCTCAGAAACATCAAAAAAGAATTTATGATGATGGACAGAATTTTTGAAGTAGCTTAAATTTATTATGCTAGTTGGTTGTCTTTGATAAGGAACTAAAGGTTTAAGTCAGTTCTCAGATTATGCAGACACAGACAGTAAAATATATCCTTAACATTTCATAAAAGCAACAAAGTTAATATTATTGAAATAATTTCTGAAGTTGATAGAAGGGATATGTTGAGACAATTTATGATGTGGTGGATGGAAACCTCTCCTGTATTGCAATTCTGAAGAATGGCCTGGCAGACCACGAGCTATTTATACAGTGCACATGTGTGTATATACAACACACTTACAGACTTTGTGCATGATTTGTCTTCCACCTCTCCAATGTCCTCTTCAGAACCAGAGATCTCTGCATTTGCTTATTTCCTGTGACATTTGCTATTTCTCTGCATCTGGCCCCGTTTCTTCTCTCATAGTTTATAATAACCATCCCACCCGTTAGAGAGATATGGACAGCCACCCCCTCTAATTGTTAATACTGCTCTTAAAATGGATGGCAAGGTCTCTGCTGAGTATGTTAAGGATTCATAAAATCAAATCTAAACTTTTAATTTGTCACTCTTGGAGTGTGGGAATCTGACCTCTGATATACAGTCTATCTCTTATCCTTCCATCTCAAAGTTTTCTTTCTTCAGCTTTTTAAAAAAATAAACATACAGTTATTGAGCACCTTGTGGCAGATGTGATGTTAGACTGTTTTGCATACATTGTCTTACTTAAAACACAAGAGTAGGCTGTGTTGTTATTGTCTATCCAATATCACATGCTTCCTTATTTCTTACTAACAAAACTTGAATTTTGCAGAAGAAATGGACCCAGATGCATACTTGCTTTTCCCACCCTCGTTTGCTGGTAGACCTAGCTGTGTCAAAGATGACTGTGCCACCATCTGGCCAGTGAGTAGAAGGATACTGTTATAGAGAGGTGGTTCTGACACTGCATTTGCTCTCTTGATAAAGGGAACAGAGATAGCTGGCATTACTGCGTCTTCTTTCTGCCTAAAACCCAGATATGGTGGCTGGAGCTCTTACGACCATCTTGCAGTGGTGAAGATGTCAGCCGTAACATCACTGAGCTGTTGAACCTATGTAAGCAGCTGTCTGAACTAACTGTCAAGCTTGACATCCTTGAACTTCTGAACCTGTGTCAGCAACTGCCAAGTTCCAAACTTCATATTAGGAATAAATAAAACTAGCAACTCATTGTTTAAGTCCCTATAGTCAGATTTTGTTATTTGTAGTTATCCTAATTGATACAACTCACAATGACACTGAAGTTGGTTTTAATTCTGCTCAGTCTATCTTTTTTCTTCTTTTCCTCTCCTTTACTGTATTCTCAGTCCATTTGTTTCTCCTCTCAGCTCTGTTTATCCTGATCCCTTTCCCATCCAGTGTTTCTATTTGATTTCATTTTCATTTTGAATTTTTCCTCCTTCCTCTGTTTCTTCCTGGAGTCTATAGAAGCCTGTCCTGTCCATCTATTGTATGATGAAATCTGACTCAGTCCAGGGAAATCAGTGATGTGGTTTTGATGTCCTTGTGGCCAGCCTTTCTTATGTTACCCTAACTATGACCCATACATATCCCTAGATGGTTGAGGTAAGATAAGAAAAGAGTTTTCCTTAGGTCTTCGAAAAGTGTCCTGTAAAGAGCAATGATTTCCATGCTCTATGTGTACCCTCACAATACTGCTGCTGATTGCCTACCTAATAGTCATTCCCTCGTCCTTCCTTCCTAGCTGAACCCTGATATTTTTCTCTGATAGTTGAGGCGGTTTGTGCTAATAAAATGAAGGCCCCTCCTCCAGCCACAAGAAATGATCTATAAGTATTCAAAGAATAATGCTAATCATATTTCCCTTGACTGAAATGGTCCCTTTCCATCTATTCATGCATAGTCTACCTTTTCTATTAGCACCTTCAACATATGAATCCTAGTTATTTTAAAGTCCCTTTATAGCCAGGCACGGTGGCTCACACCTGTAATCCCAGCACTTTGGGAGGCTGAGGTAGGTGGATCACCTGAGGTCGGGAGTTCAAGACCAGCCTGACCAACATGGAGAAACCCCGTCTCTACTAAAAATACAAAATTAGCCGGGGTGGTGGCGCATGCCTGTAATCCCAGCTACTCGGGAGGCTGAGGCAGGAGAATCGCTTGAACCGGGAGGCGGAGGTTGCTGTGAGCCGAGATCGCACCATGGCACTCCAGCCTGGGAAAAAAGAGAGAAACTCTGTCTCAAAAAAAAAAAAAAAAAAAAAGTCCCTTTATGATAATCCCAGCATCTCTAAGCTGTCTCTCTGTTGATTGCTTTATCTCTTAACATTGGACCTTTTTCCCCCCTTTCTTGTTTATGTCTCATAATTTCTACTGAATGCCAAGCATTTGTTTGAAGAACAGTAGGGGCTGAAGTGAATGGTATTCATGCCCAGAAATGGCCATGCCTCTTCTTCTGTCAAGTTGTTAGTGTGGTTGAGTTGAGATAGGTTTGGGTTTTGTTACTGCTATCGTTACTTGTAGTGTGCCACAGACTTTGGATTCCTCTGCTGGGATGCTGTCTTTAGCTCTTGCTCAGTGGGAGGCCTTGGATACTAGAGTACATTTTTCTGCTTTTGCTTCACTCTCAGATTTCAACTGTCCTTGCACGGTGGTTCCATGGAGGGATTTGCTTTCCCTGTTCTTTGTCCTCTTCTTGCAGTAGACTACTGTCGCTTTTCACTTGGTGCTAGGTTCTTGATTGGATGGGGATGGGACATTCTCAAGTTTTCTAGCCCAGCCTCAGTCTTAGGTAGAAACTGTGCACCTTGGCTTCTTCCTCTCCCTTTACTACCCATGGTCCCAAACTCTGTCTCCTATTGGTGTGTACCCTTAGGTAGGAGAGATTTTTCCTGTACCCTCCCCAGAAGCAGCAGAACTCTGCCTTGTTTTGGTACAAGATCCTGGCGCCAAGAGATTTCCTTGCTCCTTCTCTAGGGGCAGATTGTTTTTGTTTCTATTCTTCCCCTAGAAGCAGTAGATCTTTGCCTGGTTGCCGGGGCCAGGAAGGAAGTTTTTATATAGTCTCACCCAGAGGCAGATGGGTTTTCCTTTTACCCCTCCCCAGGAGCTCTTCGGAGAAGGTTTTGCTGCGTTTTCCCCAGTGGCATAAGACTTTAGCTTTGTATGACAGAACGGTTAGGGGAAGTATGTAGTGCTTGTTACCTCTTCTCCAATGGCACTTGATCCCTTCCTACAAACTTGCGCAACTGAGAGGTACTGTCTCTGGTCTCCTACCCTGCCTTCAGTCTCCATGAGCCCCTGTTAGAGGCCCATGAAAACCTTGAGAGAGAGAGCTTTCCTTGTGTCTACAGCTCCTGATACATGAGCCCAAACTAAGTCTTTAGGAATTTGTTAACATTTTGGCTTTCTTCTTACTCACTTCTCTGGCAGCCACCTTTTCTCCCTATGCATTGCCAAAAAAAATGAAACAGTCTGTGTATCTCATTTCTCCTAGGAAAGTCCTGTCAATTTTTGGAATTCAATTTCTTTGGTTGTCTTAAGACCTCAGCTCTCTGATGGGCTTAAGAAAAGTTATGATTTTGTAGATTATCCAGATTTTTCTCACTGTTAGTAGGAGAGCAATGTACTCCTGCGGTTTTCTATATTCTAAGTAGAGCCAGAACTTTGAGAAACCTTAGCTGTTTTAAATATAAAATTTGTCCAAAATCTGCCCACTTCTCACCATTTTTACCACCCGCATCCTGATCTCATCCAGCATCATCTCTTACTTGCTTTATTACAAAATCCTTCCAACTAGAGTCCCTGCTTTTCTTCATGCTTTGAATGCAGTCTTTTCTCAACACGGTGGCCAGAGTGATCCTTTTAAAACATAAATCAGATCATGACATGTTTTTTGCTTTTTATTTTTTTTCCCCAAAACCTTCCAAGGATACCCCACCTAAAATAAAAACCAAAGTCCTTTAAAGAGGATACAGGGTGTAAGGCACGGCCCTCTCCCTCACTCCCTGTGCCCCAATCACGTGGCTGCTTGCTGTGCCTTGCACACGTCAGGCCCGTTCTAGCCTTAAGCGTTTGCAATGGCAGTTCCCCCTGCCTGGAACTCCCTCTCCCCAGGTACCGGCACCATTGCTCTGCTCTCACCTCCTTCACATCTATGCTCAAAAGACTCCTCTGGTAGTGCTATTTAAATTGCTGCCCACCCACTCCCCACACCTCCAATCTTTCTTATTCTGATCTACTTGTTATTTTTCTGCATCACATTTATCATCTTCTAACATATTATGTAATTTACTTATTTTTAAGTCATTTTTGCTGATTTTCTATCTCCCTCTGCTAAACTGTCAACTCCAAAAGCAGAGGAATTATTATGCTTTGTTTTATGATGCATTTTAAGTACCTCGAACCACAGCTGGAACACAGCAGGTGCTCTCCTAAATATTTGTAGAATCAATGAATAAATGTTCATGGTGGTATTATTTGTGGATTGGGTTGCTGAAGGCAATCTGTCTCCATAATTGGGACAGTGGTGGGTAAGTGTTGAGGTTGTATATCATGAGATATATAACATAATACAATTTGTAAAAGTTAAAATGCATATGCGCAAAAAAATATTCATTTTGCAAGCACACATACATGCAAAAATATATATTAAACATATTAGGATAGATGGTGGTAGGGAAGGACAATGTGAGTGTGGAAGGGAGAGAGGAGGAAACACATAAGGAAGAAAGAAAAGTGGAAGGAAGGGAAAGCATGGAACAGACCTCCCAAAGACAAATTAAAATCATGCATCGTGAAATGAGGAATAGGAATTAATTCAATGCAAGGCATGTGAGGTTAAAAAATGCATTTCAGAACTTTCACTAACTCAAATTACTCTTCCCCTCTGTGGCTCAGAACAGAAGTTTACTGTGATTTAACTTCTCAGGTGGGGAATTTGTGGTTCAGGTTGAGTAATTGATGTAGGAGCTAAGACTCAGAAGACCCAAGACTGCACCTCATGAAGGGGCACTGTGATGCCCCTTGTCCACAAGTGATTTATAGCATTGCTGTGACAGCTAAGTCAGCCAGCTCTGCAATTTATTTCTTCAAGCTCTTTAATTTGTCCCAAGATTGATAGATTTTTGGTCTCTAACCTAAGCTGTTTCTTTCCCTCTCTTTTACCAATAAAATATTTTTAAACCAAGGGCAAAATTATCATGTAACTTCTTTTGCTGTTTAAAATCAATTATGGGCTTCTTGGGAGTTTATGAAGTTACCTACATACATAATGCGATAAACAAACTGAATCAAACAAATCCCAAGTAAAGAGGCCGGTCATTAAGAGGCACTGAATGGAAGGGGCTCAGTCCCATGTGGTTCATATATTCTGAAGCTTTCCTGGAATAGAGCTTCACATTTCTCTGAACAGGAGACATGCAAGTATTTATTGTGAAACTCTCTTATTCTGATCTGCACGGGACATTTTGTTCCTAATAACATGAAGCTGGTCCTTATCTCAGCCAATTCTTTACATGCTTGTTTTACTTTATTTTATTTGTACCCCAAACACTAAAAGAAATTATTTTACTGCCTTTCATAAAGACATACATCAGGGAAGCTGGGTGTGAGAAGGGAAGCAAGGCAAAGCTCTGCTGTTTAGGAAATGAGAGCCCGGCCGGGGACTGGGTCCCTCCAGCCTCGGTGTGAACTCACTCAAAGCACGTCTGGGAGTTAAGAGATGGAGCTGTGCCCTTAAACAGAAATGATCACAAAGATCCATGATGAGTTCTTCCAGCAGATGGGTAAACTGAGGTTAGGATTGAATGGAAGGATTTTGAGGGTGAAGCTAGCAAAAGGAAACGTACTCACTCAGAAAGAACGGGTTGCAAGTCCCCTGCATTTCTTCTCCCTCCCTTGGTGCTGACAAAGCAAGTCTTCCCAAGGTTTCCAGGATAAATGACCCAGAAACATATGGATTACATTTTCCCAGAAACTCAAATGTCTTTCACGATGAAGTGGAAAACTGCTCTGAAAATACACACCAGAGGTTACCTTTGAGCCCCAATTCATCCAAACAGATTTTAAGCTATGTTGCTGATTTTTAAAAACTAAGTAAATTTATAGACTTGAATATGTTCTTAGCACAAAGAATAAATAACAGTAACTGGTAGGTTTTCAACCCTTTTAGGTGAATTTCCCTCATTGTAACAGGCCGGGCCAAGGACCCAGGCACCCGTGGTCTGGGGAGAGTTTCTAGGAACTGTGGGTCATTGCTGGCAGCTGCTTCTTTCTGCTCTCATGACCTTTCTTCCCTCCCTCTTCTCCAGCAAGGGTGCCATCAGCACAGCTTACCACAGAGGGAGCATGCCTCAAGAGAGGAGGTGAGGGGAGAAGTCATTCATTCATGCAAAACCATACGTTCATGCATTCATTCCTTCATCCCACAAATATTTCTCAAACACTTAATATGTGCCAGGCACTTCAGGTGCTGGTCATTTCGTCTTCTGTTGGGCGGGGCTGCATTCGATTGCTAGGACTACTGTAACAAGCTGGTGGCTCACATAACAGAAGTGTATTGTCTCACAGTTCTTGAGGCTGCAAGCCCAAGATCAAGGTGTCGGCAGGGTTGCTTCCTTCTGAGGGACGTCAGAGAGAATCTGTTCTATGACTCTCCTCTAGCCTCTGGTGCTTTGCTGGCAATCTTTGGCATTCATGGGCTTATAGAAACATTACTTTGATCTCTGCCTTCATCTTCACATGATGTTCTTCCTGTGTGTGTGTCTGTTTCCAAATTTTCTTTTTTTGTAAGGACATCAGTCACATTGTAATTAAGGTCTACCCTAATGGTTTCATTGTAACCCGATTACCTCTATAAAGATTCTGTCTCTAATTGAGGTCACATTCTAGGGTACTGGGGGTAGGATTTCAACATATGAATTTGGGAGGCATATAATCCATGATATGGACTAAGCAATATCAGACTGGCTGATCATGTCCTGTGTATCCATCCCTTTGAGTTATAGGAGAATAGCCTCTCTGCACAACCATCTTCTCTGGAACTTGGGAGCCAGGAGTCCCAGAAATGCCCCCAAGAAGTAGAAATTATCTCTAGGAGGCATAGTTGGACCTAGGGATCTCTTTAGTGGCTTCCCCAAAAGGCCATGGTAAAAAACCTACTCCCAATTTGATTAAGAAGATTAGCAAGTTGCCTGGAGTCCCCATTCCTCTTCTAAGACAGGAGAGAGAAGAAGGTAGCTAAGCAGCAGTGTGGCTTCAAATGCCCTGGGCTACTAGCATTTTTTTTTTTTTTGGCATTAAGTAAAATATGATTTGCATATAATTCTTTTCTCTAACCAACAAATCATTATAATTTGCTCTGGGAGATCCAAGGTGAGTTTAACAAAATTAATATGTTGTCTACCGGAAAGAAAAATATTCTAAAGTGTGATTTTCAGGTTTCTTTAGCCAGTGTTAAACATTTGTATCATACTCATGGAGTTTTTACACTGAACTCAGGAAGCAGTTAGCCTGGAGAGAAGGCTTATTCAAGGTAACAGTCAAGGTAGAACTTGCTATGTGCCCAGGAGGCTAAGCACTCTCTGAAGATCTTCCAGTTTTCAGGCATGGCTACTAAGTAGCGAGATGAGACATGAATGCAGGGACTGTAGCTATGGAGCATGACTCTTAACCACTATGCAGTAGTCATTAGTGAAGCACTGGGTTTTGCAGCCAGACCTCCTGACCCCAGTCCAATGCTTTTCCACAATCCCACCCAGCTTTCTATCTTGCCTTACTCCAGCCCACTATGCATACAACTACTAGGACAATCTCTGTAAAGTACCACCCTCATCATAATATTTTCTGCTTACAAACCTGCAATCACTTTCTCTTGCTGACTGAGGTTAGTACAAATTCCTCACTTGGTATTGAATGTCCATGACAAAAATTTCTAGTCTTGTTTCTTAGAGTTCCTTGCACTCCTAAACTCTTCAGCCAAACTTGGCTGCAAAGACTTCCCTAAAAAGAGCCTGTTTCTTCTGCCTTTTCCCAGGCTGTTTCCCAGACCTGGAGAGCCCTCCTTCCCTTTCCTTTAGAATAGTCTAAAATACCCTTTTTTTTTTTTCTTGTTCTTCTAATAGATATAATTTAATGTGCCAGAGGCTGCTGATTGCCTGTCAACATCTACTTTCCCTTTCACCTTTTAGAAAGAGAATCTTCGAGTTTTGCAAGGCATATAACTCCCTGGAATGAAGGCGTTTCCCAGCTTCTATCATAACTCAGTGTCCAAGGAGCTGTGACCAGAAGCAAGGTGTACAACAACTGCGTCACATCTAAGAGAAGGAAGTACATCTTCCCTCTCTTTCTCCCTCTTTCCACTAGATGAAATACAGACCAAGGTGGTGTGTTGTGGAGCTATGCTGTCTTTAGTCATGCAGATAAAGGCAACAACATAAGAGATGGCAGAGCCAAGAGTTAGATGGAACCTGGGCCCCAACAAAATGGACCTGTCATATTAGCCCTGGACTCCCTGTCCTCAGACCATTATGTATGAGGAAAAAATATTTCTATCTTGTTTAAACCTCTGTTTGGTTTTGGTAATTCTTGGCTGTCTTTGTTACAGTAGCCAATCTGTATCCTCAGAAATACTTTCTTACAATGAGTTCACGTCCTTTGCAGGAACATGGATGAAGCTAGAAGCCATCATTCTCAGCAAACTAACACAGGAAAAGAAAACCAAACACTGCATATTCTCACTCATAAGTGGGAGTTGAACAGTGAGAACACATGGACACAGGGAGGGGAACATCACACACCAGGGCCTGTCAGGGGTTGGGGGACAAAGGGAGGGAGAGCATTAGGACAAGTACCTGATGCATGCGGGGCTTAAAACCTAGATAATGGGTTGACAGGTGCAGCAAACCACCATGGCACATGTATACCTATGTAGCAAACATGCACATTCTGCACATGTAATCCCAGAACTTAAAGTAAAAAAAAAAGAAAGAAAAGAAAAGAAATATATTCTTACTTCTTTGATCATCTACACCCCTTTGAGTTTTTCCTAAAGCATTTCTTAAATTTACCATGTAGCAGAGTAAACATGGAGTACGAAGCTAGATAACCCTGGCTTTGAATCCCATCTCCACCACTTCTCAGCTGGGTGGCTCCAGCCTACTTGCTTAGTCTCTCTGAGCTTCAGTTTCTTTACCTGCAAGCACTGAAGACAACAGTCCATGGAGTAAATTTCCACTATTCTGAGCTGCCTCTCCAGGGCGATTTTCATCTGGCTGTGTGGACCTCATGAGTCACTCTTCTCCACTATAGGAAAATACCAACCACAGAAACCAAAATGTTCACATCTGCTACTCAGGCACCCTCTCCCACGAAGCAAGCTGGAAATGCTGACACATTCTCCAGCTCTCCCTTGGCTATAATCTGGGCCAACCATCACCCCTCTGTTTGTAGATGCAAGGCTATGATTCACCCTTCCTCAATCCAACTTCTTACATAAAGAGATTATTATAATTCCAAATTCCCAGCTTATTCTTCATACACTCATAGATGCTTAGAGTTACAAGGCCCTTGAGGGTCTTGTGGTCCAATCTTCCCTCTGAAATTAGTGGGGCCCTGGTGAGGACTTCCTCCACAGCCTGTCTCACCAGCAGGCATCTTGCCTCTGCTGAATGTGTCTACTTTGTCACATGGCAGCCTGTTCTATTTTTTGACAGCACAATCATTATAAGGTTCCTCCTGATATTTTTACTTGGTCTCATTTCTAGAAGGTTCAACACTTAAAAACGTTAACCCAGGATGGAATAATTCACAGACTGTGCTCTACAGAGAGCTAATCTAATTTCTTATATACATCTTTATTGATGTCAATTTTGGGAGACTTTTCATCATCTTCTTCATCTTCTACTATCTCACACATGGTTAGTGGTTTTCAAATGTTTCTAATCAAGCATCTCTATCAGTAAATACTTTTTGAGAATGTGTCTCTGGACATATCCATATTTATTTATATAATAATATATGTATTACTGTGTTAGCATTTTAGAAAATGAATGAGACACATATAAAAATAGATATTAAAGATGATAAGAAAAATGTAAGTGTGAGTTCAAATAGGTCCTCCTCACATTTCAAGGGATCATCTTGCACATCCTCTGGGCTGCAGATCTTTCTCTTTGGAAATGACTGAACTCTTCATGATGCCCCTCCTCACCAGCACACAAGCCTTATATGAGGACAGAGATTCTGTCTTACATTCTCTGTTGTGCCCAGTGCTCAGAACAATGTTTGACTTAGAACAGTGTCTGGTGCACAGGAAACATTCTGTAAATTTTTAAAAATTTGATTTTAAAAGTGATTCCCAGTCCTTTATTTATAGCATAAATTCCTCATGTCCAACTGTCTACAAGACAGCTTCACCTGGATCTCCTCAGGTAGTTCAAACCCAACACACATCTAGCTGAACTCTTCATCTCTAGTGTCTTCCTCCACCAAAGTGTCTTCATTTGATTCTCACTGCCTACTTCACACCTGCCTCCCATGTCGCTAAACTGGTTGACATTAGACCCACGACTGACTGATCTCACTTTAAATTAAAGACCATACATCTCAGGTGGACAGCCACCATTGCTCCTCAATTCAAACACATCTTCTATCCCACTTCCTCTCCTGATCTCGTGGCTACTTCTCCATATCTCCTCCCCACTTCTCAAAACTTCAGCGCCCTTCCACTTCCTTACTATCAGCTGAATATTTTGCTGAGAAAATAAGGACAACTGGGAAGAACTTCTCTTGGTAGGACCAAATTCACCACACTTCAAGCACTTGAGTCTCTATGTTCTCCTTTTCCTCCTCTTCCAGTGAGTGAGGTCGTACCTATTCCTAAGACTAACCTCTCTCTACTTGTGCACTGTCTCTTCTGCCCACTCAAAGCTTTGATGCCTACAATTCATTCCTCTTTGTCCTGCATCATTAATTTCCCCCTTTCCACTGAATATTTTCCATCTGCACATAAACATGCTCCAAAAAAAATGAAGTAAAATCCTTTTGACTCCCCCTAGCCGCCACCCAGGTCTCATCTGCATTCTCTGTACAGTTCCAATGCCAAGATTTTTGAAAGTCGTCTGTAGTCCTTATCTTCATTTGCCTACCTCCCATTCTTTCTTCTTTTTGTCATTACCACTTTGCCAGCATGACTATTGTCAAGGTTGCCAGTGATCTCCATTTTACCATGTCCAGTGGTCAATTTTCTGGCCACATTTTACTGGATCTCTCAGCAGCATTTTGCACATAAGATCACTTCTTCCTACTTGAAACAATTTCTTGGCATTTGAGACACCACGCTCTTTAATTTCTCCCACCAGCAGCTCCTTCTCAGTCTCCTTCACGGGCTGCTCCTCCTCCTCCATTCAACTACTGTATCTTGAGTGGCCAAGGATCCATCCAGGTCTACGTTCACTTTCCTATCCATATACAGCTCCCTGGGTAATCTTATCCATGCTTGTGATGTCAAGTGTGTTCAAATTTGTATTTCAACCCAAACCTTACCCATGAACTTCAGACTTGGGTATCTAGCCACCTCTCCTCTTAGGTGTTCAGAAGACTTTCCACATGCAATATGTCCAAAATAAAACCTTTGATTTCCTCCTCCACCTTCTTAAATCCTATTCCTCCCAAACACTTCTCAAGCTCGGTAAAGGGAACCAACACCCACCTGATCTCAGGTGAAGAACCCAAGAGTAATTCTCGATTCCTGTTTTTTCCCACATCCAATCCATCAGCAAGTCCTAATTTTTCTATCCTTAAAAAGATGAAAAGACAATCCCCTTCTCAGCTTTCACTGTGACAACCCAAGTCTCAGCCACCATCTTTTTTTTTCCTCTGTGTCTCTCAAATTTGTTCTGTTCCCCAGAACCAGAGTGATTTAAAATGACAACAAAAACATAAGTCAAATTATGTCTTTCTCCTGCTTAAACCCATCCAATGGCTTCCCATCACACTTAGATTAAAATCCACACTCATGGCTGGGTGTAATGGCTCACACCTGTAATCCCAACGCTTCGGGAGGTCAAGGCAGGCAAATCACTTGAGGTCGGGAGTTAGAGACCAGCCTGGCCAACACGGTAAAATCCCATCTCTACTAAAAATGCAAAAATTACCTGGGCGTGGTGATGGGCACCTGTAATCCCAGGTACTTGGGAAGCTGAGGCAGAAGAATTGCTTGAACCTGGGAGGCGGAGGTTGCAGTAAACCGAGATAGTATCACTGCACTCCAGCCTGGGCAACAGAGTCAAACTCCATCTCAATAAATAAATAAATAAATAATAAATAAATAAAGTTCATACTTACTATTATGGTGGTCAAGGCTATAAGAATCCAGCCCCTGCCTGCTTTTTTCCTTTTCGTTGTTTGTTGAACAAGAATGTCTTGTTTTAGTAGAGGATCTATATGCTCACTATCCCCTTTGCCTGGATATCTTCTCCCCGGGACTTCTCATAGCTTTCTCCCTTAGTCTCTGCTCTAACATCACCTCCTCAGAAAAGTCTGACTCCTGCATAAAATAAACATTGTGCCCTATCCTTATATCATGCTTTACTCTTCTTCAGAAAGCTTCTCGCAGGCTGAAATTACATTATCTCTTCATATATTTACTGACAGTCCTCCAGTGGAATGTAAGGTCCTAAAATTAGGGCTTTTAAAATTTTGTTCAAAGCTGTATTCCCAGTGCCTAGATTAGTATCTACTACATAATAGGTTCTCAATACACATTTCTTGGGTGAATTTATATGTTTACCTTAATTACCTGAGAAGAAACACAGGGAGTCATTCTAGTTTTTTTCTGCTCAAGACATTTTCTTCTTCCACAACCATGGGTCAGCAGGTCCTTTGGCCTACTCTCCCAATATCTCTTAAATCCATCCTCTCTTTTCCTCCAATTCCAACCTTTCCCACAATTTTTTTCTCTATACCACCTCCAGAGAAGTCTTAAAACATAAGTCTAATTGGATCTCTCTTCTGCTTAAGAGGCTTCAGTAGCTCTCCATCACCTGAAGAAGAGAGCCAAAACTCCATATTATGATGTCATCTGGCGTCTGTCTGTATTTCCAACCTGGTTTCATGCCACTCTTTCTTCCACATATGTCCTATGTACCCAGACAATTTGTATCCATTGAACCCAGGCCACTTGACGTTCCCAGATGAAAACATTCATTTGCTTACACTGTTCCCTCTACTTGAGTGCTTTTCTCTCTTTTTAAAGCCTGGCCAAGTACTACTTATTCTTTAAGATTAAGCACAAAATCACCTCTTCCCAATTTCTGAAAGCAAAGAGGATTCACCCTCTGCGTTCTCAAAAAACCATATCTGGTTAATATTTTTATGGTGGTTGTTTTACCTGAATGTCTTATTCAGTCACTTGTTTATTTATTCAAAAAATAAGTACATTCTTATTGAGCAACTACTATATGCTAGGCACTATCCTAGGCACTAGGGATACCGTTGGACACAAAACAGGTAAAACATTTGCTTTCAAGAAGCAAAGGGATGGTCTGGCACGGTGGCTCATGCCTGTAGTCCCAGCACTTTGGGCAGCCGAGGTGGGCAGATCACCTGAGCTCAGGAGTTTGAGACCAGCCTGGCCAACATGGGGAAATTCTGTCTCTACTAAAAATACAAAAAAATTAGCTGGGCATGGTGGCATGCACTTGTAATCCCAGCTACTTGGGAGACTGAGGCAGAGAATCACTTGAACCTGGGAGGTGGAGGTTGCAGTGAGCAGAGATTGCACCACTGTACTCCAGCCTGGGCAACAGAGCGAGACTCTATGTAAAAAAAAAAAAAAAAAGAAGCAAAGGGCAGTCAGTGAAAAATAAGTAAAATACACAATGGTTAGATGATGCTGAGTGCAATGAAACAAAATAATTCAGAGACGGAGCACATGGAGGCTCCCACATGGGTGGAAGCTGTCATACTGACTAGGGCATTGGGGAAGCCTTCACTGCAATGACATTTGAGTTAAATCCTGAGCAGGTGAGGAGCATCTGGAGATGAGTATTCTCGGCCAAAAATATAGTAAATAAAGAACCATTGATGTGGGAGTGGGCTTGGCCTGATTTAGAAAAAGCACAAAGGCCACTGTGCTTGGAGCAGAGCAAGCAAGGGAAAGAGAAGCATAAGATGGGGTCAGAGAGTAGCAATGGAAGCCTTGAGGTTGTGGCATGAGTGAGGTGGGGCGTGTTGGAGGATACTGAGCAGAAAGGGGTGTGGGCTCACGCATGTTTAAACAGCATCCTGTGTCCTGAAGAGAAGGGTAAATGTAGGGGGACCAGCGAGGAGGCTCCTGCCACAGTCCAGGCAAGGTGCTATAGTGGCTCGGGCCAGCATGGTTGTCCTTATTAGACTCGAGTGACTTGAGATCTGGGACTAGATCCCATTTATGTTTTAACCTCCAGCCTCCAGCACAGTGCCCCACACACAACACAATAGGTGCTCAAAGGCACTGAATAAACAAATAAGGCAAGTTGTCTCAGCAAGAAGCTACAGCTTCTGAAGTCAGCACTGTTTGTTTTTCTAGGGCCATGTCTTAGTCTGTTTTGTGTTGCTATAAAAGAATGTCTGAGACTGAGTAATTTATAAAGAAAAGAAGTTTACTTGGCTCTTGGTTCTGCAGGCTGAGAAGTGCTAGGGCATGGCTCTGGCTTTCCGTAAGGGATTTCATGCTGCATTACAACCTAGCGAACAACAGTAAGGAGAAGCAGACAGGTGGAAGAGGGGGAAACCTGAGGGATGTTCTGGCTTTGTAACAACACACTCTTGAGGAACTAATCTATTTCTGGGAGAACTAATCCAGTCTTGAGAGAGTGAGAACTCACTAACATGAGAACAGCACCAAGCCATTCATAAGGGATCCACCCCCATGGCCCAAATACCTTCCACTAGCCCCCAACTCCCGATGTTGCCATGGTGGCGATAAAATCTCAACATGAGCTTTGGTGGGGACAAATGAACCATATCCAAACTATTGCAGGAGAGATTTTGCAACATTTTGTTTCCAGTGGGTAAGCTTTATCTTCTGTGCTTTCTAATTGAATGGCCCTTAGGCCACATTCTGAGGACAGCGTGGGTGTTTGCATGAGGGCCAACACAACCAAAACTTGATTGTGAAATTGTTTTTCTTTAAATTACCTTTGGATATAGGAAACGTGTTTCAAAAAATAAGTAAAAACCACCCATTCTCCAAGGCGGGCTGCCTTAGGCAACTGAGTGCCTCAAGACCCCAGGTGCATCCTAGAATGCAGTCCAAACCTGTGTGAAACCCAAATCACGTCTTTGATAGTCAATGTCTGTCTTTCTGGTTCTAATTTAAAGATAAAAAATACCTGTAATCCCAGCACTTTGGGAGGCTGAGGTGGGCAGATCACTTGAGACCAGGAGTTCGAGACCAGCCTAGCTAACATGACGAAACCCCATCTCTACTAAAAATACAGAAAATCTAGCTGGGCATGGTGGTGCCCGCCTGTAGTCTCAGCTACTTGGGAGGCTGAGGCAGGAGAATCGCTTGAACCCAAGAGGTGGGGCTTCAGTGAGCTGAGATTGCACTGCTGCACTCCAGCCTGGGAGACAAAGCAAGACTCCATCTCAAAAAAATTAAAAAATTAAAGACTAAAAATCTTCATTAAAAAAATCAAAATCAACATTTGGATAAGGTAATTTGAGAAGGATTTATTAGCATGTGAATTTATTTACTTATTTATTTATTTTTAAGAAAGAGAAATGTACAGAGAGATGGGGGCGGTCAGGTAGCAGTTCTTTAAACTCTCTGTAAAGCTCCATGATTATATGATTTCTCAGAGCTGCTGTAGGGCTTCGGTGAGATAATATCCCTAAAATGCCTTGCACCAAGCCTACCATAGAGTGACACTCAAGAAATGTTAGTCCCAGCATTTTCCCTTAACAATTGTCTTTTCCCCTAACAATTCTCTCAGCTGTTTGCCAGGGATCTGAATGTCGTGGGTCCACCAGGTTTCTCAGTCTGACAAGATCACTTTTCTCATCTGATAACCTCAAGGCTGCAAGATGAGTTTTACGGGCCCTTTCCTCCATAATGCAATATCGATTTTTACATGATTTTTGATACAACTTTAAATTATTCAACATTGTATTTAATTTTTATTTTAGACAAAGTCTAAATTTTCCTAGACCTTGAAAATTTCATTATTTTAGATGTGAGCAATAATGGAATTTTTTTTAACCCCAAAAGTTTGTTTTTTTCCTTCTTGATTTTAAAATAAACTCACACATTTTTGTGGGTCCCTAAGAGTACCATGAACCCTAGGCACTGTGCCTAATGAGAAATGATGGAAAGAGAAACAAAAATGTGAAGAACAAAGTCCAAGAACTCAAAGCTGCTCAAGGAAGGGATATTGCTTCTATGGGAGGGTTTACTCGTCCCTCAAATGGGTTTTCCTGGCTCTTTGACTCTTCAATCCCTTCCAGAGGACAATAATAAAATTTGTTCTATGAAACTAAAGGAAAACCATAAACGGTCGGTGACTGGGTTGGTGGACATTAGCTAATGTGAAACAGAGCACAGGACTTGTCTAACAAGGAATTTACACATTCCCATCCACACACACCTTGGCCTGGTGTGGGTTCTGCCTGGGGCCATGGATAATGAATGCCTGCACAGCCTCTCCGGACTCTCAAGGGAACCGCTTGCACCCAAAACCTAACCTCAGGGACCTCCAGGCAGATCAGGAGAGCAGGTCATTCACCACTCACAGGACAAAAGGAACTGATTCAGCCTGCTTTTGGGGGCAGGGGATTGATTCCTGGACAATTAGGGAGTGTTTAAAAGAGATTGGCTGCTGGTGGGACCACTCCAGTCACTTTCCAGGCAAGACAGGGCTACCTTCAGCATCTCTAGTGAAAGTGGTGAATTAGCACTTCAAGGGTGAGATGGCATGGACAGAAGCTTCTGGGACTGAGTTCACCATTGGAGGCTTCTTTCCAGCTTCCTGAAGGTCTCTGGAGGTCTCTTTTTACCTGGGAGGATGATCCCTGGCGGCTCCCTGCTGACATTCTTCAAAACTAGGCTATTTCCCCAGTGTCCTGCAGATAGAACAGAAGAGGAAATGATGAAAGTAGGTTGCTCTATTATTAACTCATCTTTTAATTTCAGTTCCTTTGTTTTAGTATCAGTTTCTTGATGCTAGGCATGACACCCATTCATTCACTCATTTATTCATTCAACAAATGTTTATCAATAACCTATGACATTCTAGGCACTATTCTAGACATTTGGAATACAGCAGTGAATGAAATAAAGATCCCTACCAGTGTGAAGCAAACATTCTAGAGGGGAAAAAAGGCCAGAAACTATAACACAACAGCACAGTTTATTGTCTGTAAGATGGCAGTGATACAAGATGCACTGTTAGTCTATGTGCCACTAAAGAAAGAAAGAATGCTGCTAATAAATTGTTGCCATTATAGAATGCATCTTGATTTTATGTATGTTAAAATGTGAAACTTAGAATTGATTACATATGATAAATAAACTATAGTATATTAAAAGGTGGCTATGAAAAAAAGTGAAACAGGGAGGGGAGTGGTGATACTGAACGAAGGCTTGAAAGAAATGGGACTGTTAAATTAATGGCAACTATTTTTGCAAAACTGCTTTATTGAGATGTGTAATTTATATATAATAAAGCTCATCCTTTTAAGTGTATAATCCAATACATTTTAGTAAGGTTACAGAGTTATGCAAACATGATCTAGATTACCATGATCTAGATTTATAATATTTCTTTCTTTTTTTTTTAAAGAACAAGTAACATGAGATCTACCTCTTAAAAATTTTTAAGTGTACAGTACAGTGTTGTTAACCAGAGGCACAATTTTGTATAGCAGATCTCCAGAACTTAATCATCTTGCATAACTAAAACTTCATATGCCTTGAATAATAACTTTCCATTTAACCTGCCCCATATGCTAGCAACCACCATTCTACTCTGTTTCTATGTGTTTGACCTTAGATACATTTAGATCCTTATGTAAGTGAAATTATGTAGTGTTTGTCCTTTTGTGACTGGCTTATTTCACTTTGCATAATGTCTTCCAGGCTCTTTCAAGTTGTAGCATATGGTAGAATATTTTTAAAGCTGAATAATATTCTACTGCGTGTACAGTATGCCACATTTTCTTTATCCTTTCATCCAGCAGTGAACATTTAGGTGATTTCCACCTCTTGGCTACTGTGAATAATGCTACAATTAACATGGTAGTGCAAATATCTCTTTGAGGTCCTGATTTCAAATCTTTTGGACAAATCCCCCAAATGGGATTGTTAGATCATACAGTATTTCTATTTTTAATTTTTTTCATGAACCTCCATACTGTTTTCTATAGCAGTTGCACCATCTTACATTCCTACCAGCAGTGTGCCAGGATTTCAGTTTCTCAACAGCCTAGCCAACACTTATCTTTGTTTTTGTTCTTTATATATATATAAAAAATAGATATCCTAACAGCTGTGAGATGATATCTCATTGTAGTTTGGATTGTATTTCCCTGATGATTAGTGATGTTGAGTACCTTTTCATATACCTATTGGAATGGCAACTATTTATTGAGCAATTGTGAGATCCAAGAGGGCAGGTATCATTTGTTTACCACTGTGTCCCCACTGTTAAAGCATCTGACACATGGTAGGTGCTCAATAAACATTTGTTGAATGACTGAGCTACTGTTCATATATGCCAGGCACTTCACAGTGAATTCTTTTTTTTTTATTTTTAAATGAATATAGTTTTATTACTTTCTCATAAATACTAATTATCATGGATTCAAACCAAATACTAATAAAATGTTTCTTTTTATTTTTATTATACTTTAAGTTCTAAGGTACATGTGCACAATGTGCAGGTTTGTTACATATGTATACATGTGCCATGTTGGTGTGCTGCACCCATTAACTCGTCATTTACATTAGGTATATCTCCTAATGCTATCCTTCCCCCCACCCCACAATAGGACCCAGTGTCTGATGATCCCCTTCCTGTGTTCAAGTGATCTCATTGTTCAATTCCCACCTATGAGTGAGAACATGTGGTATTTGGTTTTCCGTTGTTGTGATAGTTTGCTGAGAATGATGGTTTCCAGCTGCATCCATGTCCCTACAAAGGACACAAACTCATCCTTTTTTATGGCTGCATAGTATTCCATGGTGCATATGTGCCACATTTTCTTAATCCAGTCTGTCACTGATGGACATTTGGGTTGATTCCAAGTCTTTGCTGTTGTGAATAGTGCCGCAATAAACATGTGTGTGCATGTGTCTTTATAGCAGCATGACCTATAATCCTTTGGGTATATTCCCAGTAGTGGGATGGCTGGGTCAAATGGTATTTCTAGTTCTAGATCCTTAAGGAATTGCCACACTGTGTTCCACAATGGTTGAACTAGTTTACAGTCCCACCAACAGTGTAAAAGTGTTCCTGTTTCTCCACATCCTCTCCAGCACCTGTTGCTTCCTGACTTTTTAATGATTGCCATTCTAACTGGTGTGAGATGGTATCTCATTGTGGCTTTGATTTGCATTTCTCTGATAGCAAGTGATGATGAACATTTTTTCATGTGTCTGTTGGCTGTAAGAATGTCTTCTTTTGAGAAGTGTCTGTTCATATCCTTTGCCCACTTTTTGATGGGGTTGTTTGTTTTTTTCTTGTAAATTTGTTTGAGTTCTTTGTAGGTTCTGGATATTAGCCCTTCGTCAGATGAGTAGATTACAAAAACTGTCTCCCATTCTGTAGGTTGCCTGTTCATTCTGATGGTAGTTTCTTTTGCTGTGCAGAAGCTCTTTAGTTTAATTAGATCCCATTTGTCAATTTTGGCTTTTGTTGCCGTTGCTTTTGGTGTTTTAGACATGAAGTCCTTGCCCATGCCTATGTCCTGATGGTATTGCCTAGGTTTTCTTCTAGGGTTTTTATTGTTTTAGGTCTAACATTTAAGTCTCTAATCCATCTTGAATTAATTTTCGTATAAGGAGTAAGGAAAGGATCCAGTTTCAGCTTTCTACTTATGGCTAGCCAATTTTCCCAGCACCATTTATTCAATAGGGAATCCTTTCCCCATTTCTTGTTTTTGTCAGTTTTGGCAAAGATGAGATGGCTGTAGATGTGTGGTATTATTTCTGAGGGCTCAGTTCTGTTTCATTGGTCTATATCTCTGTACCAGTACCATGCTGTTATTATTACTGTAGCCTAGTAGTATAGTTTGAAGTCAAATAACGTGATGCCTCCAGCTTTGTTCTTTTGACTTAGGATTGTCTTGGCAATGCGCTGTCTTTTGTGGTTCCATATGAACTCTAAAGCAGTTTTTTCCAATTCTGTGAAGAAAGTCATTGGTAGCTTAATGGGGATGGCATTGAATCTATAAATAACCTTGGGCAGTATGGCCATTTTCACAATCTTGATTCTTCCTATCCATAAGCATGGTATGTTCTTCCATTTGTTTGTGTCCTCTTTTATTTCACTGAGCAGTGATTTGTAGTTCTCCTTGAAGAGGTCCTTTACATCCCTTGTAAGTTGGATTCCTAGGTATTTTATTCTCTTTGAAGCTATTGTGAATGGGAGTTCATTCATGATTTGGCTCTCTGTTTGTCTGTTACTGGTGTATAAGAATGCTTGTGATTTTTGCACATTGATTTTGTATCCTGAGACTTTGCTGAAGTTGCTTATCAGCTTAAGGAGATTTTGGGCTGAGACCATGGGGCTTTCTAAATATACAATCATGTCATCTGCAAAGAGGGACAATTTGACTTCTTCTTTTCCTAACTGAATACCCTTGATTTCTTTCTCTTGCCTGATTGCCCTAGCCAGAACTTCCAACACTATGTTGAATAGGAGTGGTGAGAGAGGGCATCCCTGTCTTGTGCCAGTTTTCAAAAAGGAATGCTTCTAGTTTTTGCCCATTCAGTATGATATTGGCTGTGGGTTTGTCATAAGTAGCTCTTATTATTTTGAGATATGTTCCATCAATACCAAATTTATTGAGCGTTTTTAGCATGAAGGGCTGTTGAATTTTGTCAAAGGCCTTTTCGGCATCTATTGAGATAATCATGTGGTTTTTGTCTTTGGTTCTGTTTACATGTTGGATTACGTTTATTGATTTGTGTATGTTGAACCACAGTTGCATCCCAGGGATGAAGCCCACTTGATCATGGTGGATAAGCTTTTTGATGTGCTGCTGGATTCGGTGTGCCAGTATTTTATTGAGGATTTTGCATCGATGTCCATCAGGGATATTGGTCTGAAATTCTCTTTTTTTGTTGTGTCTCTGCCAGGCTTTGGTATCAGTATGATGTTGTCCTCATAAAATGAGTTAGGGAGGTTTCCCTCTTTTTCTATTGATTGGAATAGTTTTAGAAGGATTGGTACCAGCTCCTCCTTGTACCTCTGGTAGAATTCAGCTGTGAATCCATCTGGTCCTGGACTTTTTTTGGTTGGTAGGCTATTAATTATTGCCTCAATTTCAGACCCTGCTATTGGTCTATTCAGGGATTCATCTTCTTCCTGGTTTAGTCTTGGGAGATTGTAAGGGTCCAGGAAATTATCCCTTTCTTCTAGATTTTCTAGTTTACTTGCATAGAGGTGTTTATAGTATTCTCTGATGGCAGTTTCTATTTCTGTGGGGTCAGTGGTGATATGCCCTTTATCATTTTTTATTATGTCTATTTGATTCTTCTCTCTTTTCTTCTTTGTTAGTCTTGCTAGTGGTCTGTCAATTTTGTTGATCTTTTCAAAAAACCAACTCCTGGATTCATTGATTTTTTGGAGAGTTTTTTGTGTCTCTATCTCCTTCAGTTCTGCTCTGATCTTAGTTATTTCTTGCCTTCTGCTAGCTTTTGAATGTGTTTGCTCTTGCTTCTCTAGTTCTTTTAATTGTGATGTTAGAGTGTCAATTTTAGATCTTTCCAGCTTTCCCTTGTGGGCATTTAGTGCTATAAATTTCCCTCTACACACTGCTTTAAATGTGTCCCAGAGATTCTGGTATGTTGTATCTTTGTTCTCATTGGTTTCAAAGAACATCTTTATTTCTGCCTTCATTTCGTTATGTACCCAGTAGTCATTCAGGAGCAGGTTGTTCAGTTTCCATGTAGTTGAATGGTTTTGAGTGAGTTTCTTAGTCCTGAGTTCTAGTTTGATTGCACTGTGGTCTGAGAGACAGTTTGTTATAATTTCTGTTCTTTTACATTTGCTGAGGAGTGCTTTACTTCCAACTATGTGGTCAGTTTTGGAATAAGTGTGATGTGGTGCTGAGAAGAATGTATATTCTGTTGATTTGGGGTGGAGAGTTCTATAGATGTCTATATGGTCCACTTGATGCAGAGTTCAATTCCTGGATATCCTTGTTAACTTTCTGTCTCCTTGATCTGTCTAATGTTGACAGTAAGGTGTTAAAGTCTCCCATTATTATTGTATGGGAGTCTAAGTCTCTTTGTAAGTCTCTAAGGACTTGCTTTATGAATCTGGGTGCTCCTGTATTGGGTGGATATATATTTAGGATAGTTAGCTCTTCCTGATGAATTGATCCCTTTACCATTATATAATGGCCTTCTTTGTCTCATTTGATCTTTGATGGTTTGAAGTCTGTTTTATCAGAGACTAGGATTGCAACCCCTACTTTTTTTTTGTTTTCCATTTGCTTGTTAGGTCTTCCTACATCCCTTTATTTTGAGCCTATGTGTGTCTCTGCATGTGAGATGGGTCTCCTGAATACAGCAAACTGATGGGTCTTGACTCTTTATCCAATTTGCCAGTCTGTGTCTTTTAATTGGAGCATTTAGTCCATTTACATTTAAGGTTAATATTGTTATGTGCGAACTTCATCCTGTCATTATGATATTAGCTGGTTATTTTGCTTGCTAGTTGATGCAGTTTCTTCCTAGCACCGATGGACTTCACATTTTGACATGGTTTTGCAATGGCTGGTACCTGTTGTTCCTTTCCATGTTAAGTGCTTCCTTCAGGATCTCTTGTAGGGCAGGCCTGGTGGTGACAAAATCTCTAAGCATTTGCTTGTCTCTAAAGGATTTTATTTCTCCTTTACTTACAAAACTTAGTTTGACTGGATATGAATTTCTGGGTTTAAAATTCTTTTCTTTAAGAATGTTGAATATCGGCCCCCACTCTCTTCTGACTTGTAGAGTTTCTGCCGAGAGATCTGCTGTTAGTCTGATGGGCTTCCCTTTGTGTGTAACCTGACCTTTCTCTCTGTATGCCCTTAACATTTTTTCCTTCATTTCAACTTTGGTGAATCTGACAATTATGTGTCTTGCAGTTGCTCTTCTCGAGGAGTATCTTTGTGGCGTTCTCTGTATTTCCTGGATTTGAATGTTGGCTTGCCTTACTAGGTTGGGGAAGTTCTCCTGGATGATATCCTGCAGAGTGTTTTCCAACTTGGTTCCTTTTTCCCCATCACTTTCAGGCACAGCAATCAGACATAGATTTGGTCTTTTCACATAATCCCAAATTTCTTGGAGGCTTTTTTCATTTCTCTTTACTCTTTTATCTCTACACTTCTCTTCTTGCTTCATTTCATTCATTTGATCTTCAATTGTTGATACTCTTTCTTCCAGTTGATCGAGTCGGTTACTGAAGCTTGTGCATTTGTCACATAGTTGTCTTGTTATGCTTTTCATCTCTACCAGTTCTTTTAAGGTATTCTCTGCATTGATTATTCTAGTTATCCATTCATCCATTCTTTTTTCAAGGTTTTCAGTTTCTTTGCACTGGTTGCATAGTTCCTCCTTTAGCTCTGAGAAGTTTGATCGACTGAAGCCTTCTTCTCTCAACTCGTCAAAGTCATTCTCTGTCCAGCTTTGTTCCATTGCTGGCGATGAGCTGCGTTCCTTTGGAGGGGGAGATGTGCTCTCATTTTTGGATTTCCAGCTTTTCTGCCCTGCTTTTCCCCCATCTTTGTGGTTTTATCTGCCTCTGGTCTTTGAGGATGATGATGTACTGATGGGGTTTTGGTGTAGGTGTCCTTCCTGTTTGTTAATTTTCTTTCTAACAGTCAGGACCCTCAGCTGTAGGTCTGTTGGAGTTTGCTTGAGGTCCACTCCAGACCCTGTTTGCCTGGGTATCAGCAGCAGAGGCTGCAGAAGATAGAATATTGCTGAACAGCGAGTGTTGCAGTCTGATTCTTGCTCTGGAAGCTTCATCTCAGGGGTGTACCCCACCATGTGAGGTGTGAGGTGTTGGTCTGCACCTAGTGGGTCCCATTTAGGCTACTCAGGGGTCAGGGACCCACTTTAGCAGACAGTCTGTCCGTTCTCAGATCTCAACCTCTGTGCTGGGAAATCCACTGCTCTGTTCAAAGCTGTCAGACGGGGCATTTACCTCTGCTGAAGTTTCTGCTGCTTTTTGTTTAGCTACGCCCTGTCCCCAGAGGAGGAGTCTACAGAGGCAGGCCGGCCTCCTGGAGCTGTGGTGGGCTCCACCCAATTGGAGCTTCCTGGTGGCTTTGTTTACCTACTTAAGCCTCAGCAATGGCGGACATCCCTCCCCCAGCCTCGCTACCACCCTGCAGTTAGATCTCAGACTGCTGTGCTAGCAATGAGGGAGGCTCCCTGGGCGTGGGACCCTCTGGGCCAGGTGTGGGATATAATCTCCTGGTGTGCCATTTGCTAAGACCCTTGGTAAAGCGCAGTATTAGGGTGAGAGTGGCCCAATTTTCCAGGTGTTGTGTGTCTCAATTTCCTTTGGCTAGGAAAAGGAATTCCCTTCCCCCTTGCACTTTCTAGGTGAGGTGATGCCTCTCCCTGCTTCAGCTCTCGCTGGTTGGGCTGTACCCATGGACCAGCACCAACTGTCCAACATGCCCCCGTGAGATGAACCCGGTACCTCAGTTGAAAATGCAGAAATCACCCGTCTTCTGTGTCGCTCACGCTGGGAGCTGGAGGCGGGAGCTGTTCCTATTCGGCCATCTTGGGTGTGCCCTCCTACAATGAATTCTTATCAAATGTTTGGTGGTAGGCATTGTCATGCCTATTTTATGAATGGTGAAACTGAGGCTCAGAAAAGTAACTTGTTTTTGGTCACAAACCCAGGTGAGGAGAATATGGTACTTGAACCCAGGTCTCTCTGATGTTAACACAAAAACTCTTCTTCTACATCTCACTGGCTTCTCTGCTTCTGGCCATTTTAATATCCCTCTTGCACAAAAAAAAAAAAAAAAAGCTAATTGGAGCACCAGGCAAGCAGGGTCTCTGGATAGAAATCAGACTCATAGAAACCAGAATGAAACCTTTGGCAATAGAAAGCCCAATTCACTGCCTGAGAAGTGTCATGTTTTGTGGAGGTGCAAGCAGTTGGCTTATGATCTCAGATGTCAAGTTCTAGCACTGTCACTTTAAAACCTATTATTTGAGTGAGTTAAGACTCCCTGCCTCCAAAGAGATTTTTTTTTTTTTTTTTTTTGTAAAAACTCTCCCTTGTTAAATAGTTTAACTCAAACTGGCAGCATAATTGTTAAAAATAAACTTATTTTGTTACTTTGAGAAGCATAAGGCCAAATAACAATGGACATGGAAACCCACCACAGTCTTTTTAAAACTAAGTCAAACATCCTATATATAGAAAAACATCTTGTGTAAAACCTGTTAAGCCAATGTTGGCTGAATTCAAAATTACACCTAATTTGAAACAACTGCTTTTTCCTTAGCCAACTGGCTACCCTATTGTTCTTTAATAAAAATAACAGAAAGTCCAAATTTGAAGTCAAGTTCTCCCCAAAGAAAGATATGTTTCATATTAAAAGGCTCTACTGGTGACACTTGCGATATGAGCTGGGGTCTCCATTGTCTATCCTGGTAGAGTGGGAAGATTATCAGTGGTTAGGCAAGGTCCCTAAAAAGTTGAAATTTTTGCTACAAACATGAGGGAATAATAAAACTTGGTTGGAATAAACAAACTTTCAGGACAGTCTAGGCAGAGATCAGAATTGTCAAAATCCAAAGGCCTTTGCTGTGTTTTATTCATAACCTGCTCAGAGGAAAGCTGAAAACGGATCCTATATACCAGGAGCCCTTTTTTTTTTTCTTTTAAACAGAGTTTCTCTCTATCACCCAGGCTGCAGTGCAGTGGTGTGATTTTGGCTAACTGCAACCTCCAACTCCCAGGCTCAAGCAATTCTCATACCTCAGCTTCCCGAACTGGGACTACAGGTGTGTGTGCCACAACGCCCAGCTAATTTTTGTATTTTTAGTAGAGACAGGGTTTTGCCATGTTGACCAGGCTGGTCTCAAACTCCTGGCCTCAAGTGATCTGCTTGTCTTGGCCTCCCAAAATGCTGGGATTACAGGTGCGAGCCACCGTGCCTGGCTTTATTCTTTCTCACTGAGGCAAAGTGTTCCATTTTATGAATAGACCAAAGTTTACTTGTACATTTCTCTGTTGGTGGACATTTGGATTGCTTCCAGTTTTGAGACATTAAGTGAAGTAGTAGTTACCAGCTAGTGGCTGGGTCTATTAGTCTGTTTTCATGCTGCTGGTAAAGACACACTTGAGACAGGGAAGAAAAAGAGGTTTAATTGGACTTAACAGTTCCACATGGCTGGGGAGCCCTCAAAATCATGACAGGAGGCAAAAGGCACTTCTTACATGGTGGTGGTAAGAGAAAAATGAGGAAGAAGTAAAAGCAGAAACCCTAATAAATCCATCAGATCTTGTGAGACTTATTCATTACCATGAGAATAGCATGGGAAAAATCGGCCCCCATGATTCAATTTCCTCCCCTTGGGTCCCTCCCATACCACGTGGGAATTCTGGGAGATAAAATTCCAGTTGGGATTTGGATGGGGACACAGCCAAACTTATCATTCCGCCCCTGGCCCCTCCAAATTTCATGTCCTCACATTTCAAAACCAATCATGCTTCCCAATAGTCCCCCAAAGTGTTAACTCATTTCAGCATTAACCCAAAAGTCCATAATCCAAAGTCTTATCTGAGACAAGGCAAGTTCCTCCGCCTATAAACCTGCAAAATCAAAAGCAAGTTAGTTACTTCCTAGATACAATGGAAAAACAGGTATTGGGTAAATTCAGCCATTCCAAATGGGAGAAATTGGCCAAAACAAAGGGGTTACAGGGCCCATGCAAGTCCGAAATTCAGTGGGGCTGTCAAATTGTAAAGCTCCAAAATGATCTCCTTTGACTCTAAGTCTCACATCCAGGTCATGCTAATTCAAGAGTTGGGTTTCCATGGTCTTGGGCAGCTCCACTCCTGTGGCTTTGCAGGATACAGCCTCTCTCCCACTGTTTTCATGGGCTGGCATTGCATGTCTGTGGCTTTTCCAGTTGCACAGTGCAAGCTGCCTATGGATCTACCATTCCGGGGTCTGGAGGACGGTGACCCTCTTCTCACAGCTCCACTAGGTGGTGCCCCAGTAGGGACTCTGTGTGGGGGCTCCGACCCCCCATTTCCCTTCTGCACTTCCCTAGGAGAGGTTCTTCATGAGGCCCCTCTCCTGCAGCAAACTTTTGTCTGGGCATCCAGGCATTTCTATACATCTTCTGAAATCTAGGTGGAGATTCCCAAACCTCAATTCTTGACTTCTGTGGACTGCAGGCTCAGCACCATGTGGAAGCTGCCAAGGCTCGGGGTTTGCACACTCTGAAGCCACAGCCCAAGCTCTATGTTGGCCCCTTTCAGCCATGTCTGGAGCAGATGGGACACAGAGCACCAAGTTTCTAGGCTGCACACAGCACAGGGACCCTGGGACTGGCCCATGAGACCCCTTTTTCCTCCTGGGACTCTGGGCCTGTGATGGGAGGGGCTGCTGTGAAGGTGACATTTACCCCATGATCTTGGGGATTAATGTTAGACTCCTTGCTACTTATGCAAATTTCTGCAGCTGGCTTGAATTTCTCCTCAAAAAATGGGTTTTTCTTCTCTACTACATCATTAGGCTGCAAATGTTTTGAACTTACATGCTCTGTTTTCCTTTTAAAATGGAATGCTTTTAATAGCACCCAAGTCACCTTTTGAATGCTTTACTGCTTAGAAATTTCTTCTCCCAGGCACCCTAAATCCTCTCTCTCAAGCTCAAAGTTCCACAGATCTCTAGGGCAGGGGCTAAATGCCACCAGTCTTTTTGCTAAAACTAACAAAAGTCACCTTTGCTCCAGTTCCCAACAAGTTCCCCATCTCCATCTGAGACCACCTCAGCCTGGACCTTATTGTTCTTATCACTATTAGCATTTTTGTCAAAGCCATTCAGCAAGTCTCTAGGAAATTCCAAACTTTCCCACATTTTCCTGTCTTCTTCTGAGGCCTCCAAACTGTTCCAAACTCTGCCTGTTACCCAGTTCCAAAGTCGCTTCCACATTTTCAGCTATCTTTTCAGCAATGCCCCACTGTACAGGAACCAATTTACTGTATTAGTCTGTTTTCACACTGCTGATAAAGACATACTTGAGACTGGGAAGAAAAAGAGGTTTAATTGGACTTACAGTTCCACATGGCTGGGGAGGCCTCAGAACCATGGCGGGAGGCAAAAGGCACTTCTTACATGGCAGTGGCAAGAGAAAAATGAGGAAGAAGCAAAAGCGGAAACCTCTGATAAACCCATCAGATCTCATGTGACTTACTTACTATTATGAGAATAGCATGGGAAAGACCAGCCCCCATGATTCAATTACTTCCCCGTGGGTCCCTCCCATGACACATGGGAATTCTGGGAGATACAATTCAAGTGGACATTTGGGTGGGAACATAGCCAAACCACATCACTGGGGAAGGAAGGCACCGTGGTAGTGCTATGGACCAAATCCTGTCCCCTCCATATTCGTATGCTGAGGCCTGTAGCCCCAGTGTGAATATATTTGGAGATGAGGCCTTTATGGAAGTAATTAAGGTTAAATGAGGTCACAAAGTGAGGGCCCTGATCTGACAGAATTTGTGTCCTTTCAGGAAAGACACCAGAGCGCTTGCTCTTTCCCTCCAGGTGCACAAAGTAGTGGCCATGTGAGCACCTACTGAGAAAGCAGCCATCTGCAAGCCAGGAAGAGGGCCCTCACCAGCGATTCTAGCCCCCGATCTTGGACATCCAGTTTCCAAAACTGTGAGAAACTGATTTTTGTTATTGAAATCACCCAGTCTTTGGTATTTTGTTATGGCCACCCTGGCAGACTAACAAAAGTAGGGGTAAGCATGTTATTAACCAGAAAGAGACATAAAGGAGCTTTCCACATAAGGGCGATGGATATATTCTGCATCTTGATCAGGGTAGTAGTTACGTGGTTGGATACACAGGTGAACAAGTTTGTCAAACTGTCAGTTCCAGATTTGTGCATTCTTGTGCATATAAATTTTCCTAAACTTGAAAAAGGCCTTCTTATTCCCATCTTTCCCAATGGAATCTGTGTTTCAAAAACATAACATAGTCTTCATGCCTTCAAACAGGCCTGGTAGAAAGGAAATTAACATACATTATTTATCTCTTACATATGTATGTTTCTCCCTGTAATAAATAATGGGGACTGAGCAATTAGCACAAGATTAAGCAACTGCTAAACGCAGCTCTGGGTTCAGACCTGTACCAGGCAGAGCTGAGAGCCAGGCCCCTTTCCCTACCACACTGAAACTGACAGCGAAGCCGCTCAGCTAAGGCGATGTGCAGAAAGGATGCTCTGGGGTCTCCCGAGGCTGCGGGGTGGCCGGGGAGCCGTGGGGTCTGGAAGGCAACTCTCTGGGGCACAGTGCTCGAGCCACCTCTCTGAGGAACGGCTCTGCCTGCACTCCTTCTTGCACTTTGTTTACTCGCCCCTAGGAAAAGAGCATGGTAGGGAGCAAACAGTGAGGCGGCAAAAGTCTCTGAGAGGAGCCACGCAGACAGCTGGGCAGCCGTGCCAAGAACAACAGGAAGCTCGCGGCCCCACCCCTGCTCGCTGCAGCCCTGGCCTGGAGACCCGGGGTTATTTGCTCCGAAGGGCCTTCTGCAGATGTTACATAAACAAAACCTCCATTGACTCCAGTTCTGAGCCTGGCCTAAAATAGCCTGCGGACTTCCCCCTACCACTGTGCAGTTTCTCCGCCATCCCTCTTGGTCCCCTTGTGTGCTAGCTGCTTCCCTCCATTGACCACATGTGCAGACACCTCTCGCCAGTGTCCCTAAGAGGCCAGTTCCCTGGGGAACATAAAGCGGGGCTCGTTTGCTTTCCCTGGCAGGTCAGACACAAAGCATCCTTCTAACACTTTTGATGGCTACTGGCCAAGGGACATGTCTCCCCTCCCCAGGGAGGCAGGAAGCCTCCCCTCCCCAGGGAGGCAGGAAGCTGGGCTGAGGTACAGTGGAGTTTGGTCAGCAGCCGGCACAAGAGGGATGGTGCTTTTTCTCTGTGTCTGTCTCTCTCTGTGTGTGCCTGCGTGTCTCTCTCTCTCTCTCTCTCTCTCTCTCTCTCTCTCTCTCTCTCTCTCTCTGTCTCTCTCTTTCTTAAGGGCAAACTCTCCAGGTAAGGGCACGAGTTCTTCGTCAGGGTCTCTATTTTCACTTGATGTAACGACTGAACACTCTAGTCTTGACTCTTCCTCCAAGCTCCTATAAAATTCCCTGACCCCATTTGCACTTCGGCTCCTTCATTCTGCAGAAAACCATTCCTTCGTGAACATCTGGAGAGTCACAGATCCGTGCCACAGCACGGGGTCACTCTGGGCCTTGCCACTCAACATGGGCCACTGGAAGCTATTATCATCTTTTCCCTTTGACCTCCCACACTTCCCCAGGATCTTAACTCACAAAAATAACAAAAACAACACTAGCAATAAAAACATATTTATGTCAACTACTTACTATGTGCCTGATACAAGGCTAAGCATGTTATGTGTTTTATTTTATTTCATATTGAACAGTATTATGAGATTGGTACAATAATTATCTCCAGCTGACAGAGGGCAAACTGTAGTTTGGAAAAATTATAGAGCTTGTCAAAGACGTGGCAGAGGTGGAACAGTCAGTCTAGTATTTGTGTCTCAACCTCTGCATTCCATGTCCGGGGAAAAAGATGGCAGGACACACATCTCCTCCTTTCCATGGTCTTTCTTCTATTCAAAGGCCATGCTTTTGTATCCGTGGTCAATGTCATTAAACATGTCATTGATCAATTAATTATCCAATCAGTATTTAATGACTATGTTTTCTGGGCAAGTTGCTATTTGAGTCTATATCAGACCAAAAAACCAAAAACATATGATGTATACTATGCGAATATTTAGCTCCTATTGTATCAACAGTTGTACTTTGGTTGTGAAAGGACTTTGTGTTTCTCTGGGCTGGAGATCCTCAAACCAGATGGCCGGCCTGGAACTAGAAATTCTTTAATTTATTTATTTTTTTTTAATTTCAACTTTTATTTTAGATACCAGAGGTACATGTGCAGGTTTGTTACATGGGAATATTGCATGAGACTCAGGTTTGGAGTATGGATCATGTCACTTATGTAGTGAGCATAGTACCTGATAAATAGTTGATTGCTGCCCCCCCATCCCCCACTGTCTAATAGTCTACAGCATCCATTGTTCCCATATTTATGTCCATGTGTGCTCAGTGTTTAGCTCCCATTTAAAAGTGAGAACATGTGGTATTTGGTTTTCTGTTTCTACATTAATTTGCTTAAGATTATGGCCTCCAGCTGCATCCATGTTGCTGCAAAGGACATGATTTCATTCTTTTTTATGGCTGCATAGTATTCCAAATGTGTGTATTACCACACTTTCTTTATCCAGTCTTACCACTGTTGGGCACATGGGTTGGTTCCATGTCTTTGTTATTGTGAATAGTACAGCAATGAACATATAAGTGCATGTGTCTTTTTGGTAGAATGATTTTTTTTTCTTTGGGCATGTTTTCTTTTGGGCATATTTTCCTTTGAGCAAGCCCAGTAATGGGATTGCTGGGTTGAATGGAGCTAGAAGTCCTATCAACTTACAGGGGGGAAGATGGGAAGGAGCGGAAGTGATGTGGAGAGCTTTGAGGATCTGCGGAACAAGAGGATCCTTCAAAAAGGCCCACACTTAGGCAAGGGGCCGGAACCAGGCTGTGTTGACCCAGCAAGGGGCTAATGGAGCTTGGGAGACCCTGGCATGCTGAGGAGTTTAGCTCTGGCATGCTGAGGAGTTTAGCTCAGATCTGCATTCTCTTCACTCTGGGGGTTACTGTGAGGCTGGCTCTCAAATGATGCCCCCAGGGTGGAGTTGGCTTTCACTTTAGACCAAGTCAAAGCCTTCCTTTATCTCTAGAAAAAAGTCCTACTCCTGCGAGGTTCCCCTGGTTTTATTGTCTATTCACTTGTTTTATTCATCCATCCATTCAATCCAGAAACATTTCATGAGCATCCACTATGTGCTAATACTAGGCACCGGGGTTACAGAAATGAATTTTAAAAGGAATGGAATATGGTCCCAGCCTTTCAGGAGTTCGTACTGTAATGTGGGGGAGAGAGAAGAAGATAGTTATGGTGCAGGATGACAAGGCCAGCTATGAATGTAAACTGCAGGCTTGGAAAGGCCCTGAGCTGGTCGGCCTGCCAGGTGCTGAGGCAGTGTGAGTGCCCACCTGTTCCTGTGCAGAAGGAAGGAGGGTGAATGTCCATAGAGAATTCCAGAGGAGATTGCTGGAGGATGCTTATTTCCTTCTCTTGAGCTTCCTTCCCTGTGAAAAGATCTCCACTAAAGGAAACTGGTCACTGTTTACCTCTTTGACCCATCTCCCTAGGAGATGAGGAATGGCTTATCTGATTGGAGAGTTAGTTCAGGAGAGGGAGCTAGGAGAGAGTGGCTCTGGTTTTTCCCTGGTAGAGATAATTTCCTTCTACTGCTCTGTGTCCTAAACTTTACAGAAGTTGGCCATGGCCAGGAAGGTGCTGCTTGTAGCCCAGTGAATGAGTTTAGTTCAAGAGAAGATATTGAAATGTCCACCTAGCTAAGATATTGAAAGCCACATTCTCCAGCCTGACTTTTATCAATATTGTCGATTTTGATCTTCATTTGCCTGATTCCTGTAACACGGACAAAATGTACTGTTTATTGGACTCCCTTGAATCCCATCATACATGATATTTATGTGTGTGACAGGGATGGACTCACCTCTCTGCCTGGCTGGGAGTCATCTACATCCCATGTGCTAAGCTTTGCAGAGAGAGGAGGCACATTTTCAGGGACTTCCCTGCCTCATTCCCTGCCTCACTCCCTGCTTGAAAGCTTCCTTCTGAACCCGCGCTGCAGCAAGAGAGGAAACAGAACATCTAAGATGAAAACAGAAAATCTGTATGGTCCCTTTTTCAGAGTCTACGGCAGTTCTACGAAGGTCATGAACATCCTTTGGTCTGAGCCCGGAACACCCACTGATGTCCCAGATAAGACTCTGCCTGGCTGCCTGCTGTCCTCTCGGGCTGTCTTTATTTTGGAAGGGGCCCTTCTGTCAATGTGTTCTGGCTTGGCTTTCAGGAACACCTTTGCCCTGTTGTTTCTCATGCTTGACTTCCTGTGGAGCTGAACTTGGGATCGTATGTTTCCCTAGAAGAATATGCTGCAACCGTATTATCCTGGAACCCTTAGAAGGCAGGTCAGGATTACTGCCCCTTTTTTTCTCAGAAGACGGATTACTAAGATGCCAAAAGGGACCTAAGGTAGGGAAACACCCAAGCAGGATTGGCAGAAACCCAGAGGGCCCCATGTATACAGCCCTTAATATTCTCGCATCAGACAATGCCGTTTTCACCTTCATTCTATCAGCTGGTTTCTCAACAGCGAACTGGACTGGTTCTTTTCTCCTAAATTGGGACACCAAAAGCTTCAGAGTAACCAATAGCCCAGTAGAGGGAGCTGTGTTAAACAAGATTTCCAAGCTAAAGGGTAAAATACAATCAGCCAAGCAGGTAGCCCTGTGTATAATTCAGAAACTTGTGTGTTAACAGATGGTTGCCTATTCAAAAGCTCTGAGCCAGAACACAGCTTTTGCAAGGTGGTGTCTTGGGTTTTGTGGGTTGCCCAGGATCATGCATCTTGCTTCCATCAGCAGAGCATGATCTTGGCTCCACATGGCAATTCCATGGTTAGACAGGTCTGTAGATTCCACAGGTAGCCCTGGCTCTGGGAGCGGGAGGGAAGTGGGCAATTCCGCTGACCTTGCACACACCAGGTGGCGCTCATGCTCATGGTCTTTGGAGATAGATTCTGTGTCAGAGAAACCTATAACTTAGGGGAGTTATTAGTGACAAGTTTTGAGGGCTCTGGCTGGGAAAGAGATGCAGTGAAAGGAGAATCTTGCACAAATATTTGGAGCTTCTGTTCACCTAACTCATCTAGCTGCCTGTGGGGTCTCGGACTGGGCTAAGTTCAAATCTAGGGCAGCCCTTGGTATAATTTCATTGAATAAACTTCTGTGATCAAGACAATTATGGAATGTGGAAAATATCGAGGAAAGCAACATATACTGTGTGTGTGCATGTGTGTATGTGTGTGTGTGTGTGTGTGTACGTATGTGCATGCTTTGCTGTGTGTTTGAGTTTGCCTGAGAAGAGGAGTTTCCAAAATCGATCATGGATCATGAAAGATATCTATGGTAGAGAGAAGAGAACTAGCAAACTAGCATCCTCAAGGATTCAGCAGATGCCTACAGGTTAAAAATTCATGCAGATCTGTTGGGAAATAAGAGAGGAATGAGATGGTACATGAGGTGACTTCATTGTGTGCATTTGTTTGCTGGGGCCTGCTGTCACAAAATACCACAGACTGGGAGGCTGAAACAACAGACATTTATTTTCTCACAGTTCTGAAGGCTGGAAGTCCAAGACCAAAGTGCCTGCTGATTTCTCCCAAGGTCTCTCAGTTGGCTTGTAGATGGCTTGTAGATGGCTTGTAGATGACTTGTAGATGGCTGACCTCTTCCTGCCTCTTTGAGGTCATCCCTCTATGCACACCAGCCCCTGGCATCTTTCTCTTCTTACAAGGACAGTCATATTGGATTAATGCCCCACCCTAATGACCTCAGCCTGATCACTTCCTTAGACCTCTTCTCCAAGTATTCCATTCTGGAATATGCCGGCCGAGGAGGGGGTGCAGGTTGGGACTTCACATGAATTTGAGGGGAACAGATTCAGCCCATAACACTGTGTATGTCTATGGGGACAAAGAATTGTACTGATTATGGTAAATTATGTTAGTTGTTATAACTGATACATTCTGAAGTCTTAGAGCATAATACAAACAAAATCTGTTTTTCACTCACATGAAAGTCCATTTCAATCAGCCAGAAGCCACTGGATGGCTGTAGAAAATGTAGTCATTCAAAGACCTAGCTGCCATCTTCAACATATGTTGTGTCCATGGATATTTTGGAAGGAGAAGTCAGAAGAAAAGTGTGGACAAGGCACTAGACTCTTCATGGCCTTCACCCAGAAGTGACACATCCTTCCACTTACACTGCATCAGCAGGAGCTAGTCTTATGCATATATCTAGAGGAAAGGGGTCTGGCAATGTAATTTGCATCTAAGCCCAGGAAGCGAAAGTGGGTTAGGTAAACATCTAGTCAATCTTTGCAGGAATGAAGTAAGCTTGGCCAGCTACAAGTCTAAAGATGGGCCAAGTGTTCTGGGGAACTAGTCAGCGGGTACTAGAAAGTCAAGTAAACATGCATTAAGGAACTCTTCGAGGTTCCCAAAGTCATGATGAACCTTGGTCTTGGGTGGTGTTCCCCAACCTCTTTCATGTCATGGCACACATAGGAAAGGATCATTCTTGTACTGTATATTAGACTCTCTGGATGAGGTTATTCAAGGCCAGAGGTGATACATGAGTTAGGAGGCCCCATGCACTCCAGGTGGCCACCTGGCCACTGTGAAGGCTGAGGATCTTATGGCATTTGCCATTCAGGATGTCCAGGGTTAATGGCTGGTAATCTGTTTGCAACATACTGAGGTGCTACAGCTTATAGGTGGGAATGTTGAGGTCTAGAGAACAAAGCAAGTGACACGTGGATTAGATGTGCATTCTGTGAAGACCAAACCTACTGCCACCATCATGGGATAAAACAAAAAGGGAAACCAGGTGCTGTAAAAGCCAAGGGCAGCAGAATTGTCCTGAAGGACCCTGCAAGATAATAAAGCATAGGGACCACAGATTTTCCCTTCATCTGGAGTCCACACTCTTAAAACTAGTGAGTTTTAATTATGTTATATTTGTAGCAACTCTTTCTTCTCTCTCTGGAGTAATTAATTGGAAGAGAATTACAAAGGAAACCCAGACATGGGTATTAATATTCATCAGAGGACACAACAGAGGAAAGAAAACAGAACATAGGCTCTTGAACATTTTAACATAGGTTCAAGATTTTAACATTTATACACTCTGTCTTTGGTTTGGTTTAAATCATATGCACTTTGAACTAACAAATATTTCATGTCATCTATAAATAACTCAGTGAATGCTTACAAATTATAGGACAATGTAGTTATATCACAATGTGGCAGCGGCGCTGAAGGCCAATTAGAAAGCTCATATGCTTTTAACGAATACCCCACTGAAAGAAATCAATTTGCATCCCGTGATTATTGCACCATCAGAGAATCTTTGCAATGTTGTTAACCCTGGACATCATAATTTACAAATGCCAGATAACACTTAAAATTGATTAACAGTGTATTTTGAGATAAAATGGTGTTTTTGCCTTACTAATCAGCTCTTTCACAGAAATTATTCTTGCTTTCCACAAAGTTATGAAAAATAAATTGGAGAAATATTTTATTAAAATTTTAAAAGCAAACAAATAACTTTCAGGATAATATTCAGATCCTTTGTAATTTCCTTTCTCCATTTTCATCAAATATGGGAATGCTTAACCACACAGGAAGAAGTTGGTGGACTTGGAAAGTTGCTGAATTCTCTTATTTGAATCAATCCACATTAAACACAAGCTATTGTTTTATTAGCAAGTGAAGGGTAAACATAGCTTACACTGAGTGGATATGGAAGACAAACTGGTTTCCTCTAGCCCAGTGATCCTTGAACAAATGAATGATTCTGACGGAAACCCAAGGAGAGAAGATTTTCCTGAGATTGGGTGGAAACAAGCCATTTATGTATCGAATCCCTTCTTACCCACAAAATCCAGCCTACCAGGTTCATTAATTCCTTAAACCTATGTACAACTAGGGGTGCATGAGACAATTTTAGATGGCATAAAGAAGAACAGTTTATTATTAACAGGAATGTTCTTAAATTAATGTATGTTAATAAAAATATACCCAACCCAATGAAACCATGATTTCATCAATAATAGTATCTAAAATTAGAACAAAGATTTATGTTACAAGAAAGGAGGCAATTAAAAATATTAAGTATGATTGGGATGGGCGCGGTGGCTCACACCTGTAATCCCAGGACTTTGGGATACCAAGGTGGGTGGATCATCTGAGGCCAGGAGTTCAAGACCAGCCTGGCCAACATGGTGAAACCCTGTTTCTATTAAAAATACAAAAACTTAGCCAGACCTGGTGATGCATGTAATGGCAGCTACTTGGGAGGCTGAGGCATGAGAATCGCTTGACCCCAGGAGATAGAGGTTGCAGTGAGCCAAGATCGCACCACTACACTCCAGTCTGGATGTCAGAGCAAGACTCTGTGTCAAAAAAAAAAAAAAAAAAAAAAAATTAAGTACAGTTGATCTTCACTATTCATAGATTCTGTATTTGTGAATTTGCCTACTTGCTAAAATGTATCTGTAACTCCAAAGTCAATATGTGCAGTGGTTTTGCTATTGTTTGCAGACATGTGTGGAGCACAAACATTTGAGTTGCCAGCTATACAAGTTTTCAGCTGAGGCCCAGCAAGGTAATGCTCTATTTTGTTCAGCTCTCATACTGTAAACAAGTTTCTATAATCAAGTGGTTGATTTACTGCCACTTTTTGGCATTTCTGCACTTTTTGTTGGTAATTTCACTGTTAAAATGACCCCCACATGTAGAGCCACTGTGCTATCTAGCTTTCCTAAGCACAGGAAAGCTGTGATGTGCCTTAGGGAGAACCTACATGTATTAGACACTCTTCCTTCAGGCCTACAGTGTGCTATTGGTCATGAGTTCAATGCTAATGAGTCAACAATATATATTAAATAAGGTGTCTTTAAATGGAAACACATATAAAACAAGGTCATATATTGACTGACTGATGAAAATGTTATGACTAGAGGCTCACAGGTACCTAACCCTGTATTTCACTTGGGAGCAATGGTTCAGTATTTGCTAATTCAGTATTTGCAGAGATGTTATAGAATATAACTAGTGTGAATAATGAGAACTGACCATGAATAGACATTGAGATGCTTTTGGTGCACATGGAGATGTGCCACTCAGATCTCCTTTCAAGGAGGGCCTTGCTGCAGCCTTGGGGAACGTGGTCAGCAGACAGCCTCCGGCTGGAAGCTCCTTCAGGGTCTGCCTCAGCTTCAGAGAGCTACCTTTCCTGAGGCCATGTCCTTCTCTGATGGTGGAACCTCAAATGGGGTCCCAATCCTTCCTCTTGCTCCAGATCCCCCTTCCATCTCATTATATTGACTGAGGCTTTGTCAGGCCTGCACAGCAGTTTGTTTTCTCCTTCTGCTCAATCCTACTTCTTTCCTGTTTCCTCTAAAGTGCTAATCCCTAATCAACATCCTGTATCCCAACCTTCATTTCAGCTTCCATTTCTGAAGAAGTTAACCAATTACAGTGGTTCACAGATGTGGCAAAATATAGAGAAACACTTCCCTGAGATCCTCCCTCATTCCTCTCCTGCTCCCCCCGCCCCCCCCCCCCCCCCCCCCACACACACACACACACAGATATCAGCTTCCTTGCTCTCATCTTCTTGGTGCTGGACTCTTGGGTTATATCCAAACTCAGACACCCACCCCCAGCCCAGGGGCACTGCTGAAGGCAGTGAAGTCTGAGTCCTGCTCAAGGACCCATTTGAGGAGATGAACTGAAATCCAGCTTGTGCTCCACTCATTAATTCGTGGGTCCTGGTGAGGGATGTGCTGCCTGAGAGAAAGTCTACTGGTCCTAACTGGCCCCTAGCAGCTGTGTGGCTAGCTGTGGCCATGGCTGTCTCTGCTTTCCCATCCCCCTGTGGCGTGGATCCCCACTTCCCGCTCCTACCCTCTGGAACCCTGCTCTCCTGAGCAGTGTTGGCCTTTGCTGTTGTTGCCTCTTGCCATAGCACCTTCCATTGTTTGAACTCTTCATTTGGGCCTTCTCATCTTTTCTGCCCCCAAGAGGAGGTGATCTCCTGAGCTAAGCACAAAAACATTTCAGTTTCTAAGCCTTTGGAAAGGTTTTCTCTTCAGATAGAGTGCTCGTACCAGAAAGCACCCACTAGAGAGAGCTCACCTCCCAACCCGCCCAACCTCTCTGAATCATGTGTGCCTTCTGTACACTCAAATAAAGACTGTGTAACCTCTCGCCAGGATGTGTCTCCAAAGATCTGAGAGAAATTTGTAAAAACAATAGCTAATGTTTACTGGGATATTTACATGCCACTCTGCCAAGTGCTTTATTTTTATTTTTTCAGCTATAAATATTTTTTCTTTCTACAGCATTTAAGAGAAGCCTATAAAAAGTTGTTGTCATACCAAATTTAAGAAAATTTTACTTGGAAATTTTACTGAATCCTCATAGAACCCCTAAGAGGTTGGTACTCACATTCCCATTTAACAAGTGAGGAAACACAGGCTTAGAGAGGTTAAGTAATTGGCCTCACACCTTGAATTCAGCGGAGTGGGGTTTCAGGTGTGCTTTCGTCTGACTCCAGCACTGAGTAAGCACCGTGCTTACCTCTGTGATAGTGGAGGTCACAGAAGAGCAGGGCTCAGCCTGAGACAAAGGCTCCTGCCACCAGAAACAACAGGAAAGACGGTAAGAGCCAGGCTGATGAACAGGCCTCCCTTTGGAGTGAGAAGAGAATGATGCTCTTTTTTCCCCTTTGAAGGATTCAACTCAAGTTGAAAATCACAGTGGGATGAAGATCTGAGCATTGAGGTTGGTTGGCTTCATTTTAACCATGTGCCTAAAAATTTGTCATCATTTAAAGACCATTTCCTCTGCACCTGCATCCAAAATGCATCCAGGGTCCAGTGTTTTAAGGAAGAATTACTCAGATGCTCTGTTTTGCTTCTTCACAATCCATGCATTCCACTTCTAACCACGTCGAAGTTTGTGGAGATAAGGGCCTCAAGGGATTGGGAGAATGGAAATCAGGAGAAGTGAAGCTGATTTCTCCTTGACCATGTGGCTTCTGGAAATTTCAGGGTAGGCAGTAAAAGAAGTGGTTGGCTGAGATTAAAGATTGAACTGTGCATCTTAGCTGCAATTTAAGTCATTTCATCTGGAGAAACATAAAAATCAATAGCTTTTAATGAATCTCTGCTTTAATGTTTTGTCACTCCTCAAAGAGTTTTTAGAAACACATGGAATCCCATGCCCAGATTCTTAGGATTGAACCTTGCTGTGGGGGTATGGTGATGAGCAACATGACTCTTATATTCCTCCGATGTTTGTCAAGACCAATTTTTGTGAATAAATGATTTATTAATTATTATATGAATAATCTGATGTATTAGCGCATCAATGAGTGACCAAGGCAGGGATGTCGGTGGCATTCCAAGTGTTAGCCAGACACCCCACACTTTCTATTTGCCCATCCGGTATGCTGAGTGCTATAGCTCTGGGGTCATTCTCCTTAGAAATCTTGGGATTCTTGAGGCCTTACATTTCTAGCTGCCACTCCCTGCTCCTCAGCTTGCACACGTGGCCATGCTGCATTTCACTGACCCATTGCATATGAGTCCAGCCCCTGGGGAATTGCCTTAACTCTCAAGCATCGTAGGAATACACTTTTTCCTGTTTAAAAGAAGACCCTGGAAAGGGCAACAAAATCAGAACTCATCTCTGAGAATTCTGGCAGTGGATTCTGGAGGTTAACATCACAAGCTTTGGAGTCAAACAGGCCTGGATTGAAATTCTTCCTCAATCACTTACTAGCTGTTTGGCCTTGGATGAGTTACTTGACTTCTCTATAAACATCAATTCCCCATCTGTAAAATGGATATAATTGTATATGTCTCATTCTACTGTTGTGAGGATGAAGTGAGATTATGCATGCAAAGCACTTTAGCATTGAGAAGCACTCCAAATATGATAACTGTTAGTGCTGTCAGAAGAGAAATTCAATATATCAGCAGAAACTCCCATCTACAATCTTAAAAACATTGTTAAGTGAAAGAAGCCAGACACAAAAGGCCACATGTTGTATAATCCCTTATATATGAATGTCAAGAGTAGGCAAATCTCTAGGGACAGAAAGAGATTAGCAATTACCTAAGGCTGCAGGGTTGGAGGGGAATGGGGAGTGACTGCTAGTGGGTATGGTGTTTCTTTTAGGAGTGATTAAAATGTTCTGGAAATAGATAACAGTGATGGTTGTACAAATTTGTGAATATACTAAAAACCACTGAATTGTACACTTTTAAAGAATGTGTTTTATGTATGTGAATTATATCTTTTAGAAAGTTATATTTTAAAAAGAACTATGTATGATTCAGCTAAAACCGGAGACTTTTTAAAGCTAATTTGTTTCCTGGAATCTCTCTACCTCTCCAAGCCTGGAAGAAGGATTAACTGTCATCTCACTGGAAGACTGTGTCTCTTTCTAGGTAAATCATTTGTTATTTTACTGCACAGTAAATGTCAACCCATTGCAATTTTGGCATTTGTGGGGATCAGTAACATGCAGTTCTCTTGGCATTCTATGAGAGACTGCTAAACGGTATGGATTATGAGCATGAAGAGCCAGCCTATTGTTCCTAAATCAGAGCTTCTCTGCATCTTGGTTCATCTGGGAGATGTTCCAGGTGATAACTGAGATGTTTTCCTCCATTTAACGTGAAAAAACAGAGGCAGGAAATGGAAAAAAGTGTCTATTGGATTAACTGTGACTATTTTGATGTATCATACCCATTGGTTCTAACTGAAGGGATGTGTGTGTGTGTGTGTGTGTGTGTGTGTGTGTGTGTGTGTGTGTGTTAGGGTAGCTTTGCTAAAAGGGAAGAGGGAAGGAAATGTAGATGAGTCAGTGCCTTTTGCAAAACTGGAGTGGATTAATTCTGGAATTTCATTGAGCGTATTCAATGCTTCCAAAGCATAATTTTAAAAACGCAGTGTTTTCAGATTCACATTTTAGACAGACTTGTCAGCGCTGCTTAGGAACAATTTCTTTTGGTGTGAGTACGTTTACAAGATTTTGATAAAAATATTATTTATTCATGTTTGGAATGTCTAAACAGATTTGTGGTTTTTCATTTTGCTTTAAAACATGATTAAATGTGCTTAAAAAAATCAAAGCCTTCTGTCTGGGTTTTGAATCTCTTTCAGATTTGTAACTGCTTAATATTATATATGTCATGCCGATTTTCTTTTGGTTCAATCATGTCAATTGAGATTCTTTCAAAGAAAAAAAAAGGCTTATAAAAAAAGAATTATTTGTCCACCACAGTAAGACTTTAAGAAATTTATCAAGATATTGATCAAGAGCATTTTATTTTTAAAATTTTTTGCTGGAGCTGCTAGGTGGAGTGGATACCCAGAAGGAGAAGCGAGGGAGATCTCAGGGCAGGCAGAGAATCAAAGTGAAAGTCAATTTGAGTAAGTTCTCCTTGGGCTAGCTTGCACACACTGGACTCTTTAATTCCCTTTGTTTTTATGGAGAATGTACTTTCCAATGGGACTTAGTTGAGAATGCTGTGCTCTGTACTAAGAATCTTTGAGAGACTAAGCAGGAGAAGAGAAAATGCTCCCATATAGATGACCTGAATACTTAACAAGCAGTAAATAACAACAGCTACACATATTGTCCATTTACTATGTCCTTGCGCTCAGATGGAATTTCATTATTTTCCATAAAGCCCAGTGATTTTAGTGTGATTGTGTCCACTTTAAGGATGAAGAAACTGATGGTCTAGGAGGTTAAATAATTGGGCCCAAGGTCAAGCAAGGGCATGGTTTGTCTAAACTTTGAATAAGATCTGTTTGGTTCTTGCTTTTGACTACACCAAAAACCTGACAGATGGACTTGCAGTTGGAAACTGGGTTAATATCCTATTTCTAAAATCTTCTACTGTTTAGTTTCCCTATTCTTAGAGGAGGTCTTTTTTTGGAAGCCTAGTAAACTGCTCCTCCTAATGCCTTTCACTCATGAGTGATGCAGCTGCTCAAATCAGAAACCTGAAAGTTATTCCAATGCTCCCGTTTTCTCAGCCGGCACATGGATAAATCAAGTTCTAGAGATTCCACTCCTTTGATTTCCCTGCAATCCACCTTCTTTAGCTCTGCATCCATGACTGCAGTTCAGAGTGTGCCATTTTGCAGTGCTACTTATAGCAGCCTCCTAACTGGCGTCTCTGCCTCCAGTCTTGCCCCCTCCAGTTCACTTCCCAAGAATGCTTTCATTCCTAACAGTGATTTAAAAAAAAAAAAAAAAAAAAAAAAAAAAAAAAGTGTAACGAATCCTGTTCATTCGCTACTAAAAAATGTTCACCCTCTTTTCATTACTTCAAGATGAAGTTCAAGTTTCCTAATATTCCTTATAATGACTTCACTGATTTGGTTTTATCTTTCCAGGATCATTTATTATATAACATTCTCTGGATCAGGATTAGATTTGGTTACAAGTGACAGAAAAATGAAAATACCAGTGGTATAAACTATTAGAAAGCTGATTCTTTTTCTTTACATATGGGTGGTATCATTCAGACATCCAGAATCCAAGTTCTTTCTAGATTATTTTTCCACTTCCTTCGCCATGTTGCTTCTATGTCATTGGCCGGGGTGGCTGCTGGAGATTGAGCTCTCGAATCCCCATGTTAACCCATGGAACAAAGGGAGGATCAAAGAAAGTCATGCCCTTCCCTTTTTTGATGGCATCCAAGAAGTTCCACTTAGGAACTCCCATTTCGTTTCCATGTAACTTGGTCACATGGACACATCTGTTGCAAAAAAGATTGGGAAATGTAGTTATTGTTTTTGTCAACCATTTGTCCAACAACAAATTGGGGATCCTATTCTCAAGGAAACAGTAGATAAAATAAACTGGGGACAACTAATAGTCTCTGATACTTCCACCCTCAGCTGTTTGTAGTGGCCTGGGCTGAAGTGTCTGCCCTTGCTGTACATCTCACTCCAGGACCTCCTGAAGAGCGCTGATCCTGCATTGTACACGTGGTTCTTCTCCTGTGCCTCCCCACTTGTCAGATAATTTCTTGAGGACATGGATGACTCTCTGGCACCGACAGTTCCAGGTTTTTATTTTTGTTTCTTTAAATAGAGCATTCTGTTTAGCTTAAATGTGGAAACATAACCATAGACGTCTGAGAATGTGAACACAGGTTATAATTCTGCACAAGAAACATGCATTGCAAGAGTCCCCCAGCTGCTGAGTCAGAGGTCTGTTTGAGGAGGCGATAGTTAAGGCCAGAATTAGGAGAAGGAGCAAACCACATAACAATCTGGAGGAAGAGCCTTCTAGACAGAGAATTCATTAGGACAAAGGCCTTGAGGCAGGAAGAGCCTTTGCATTTTCAGGGCAGAAGGAAGCATTGTGGCTAGAGGCCAGAAGTGAGAGAGAGAGTGGAAGTGTGGTAGGTGGGGACAGACAGCGCATAAAGGCAGCATAGGGTGGAAGTTATAAGTACCAGCTCTGGGACAGAGCAGTTGGATGACACATGGTTCTACCACTTGCTAGCTGGAGATCTGATTAAGTCACTTAGTCTCCCTGTGCCTTAGTTTTCCCATCTGTAAAATGGTTATAGACTAGTATTTCATAGACTGGTTGGTAGATTTCAATGAGTTAACACATACAAAGCCCTTAGAATAGCACTTGGGATATGGTGAACACTCAATAGGTCCTCGGCGTCTGCATTCTTGCTCCTGCTGATGTGCGTCTAGATTCTTGCTATGCCTGTCTTTCCAATATTGTATACCCAAACCTGGGCTCCTATTACCTTCCTGCTCTCTGCATTTAATTAGTTGCTTTCTTAGTGAGGGTTGGGTTTGACTGCATGTAACAGAAAAGTCAGAATATATCAGGCTAAACATATAAAACCAATTTTTTCTTTCAAGTAGAAATCCTGAGGCAGGCAGGTCACTCAGGGCTGAGATGGTGCCCTATGCACCTTAGAGACCCCTAGTTCCTCCATCTTACTTTTTTAAAAATTATCTTAGACTTTTGACTTAAGATAATTGCTGAAGTTTCAGCCATTGTATCCGCATCTCAGAATGACAAAAACAGAAGGATGGAAGAACAAAAAGGCATATCTGCTTTAAAAACTTTTCCTGAAGCCCCATCCTACAATCTTTTGCCATCACATTGGACAGAATTATTTATTTACATGGCCAAACCTAGCTACAAGAAATGTAGTTTTCTTTTCCAGCCTGGTACGTTGCGGTTCAGTTACTAAGAAAAAACAGGAGGCCAGGTGCGATGGCTCACACCTGCAATCCCAGCGCTGTGAGAGGCCACTGCGGATTACCTGAGGTCAGGAATTCGAGACCAGGCTGGCCAACATGGTGAAACGTTGCCTCTACTAAAAATACAAAAATTAGCCAGGTGTTGTGGCGCGCGCCTGTAATCTCAGCTACTTGAGAGGCTGAGGCAGGAGAATGGCTTGAACCTAGAAGGCAGAAGTTGCAGTGAGCTGAGATGCTGCCACTGCACTCCAGCCTGGATGACAGAGTGAGATTTTGTCTCAAAAAAAAAAAAAAAAAAAAAGAAAGAAAGAAAGAAAGGAAAGAAAGAAAAAAGAAAAGGAAAATGTTTGTTGGAAGAGGCCCATCTCCTTTCTTCTTGCCTAATATCTAAACCAGACTCTCATTCTTTGTCTCCTAGGCCACTTCCAATGGGCTTTCTGCCTAAAGAGTTTTCATCTTCAACACATTTTCCACATAAAGTGCTGTGGTTTGAATATGTGTGTCCCTGAAAAATTTATACTTTGACACCTAATCCCCAATGAGATAGTATTATGAGGTGGGGCTTTTGGGGAAATCATTAGGTCATGAAGTTAGAGCCCTCATGAATGGGATTATTGCCTTATGAAATAAAACTGAGGGAGCTTGTTTGCTCCTTCTGCCACATGAGGACACATAGAAGGCACTCTCTATAAGGAACAGGCCCTGACCAGACACTAAATCTGCTAGCACCTTGATCTTGGACTCCTCAGCCTCCAGAACTTTGAGCAATAAGTTTATGTTATTTATAAGCCACTCAGTATAAGGTATTTTGTTATAGCAGCCAGATGGACTAAGACAAGGAGCCTTCAGCGGCTCCCATTTGTATCAAGCAGAGCTCATAAACTGCTGTCCTGCAAGCTGAATCCAACCCAAATTCATAGTTTGATACTTTCATGGCATTTTGAAAAAAAAAAAGAATCAAACTAATTATCGAAATTTAACAAACCAAAAGTCGCTCTAAAAGCTTGCATGCTTGCATTTCTTTCTTTCAATAGCAGAAGTTCTGGATCCACATTTCAGAATGGCGATAATTAGCTGCGGCTGAATAATCACTCACTCCTTGGATAGGGCTTGAGATTTCTAGTTTGCCCAAATCCCCACTCTTCCTCTTACCTCACACCCAGGCCACTCCCCTAATTTACATTTTCCACCTGTCCCCTCAAGGCATTTACTTTATAAGTCTCGACTTTATAAAATCGAAAACTCCTATTATCTGTTTAAGTCCCTTCCTTGATCTGGTCTTCACTTACTTCTCCAGCAAAACGTCCCACGATTCCCTTCATGTTCTCTGGGATCCAACACACTCCCCACACAGCACCTCTCAACTGTAAGTTCTATGAGGCCCGTGTCTGTTTTTTTAGTCAATATATTCCCAGCACCTGTGACAGTGTCTCACTCATAACAAATGCTCCATAATTAATTGTTAAAAGAAACTGTGAACCAATACCTCTCTTTTGTTACCTCCCTGCCTTTGTTCCTGTTGTTCTCACTCCCTAAAATGATAGGGTGTTTTGTTTTGTTTTGTTTTTAAGATACAGGGTTTTGCTCTATCACCCCAGGCTGGAGTGCAGTGGCTCTCCACACTAACCCTCCCAAGTTGCTGGGACTACAGGCGTGTGCCACCATACCTGCTATTTTTTAATTTTTTTTGTAGAGACAGGGGTCTTGCTTTGTTGCCCAGTCTGGTCTCAGGCTCCTGGCCTCAAGCAATCCTCCCACCTTGTCTTCCCACAGTGCTGGAATTATAGGCATGTGGACACACCTGGCCTAAAATGACCCTCTTAACATTCACATGGCAGGTACAAACCACCCAGAGTTCAACAACCCTCCTCAGTGAAGTCTGCCCTGACCTACTTGCTGGAAGTAACTTTCTCCTTCTATGAACTCTTGCAAAGTCTTAGTGCTTTTAGCAATCATGGACGTTCCAAGCCACATCCCTGATGGCCTACGTCTTTCACATTTTAGAAGAGAACTAGGTTAGGGAAGACTCGACAGGTCTGGGAAGTAAAATCCAACCTTACTCTGGTGGCTATATTTGGAGGGAAGTGAGAGAAAAAGAAGACAAAGGGCTACTGAGGCAGTCCAAGCAAGAAATGATGGTACTTTTGGCCTGGGGGTTGGCAGGGAGGATGAAAAGAACTCCCTGGATCTGAGAGATTATTGGCACATGAGATCATTGGGACTTGATGATATAATGGATGAGGTGGTAAAGGTGGAGGAAAGGGAGATTTCAAAGGAACTCTTTGATTGCTGGTTTATGCAAGAGATGAACTATCATCCCCTGAGTGATAAAACACTTAAGGAGAAACCAGGCTTCAGAGTTTAGGTTTGTTCGAGTTTACTTTGAAGGTCTTTGAGAAATGCAAGTTGAGATAAAGCTACCAGCATTATCAGATGTCGAAGCCCTGGATATTTATTGATAACCCTGGTAATAATAATTCCTGAGTGTCGAGGGAGAAAGTATTAGAACAGATGAAGAGAAGGAGCTTGTGACCAAGTCTTGGAAATCTAACATTTCATAGTCAGAAGGTAGAAATTGAGCCTGCAAAGGAGATAGAAAGGGAAGGTGCAAAGCCCTAGGAGAAACCACATAAGGATGGTGTCTTAGCCCATTCTCACGCTGCTGATAAAGACATACCCTGAGACTGGGCAATTTACAAAAGAAAGAGGTTTATTGGACTTACAGTTCCATGTGGCTGGGGAGACCTCACTATCATGGCAGAAGGTATCTCACATAGCAGCAGACAAGAGAGGAGAGTTTGTGCAGAAAAACTCCTGTTTTAAAAACCATCCGCTCTTGTGAGACTCATTCACTATCATGAGAAGAGCCCAGGAAAAACCCGCCCACATGATTCAATCACCTCCCACCAAGTTTCTCGTATGACATGTTGGAATTGTGGGAGTTAAAATTCAAGATGAGATTTGAGTGGGGACACCGCCAAACCATATCAAATGGCATTGAACAGTCAAAGAAGAGTGTTTCAAGATGGGAGGAGTGGTGTATTGCTGAGAGGTTAGTAAAGATGAGAACTGAACAATATCTATGATGTGGCATTATGTATGCCTTGAGAGCCTCTGAATGAGCCATTTCCGAAGGCTGCTAGGCCAGGCAGGAGGAAGCCTGCTGCAGGGTGTGGGTAAGGAGGAGAGGAAAGGGGACAGTGCCCGTGGCTATGGTACACCATAGCTGTGGTCAATGCTGGATCGGGGGAGGCAGATGTTAAGGGTTATTCCTGTGATGTGGCTAAAAATATTTATTGGATTTAGCAGCCTGGAGCTCATACTTAGGGAGAGGCATCCATTTGCGAGGAGTGCTAGGGTTGGAACCCAGGTGAGAGAGTTGGGAATTGGAAGAGAAGGAAGCAGAAACTGTGCCAATGATGTGGTGTTGCAATGAACATTGGCTGCACTCTCTTTTGCCTCTCTGCCTCCATTTACACAAGTGCTTACTGGGAGCCCCAGTCACCCACCTCCTTCCCCAGCAAACTGGCTCACAGATGATGTCAAGGAAAAGAAACCATGGTGTGTGAAGAAATGCTTCAGCGTTTTTCTGTATCTCAAAGCTAGTGAGTTCACTGGAATTTTTTAAGGGAGACCATACCCTGCCACTGCCCCCTGCACCGCCTCACCCTGTGCTGGGTTTCTCCGTGTGTGCATGCGCGTGTGTGTGTGCACGTGCACATGCACATATGTGTATTTAATGTCAAATTTGAGGTCTCCTACTGGTTTAAAGTATTTGAAAGAAACTTCTTTGCAGTCCAGGGACACCTCTGTGTGGTTTCTGAGAAGGATGAGGAGTTCAAGAAGTGAAGACTCTGTCGTACATAAAGAGAAAACAATTTCACTGTGCAATCCAGGAGAGACAAAGCAGTGTAGCATGTGGCTTCAGGATTCCGGCCAGCAGAGGTGAGTTAGAAAGACAGCTCTTAACCTTCACACTTACGTGTAACATTAGAGGACAAGGTACTCAGTTGGTGGTGAAAATGCAATGAAAGTAAATTTTGACAACTGCATTTTTTTCCCATCAAAGTCAATTTAACCTAATTTCCAGTGACTAAGTGTCTCATCCTATTTTCAAAATTCCATTGAATTTTAGGCAACTAGATCTTATAACAAAGTTGAAAAAATTGAAATATTTTATTGGTCACCTGGGCTTCAGAGAGGCCTTGGAATTTCATTCCATCTTTCCTCTATAACCAGCAATTGTCCAATAGCAATATAATACAACCCACAAATTAATTTTAAATTTTCTAGTAGCCATATTAAAAAATGAAAAAGAAACAAGTAAGATTATTTTAAGAACATATTTTATTTAACCCAATATATCCAAAATATTACCATGTCAATGGGCAATTAATATAAAAGTTTATTAATGGAATACTTAACATTCTTCAGTTCATCCTACGTTTTTGAAACCTGGTATATATTTTACACATATGGCACATCCTAATTCAGATGAGGCACATTTCAAATGCTCAATAGCAGCACATGGCTAGTGGCTATCAATCATATTGAACATCACAACTCAAAACAATCATAAAAAAGTCAGGTACAAAAAGAATCTCATCTAACTGGAAAATAGGGAACTCATATTTACTGAACACCTATTAGGTAACAGCCACTGGGCTCTCATGTCGTTTACTCCTCACCACAATTCTGCCACATAGATACTATTATCTACCTTTTTTATTTCTTTTTTCTTTCTGAGACAGGGTCTCACTCTGTCACCCAGGATGGAGTGCAGTGGCATGATCACAGCTCACTGCAGCCTCAACCTCTGAGGCTTAAATGATCCTCCCACCTCAGCCTCCCAAGTAGCTGGGACCACAGGCATGCACAACCACTCCTGGCTCATTTTTAAATTTTTTGTAGCGCTGGGGCTTCCTTATGTTGCTCAGGCTGGTCTTGAACTCCTGGGCTGAAGTGATCCTTCCATCTCGGCCTCCCAAAGTGCTGGGATTAAACATGTGAACCACTGCACCTGGTCTCTATCTTTCTTATTGAGAAGGAAACTGAGGCTCAGAATGTTTAAATAAATTGTGCTTCACTAAGAAGTGGCAGAAACAGCATTAAACTCAAGGCTGTGCTTTTCTTAACACATGCTGTTGCTTCCCGTGGCAGTATTGCTTCCCTTGGCAGTACAATCAGTTAAACCTCCCTGACTCCTTAGTGCATATCATGATGTTCAGTCAAGACGTGTTCACAGTAAGAAGAGCAGCTGTAAGACCACCAAAGAGTAAATGCTCCAAAGAGCAAAAGGAAAGAAAAAGAGCCACCCCATCAAACCCCAATTCTTTTTAAATAATAGATGTGATAACCAATCTGAAAGCAAATTTCACTGATTGCCTTCCTCGTGTAAATACGCTTTATGGAAGAAAAAAGAAAGTATGCAACCTTAGGAGCCTGATCCACTTCTCAACGCTCCCTCCTCTGCCTTTCTCATTCTCGTCTTGCAGGGAGCCTTCTGTTACCTGACACCCTCTTTCTGGCTTCACCTTTGTGCACCTCCTCTTCCCTCTGGCAGGAAGATTCTCCCTTCTCCTGTCTGAGTGATTACCTCCTTCTCATCCTTCAAAGCCTGGCTCAAACATCACTTCCTACGAGAAGTCCTCCCTCACACCCTAGGCAGAGTCGACCATTTTGTCCTTTGTGCTTTAATTGTTCATCTTTCTGTCAGAGCAATTATTACACATTTGTTCTGAGGTCTGTTTTCCCACAGGGTATGAGCTCCCAGACACAGGGAGAACACCTTATTCAATCCCTGTCGAGCAAGTGGCTGACTCTGCTATTACCTAAGGTCTCCTGGTCCTTAAACCCTATGGAAGATTGATTTGGATTGAAATTACATTGATTAGGGAAACCTAAAGCACTTTGCAAGGGCTCTCCAAATTCTGGGGGAAGTTCTTATGGTTTATGGTCTTATGGTTAATTCTATTCTCATGTCCTAACTTTGTCAAAATCTATTCTCTGTGTCTTAGAGCTACTTCTTTCCATTCAGCTCTGACATTGGGCCCCCACATAACTTCTCTTTGACTCTCCCTTCATCCCAAAACCAGCTACACAAACAAGCCATTTTACCAAAGACCAGGGGATCCCAGGAAGCATGATATACGAAAAATCAAATAGCTTAAAACCTGGTACTAGATTTTTCTGCAATCCTGTTGCCCTAATATTACATTCCTACTTCCTGAAAACTTTCCAGCCTCTTTCTCTCTAATTCTTTTTCTGCCAGCCTCCTTGCTTGCCCCCTCCCTCTGTCCTCCTCCTCCCACCCCCCCCTTTTTTTTTTTTGAGAGGAGCCAATACCCAATATTCCTCTTATTTTCTCCTGTAAAATGGTACATCTTTTCCTTCCTGCTAGAGCTGCTCCAGATACTGGAATTTTCACGGATCTCCAACCCAAACACTTAGCAAAGTATTTTCCCAAGCACAGTTTCCCTCTTGAGAACGATCTCAGCCAGCAGCTAAGATAATAGTAATATCTCCTTCTGTCCAGAGCAGGGGCAGCAAACGTTTTCTGTAAAGGGTGAGATAGCAGATAATTGGCTTTCTAAGCCATAAGATCTCTGCCACAATGACTCAACTCTAAGTGTGGCCTTAGACCAGTTACTTTACTTCTCACAATCAAGTTTTCTTACCTATAAAAGGGAGTTAATGCATATTTCACAAAGGAGTTGTGTCTGTTCAGTGGGACAACATCTAAGACAGTCAGTGCAATGCCTGACACACACAAAAATATTGTTTTTCTTTCTTCTATTTTTCCACTTCAGAGAACAACTGATTGTAAAAAATATTGCATTAATCTGGGTTTAACTGTTTTAGTAATTCCTGAACAATAGCAATTGCAATTTAGATGATATTAAAACAGGCAGACTATCACACAGAAAGGATTTAGAGATTCAAGCACATTGCTACATTTGCCAGTTGTTCTTTTGTTTATACGTAACATAAAACTAGGGCACACTGACTTTTGAAAAAAGAACATTTATTGGTTCACAAACTTAAAAATTCCTGGGTTAGGTTTTTGTATCTAGTGGGTCCAGGCACTCAAATCACGTCATTGGGAATCTGTGTTCTCTTCTTCCTCCTCCTGGCAGGACCTCCTTTGAATGGTTTCCTTCTCAGACAGATTATCCTCACGCAGTAGAAAATGCCCATGCCCTCAGGCCAAATCACACCCAAAGCCTGTTTGTGTACAGCCTGTGAGCGAAGGAAAATATTTACATTTTTAAAGGGTTATAAAAAATGCAAAGAAGACTATGTGGCAGAGACAGAGATGTATGGATACCAAGCTGAAAATTATTATTATCTGGCCCTTTCTAGAAAATGTTTACTGACATCGCAGCTCCAGCGCACAAAGAACTCTTCTTGTCAATTTTTTTTTTCTGGTAGAAGACCCAAGATTGCTTTCCTGGGAGCTTCTTATTGTTTCTCCGTGCTGCCTTCCGGAATTTTCCTCATTTCTATATGTCTCAGGCACCAGACAGAACTGGATTAATGGCTTTACTGATTCTCTCTTCAGCTGCCCTTGGATTTTTAATCTTAATTACTATATTGTTTATTCTCAAAGTTCTATTTAGTACAATATGCTTAGTCTTTTCTATGGCTTCTTTGTCTCTCATTATTTCTTTCTTTCCTTAATCACCTTAAACGTTCTTATTTTATAGTCCCTAGCCAAAGCTGAGTTTGGGGAGGTTTTATATCTTCTATTGATAGGTCTGCTGGCATTGGCTCATGTGTTTGGGGTTTTAAAAAAATCTTGGATTGTGAATTCATCTTACATGGCATTTAAACCATGGGAATCCCGGGTCTCCAAGTTTGAGGGCATCTCTCTGGTGCTGCTTTTGACAGGAATTTTAGGAACATCTAAAAACTGTTTCTACACTGATTTAACACCCAGAGGTCTCCTGTACCACAGAGGGAGTACAACTTTGAACCCCAAAGCTTGTGAAGGCAGGCCTGGAGTTTCAAAAATTTTCCCCACTCAGAGCTCACTCCAAGGAATGCAAGTTTCTCTATCATTTCCTTTGGTCTTTTAGGGGAAGGAGGCCTTTCCCCGCTTTTCCTCTTTCACTAAGGGTAGCAACTTTACGTGGGATATCAATTTTTCCTTCTGTCCCAGACTAACCATCAAATCCCAAACTCCTTGGTTTGTGAGATCATCAAATACCCCCAGGTGGCCCCAGCTTCAGTGTGCAGGTTATTCTCTGGTTTTAGTTTCCATTTCATTTTTGGCCCCTGGGATTTTCTTTTCTTTCTTTTGAGCTCAGTTGGGACATTTAAAGGGACGCCAGTTCTAGTTTATACTGCTTTTCCAGGTGTTTCATAGCAGGAGGGTTTCATGTAATGCAATCCACCACATTGCCCCGAATGGAAATTCCATTAGGCCTGTGAGACCCCATGTAAGACTATGCCAGCACCATGTGCCACCCACAGAGAGCTTCCTCTGCCACTTTTATCACCTAGAGTAGCACCTTGAGAGGTGCTCACAGGATGTGTGTTGGAGGTGACCATTTGGGTGAGTTTCCAGGAAAGCGCAGCAAAGCCTGCTGATAATGTGGCTTGTGTGAAGGTACCCAGTACAATCATATGCACACGGTGTAGTGGCTCCTGCAGCATTGTGTGGGGCTTAAGAGTATATGCTCTAAAATCAGACTATCTAGATTTAAATTTGGTTTCTTCTGCTTCCTAGTTGGGTATCCTTGGGCTAGCCACTTAACTCTTCTTTTCCCAGTATGTGAAATCGGGGTGATGATGTAACCTATCTCAGGGAGTCATGGAAAAGAGTAGACGAGGTAATGTCTGCAAAGGGCTGGGCCTGCGTTGTGCTCTGATAAATCCTCACCTTCGTTTGTTTCAGGGAAAGGAACTGGGCTACAGAATAGATGCATACACAAGGTCGGGGTAGGGGCACAAAAGCCCATCAGGATAAACTCGCCCCTTCCCAGAAGTGAAAAAGGGAAGGAGGATGAGGAAAAGGCTGAGGTAACTAAAGAGAATACTGACCCAGTCCTCAGGAGGAAAAATAAAAATTAAGATTCTAACAAAGACTCTTTGGGCTGGGCGCAGTCACTCACACCTGTAATCCCAGCACTTTGGGAGGCCAAGGAGGGAGAATCGCTTAAGCCCAGGAGTTCAAGATCAGCCCCGGCAACATAGAGAGACTCTGTCTCTACAAAATTAACAAAAGAGCCTAATGTTGTGGCGTGTATCTGTAATCCCAGCTACTCGGGAGGCTGAGGTGGTAGGATCACCTGAGCCTGGCAGGCTGAGGCTTCAGTGAGCTGTGATTGCGACACTGCTCTCCAGCCTGGATGACAGAGCCAGTCCCTGTCAAAAAAAAAAAAAAAAAAAAAGGAAGGGAGGAAGGAAAGAAGGAAGGAAGGAAGGCTTTTTGAATTATAGAATTCGATGAGGATGATTTAAAGTTTGTGTGTGTTGATCTAAAAATGAAACCCCACCGAAGGGTATTACGGGCTTCCATAAGCACAGAAATGTCACTGTTTATTATGGAGGCTGTGAGAAGAATGTGCAAAGCACTTGGCCTTCAATGGAGGTGAAGGTGAGACTAGGAGAGAGTCAGGGGTCCTTGGATCTCCATGCTCCCCTTATGCTTCCATTAACTGCCTCTTACCTAATTCCTAAGTGGTCAGTATTGAAGTGCCATGCAATTGCCTTAGAAACTTCTGATGCCAGAAAATTCACTCTCAAAAGGAGAGCAAAAGATTATCAGAAATTCCGAAACATTTTCAAGGGAAACTTGAGCTGATACAAAATGCAAAAAGGTCTGCAGAATTTTAATACATTTCTGATACAGGCTAGAATTAGAAATCTTGAAAAGATTTGTTTAAAGTATTTTTAAAACGTTTTGCTACAGGAACAGTTATTTGTGCAAACACTATTTCTTTTTTTTTTTTTTTTTTTTGAGACGGAGTCTCGCCCTGTCGCCCAGCCCAGGCTGGAGTGCAGTGGCGCGATCTCGGCTCACTGCAAGCTCCGCCTCCCGGGTTCACGCCATTCTCCTGCCTCAGCCTCCCGAGTAGCTGGGACTACAGGCGCCCACAACCGCGCCCGGCTAATTTTTTGTATTTTTTTTAGTAGAGACGGGGTTTCACCGTGGTCTCGGTTTCCTGACCTTGTGATCCGCCCGCCTCGGCCTCCCAAAGTGCTGGGATTACAGGCGTGAGCCACCGCGCCCGGCCTTTTTCTAACTGGATTGTGTGGTCCCCCAAGCCGGAGTGTGCAGACTAGGAAGTGGTCCTTGAGCTGCTTCCTCCTGAGAAGTGGTTTGAACACTGGGAAATGTGTTTCTCCCTCAACAAGTGCTTATTCAGCAGCTTGAGTGGCACAGAAAGGTGATCATGATCAGATATCAGCAACACTCCATTTAATTTTTTGAACGGTTGCCAACATTTCTAGGAGCAGCTATCTATGAGCTTTGAGTAAGGATTTTGTGACAGTTAAAATCAGAGAAAAACTTGCTACAAAGTTAATCAGACGTTTTCACTGTTAAAAACATTTTTTTTTTTCTGCGCATGTCTTTGGGTACAAATAGAAAACAGTTCACACAAATTATTGTGATCTGTATGGTTCCTATATAAACACACTGAATATTTTAGTTTTTATTTTTTCTCTTCAGGATGCCAGTGTCTCTACATCGTGACAACTTTGAATGTGACCATTATATCACCTACTAAGTCGGGCTGAGCTAGAAATTATGGCTAAAGTTCCAGAAAGTTCCAGAAAGCACATTTGGCCTTACAATAGATAATTATGAACTGCAAAAGCTGCGCATTTACTAAATGATATGCTCTGCCAAGGATCAAGTTCCCCATCACACAGAGCAGCAGAAGCCACTATCAGGAATGCTGCAGTGGATTTCTGAGTTGAGTATGGGGTTAAAACACAAGTCCCTAGGTTTAGTCCAATCTTAAAAATTCTATGATTTTATCTTTTAAAAATAATGTTTGCATAGTATTTTAAAGTTTTTAATGAACTTTACATACATGATCTCATTGATTCTTTTTTTAAAAAATGGAGGTCACTTTTTCCTGGCTTAAACAAATGAAAATAAATATAAACAATATAGACTTCTGAAGAAGGATGGCAGAATAGAGGCAAAATAGAGACTATCCTTCTCCAACATCTAAAATATGAATAAAAATAATAAAAATCAACAACAACAACAACAAAAACAGACACAAAAAAACAGCAACAGCAAGAACACAAGGAAATGGCAGCAACCTAATGTCATAGACTTCAAAAAGGGGAAGACAAAGAAAGGAAAGAGATTTTAGAAAAGTAGTTTCTAACTCTGTGCTCACTTTGGAAGCCTTAAATTACCAAAATATTGAAAAATCGAATCAAAAGCTATAAATCAGAAAAGAAAACCAATTAGCAGAGCATATTGTTTTCCCTAAATGCTTTAGGTTATAGAACAGGTTAATAAGAATATGAATTCAACATGGTGGGTCCCAAAGAGGAAATGAAACAAGAGAATGACCTGGAAAAGTGATTTTCTGCTGTCCTATAGAAACAAATTAAAGACCAAAACATTATTTTTATTTTTTTAAAATTATACTTTAATTCTAGGGTGCATGTGCACAACGTGCAGGTTTGATACATAGGTATACATGTGCCATGTTGGTTTGCTGCACCCATCAACTCATCATTTACATTAGGTATTTCTCCTAATGCTATCCCTCCCCCAGCCCCCTACCCTCTGACAGGCCCGGGTGTGTGATGTTCCCCCCTGTGTCCAAGTGCTTTCATTCAAAATGACATTATTATAGAATGGATAAATAGATAAAAAATCTTCAAAAAAAAAAAAAAAAAACTAAATAGACACAGCTCAAAATAAGCTTACAGACAGAAAAAATGCTTAAGATAAAGGTAGTGATTGCAAGTGAAAAGCACATAGCAATTTGAGCCTAGTTGTTAAGCCTGGTTGTAAAGAATCTCCAAATAGGACAGATAAAATATTCAAAGCTATAAAACAAAAAAATTTGCTCTGACAAATGCAGAAACGAATCTGCAGATTGAAAGAGCACACCATGACCCAAGAAAAACAAATACTAAATGATCAGCACTGAGACATATCCCCATTAACTTATCAAACTTCAAGGACTTTTTTAAAAAAGTATTTTGGCATAGGACATAAAAAGTAAAGGAAGCCAGTTAGGGTTGCCTTTGACACTAATAATCAATATTGCATGCCAAGATATAATAAAGCACCACCTAGGATTTCCAAGGGAAAGTGTGACTCAAAAATATTTCACCCATCCAGAATGAGTTTAAGTAGAAAAGTCACAGATAAATATTCTGGCCCACAGCAGCACTCAGGGAACACACACTCATGAGTCCTGCTTGAGAGGAATTGTTCAGTGATGAAACAGTCGATTTAGAGATAAATAGAAATAAAATATTTGGAAATATAGAGTCTGGGATAAAAAAGACTTATTAGGAACACATAATTCATTTGAACATGGAACTGATGGTATTAAACAATTATGAGATTAATGTTTCCACAACAGAATGTGAATATTATAAGCAATGATAACGTAAAAGTAATATTACAGCCAAAATTGGGAAGTGAGGGGTGGGGAGATGGGAGGAAGTACAAGTCTAAAGATTTACTCATCTTTCCGATGTGTGAGTCATTCGATATTGTCTAAAACTGAAACATGTTGCTAAAAAAAAAGACTCCAACCTTTTAACATTTTTCACAGTATCTTTTCTTAACCTTATTTCCCCAAGAAGGAATTTTTAGCAAATAGTATCTCCTGTGGTAAAGGATATTTAACGAAAGGGCAGCAATTTTTCTGTTTTATGTTAGTTTTACTTTTCTAATGTTCAATTCAAGTAACATTAAATCCATTAGTTTTTTGAACAGTGTGCATAATATGCTCATATTTGTGTAAAAATATTTTTGCCTATCTATGTCTGTTTCTCTTTCAATCTCTCTTTAGCATATGACATGGCTTGGTTCTGTGTCCCCACCCAAATCCCACCTTGAATTTTAAAATCTCCATATGTCAAGGGAGGGATCAGGTGGAGATACTTGAATCACGGGGGTGATTTCCCCCATGCTATTCCCATGATAGTGAGTGAGTTCTCAAAATATCTGATGGTTTTATAAGGGGCTTCGCCCTTCACTTGACACTCATTCTCTTTCCCGTTGCCCTGTGAAGAGGTGCCTTCCGCTACGATTGGAAGTTTTCTGAGGCCTCCCCAGTCATGCAGAACTGTGAGTTAATTAAACTTCTTTTCTTTATAAATTACCCAGTCTTGGGTATTTCTTCACAGCAGGGTGAGAATGGACTAATGCAGTATACATTTCCCTTTCCTCTCCTCACCTTTCTAAATAGTAACTGGATTTTCATACAGATTTCCATCTCTCTGAGAGGCAACCTAAGTACTTCAGGGGACTGTGAACCCAGCTCCAGGGCCAGGGTGGAATGATTGGGCTGAAGATAATCCCTTATCCCAGGGAACTCAGGTCGAAACCAACCAGGGTGTGGCATTTCCTGCAGTAGAATCTGGAATGGGTTTGTGACCCACCTCAGGTTAGTGAAACATGAAGGAAGGATTGGTGGAGACTTCTGAAGAAGGAGCTTCCAAGCTTTTAAGAGAAGCTCACCATAGGAAACTCCCTCTGTCCCTCTGGACTTGTCTGTTTAAAGGTGCAAAACATGGAGCTGCTACAGACATTTTGCAAGTGAAGACTTTTGCCCCATACACAACGACTAGAAGCTGGATGAGGCCAACCCTGAAGATCACTCTGTCTCTGGATGTCAATTACAAAAAATCAACACATTTCTATGTGCTAAAGCAATTCTATTTGGATTTTACATATATTTTTGAAACCGAAAACATTGTAATCTATATATCTACTTAGAAAGATGTCAAATATTCATCTATACTAATCATTTGGGGTTATTACTAAAAATTCTTTTTACTTTTCTTCATTGCTTACTTTATAATGAGCTGTTTCCTTTTTTAAAACACAAAAAGTTATTATTCTTGCATATTAAATTGTTAAACATAAAAGTAATATGTACTCATTGGAAAAAAATCCAGACACCTTCTCTTCCAGGTGCCCTAAATAGAATTAGGGAGAGAGAAATAATGATCTCTGATCAGAAAATATAATAAAAACGATTTTAGAAAGAGTCAACATATTTACTATGCTTAGAAGTTTACATATATAATCTCATTTAATTTTCACAACATATTATGCAGTAGGAAGCTTCATTAGCTCCATTTTGTAGACAAAAAAAAACTCTTGCATCCTGCAATTTTCTGAAATTCCTTTGAAAAGAGACAGCTTTTAATAGCATAGTTAAATATAAAAGATTTATCACATACACATGACAGAGAAAATTAATATAGTCATGCATTACTTCGTGATGGGAATATGTTCTGAGAAATGTGTTGTTATATGATTTTGTTGCTGTGTAAACATCACAGAGTGAACCCACACATCCTAGCTGGTTGTAATTCTCATCCTAACCTAATTCTCTTAGGTTACAAATCTGTGCAGCATGTAACTGTACTGAATATTGTGATCATTGTAACACAATGGTGTTTGTGTGTCTAAACATTAAACAAATACAGTAAAAATACAGTATTATAATCTTATGGGGCCATTGTTATGTATGTGGTTGAGTGTTGACTGGAATGTTGTTATATGGTGCATAACTGTGTATGCGTGGGACTGTACAACACAAAATGGAAATGGAGGTAGCAGATCTTTTGCTGTTTTGGTAGCCACTGGGACAGAAGATTGAAAGCCACTAGGTCTTAGTAGTTGGGGGTGACTGAGTTTTCTAAATCTTATAAAAGAGAAAAGCCCATATCTTTCCCCAGAAGCTGCCACCATCTAAAATCGGACCTCTGACATTTTAAAATAACTTACTGATATGGTTTGGCTGTGTCCTCATCCAAATCTCATCTTGAATTGTAGTTCCCATAATTCCCATGTGTTGTGGGAGGGACCCAGTGGGAGATAATTGAATCATGAGGGCGTTTTTCCTCATACTGTTCTCATGGTCATCAATAAGTCTCACAAGATCTGATGGTTTTATGAGGGGAAACCCCTTTCGCTTGGTTCTCATTCTTTCTCTTGCCTACTATGATGTAAGTTGTGCCTATCATCTTCCGCGATGATTGTGAGGCCTCCCCCACCAGGTGGAACTTTGAGTCCATTAAACCTCTTTTTCTTTATAAATTACCCAGTCTCAGGTATGTCTTTACCAGCAGTGTGAAAACAGACTAATACACTTACTCAGAAGTATAAGCTCCAGTAAGGTATGGACTGAGTCAGCCTTATTTTATGTTATATTCCCAGCACTCATCATAGAACCTGGTATATAGTGAGTGCTCAATAAATGCTTGGAGAAAGAAAACGAGAGAGAGGAAAGAAGGATTATTTTTTATTTCTCTTCTGGTCCACCCACTTGCACCTTTCTCCAAGTTGATGATGCCTTTATCTGTACACATCTTCCTCTTCCTCCCCTTTCCCTTACAGCTGGCAAGAAGACACCTGATAGCAGAAACTTGAACTGCACTCTTGGGTCATGAAAGAGAAGCTGCATTTTGAGGATGACAAAGTAACAAGATCAAGTCCTAGTTAAGCCACAATTAAAGCCCTGTATTGCCTCCCAGATTTCTGCATGGGGGAAAGATGTCCATCTTCTTTAAGTTGTGGTATTTTGGGGTCTCTTTGAAACAGCAGTCTTATTCTTGATTAGTATTAGTCAAGTACTAACACACGTTAAGAGAAACTGTAGTTACCAGGATGGTAAAATCATTGACATTTCCCTAATTCATTTGTTAATTTTATTATTATTTTTAAACATTAGATTTTCAGAAACTCATTTGGCTTTAGGGGGTTTATTGGGTCATATAACTTAAAAACTCCAAAGGATTTTGGGTCCCAGATACAGTTAAATGCAAGGGTTAAACAACATACATAGAACTCTCACTTTATCTCCATCTCTGGCTTTGCTTTTTTCTGTACTGTGTTGACTCCTAGAAAGAATCTCTCTATGAGGTGAACCCTAAAAGCTCCTGGCTTATACTGTCCTTAGAGATAGCAGTTCCAGTGGGAAATAACTCCATATCCCCAGAGTTCCCATCAGAACTGGAGATTGGCCCTCATTGGACTTTCACTGAATCATGTACCATCTCTTAACCAATCACAGTGGCCCGTGGCTCAGACCTGGGACATGCGCTCTGCCTTGCAGCTGGGGTGGATCAGTTGTACCTGAGCCATGTGCATTAAGGGTGGGAAAAGAGAGGTTCCCCAAATAAGGCTTAGGGTGCTCTTAGCAGAAAGAAAGGAATGAATGCAGACAGGCAACAAGTACAAATGTCCACTATAATTTATTTATTTATTAATTCGACAAATATTTATTGAGCACCAAGAATGTGCCTGGCTTTTTCTTAGATGTTGGAGATGTAGAGTGAAGAAAATTGACAAAAATCCCTCCCCTCTATCTTAGTCCATTTGAGCTTCTATTACAAAATACCATAGACTGGCGGCTACTAAACAATAGAAATTTATTTTTCATGGCTCTGGAGACTGGATGTCCAAGATCAGGTTACCAGCAATTTCAGTGTCTGGTGAGAACCGACTTCCTGGTTCATAGATGCCGCCTTCTAGCTGTGCCCTTAACATGGCAGAAGGGGCTGGCTAGCTCTCTAAGACCTCTTTTATAAGGGACTAATTCCATTCATCAAGGTTCCACCTTCATGGAGAAGGCTTTCCACCTTCATCTAAGAAAAGCCCCATCCCCTAATACTACCACTGTGGAGGTGCAGATTTCAACATAAGAATCTGAGGGGAAGACACACACACATTCTGTCCATTGCACTTTCCCAGAAAAGTTCTTTGTATTCAATAATAATGAATTTCTTATTTCTTTTGTCCTCTTAAAAAGCTTATGTGTACCTTCTTCTGGGATGTTACAAAACTAACCAAGGGTTCTAGAATAATCTTAAGGCTCACAAAAACGTGATTTGTGGCTTTTATATTGTGGAGGAGGGTGCAAAGGCTTGGTGGGGTTTTGGTTGTGAGGATGAGAGAGGACTGAAAGAGAATCAAGAAAAAGTCAACGTGATACCCAAACGGTTTAGAAATGGAGTCTGTATATTTTCATATGGAGTCATCTCACCCACAGGAGAGCTCAATTATTCTTTTTTCCCCTATCCTAATCTTGCATCACACTTGAAAGGGCTGGAAGAAACCTTACAGTATGACATATGGGCACCAGTTAGGCTTTTATAGGTCTAGGAAATAAAATACTAACTTCTATAGTTTTTCCTCATGAAAAATGTAAAGTAATTTGTCTCCTGGAGGAGTATGGAAGCATTTGCAATGGTTTCCTGTTTTGCACACTGTCCTTGTCTATGCCAGCTTGTTGTCTCGACAAATTTATTCTCAACAGCAGCAGGACATATGCTTATGATTTTCGGAACGGAGGCACTAGAGATAAGGTGGAACCTATCGCTGAAAAATGAACCCCAGTGAAATTGCTTCCTAGCCCCATATTTCAAGATATGTTGGTTATCCTCCAAAAAGTGCCCGAATCAACAAAATTGATTCAGAGATTTGTACAGACTTCTGACACAGGCACAGACCGTATTTTAAATGACATGTAAACATTGATGTTGTACCTCGTCTCGTCAGCCCTGGCCCTTGTCTCCCCCACCCAACTACCACAACTTGGCAAATACTGACAACCAGAAGGTTTTTATTTATTTAAACAAATATTTGGTGAAGAAAGGGAGTGGAATAGTCAAATTTGGGTTGTGGTTGGGCAGGTGATGGGGAGCAGGATGGGGAAGAATCAAGAGACGTCAGCAATGAACTTCATCCTTGTACAGTATACACTGGGGTGTCTTGGGTGACCTGTTATGTCCTTGCCAAAAGCAAAACAAAGGGCACAGGCTTGATATAGATGGGGAAAGTTTGTGTATACCGTTTGACTCAATATCTCAAAACCAAACTGGTCTATTGTAACTGAGTTTGCAAGTTGCTTTCTCTCTCTCAGTACTTCTTTTCCCTATCTGTAAAATGGGATTAATAATACATAGTTCTTAAGATTGTTAGAGGACTAGATGATGTATCCCACATAAAGCATTAAGTATTCTGGCAGGCACATAGGGAGTGCTTAGTAAAAGGTAGTGCATGCACACACACACACACACATACACACACACACACGTGTTCACACAAGCACACACCATGTCCTGATTATGGACTTGTGCATGTCATCTTTATATAGTTGAACATTAGGCCTGTGACTACAGTCCTTCCACAGGCAGATGTCCTAACCATCTGTAGGCTCAATGTAGGAGCCACCCAGGTGTTTGAGTGACAGGATTATTCAGAGAAACCCACTTCAAACCTAGACAGAGACAGCTCTCCTTGATGGCTCAGAGCATCTGCTTTCTAGCCCCAGAGAGCCCATTTAGATAACAAAGGCAAATCCCAGATGTGAGATGGCTGATAGCAGCCCCCAAATAGAGCAGGTGTGGGGTGGAATAAAAGCCCTCTGTTGTCCATTAGTGTCAGCGGCACCTCCGTGTGAAAGGTGGCACTGCTGGAGCCTCCCATATAAGGCAGGAGATGGAGTTCAGGAGCCGGGGAGTGGGGCTGGAAAGCTGCTGAACAGAAGGTCACTGCTTGGCCACCAAGCTGATGAGACCTTGAGAGGAACCTTGCCCTACAGCCTCATTTGCACAGGAAGAAACTGTGCTAGCAGAGATTAGCAGAGATTAGTGAGTTGCTAGAGATCTACTGCGAGATGGAGGCAAAACTAAGAAAAAGAACTCAGGTCTTCTGCCTCTAGCCCAGTCAGTTGCTTCTCCTGTATCTCCTGGGGTCATCTCACCTGGTCAGGGCTTGAGAGTATTTATTCTGAGCAATTATCCAGAGCAAGGAGAAGAAAACCATAAAGGAGGAAACTGTCAAGGAAGGAAGAGAAAGGAAAATTCTTTTTTTAAAAAATGGGGGAACAAGTTATTTTTTAAATATAAAATTGAATCATACTTACTAAAAAAAAAGTTAAAACAGTTTAGAACTATAAAAAATAAGAAGAATCTCATGCTCTTCATTAAACACAGCCTCCCCCATCCTATTCACCAGAGGTAAAAACTGTTAACAATTTTTAGTATGTCTTTCAGACTTTTCCTAAATATTTACATTTATATACATTTTAAAAAACATAGATGAGATTACACAATACATACTCTTCAGAAAGTTACTTTTTTACTTAATATGCTGCAACTACCTTTTGATGTTTATGCTCATTGTTAAAATGGATCTACTGTGTTTCATCATGTGGGTATAACATGATTTATTTAACTGGTTCTCTAGAGATGGGCATTCAGCTTGTTTCCAGCATTTTTCTCACTAGTACAAACAGCAGTAAGTATCTTGTTCAAATACCCTTGTGCATGTGTGTGAGCATATCTTTCATAAATGTTTTAGAGTTGGGTCAAAAGGCATACACATTTTAAATTTTAATTGATTTGACTCACTATACTTTCAACGACTGAATCAATTTGTACTTTCACCCAAAGTTTTCCTTTCCCTACCCTCATCAACACTGGGTGACAGCCATCTTCATACAGTTTTCTTTATGTTGTTTTCATGGAAGTTCTTGAATTCCAAGTACAGTTGGGCATCCATTTGTATTGTGAATTGCCACTTGTACTTCTTTTATAATGAGCTGTCTTTGATTATGAGCTGCTTGCTTTTATCTTTGGTCCATTTTTCTCCTCGGTTTTCACCTGTTTTTCTTTTTGGCTTTATCAGTCAAGAAAAATGACAGAGACAAGTCTGAATCATTTTAGGAGGTTTATTTGCTGAAGCTAAGGATGCATGCCTGGGAGACAGGTCTATGCCTTTCTTCGAAGATGATTTTGAGGGCTTCAAATGTAAAGGGGAAAAGAGGGGGATACTGAGAATACACAGTTTTCATGCAAGAGGGACAGTAGGGAAAAAATAGTGACATGCCTTCGTCTGGCTCAGTGAATGTGAATTTTTACACAAGATAGCATAGACAATAGGGCAGAGGAAAGAATAAGATATGCATTTGTGTCAGGTGGGCAGGGGGATGGCTTTGAGTTCTGTTCTATGTCCCCACACCTGTGAAGATAAGCTATCGATTTGTATTGCCATGGTGAATTTTAACAGAAATGCTTTGAGGTAAAGATCTTGGGGCTATGAGAGAGATGTGTAGCTTTTCATCTTGTAGCCATCTTATTTAGGAACCAAAGTGGGAGGCAGGTTTGCGTGACCCAGTTCCCAGCTTCATTTTTCCCTTTGGCTTAGTGAGTTTGGGGTCCCAAGATTTATTTTCCTTTCATAGCTTATAGCAGTTCTTTGTAAAATTAAATAAATCAATCTTTGTCTACAGTATGGGTGACAGTAACATTTCTCAGTTTATTATTTTGTCTTTGGGCTTTGTTTTGCTCTGTTACATTTTTATGTGATCAAATTTATAAATCTACTCTTTATAGCTTCCGGGTTTTATGTCACACTTTAAGAGACCTTTATCATTCCAAGAAAATAAAATACTGCCTTTATTCTAATGCTTTCATAAATTTTTTTATGTTGCAAAGAATAGACCAAGATGAAATTTATTTTAGGTAAGAAATGATGTAAGGATTCAGCTTCCTTTCTCTCTCTCTCTCTCCTCTCTTTTTTCCACTCCGATCACTAGTCTATTGTCACACTATTTATTGATTTATTTATTCTTTGACCCTTACCTGAAGTGTCACCATTTTTACAAATCACATTCCCATTCACAGTTAAGTATTTATCTGAACTCTATTTTGTTCCAGTAATCATTCTGTCTCTTCATGTACTAATATAATTTTGTCTCAAATACTGCAGGATCATAATACATTACTAGTTTCTATTAGGGCTATCTTCACATAACTTCCATAAAATAAACTTTGCTTGTTTGTTTATTCATTTTAAAAAAGGACCCCTGGTTATACCTCAAAGACAAGACATAGAGATAATGATCTAGCATTATATTTTGCAAAATCTACTCCACATGTGTTTTTCAGGTTTCTGCTCATATATATGAGCAAAATCTTGTAATGTATACAAGCCATTTCCTCCTGGGTCATCATATGTTCCTGATCTGGGGTACACTGTGATTTGAACCTAGTTATTGGTCTAGTGGCAGCAGGGGCAGTTGTAGGTCTTGTGGAAAATGAGCATCTCCTCAGAACATTGTTATCCCAGTGGAGGTTACTGCAGGGCTTTCAATCAAAGAAAGTGTGGTCTCCCCAGACACAGAAGAACAAGCAAGGGAGGCTCAGAGTGACGTGGGTGTGTTTAGAATCAGTTCTAACCTGATGCCTCACTCCAAGTTTCAGTGTCTCATGCTTTCCCAATCGATTTCCTATCTTTTACATCAGAAATTTGGCAAGGCTGTGAATTCAACTGAAATTGTAGTTCTGCAAGCCTCCCAATTAAATTTTACATTTGATTTTTATCAGTATCAGTCTGTGGCCATAATAAATAAAAGATTATTTTTGGGCTGCCCTAGAAATGTCTGGTTCCCCACTCATGACCTGAACTGAAAATTAAATGAATTTTAGCTTGTCATTTGCTTTCTGTAAATGCTACAGTACCCTCCAGAGGATCCATCCAACATCATAGTCCTTGCTTTAGTTTGCACTTCATCACAATTACCATAGTTTGATTAATTGCAAAGCTACTACCTGCCATGGATTATTAGTATCAATTTTCCACTGGCAAAGAAATTGTCTCTGTACTGAAGCCTAAAATCATGATGAGACTAGTATCAAATCTCATGTGTGAGGGTCTGTCTTTTAGGAGGATCACTTCTGATATCAGTTCTGTAAGGTCTAGTCAGGAGATAGCTATTCACCAGTAATTTGAACAGAAAAAAATGTAATATACAGAATTATAAGCTAGTAAACTGCAATTAACTACTAAAAGAGGCAAAAGAGAACTAGAGAATATAGGAGTAACACGAAGAAACTCCTACCTCTAGAATGGAGAGAATATAACATAAATAATTAAGAACAAGAAAGAAGGTCCCTCCTCCAAGGCTGAATTCAGCCCTCAGTGGGTATCTTGTGGCTGACACAGAAACATGTAGCCTCCCAGTGGTAAAGAAACTTGTCAGAGAGTTTGGCCAGAGCTGGTCTGTAGGAACAGCTTGCTAGGTGGTTGAGACACTCTAGAAGGTGCAGGCAAGCTGCAGCTGTTCTGCAGGGACTGAAGCTGGGTAGCTAAGTTCACTGGAGCAAGCTGGTGGGCTGAGCTGGAGAGCAGGACATGGCCAGCTGGGGTACCAGGGGACTGGAGCTGACTTATAAGAAACAACCTGCAGGCAGCTGACGGGTCAGAGCTCGTCTACAGGAAGTGGTCTGCTGGGTGCAGGAGAAACTCACTGGAGAGTGAACGACTTGGGCCTCCTGTCTGCCTGTTTGCTGACAGCTGTACCGTAAGAGAATAAGTGCACCATAACTGAAGATAAGCCTCTTCTGCTGCTATGACCTTACAGCAACACCCCAGTACCCTCTATTGACAATTAGGGTAACACTGTGGCAGATGGAAAAGGAGAAATGTTTACACGGTCCAGCCCCACTACCACTAATAGAGCAAAGATGGGTGCATTTGGAGCTGAGAAGAAATGGGTTGATAACTGGCACAACTAGTATGGATTACATTTGCCAGTTTCAAGATCTCTATTCTGAAGGTCTGGAGATCTCTTATATTTGATAATTATCCACTGTTAATAAGGGAAACACCCAAACCCTTTAACCAATGTGGTGCTTCATTTTCTCGGGTTTCCTGTGCCTCTCCACGTATGGGTCTTTAAAATCTACAATGTCAGCAGCTTCAGTGCTCGGATTCATGGGCTTTTTGCAGGCACAGCTCATGAAATAAACAACCTCTTTGTGGAAAAAGACAGAAAATAATGAAATAATATAAATCAAAACAGAGATCACCATAACCAGTGAATGGGATGTTAAGGGAGAGTCCATTTCCTTGAGTACTAGCTTGAAACCAGCATGTAAGGAAGACTGAACTGAAATCATAATGTCCCCAGGACACTGTGAGTGGAGTGATGAACATAAATTATTTTCTTCAGTTCCTGTAATGAGAAATATGACTCCTAGTTAAGATTCTTGGCAAAATTCAAGACATGGATTGTGCCTGTTTTAAAGGTAAAGCAGCACTTGCCATTAATACAATGGATGTCTGCCAGGCATGGTGACTCACACCTGAAATCCCAGCACTTTGGGAGGCTAAGGTGAGAGGATCACCTGAGATCAGGAGTTCGAGACCAGTCTGGCCAACATGGTGAAACTCCATTTCTACTAAAAATACAAAAATTAGCTAGGCGGTGCACACCTGTAGATTCAGCTACTCAGGAGTCTGAGGCATGAGAATTGCTTGAGCCTGGGAGGCAGAGGTTTCAGTGAGCTGAGATCACACAATTGCACTCCAGCCTGGGTGACAGAGTGAGACTCTGTCTCAAAAAAATAAAAAATAATAAACAAAATTTAAAAAATAAAATAATATACAGTGGATTTCAGAATAGGACCCCCCCATCTCCCAGACTAGCAGTGTCAACATCACCCAGGAACTTAACAGAAACGCAAATTCTCAGGCCCCACCCAGACTTACTGAATCAGTGACTCTGGGGCTGGGTTTCAGCAATCTGTGTTTTAATAAGCCCACCAGGTGATTCTGATATGTATTAATATTTAAGAACCACCGGTTTAGACAGATCTAAATTTAAGACTTGGTTTTTGGCAAACGATTTAATCTGTACCTCAGTTTCATCATCTGTGATGGCTGCACCTTAATGGTAACTACCTTATAGGATTGTTGTGAAAATTACATAATAAAATCAGAGTAAAGAGCTTATAAAAGTGCCTTCCACAGAGCACTCAAAAACTTTGTTTTCAAGCACCTCTTAAAACTTAATACAAATGTAAGAGACTAGTATTTTTAAAGAGCTTAGCATAGTAAATACCAGGCACACGATAAATATTATGCCCTCAATAATGCTAGCTACAGTATCAGTGGTAGTGGTAATAGTAATATAACACTTAATGCCTATATTGTACTTACCTTGTACTAAGCATCCTTATAAGCCCTTTTCATGTTGTTTTAACACTTAAAATCACTAAATTATCACCACTTTTGAGATGAAGGAAACGAGGTACAGAAAGTTTATTTCCAAAGACTACTTAGCTATTCAGTGATAAAACAAGGACCCCAAATCAGATCGTTTCACTTCAGAGTCTGTGTTTTTAGGCACTAATCTGGAAAGATATAGAAGACAGAGAGAGGGGAATAAAAAAGGGAAGGGGAAAGAGAATACACCATTTTACGTTACACATTTTAAAGAGAAGTCTTTTTTTCTAAAAATGGAAACCATAATCTTGCAGAATTTGCAGCCAAAAAAATGATGAACGGTGTTGCCTCTGCCTGAGGTTCCAGGGAGGGAAAGGAAAATATTCAGCGGAAGCCCCTGGGAGTAGGGGGCTGGGAGTTTGGCCTGTTCTGGGCTTACGTCTTTTTCACGGGTAATGATCTGGGAGGCAGGAAAACATTACCTGTCAGTGTCATTGGAGTTGGTGCTGTTGCGAAATAGCAAGATATAGAAAAGAATCAAATACTGAGAACTTAGCAATCTTGGCGAACTTGGTCCAAGATGTGCAGTAACATAATGCCGCGGGGCCCTGAAGGAGGCGACAGGGGAAAACAGGTGAAAGCTCAAGATCCTTTCAGTCTGCTGTCACACTGGGGACAGAACAGCTGATGCTCCCACAAAGAGTCAAGGTCACTGTGGGTAGAAATTGGAGAGGCAATGCCCAAAACGTGGGGAAAGAGACAAGCCCCTTTCCCTTCTTCCCTCCTAGCCTGCAGGGGCACACCTGGAGTAAGGCCTTTTGTAGGTTCAGGGGGACCTCAAATATAACTACATGTTCTAAATATGTCAGGGAAAAGAAACTAGAAAAGATTGAGGTAGAGGAGAAAGAAATTCTTAGGTATGAGAATTATGTAGGCTGGGAATGACTGGGAGGCAGCGAGACCTATTGGTTGGTGTAGGATAAGGTGAGCAGGAGAGTTTCAATTCAGTTCATCTGTATACATTACATGCCTACTATGTGTTAATTACTCTTTAGGTTTTGGTAAAATAGAGATAAAGAAAACGTGGTCCTGTCCTGAGATGTTGCCAGTCCAATGCAGGGGGAGAATTTTAGGTAGATAATTACACACACCACAAAAAAATGGCCGTAAGAGGATTTCCTGAGAACACAGAGTAGGGGTGTGTAACCCAGTCTAGGCACAGAAGGAAGCAGCTATCAGGGAAGTCTTCTTGGAAGAGTCAGTGCTTGAGCTGAGTCTTAAAAAGATCAGGCATATATCAGTTAGAATGCTTTTGGCTGCATGTAGTAGAAACCTAAACTCAATAGCCTTACATGATAAAGGTACTTATTACATAACATAATATAGAGTCTAGAGATATTGCAGGCTAGTTAGTTCAACAGTTGGACAATGTTATAAAGCAGCAGCCCCCAATCTTTTTTGGCAGCAGGGACTGGTTTTGTGCAAGACAATTTTTCCATAATCTAGGTTGTAGGATGGTTTCGGGATGAAACTGTTCCACCTCTGATCCCCAGGCATTAGTTAGATTCTCATAAGGAGCACGGTTCATAATATGGTTCGTGCTCCTATGAGAATCTAATACTGCCACTGACCTGACAGGAGGTGGAGCTTAGGTGGTAATGCTTGCTCGCCTGCTGCTCACTTCCTGCTGTGTGGCCCAGTCCGTGGCCCAGGGTTGGAGACTCCTGTTATAATGGACCCAGTTTTTTTCATCTCTGTTTTGCCTTCCTCCATGTATTAGCTATGTTCCCAAATTGCTATCCCTCCCGGGCATAAGATGGCTGCAAATACTTCACACATCACATCTGGACACACCTATGTCAAGAGAAAGAAAAGGGTACTTCCCTTTCTGTTTCTTTCTTCTAAGGAAGTAAACGTTTCTCAGAAGCCTCCTCATGACTTTCCCTCATATCTCATTGTCCAGAATGGTTATTTATGGCCACACCTAATCCAATCCCTAGGGAAACACGGAATAAAATCACCCTAATTAACTTAGACTATTGAGATCTGCCACCCAGAAGAATGGTTATTTAAACAAAGGCAGTAAGGATCTAGATTGTGGAGGATGTTGTATGAGCGCTATTTACTAGGGTGGGTATTTACAAAAATCCCCTTTTTTACTTTAATACTTTTATTCAGATATAATCAACATATTAAAAATGTCATACATTTAAAGTATATAATCTGATAAGTTTTGACGTGTGTGTGTGTGTATATATATATATGTGAAACTGTCATCAAAATCAAGATATTATAATAAACATAGCCATCACCCCCAAAAGTTTTCTCCTGTCCTTTCATAATCTTTCCCTTATGCCCCTGCCCACCCATCCCACCCCACTGCTTCAGTCCAAGGTAACCACTAATTAACTTTCAATCCCTTTAGGTTAGTTTGTGTTTTCTAGAATTTATATAAATGGAATAATTGTTTGTATGTATTCTTTTTGTTTGACTGCTTTCATTCAGCAAAATTATTTAAAATTTACTTATGCTTTGTGTGTACCAATAGTTGATCCCTTTTTATTGCTTAGTAGAATTCCCTTGTGTGGATATAGCACAATTTTGTTTATCTATTTACCTGGTGATGGACATTTGGGTTGCTTCCAGTTTGGGCTACTACAAATAAAACTGCCATGAACATTCATGTAGATGTCATCAAACAAACAAATGCTTTTAGTTCCCTTGAATAAGTCTCTAGGAAAAGAATGTCTCACTCATACAGTAGGTGTATGTGTAACTTTCAAAGAAATTATCATACTCTTTTCTGTGGAGATGGTACCATTTTACATTCCCGCTAGCAGTGTATGAGCATTTCAGTTGCTCCCCATGCTCACCGACATTTGGTATAGTCAGTATTTTTAATTTTAGACGTTCTAGTAGGGGTCAACAATTCTTCTTTATAATAATGGCATCATACCACTGTATCTATTATCCTGAAATAAAATTTATTGCTTTTATACCTACATACATTACTTTTAAAAACCGAACACAGTGTTCCAACCGTAAAGTAAAAGAGAAACAAAAATAAAACAACTTTCAATAAATAATGTGTGTTTTAGCATGCATCTTTTTTTTTTTTTTTTTTTTTTGAGACGGAGTCTTGCTCTGTCCCCCAGGCTGGAGTGCAGTGGCCGGATCTCAGCTCACTGCAAGCTCCGCCTCCCGGGTTCAGGCCATTCTCCTGCCTCAGCCTCCCGAATAGCTGGGACTACAGGCACCCGCCGCCTCACCCGGCTAGTTTTTTGTATTTTTTAGTAGAGACGGGGTTTCACCGTTTTAGCCAGGATGGTCTCGATCTCCTGACCTCGTGATCCGCCCGTCTCGGCCTCCCAAAGTGCTAGGATTACAGGCTTGAGCCACCATGCCCGGCCTTAGCATGCATCTTTAATCAAGTAAATAAGTAGGCATAAAATGGATGACATATAAAATAGTCAGTACTTCTCCCTGCATGTAGGATAACTATGGATGCTTCAGTGAGAGACAGATTGATACAGGTGTGCTGTTTGGCAACTCCAACACCAAAAGCAGCATTGCCATTAGAGATGTGATTTTTCAAAATGGCAAACAACTTTACCTACATTTCCAGACAAAACATACTACATTTTCTCTTGATTTACCCATAATTGCATTTGTGTAAAATTTAATGATTAGTTATACTATGGAAAAGTTTCTTTGTGCTTACTTATTAAATAAATTTACGTTCTAGGCTTAAACCAAAAGCTTTATTTTTTTCTTTTTTACCTACATTAACATCTAGTAGGACATTAGGAAGCCATATGGGCAAGTCTTTTGATTATATTCAGAACTTTTGAAAAAATCTGGAAAGTAAGTGAAATCAGGAAGATGGTAAAATAAGTGGTCCTATGCTTTACTCTCTCGATGGAAAGATCAAGTGGCAACTATCCACAGACAAAAACATCTAGGTAAAAACCACCCAAACATAAAATACGCCAGAGTCAGCTATGTGTACCAAAAAGCTGAATAAAAATCCATATTGAAAGGGCAGGAGAAACATTATTGCTTTGACTGCATTGCCCCCAAGTTGGCACAGCACCACACAGAGAGGATTCCCTAGGGCCCATGATTTCTACAGTGGGAAAATACACCCCCCATCTGGGAAGCAGATATCCAGCTTCCCTAGCATTGCAAAACACTTCCCAGGAAACCTATTTATTGTCACCTCACAGAGAACGGGAAATGTAGGGGTAAATTGCACACCTCTCAGTGACACCTGAGATCAGGTAGAAACAAAGCAAGAAGGCAGAGCCCACAGAGATGAGAGCACAGATTTTTCTGACAGCTCAATGTACCTGCCAGCAGAGGTGTTTGATCAGTAGTACCAGCTAACAACATAGCACATCTACCAAGCATAGCTGATAGCTCACAGAAGAATTAGGAAGTGCAACCTGGTTTGAATCCCAAGATGACCAGCTTCAGACCCTATGCTAGGGCCTTGCCCAGGGAGGGAGAAGATCCCCCTATGTCAGCAAATTTTGACAAAAAGCCAGGCACTAGTTCTACCGCACCTGGGAGCTTAGTCAGTGTTCCTTGTGTCCTCAAAGCCCTCCTCATGCCTTGCCCAGGGAGGGAGGCAAATCTCAACCATGCATTTCTACTGAACACAGCAGCTGATCTATTTATCCTGATCCACTGAATCTTGGGGATCCTCAATTGCTGAACTCAAATGGCAGCACCTCTGACCAGGGAATTCATCCTGTGGCCCTGTCAGATTAGAGGTGATTGCAGTGCCCATCCAGAAGCTCAGCCTAATTGCAGAGCTCAACCAGTGATCTTGCCAGGTAGCAGAGCCCAGTCACGTGCCCCACCTGAATTCAGAGCAAAGGCAGCAACCCAGTCATCTAGATAACCTGAAAGTAAGCCAGGGTTATTACTACCTGGCCCATCCAGAATTATAAGCTGGACTAAATAATGGAAGTCTATCCTTGCCAAGAAACACCTATAAAAGTTAGGAAAGGTAGCTGTCTCTGCAAACGTGCAAGCACCAATGCAAGTACACAGGGATGACAAAGACTAGGAAAATCACGACATCTCAAAAAGAAACTAACAAAGCTCCAATAATGGACCCTAAAGAAAGGGAGATCTATGGAAATGACAGAAAAATAATTCAGAATAATCCTCTTTTAAAAGTTTTGTGAACCTCAATATACAGATTAAAAATTAAATAAAATTTGGAAAACAATACATGAAAACAATGAGAAGTTAAACCAAGAAATAGAGATGATAAAAAAGTAGAAATTCAAGACTTTAAGAATACAATAACTGAAATAAAAAATGCAATAGAAAACTTCAATAACTGGCTCAATCAAATGAAGAATGAATTAATGAGCTTGAAGACAAAATATCTGAAACGATTCAATCAAAGGAGCAAAGGAAATAATACAAAGAAAGCCTATGAAAATCATGGGACACCATCAAGAGATGTAACCTATGCATAATAGGAATTCAAGAAGGAAAAGAAAAACAAATAAGATCAGAAAGCATATTTAAAGGAATAATGGATGCAAATTTTCTTAATCTGAGAAAAGAAGCCAAAACCGAAGTACAGAAAGTGCAGAAGTCTCCCATCAAATTCAACCCAAAGAAGAGTTCACCAAGACGCATAATAATCAAACTACCAAGCATCAAAAACAAAGAAAAAATTCTGAGAGAAGTAAAAGAAATAAATGTACCACATACAAAGGAGTCCCAATATAATTATCAGTATACTTTCCAGCAGAAACCCTACAGGCCAGGAGAGAGAGGCATGATACATTCAAATTTTGAGAAAAAAACTGCCAACCAAGAGTCCTTTCCCCAGCAAAACTGTCTTTCAGAAATGAGAAAGAAATAAAAACTTTTCTACACAAACAAAAGCTATGAGAGCTCATCACCACTAGGCCTTCCTTAAAGGTATTGCTAAAAATGTTTTTAATGGAAACAAAAATCTGCTAATTAATAACATAAAAGTTATGAAAGTACAAAACTTAATGGTATAAGTAGTATAGAGAAATATTCAGAATACTCTGGGATTACCATAGTGGTGTATAAAGTAATTTTATGTCTAGTATAAGTGCTTATCTCGAGTATAATTTTATCTTTAGTATAAGGACAAAATTATTAATAACAATGTTACCTAAGATAAATGGTCAAGGGATACATATTATAACATAATGTAAATTCAGACATCAAAAACAAAAAAATGTTGGGGGGTAGTAAAAATGTAGAGTTATTGTATACAATCAAATTTAAGTTGTTATCAGCTTGAAATACAATGTTAAGTATAAGATATTCTATGTAAGTCTCATGGTAACCAAAAAGCAAACATTTATAAGAAGCACACAACACAAAACGAAAAAGATTCAAAAGATACCACTACAGAAAACTATCAAACCATTAAAAAAGACAGCAAAAGATGAAGAAACAGTCTCTATAAAACAATCAGAAAATAATTAACAAAATGGCAGTAGCAAGTCCTTACCTGTCAATAATTACCTTGATTGTAAATGGATTAAGTTATTCAATAAAAAGAAATAGAAGTTTGGAAGGCCTCTGGTAAATTTCATTCAAGTTTACAGAACCCAACATATGTGCTGCACATAAATTCTCTGGCAGGACTTCTTTGATGTTACTAACCTTTTTTTATTTCTGGTACTGGTCACTTCTCTAAAGCAGATCTCAGCACTGCATTTACCAGCAGAACACCCTTTTACCACTTTAACCCTGAAGATTTCTTTTACAAAGCTTCGTGCCCTCAAGGACAATTAGGAGCCTTGACTTTGGAGTGCGAAAGGCTAAGATTTGAATCCTAACTACCTCTGCTGTCTCTGACTTTAAGCAAGTTATTTAACTTTTGAATCTGTTTTTCCTAAAATGACAATAGTGTCTATTTCTGAGCATTGAGGTGAGAGTAAATGAGTTTGTAGAACACACATAAAAGGTGTTCAATAAATGGTAGCTATTGACTTTAAGAATAATTTTATTACTATAAAATATTATCCCTTATACTATGAAGAAATTATTCAAGCTAGAATTTTTAGCTTTGCTAACTTACAAAATAATCAGATAGTACAATTTCAGCTAAACCCTGAGGTTATATGTAATTCTAAAGTTTGGAATTAAAAAATTGAATTATGATAGGAAATAGCTTCTTAAATGGTTGGAGAAAGTCTGTCTGTAATGAGATACAATTACTATTTATCACACTGAATCCAAATGCAGAGTCAGTGTGTCATTTTCTTCTTTGTACTGAAAATCTTTTTATTTTAAAGGTGAAGCAACACATAGTCTTTTATCCATAACTTAGTGTAGCACAATCTTAGAAAGTCTAAGGCAAATGTGACTTTTCTGTGCATGTATGTGTATTTTGAAGAATGTGTAAAACTTATGCTAATGTTTGCATGTGACAACGATATTAGAAAAATAGTCATGTCCTTTTTGTGTAGCCACTTTTTTCCATGCAGGTCCATATATCTGATGTTACCTACAGAAGAAGCTTTAGACCTAGAATTACTTCCTTTTGAGAACTGATATGCTATGTTATATAGTCTGTGTTTATAAGTGGAAGGTATCTATTTGGGTAAATACTTCTTTCCACAAAATTGAGCTTTTTTTGCTTATGTCAGTGAGGGGTGATATTTATATTAATAAAACATTATGCTTTTAGTGTTTGTAGCACTGATTTGGAATTCCTGATTAAATGTGTCATGAATGTTGTCTTAATTAAAAAAAAAAAGACACAGAGTGAATTAATGTGATTAAAAAACAAAACTCAACCCTATGCTGCCTATAGGAGACGCACTTCAATTTTAAGGACACACATTGTCTGAAAGTAAGGAATAGAAAAATGTTTTATATAAATAGAAACCAAAAAAGAGCAGTGATAGCAATAGTTAAATTAAACAAAATCGATTTTAAGTCAAAAACTGTAAAAAGCGACCAAGAAGGACATTTTATAATGGTAAAGGGATCAATTCATCAACAGGATAAAATGATTGCAAATATATGTGCATGATGGCTGGGTGCAGTGGCTCATGCCTGTAATGCCAGCACTTTGGGAGGCTGAGGTAGGCAGATCACTTGAGCTGAGGTCAGGAGTTCAAGACCAGCCTGGCAACATGGCAAAACCCCACCTCTACCAAAAATACGAACACACGTGTGGTGGCACATGTGTGGTCCCAACTACTGAGAGACTCGCTTGAGCCCAAGAGGCAGAGGTTGCAGTGAGCCAAGATCAAGCCACTGCACTCCATCTTCAGTGACAGAGTGAGACTCCATCTCAAAAAGAAATATAAATATATATATTATTTTTATATGGTATTATATAAAAATAGATATATATGCATGCAATAGTAGCACACCTAAATATATAAAGCAAATATTTAAAAATCTGAAGGAGATATAGACTTCAATACAATAATAGTGTAGGGGACTTCAATATACCACTTTTAATAATGGACAAATCATGCATAGAGAAAATAAACAAGTAAACGTTGGACTTAAACAGCATTCAAGAGCAAATGGATCTAACAGACATATACAGAGCATTCCATCTAACATTAAGAGAATACACATTCTTCTCAAGTACATAAAACATTCTCCAGAATAGATCATATGTTAGGCCACAAGACACGTCTTAGAAAACTTAGGAAAACTGAAATCATATCAAGTACCTTTTTGAACACAATTGTATAAAACTAGAAATCAATAGCAGAAGGAATTTTAGAAAATTCACAAATACATGGAAATTAAACAACATGCTCCTGAATAACCAATGGTTCAATAAAGAAATTAAAATGGAAATTTAAAAATATTTTGAGACAAATGAAAATAGAAACACAATATACCAAAACTTACAGGATTTAGCAAAAGCAGTTCTAAGAGAAAAGTTTAAAGCAATAAATACCTACGTCAAAAGAGAAGAAAGATTGCAAATAAACAAGTTAGGGTTATGCCTCAAGGAAATAGAAAAGGAAGTACAAAGTAGGCCTAATGTTAGCAAAAGGATATAAATAATAAAGATCAGAGCAGAAATAAATGAAATAGGGACTCATAAAACAATATAAAAGAACAATGAAACTAAGAGTTTTTTTTTAAAGATTATCAAAACTGACAAACCTTAACAAAAGCTAGACTAACCAAGAAAAAAGAGAAAAGATCCAAGTAAATAGAATTCTAAATGAAAGCAGAGACATTACAACTGACACCACAGAAATACAAAGGACCATAAATGACTACTGTGAATAATTACATGCCAAAAATTGGATAACCTAAAGAAATGGATAAATTCCTAGACACATGTAATCTACCAAGACTGAATCATGAAGAAATAGGAAATCTGTACCGACTAATAACAAGTGAGATCGAATCAGTAATAACTTTCCCATCAAAGAAAAGCCCTTGACCGGGAGGGGGGGTGTTTACTGCTGAATTCCACCAAATGTTTAAAGAAGGACTAATTCTAATTCACTATAAACTTTTCAAAAAAACTGAAAAGGAGGGAACACTATAAAGCTCTTTTTATGAGGCCAGCATTACCCTGATTTCAAAGCCAGACAAGGACATAACAAGACAGGAAAACTACAAGTTAATATCTCAACAAAATACTTGCAAACTGAATTCAACAATACATTAAGAGGATCATTCACCATGATCATGTAGGATTTATCTCTGGGATGCAGAATGATTTATGATTTGCAAATCAATAAATGTGATATACCACATTGATGGAATGAAAAGAGAAAAACCATATGTTCATCTCATTAGATGCAAAAAAGTATTTGACAAAATTCTGTTTTCGTGATAAAAATATTCAACAAATTAGGTATAGAAGGAATGTACTTCAGCATAATAAACACCATATATAATAAGTCCACAGCTAAGATTATACTCAATGATAAAAAAATCAAAACTCTTTCCTCTAAGACTCAGAGAAAGATAAGGATATCTAATCTACACTTCTATTCAACGTAGTACTGGAAATCTAATGAAAAAAGAAAAAAAAAAAAACAAGGCATCATGATAGGAAAGGAAGTAAAACTGTTACTGTCTGCTTACATTATGATCTTACATATAGAAAACACTACAAATTCCACAAAAAAACCTGTTAGAACTGATAAACAAATTAAGTAAAGTTGCAAGACACTAGATCAACATACAAAAATCTATAGCATTTCTCTTTACTTACAACAAACTTTCCAGAAAAGAACTCAAGAGAACAGTCCCACTTAAAATAGTTACAAAAAATAATGAAATAAAATACTTAGGAATAAATTCAATCAAGGAAGTGAAAGATCTGTACACTGAAAACTATAAAACAGACATTGGGCACCCAAGATGGCCAAATAGGAACAACTCCAGTCTCCAGCTCCCACAGTGAGCGACACAGAAGATGGATGATTTCTGCATTTCCAACTGAGGTACTGGGTTCATCTCACTGGGGCGTGTCAGGCAGTTGGTGCAGAACAGTGAGTGCAGCCCAACGAGTGAGAACAGAAGCAGGGCGAAGCATCACCTCACCTGGAAAGCGCAAGCGGGAAGGGAATTCCTTTTCCTAGCCAAGGGAAACCCTGACACACAACACCTGGAAAATCTGGTCACTCCCACACTAATACTGCGCTTTACTAAGGGTCTTAGCAAACTGGCACACCAGGAGATTATATCCTGTGCCTGGCTTGGAGGGTCTCATGTCCATGGAGCCTCCCTCATTGCTAACGTGGCAGTCTGAGATCTAGCTGCAAGGTGGCAGCCAGGCTGGGGGAGGGGTGCCCGCCATTGCTGAGGCTTAAGTAAGTAAACAAAGCGGCCAGGAAGTTCAAACTGGGTGGAGCCCACTGCAGCTCCAGGAGACCTGCCTGCCTCTGTAGACTCCACTTCTGGGGACAGGGCATAGCTAAAACAAAAACCCAGCAGAAACCTCTGCAGATGTAAATGTCCCTGTCTGACAGCTTTGAAGAGAGTAGTGACTCTCTCAGCATGGAGGTTGAGATCTGAGAACGGACAGACTGCCTCCTCAAGTGGGTCCCTGACCCCTGAGTAGCCTAACTGGGAGACATCCCCCACTAGGGGCAGACTGACACTTCACACTTCACACAGCTGGGTACACCTCTGAGATGAAGCTTCCAGAGCAAAAATCAGACAGCAACACTTGCTGTTCAGCAATATTCTCTCTTCTGCAGCCTCTGCTGCTGATACCCAGGCAAATAGGGTCTAGAGTGCACCTTAAGCAAACTCCAACAGATGTGCAGCTGAGGGTCCTGACTGTTAGAAGGAAAACTAACAAACAGAAAGGACACCCACACCAAAACCCCATCTAAATGTCAACATCACCAAAGACCAAAGGTAGATAAAACTACAAAGATGGGGAAAAAGCAGTGCAGAAAAGCTGGAAATTCAAAAAATCAGAGTGCCTCTCCCCCTCCAAAGCAATGCAGCTCCTCCCCAGCAATGCAACAAAGCTGTATGGAGAATGACTTTGACGAGTTGAGAGAAGAAGGCTTCAGTCGATCAAACTTCTCAGAGCAAAAGAAGGAATTACGTACTCAGCGCAAAGAAATTAAAAACCTTGAAGAAAGATTTGATGAATGGATAACTAGAATAACCAGTGCAGAGAAGTCCATAAACGACCTGATAGAGACGAAAACCATGACATGAGAACCATGTGACTAATGCACAACCTTCGGTAAACAACTTGATCAACTGGAAGAAAGAGTATCAGTGATTGAAGATCAAATAAGTGAAATGAAGTGAGAAGAGAAGTTTAGAGAAAAAAGAATAAAAAGAAATGAACAAAGCCTCTGAGAAATATGGGATTATGTGAAAAGAGCAAGTCTACATCTGATTGGTGTACCTGAAAGTGATGGGGAGAACGGAACCAAGTTGGAAAACACTCTGCAGGATATTATCCAGGAGAACTCCCCCAGCCTAGCAAGGCAGGCCAACATTCAAATTCAGGAAATACAGAGAATGCCAAAGGATACTCCTAGAAAAGAGCATTCCAAGACAAATAATTGTCAGATTCACCAAAGTTGAAATGAAGGAAAAAATCTTAAGGGCAGCCAGAGAAAAAGGTTGGGTTACCCACAAAGGGAAACCCATCAGACTAACAGCAGATCTCTCGGCAGAAACCCTACAAGCCAGAAGAGAGTGGGGGTCAATATTCAACATTCTTAAAGAAAAGAATTTTCAACCCAGAAGTTCATGTCCAGCCAAACTAAGTTTCATAAGTGAAGGAGAAATAAAATCCTTTACAGACAAGCAAATGCTTAGAGATTTTGTCACCACCAGGCCTGCCCTACAAGAGATCCTGAAGGAAGCACTAAACACATAAAGGAACAACTGGTACCAGTCATTGCAAAAATATGCCAAAATGTAAAGACCATTGATGCTATGAAGACACTGCATCAACTAACGAGCAAAATAAACAGTTAACATCATAATGACAGGATCAAGTTCACACATAACAATATTAACCTTAAATGTAAATGAGCTAAATGGTCCAATTAAGAGACACAGACAGGCAAATTGGATAAAGAGCCAAGACCCATCAGTTTGCTGTATTCAGGAGACCCATCTCACATGCAGAGACACACATAGGCTCAAAATATAGAGGGATGGAGGAAGATCTACCAAGCAAATGGAAAACAAAAAAAGGCAGAGGTTGCAATCCTCTGATAAAACAGACTTTAAACCAACAAAGATCAAAAGAGACAAAGAAGGCCATTACATAATGGTAGAGGGATCAATTCAACAACAAGAGCTAACTATCCTAAATATATATGCACCCAATACAGGAGCACCCAGATTCATAAAGCAAGTCCTTAGAGACTTACAAAGAGACTTAGACTCCCACATAATAATAATGGGAGACTTTAACACCCCACTGTCAACATTAGACAGATCAAGAAGACAGAAAGTTAACAAGGATATCCAGGAATTGAACTCAACTCTGCACCAAGCAGACTTAATAGACATCTACAGAACTCTCCACCTCAAATCAGCAGAATACACAATACACATTCTTCTCAGCACCACATCACACTTATTCCAAAATTGACCACATAGTTGGAAGTAAAGCACTCCTCAGCAAATGTAAAAGAACAGAAATTATTACAAACTGTCTCTCAGACCACAGTGCAATCAAACTAGAACTCAGGACTAAGAAACTCACTCAAAACTGCACAACTACATGGAAACTGAACAACCTGCTACTGAATGACTACTGGGTACATAACGAAATGAAGGCAGAAATAAGGATGTTCTTTGAAACCAATGAGAACAAAGATACAACATACCAGAATTTCTGGGACACATTTAAAGCAGTATGTAGAGGGAAATTTATAGCACTAAATGCCCACAAGAGAAAGCAGGAAAGATCTAAAATTGAAACCCTAACATCACAATTAAAAGAACTAGAGAAGCAAGAGCAAACGCATTCAAAAACTAACAGAAGGCAAGAAATAACTAAGATCAGAGCAGAACTGAAGGAGATAGAGACACAAAAAACCCTCCAAAAATCAATGAATCCAGGAGCTGGTTTCTTGAAAACATCAACAAAATTGATAGACCTCTAGCAAGACTAATAAAGAAGAAAAGAGAGAAGAATCAAATAGACATAATAAAAAATGTTAAAGGGGATATCACCACTGACCCCACAGAAATACAAACTACCATCCAAGAATACTATAAACACCTCTGTGCAAATAAACTAGAAAACCTAGAAGAAATGGATAAATTCCTGGACACATACACTCTCTCAAGACTAACCCAGGAAGAAGTTGAATCCCTGAATAGACCAATAACAGGCTCTGAAATTGAGGCAATAATTAATAACACTAAATAACACTAAATAGCCTACCAACCAAAAAAAGTCCAGGACCAGATGGATTCACAGCTGAATTCTACCAGAGGTACAAAGAGGAGCTGGTACCATTCCTTCTGAACCTATTCCAATCAATAGAAAAAGACGGAAACCTCCCTAACTCATTTTATGAGGCCAACATCATCCTGATACCAAAGCCTGACAGAGATACCACAACAAAAAAAGAGAATTTTAGACCAATATCCCTGATAAACCTCGATGCAAAAATCCTCAATAAAATACTGGCACACCGAATCCAGCAGCACATCAGAAAGCTTATCCACATGATCAAGTGGGCTTCATCCCTGGGATGCAAGGCTGGTTCAACATATGCAAATGAATAAACGTAATCCAACATGTAAACAGAACCAAAGACAAAAATCACATGATTATCTCAATAGATGCAGAAAAGGCTTTTGACAACATTCAACAGTCCTTCATGCTAAAAACTCTCAATAAATTCGGTATTGACGGAATGTATCTCAAAATAATAAGAGCTATTTGTGACAAACCCACAGCCAATATCATACTGAATGGGCAAAAACTGGAAGCATTGCCTTTAAAAACTTGCACAAGACACGGATGCCTTCTCTCACCACTCCTATTCAACATAGGTTGGAAGTTCTGGCCAGAGCAATCAGGCAAGAGAAAGAAATAAAGGATATTCAATTAGGAAAAGAAGTCAAATTGTCCCTGTTTGCAGATGACATGATTGTATATTTAGAAAATCCCATTGTCTCAACCCAAAATCTCCTTAAGCTGATAAGCAACTTCAGCAAAGTCTCAGGATACAAAATCAATGTGCAAAAATCACAAGCATTCTTATACACCAGTAACAGACAAACAGAGAGCCAAATCATGAATAAACTCCCATTCACAATAGCTTCAAAGAGAATAAAATACCTAGGAATCCAACTTACAAGGGATGTGAAGGACCTCTTCAAGGAGAACTACAAACCACTGCTCGGTGAAATCAAAGAGGACACAAACAAATGGAAGAACATACCATGCTCATGGACAGGAAGAATCAAGATTGTGAAAATGGCCATACTACCCAAGGTAATTTATAGATTCAATGCTATCCCCATTAAGCTACCAATGACTTTCTTCACAGAATTGGAAAAAACTGTTTTAAAGTTCATATGGAATCAAAAAAGACCACACATTGCCAAGACAATCCTAAGCCAAAAGAACAAAGCTGGAGGCATCATGCTACCTGACTTCAAACTATACTACAAAGCTACAGTAACCAAAACAGCATGGTACTGGTACCAAAACAGATATATAGACCAATGGAACAGAACAGAGCCCTCAGAAATAATACCACACATCTACAGCCATCTGATCTTTGACAAACCTGACAAAAACAAGAAATGGGGAAAGGATTCCCTATTGAATAAATGGTGCTGGGAAAATTGGCTAGCCATAAGTAGAAAACTGAAACTGGATCCTTTCCTTACTCCTTATATGAAAATTAATTCAAGATGGCTTAGAGACTTAAATGTTAGACCTAAAACCATAAAAACCCTAGAAGAAAACCTAGGCAATACCATTCAGGACATAGGCATGGGCAAGGACTTCATGTCTAAAACACCAAAAGCAATGGCAACAAAAGCCAAAATTGACAAATGGGATCTAATTAAACTAAAGAGCTTCTGCACAGCAAAAGAAACTACCATCAGAGTGAACAGGCAACCTACAGAATGGGAGAACTTTTTTGCAATCTACTCATCTGATAAAGGGCTAATATCCAGAACCTACAAAGAACTCAAACAAATTTACAAGAAAAAAACAAACAGCCTCATCAAAAAGGGGCAAAGGATATGAACAGACACTTCTCAAAAGAAGACATTCATACAGCAAACAGACACATGAAAAAATGCTCATCATCACTCGCCATCAGAGAATTGCAAATCAGAACCACAATGAGATACCATCTCACACCAGTTAGAATGGCAATCATTTAAACACCAGGAAACAACAGGTGCTAGAGAGGATATCAAGAAACAGGAACACTTTTACACTGTTGGTGGGACTGTAAAGTAGTTCAACCATTGTGGAAGACACTGTGGCGATTCCTCAAGGATGTAGAACTAGAAGAAACACCATTTGACCCAGCCATCCCATTACTGGGGATATACCCAAAGGATTATAAATCATGCTGCTATAAAGACACATGCACACGTATGTTTATTGAGGCACTATACACAATGGCAAAGACTTAGAATCAACCCAAATGTCCATCAATGACAGACTGGATTAAGAAAATGTGGCACATATACACCATGGAATACTATGCAGCCATAAAAAAGGATGAGTTCGTGTCCTTTGTAGGGACATGGATGCAGCTGGAAACCATCATTCTCAGCAAACTATCGCAAGAAGAGAAAACCAAACACCGCATGTTCTTACTCATAGGTGGGAATTGAAAATGAGATCACTTGGACACAGGAAGGGGAACATCACACACCGGGGCCTATTGTAGGGTGGGGGAAGGGGGAAGGGATAGCATTAGGAGATATACCTAATGTAAATGATGAGTTAATGGGTGCAGCACACCAACATGGCACATGTATACATATGTAACACACCTGCATATTGTGCACATGTACCCTAGAACATAAAGTATAATTAAAAAACAACAGCAGAAACAAAAAGACATCACATTGAATACAATAAAAGCAAGTTGTAGATATGTAAAAAAAAAAAAAACTATAAAACGTTGATAAAAGAAATCGAAAAAGACATAAATAGATGAAAAACTATCTCGTGTTCTTGGATGAAAAGAATCAATATTATCAAAATGTTCATACTACCCAGTGTTCTACATATTACATGCAATTCCTAACAAAACTTCAATGCCATTTTTCATAGATGTGAAAAGAAATTATAAAATGTATGTGGAACCACAAAAAAATACTGAATAGCTACAGCAATCATGAGCAAAAAGAACAAAGCTGGAGGCATCAAACTACCTGATTTCAAACTATACTAGAAAATGATAGTAATTAAAACAGCATGGTACAGGCATAATACTAGACGCATTGACCAATGGAACCAAATAGAGAACTCAGAAATGCATCCACAGTCAAGTGATTTTTGACAAAGGTGCTAGAAATATAAATGGGAAAAAATAAATGATGTTGGGAAATTGGCTATCCATATGCAAAAGAATGAAAGTAGGCCTTTACCTCACACCATATGCAAAAATCAATTCAAAGTAGATTAAAGACTTAAACATAAGACCTGAAACTGTAAAACTACTGAAGAAAACATGGGAAAAACTATATGACATTTATTTGGGCAAAATGTTGTTAGATTGTTTAGATGTTTTAGACCCCAGAAACTCAGGAAACAAAAGCGAAAATAGACAATTGGGATTACATCAAATAAAAAGTGTCTATACAACAAAGGAAACAATTAACAGAATGAAGAGACAACCTGCAGATTGGAAGAAAACATTTGCATGCCATACATCTGATAATAAGGATTAATATTCAAAATAAGGAACTCAAACAACTCTAAAAAAGAAAGCAATCCAATTAAGAAATGTGCAAGGAATCTGAATAGACATTTCTCAAAAGAAGACATGAATCGCTAATAGATATATGAAAATATGCTTGACATCACTAATCATTAGAAAGATGCAAATTAAATCCATACTGAGATATCGCCTCATACCTGTTAGAGTGGCTACTATCAAAAAGACAAACGATAGCAAGTGTTGGCAAGGATGCAGTAAAACAAGAATCCTTGTACACTGTTGGTGGGAATGTAAATTAGGACAGCTATTATGGAAAACAGTAGAGAGGTTCCACAAAAATTAACAGTAGAATACCATGTGATCCAGCAATCTCATTTCTGGGTATTTACTGGAAGGAATTGAAATCAATTGAAAATAATTGAAGTCAACTGAAATCCATTATGTGTTGATGAGATATCTGTACTACAGTGTTGATGACAGCACTATTCCTAATAGCCAAGAGATGGAATCAACATAAATGTCCATCAACAAATCAATGAGTAAAGAAAATGTGGTATATTGACACAATGGAATACTATTCAGCTTTTAAAAAGAAGGAAATCCTGTCATTTGTGACATCATTGATGAAATTGAAGGACATTATGTTAAATGACATAAGCCATGCACAAGAGGATAAATACTGCATATTCTCACTTACATGAGGAATAATGAAACAATCTCACTCATAAAAGCAGTGAGCAGAATGGTAGTTACCAGAGGCTGGGGGTTGGGAAAATGGGGAGATGATGGTCAAAGATTGCAAAGCCTCAGTTAAATAAGAGTTTGGATTTTTTCTTTTTCTTTTTTTGGAGATCTATTACACAGCATGGTGAATATAGCAACAATTTATTACTATAATTTTCAATATTGCTAAGATAGTAAATTTCACGTTCTGATCACAAAAAAAAATGTTAAATATTTGATGCGATGGATATGCTATTTACCTTGATTTAATCATTCTACCTTTTATTTTTAAATCATAACATCACTTTGTATCCCACAAATATATACAACTATAGTCTGTCAATATGTAATAAAATGAATCTAGAATGGATATTATTGGTTAATTTGGAAAATTTATAAGTATAGGCTGGAACTTATTAATGTAAAATAGAATTGTATTAAGATTAAATTTCCTTAGTATCTGTAGTTATGAAAGAAAATGCCCCTGTTACTAGGAAAGATAAGCTGAAATGTTTGAGTGAAGTATTATGATGCTTGTAATTAAATCTCAAATGATTCAGCCACAGAGAAAAAGATAACTTTTGTATATACACACATAGAGAAAGCGATAAGGCAAATGTGCCAAAATATCACCAATTGGAGAACAGAGGTGAAAAAACTGTATTTGTTCCCTGAACTCTTGTAACTTTTGTGTAGGTATGAATATTTTCCAAAATAAAAGGTCAAAGAAGGGAGGGGGAAAAGATTTTTCTACTGAGATCAAAGAAAAGAATGGGGGACAATTCTTTGCCATGTGGGTAGGACAACTCTATGTTTCGTGGAACACCTATCCCTTCTTGAGCTTCAATCTACAGTGCCAGTATTCATCGAATCACACCGGCATCCAAAGTTGCCCCTATAAATTTCTAAACAGAGAGAAAGGGAGTGAGCACCAATGCATCCATTGCTACTCATTGAGTAGCTACTCATTGTAGCTCTGCACTCCATTGAGAACCATCACTGGAGGGGAATCCATGTAGTGATGTGCCCTGGGTTAGGGTTGGAAGAATGTATGGAGATTAAGAGCTAAATAGAGATTATTTCACTTCTGCAAGAGTGGTCTGTGAACCAGCAGTGCCAACATCCCCTGGAGGCTTAATAGAGATGCAGAATCTCATACCTCAGGCCCTGGACTTCTCCTCAACTTCTGAATCAGAATCTGTGTTTTAACAAGATCTAGCTGATGTCAAAGCACATTGAAACTTGAGCAGCACTGCTTTAGGCTGCAGATTTTAAGCTATGCTGCCTGGGCAAGCTCCTTGGGTAGGTGGAGGGTGGGGAGTGGGGCCACCCTCATTCCTGCTCCTAACACAAGACTCAGCTCCTTGGGCTTCCACTTCAATTTTGGGTTGAAGAAAAGGTTTGGCAGCTGAAAACACTTGAAAAATTACTCTCCAGCTCTCCTTTTACCAATGAGTAAATGGAGGCCCACAGAAGTTGCGTGGCTGGCTGACATGCACAGGATGCATTCTTGACAAAGTCAGGACTCAAATTCAGCACTCTCAATCCTGAGACCAGTGCTGTTTCCACAGTGCTCTGGGCTTGTTCTGCTCAGCAACACGATGTGAGGCTGGGTTAGGGATCTGCTGCTGTCACTGTGCACCACAGGCCCACCGCCTGGCCCCTATTGCCCTGCTGGAAGCCATCCGTGGACTCCAGGAGCAGGCAGATCTTATTTGTCTCTGTGACTTATTTCTTTGAGAAACACCTCTCTGGCCCTTACAACATGCCAGGCATATACTAAGGGTTTTATAAATATTACCCAATTAAAACTCCATAGCAACCCCATGGGTAACCCAGGCACAAAAATGTTATGCATCTGTGATAAGCACAATCGACCTCAGGGAATGAGTAGCAATGAGTAGCTGTAAGAAAGCCACTGATGCTTGGGCCCTGATATCAGAATGGGATTTTGTTTCTCTTTGGTGCATGTGGGGAAAAGAGGTAAACTCAACCAGTGAAGCGAAAGTCCCTCCAGGTTTCACCTCCAGGTGGGATGAAGGCTCTCTGCAGCCTTACTGACCCAGCCGCCAGCCTGGGAGCAGAGCCTGCTTGACCAGGGTGAGGCTGCTGGGGGAGTGTGGGTGCAGAGGGGATGTTCCTAGCTGTTGGATGAGCAGGGCCTGGGCTGCTCTGTAGACTCCAGGAGGTTGCAGACTCACTCCCCGGCTGCAAACTGCAGCATAACCCCTTCCTTCATCTCACAGACCCTGACCCTGCTTTTTTTTCCACAGTGCTTGCTTGCAGGCTTCTGAACCATCCACAAGTACTTAGAATGTTAGCTCAGACTGCTTAGGCTTTTGTAGGAGCCCCTGCCCCCAATCTCCCCAACACCAAAACAAAATAGTCGCTACCCCCTCATCCCCCATCTCTGCCCAAACTCTGTGCTGGTCAAAAGAAAAGAGTCTTCTTTCTAATCAAACCTGGAATGACCTCCAGGATCTGAGACTCATTTGCTAAATTTGTTACAGTAATGAGCAAAGGCTGTCTGTGGATGTTATTCCCAGTTGTTTCACCTCCCAAGGGCTGTCTGAGACATTTTGCCTGCAAAGCCCTTTACAAATTATCATCTGCCTCTCAGGCAAGCCATCTTGGTTAGCTCATGATCTGAGGCATTATTAATTTATTACTTAGCTTTGTGTAGTGACTTGTCTTAAAAAGACCAGCAATTAATCACATCTCCCTGCTCCAAGACTCTTGATTTAACTTCCTTTCATGTTTTTACACATATGCACGAGTTTGAAATAGGGAAATTACCCTAAAGGATATGTTGAAACCCCAAATTGGTCTTTTACATGTTTAAAAAGTGCAGTAAACCCAATTTAAATGGAAATATTTTCCTCTCATTTGGAAAGATTATGGCCTAAGCTTTATTTATGTGGATGCAGTTGTTCCTCAGCACGTCTGGAAGCATGCCCTGAGGAAGGCATGTCCACCAACCACTCAAGCTAAATCAGTAAATCTACGGATTTTGTTTTCCAGTTCCAGCTGAGTGATGAAAACAAACTAAACGAAAGCATGAAAGTGAAAGTGCAAATTGTACTCCTATTTCTTAAATTACATTTTAAATGCTGTATCCTTCAAACTGGCTCCAGATATATCAATGATCAATCTTGAGATATTTAAATTAGCTGATTTTAACACGCTGCAGACTGACTTAGCTGCAATTGTAATTGGCTTCAAGAATCTGGCTGTTAGTCCACACTATGTTCACTCACTGTGCCTGTCTCAGATTCACACAGTGAGTCCAAAGGTAGGAACTTCAATATATAGGGGCTTCACTTCTCATGGAAATCTTGGTTGCCAGTGTTACGGGCTGAAATGTGTCTCCCCACAATTCATATGTTGAAGCCCTAATCCTCAGTACCTCAAAATGAGACTTTATTCAAAGATACGGTCTTTACACAGGTAATTAAGTTTGAATAAGGTGTTTAGTGTGGTCTTTAATCCAATTCAACTCTTGTACTTATAAGAAGACGAAATTCAGACAGAGACAGGTATAGAGGGAGATGGTGTGAGGACACAGAAATGATGGACATCTATAAGCCAAGGATAGAGGCCTCAGAAGAAATCAGTGCTGCTGACTCCTTGAACTCGGACTTCTAGCCTCCAGAACTGTGAGAAAATCTATTTCTGTTGTTTAAGTCACCCATGTGTGGTACTTTGTTATGGAAACCCTAAGACATCAATACACCCTACTTTCATTCAGGTCTTACAGTTACTATTTAAGCAAAACAATATTACATTTGACTATGGAAAGTTATACATGCTTGTGGTATGAAGGAATAATCTGAGGAGAGAATTTGGAAACCTTGGCAGACACAGAGCAAGCTCATAACCATCAGGTAATCAGATTCTTCCCAATGACTTGGTAACTAGCTGGTTTGAAATCAGACCCTTAAAAAAAGATTTGCCTCTTACAGGTCAAGAGGAGACAAGTTATGCATGAGCTATAAAGGCTTCTTTGAATTTCCTACCCAGAGAAACTGTGAGTCAGCATCATGAAAATGGGCTCCTGGTAGAAAAACTATGGTTTGTTGAGTAGCATGAAAATATATATGTATCTCAGTCACTAGGTGTACCAGGATAATTAATGTGAGCTATCACAACCAACAATCTGGAAAACTTCGGTGCCTTTACATGGAGAAGTTTGAAGTGCCTTTATACAAACTATGATGTGGTTCAGCAGGAATTTTCCTCCAGGCAGTAACTCTGGGATCCAGTATCCCTCTATCTTGTGATGCTGCCATATCAACATGGGGCTTTCAAGGTCACTGTGGCAGAGGGAGAGAGAGGACATGCACCGGCTTTTAACTGCCTCAGCCCAGATGTGACACATAGGCTTATAGTCCATTGGTTTCAACTAACACCAGGGGATTTTGGAAAGTGCAGGGGAGCACACAGAATATTGGCAAGCTCAGAGGCTCTCTTCCATATTCTTGAACTCTCATTATGCGCTAGATACACTGCTAAGAACTTCACATACAGTGTCTTGCTTTGTCCTATTTTTACACATGTGGAAACTGAGGCTTAGAGAGGTTAAGTTGCTCAAGGTCATAGGAATATAAATGCTAGAGCTCATATGGAGGTTCAGACATACCTATTTCCTGAAGTCCATAGCCACTAGGCTTGATGGGACGTGTTTTACTAAAAACCTCAATGTTCTTATCTTTATTTTGATTTGCCATCTAAATCATTCTGAAAACTGAGGGGGAGTTGGGCAGTCCAAATCCTGAAATGTTTAAAATAATTGTCTCCACTGTCAAAATTATCTAGGTGATTCAAAGATATGGAGACCCAGTTTAAGACTCGCAGATTTTATAAGTGTATCATGTGCAGCATTTTACTTTTAATGTTAAAAGGTTTTATTGAGGTAGTATTTTCTAACAGCATGCTTTGCTTTATTTTAAAAGGAAGATGCTAGGACATTTCACTCACTTTTGATTGATTGCCCCCAGAATGCCAAAGAAGCAAATAATAAAGTAAGGTGATGATCCACAGCTTGCTTGTTGAATTTTCATAGATAGCCCCAGAAAAAGAGACATTGCCCTCAAGATAACCTGCAACTCATAAACTAAGAAGAGCTGTGAAATGCTGAATGATCAAAAAAAGTCTGAAAAAAATACTGGAGTGGGGAAAGGTCAATGGCCCCAAACAAATCAGACCCACCCAAACATAGATCAGAGCCATGCCCTTGCCTCGTGGCTGAAGTTAATTCTCTCTGCCCATTTGTAATGTGATAAATTATCATTTTTAAGTCATTGGTCATCTTCAAAATATGCTCTTTCCTCTTGGCCCAAGACCTACTCACCCATAGGTTTTAAATACTCAATAACTTCAGTCACACAGTGATTTTACTTTTTAAAACTTATTTAGAGGCACATTCATATGGCTCAAAACACACTTCTGACCTGCAAGCCTTGCCCGTGATTTGACCTTGTCTCCAAGAACCTTACTGGAGACAATAGGGAAACCTCAAATATTCAGACTAATTGTGCAGTGGGGGAGGATAGAAACCAGATGAAGTTAGTGGAAAGTCTGAGTTATAAAAGAGTATAATAAATACCATCCTGGTTTTTTTTCCAGCTATATTTAAAGTCAAAGTGTTGATAAGAAGATGTCAAAGGATAGGTGCTTCCAAATATTAGTTCTTGCATTGGTGCCTATTAAGGGTTTGGGGCCCTGTTTTCACTGGTTTGAAGCAAAATGAGAAAAAGAAGAGCAATGTAGTGATTTGTTCAAGGGGTTAAATTTATTTAGCTTTTATATTTTGATATTAATTCCTATGTCTTTTGTTTTTTAAGTTAATCTTCAATAAAATGAGGGTGAAATACATTTTTTTCAATATATATTTTTTGAATTTTTTGTTTTTTTATACTTTAAGTTCTAGGGTACATGTGCACAACATGCAGGTTTGTTACATATGTATACATGTGCCGTGTTGGTGTGCTGCACCCATTAACTCATCATTTACATTAGGTGTATCTCCTAATGCTATCCCTCCCCACCTCCAGTCCCCACAATAGGCCCCGGTGTGTGATGTTCCCCTTCCTGTGTCCAAGTGATCTCATTGTTCAATTCCCACCTATGAGTGAGAACATGCGGTGTTTGGTTCTCTGTTCTTGCGATAGTTTGCTGAGAATGATGGTTTCCAGCTGCATCCATGTCCCTACAAAGGACACGAACTCATCCTTTTTTATGGCTGCATAGTATTCCATGGTGCATATGTGCCACATTTTCTTAATCCAGTCTGTCATAGATGGACATTTGGGTTGATTCCAAGTCTTTGCTATTGTGAATAGTGCTGCAATAAACATATGTGTGCATGTGTCTTTATAGCAGCATGATTTATAATCCTTTGGGTATATACCCAGTAATGGGATCGCTGGGTCAAATGGTGTTTCTACTTCTAGATCCTTGAGGAATCACCACACTGTCTTCCACAATGGTTGAACTAGTTTACAGTCCCACCAACAGTGTAAAAGCGTTCCTGTTTCTCCACATCCTCTCTAGCACCTGTTGTTTCCTGATTTTTTAATGATTGCCATTCTAACTGGTGTGAGATGGTATCTCATTGTGGTTCTGATTTGCATTTCTCTGATGGTGAGTGATGATGAGCATTTTTTCATGTGTCTGTTGGCTGTATGAATGTCTTCTTTTGAGAAGTGTCTGTTCATATACTTTGACCACTTTTTGATGAGGCTGTTTGTTTTTTTCTTGTAAATTTGATTGAGTTCTTTATAGGTTCTGTATATTAGCCCTTTGTCAGATGAGTAGATTGCAAAAATTTTCTCCCATTCTGTAGGTTGCCTGTTCACTCTGATGGTAGTTTCTTTTGCTGTGCAGAAGCTCTTTAGTTTAATTAGATCCCATTTGTCAACTTTGGCTTTTGTTGCTGTTGCTTTTGGTGTTTTAGACATGAAGTCCTTGCCCATGCCTATGTCCTGAATGGTATTGCCTAGGTTTTCTTCTAAGGTTTTTATGGTTTTAGGTCTAACATTTAAGTCTCTAATCCATCTTGAATTAATTTTCATATAAGGAGTAAGGAAAGGATCCAGTTTCAGCTTTCTACTTATGGCTAGCCAATTTTCCCAGCATCATTTATTAAATAGGGAATCCTTTCCCCATTTCTTGTTTTTGTCAGGTTTGTCAAAGATCAGATGGCTGTAGATGTGTGGTATTATTTCTGAGGGCTCTGTTCTGTTCCATTGGTCTATATATCTGTTTTGGTACCAGTACCATGCTGTTTTTGTTACTATAGCCTTGTAGTATAGTTTGAAGTCAGGTAGCGTGATGCCTCCAGCTTTGTTCTTTTGGCTTAGGATTGTCTTGGCAACGTGCGGTCTTTTTTGATTCCATATGAACTTTAAAGCAGTTTTTTCCAATTCTGTGAAGAAAGTCATTGGTAGCTTAATGGGGATAGCATTGAATCTATAAATTACCTTGGGCAGTATGGCCATTTTCAGTCTTGATTCTTCCTATCTATGAGCATGGTATGTTCTTCCATTTGTTTGTGTCCTCTTTTATTTCACTGAGCAGTGGTTTGTAGTTCTACTTGAAGAGGTCCTTCACATCCCTTGTAAGTTGGATTCCTAGGTATTTTATTCTCTTTGAAGCTATTGTGAATGGGAGTTCATTCATGATTTGGCTCTCTGTTTGTCTGTTACTGGTGTATAAGAATGCTTGTGATTTTTGCACATTGATTTTGTATCCTGAGACTTTGCTGAAGTTGCTTATCAGCTTAAGGAGATTTTGGGTTGAGGCAATGGGATTTTCTAAATATACAATCATGTCATCTGCAAACAGGAACAATTTGACTTCTTCTTTTCCTAACTAAGTACGCTTTATTTCTTTCTCTTGCCTGATTGCCCTAGCCAGAACTTCCAACACTATGTTGAATAGGAGTGGTGAGAGAGGGCATCCCTGTCTTGTGCAAGTTTTCAAAGGGAATGCTTCCAGTTTTTGCCCATTCAGTATGATATTGGCTGTGGGTTTGTCATAAATAGCTCTTATTATTTTGAGATATGTTCCATCAATACCAAATTTATTGAGAGTTTTTAGCATGAAGGGCTGTTGAATTTTGTCAAAAGCCTTTTCTGCATCTATGGAGATAATCATGTGGTTCTTGTCTTTGGTTCTGTTTATATGCTGGATTACATTTATTGATTTGCGTATGTTGAACCAGCCTTGCATCCCAGGGATGAAGCCCACTTGATCATAGTAGATAAGCTTTTTGATGTGCTGCTGGATTCGGTTTGCCAGTATTTTATTGAGGATTTTTGCATCCATGTTCATCAGGGATATTTGTCTGAAATTCTCTTTTTTTTGTTGTGGTATCTCTGTCAGGCTTTGGTATCAGGATGATGTTGGCCTCGTAAAATGAGTTAGGGAGGATTCCGTCTTTTTCTGTTGATTGGAATAGTTTCAGAAGGAATGGTACCAACTCCTCCTTGTACCTCTGGTAGAATTCGGCTGTGCAATACATTTTTAAAAACTGTTTACTTTGCAAAGTAAAAGCTTGACAATGTTGTCCATCTCCTACGTATTTTTAAAATTTCACTCATCTATAAAATTTAACAATGTTGGGCTCACTTACTTAGAGATCTACCTTTTTAAGTGAACGAGTAATAGGTTGATAATTATTAGTATCTCAATGTCTTTTACAATGGAGGCAGTAGACAGTAGTGTTTAAGAGCTTGGAAAGTAGTGTTTATGGGATTTGTGATCAGCCCAATTCCAACCTTGGTTGCACTGCTTACAGTGGTGAGATTTCGGGCAAGTCATGTGGCATCTCTAGATCTCTCTTTCCTCATCTGTAAAACTGGATTAATAACAGCACAGTATCTATTACTTATAATTAATATAAGAAGCCAATGAGAAAGCAGATGTGAAGCAATTAGCACGTAGTAAATTCTCAATGAATACTAACTATTATCAACATTATTAATGAATTAATGCCTGCCTGCACTCTTAGCAGTTGTTTGCACTGTCCTCCTCTTTATATTATAAATTTGCCAGGCAAACCCTGTCTTCTGGAATGTTTCCAAAATGAATTGATCTGGCCCTGTTAAATGAGCCCAGTTTTTAGATTATGAAGTATTGAGACTTTGGTGCCTGATTTTCCCTTCTCCAGAAGCAGAAAGAAGAAATGCCTCCCTGCTCCCTCCACCCCATCTTTGACCCTAGACCAAATGCCTTTGCTGTCATCGTGCTGCTTTGCAGATGTTGCTCAGGTTCTGCAGATCCTCAGGAAAATCGAAGATAGGCAGTGGCCACAGCCCTCTGGACTCTTCCCATAGCTACACGCAGATTCTTGAGGGAGCTTAGAGACATTGTTTATCTGACCATCATCTTATACATGAGGCAGCAAAGTCAAGAGAGTTGAAGCAACAGGTAGCAGTGAAGTTAAGGAAGAAAACAGTCAAAGCTGAGTGAATGTTTAAGTCATTACAGTCATGCGCTGCGTAATGAGGTCTTGATCAACAACCAACCCCATATATGACAAAGGTTCTCCAGTCAGCTGAGGTTAATTTATTCTTGAAGAAAGAAAATCCTTTCTATAAGTGTAGTGTACAGTGTTTATAACTTCTACAGTAGTGTATGATAATGGCCTTCACATTCACTCACCACTTACTCACTGACTCACCCAGAGCAACTTCCAGTCCTGCAAGCTTCATTCATGGCAAATGTCATATACAGGCGTACCATTTAAATATCTTTTACACAAAATTTTTACTGTGCCTTTTCTATGTTTAGATGCATAAATACCATTGTGTTACAACTGCCTACAGTATTCAATACCATAACATGCTGTACAGGTTGACAGCCTGGGAGCAAGAGGCTGTTCCATATAGCCTGGGTATGCAGTAGGCTATATATCACCTAGGTTTGTGTCATTATATTCTCTGATGCTTGCACAGTGATGAAACCACCTAAAGACGTGTTTCTCAGAACGTACCCCTTCATTAGGTGATGCATGACTGTATTTTTTTCACTTCTGAATAACAGCATGCTACGTGACCATTACAACTTCCTTCATGGACCAAAGCCGTTTGCACATGTACTCACTGGTCCATCACCAAACATGGAGGGAGAATTAAACTTGGGGATCCAGTTAAATTTTGTTCAGCATTCAGTACCATCTACCACACTAAGCTCCTTCCCTGCCTCTCTTTTGACATCTTTTTCTCCCCACTCTCAATCACCCAGTGCCCTCAGATCATGCCATTCCAGCATCTTGTTACCTGTTCTCATAGCACCTTGTTCTTCTCTGTCTCAGACACTGTCACAGTTCAAATTTTATTTCTCTTCTACTAGACTCCCATCTCTCAGAGGGGCTTGCTCTGCTTTTGCTCAACACTGTATGCCAGTTTTTGGCATGATGTCTGGAACATCACAAGCCTTCAATAAACATTTGTGGAATAAATGGATGGATGGGTGGACAGACAGATGAATGGATGGATGAGGTAACTACACTACTATTGTCATCTCATGGAATTGTAGCATTTGAGTCTTTTGCTATTTTTCTACCATCAAAATTCATTGGTCTTATTTTCCATGTATGCTTCTCTCTGCTCTCTGAGTCTTTTGAATTTATTAAGCATGTTTAAATAAATACTCTTCCAATTAACATATGAGATTTCCATAGGAGCCCTTGTCAAATAAAATGCCCGAGACTTAACTCTAATGGTAAGACTCCAGGCCTTATGGATCTGTGAAAAAATAAGAGGTTGAGTCAGGAAGTCCCTTTGATAACTCCTCAATTCAGCAATGTATAAGTCACTCAAGTAAATCAGGGAGACACTGTACTTCTTACTTACTTAAGAGCAAGGCTTCTGGAATCAGTGGTATCTGTGCAACATTGGGCACATTGTTTAAGGTACCTTCGTTTAATGTTTTGACATTTTTTGGTATATAAAGAGTTAAATGTGGGCTGCTGTGAGGTTTATGAATTAAGAGGAAGAAGCCTCTGATCCTCATTCCCAGTCCCCAGCTCTCTGAGCATTTTAGAATGATAAAGATAAACCCTGTAAAATAGCAGATTATTTTCCCCATTCTAGTCACTGGAGAGTGCTTATTTAATGTACCTTACCTCAGTTTCCTGATCTGTAAAGCAGAGGTGATACTAGCCAACTCACAGGGTTACTGTGAGAATTAAATAAGATCATCCATCCAGAACACTTAGAGTTAGTACCTGGCCTGCCTCAGTCAACACTAGCTATTTGTTATGTTAACTTGTGCCTTGTTTTTTCCATCCTAAACCCCATTCTAAACCCTCATTTGATAAATGACGCATCATATGCTTCATTTATCAAATCTAAGCATCTTTCTGAAGATTCAAGCCCAGGTTTGGCTTGCCACCATTGAGAACGTTCACAAGACTTAACCTTTCCTTGCAGGCCTGTTCCCAAAGCAAATTCCACGTGCTCTGATGGACAAGATGATGTCCCCACTGGAGTGGTGACTTTGAAGAAGGCAACCTCCACACTGAAGTATAAATTCTGGAATACATGTTTTTTATTTTTAAGAAAGTTAGTTGTGAAAAGGAGGTGGACTTTGCTGAGTGGAGAGCCTACCTAGGAAGCCCAGATGCCTAGCAGATGAGGGATTTGTAGACCCCGTCTTTTTCTGGGGCTTTGGGCAAGGAGGTCTATTCCTAAGGCAACATTAGCATTGCACCCACTTATTGGCCTCAGTGTAACCAACAATGTGTATCATTGCCTCTGCCCCTGCTGATAAGTCTCTCTCACAAGCGTCTTTCCAATACTCTATTTTAGACTATGTTTATCCTTATGACAAAATGCATATCTCATTATTAATTGAGGTTCAGAGAGGATGAGCAGCTGTTGTTTTTCACTTTGCTTTACAAAACTTCAAAAGCCTCCATTAAACTCCCTGTACAAAAGTGTTCAAGGGGCCATGGCTCTCATGTCACTTAGCCCCATTTCCCCTAAAGGCTTTGTTTATGTGGAAACTGGAGAAAAAGGGAGAGCAGCTAAAAGGAAGGCAAAATCTGAGAAACCAGACACCGATGCTGTGAGCAGAAGCTAACAGAACCATGGAATGGCACCTTCCACCCTTTAACTGAAGCCTGGGTGCCATTGAAAACCTAGAGAGGACTTGCAACAAACTGGTGGGCCTGGGGGGTGGGAGGAGATAGAATGTGGCCCAAATTCCAAACTTCCCCGGAAAATTATCTTGGACCTTTTCAAAACAAGTTCTGCTTCTTGGAAAGCGGCTCGCATTAAATCAGAGCCATGGGCATGAACTGTGGGAATGGCTTCTCTACTAAGCTGTGTACAAATATGTGACCAAGTTAACTTCAGCTGAGGCCAGCTTGAGAAACAGATCACATTATAGCAGGCTCCAGGCTGCTCACTCTGAAAGACTCAGGAAAACGCTGTGGAGTTAGTCTGTTGCACAAATGTGAAGAAGGTGAGATTGGTCTTTCCTTCCTCTCCCATTTCTGGCATTTTTCCTGTTTTTAACCAGCTTGCCTGCTCACTCTTCTGAATTTCTTCCATCATAGGTTTGACCAGCTTCTTGAAAATCAAACTGTCTTTTGGTTCTTGCACCTGGTAGGCACTTGGTAAATATTGGTTGAGTGAATAAACAATTTTCCACTGAGAATCTGATGATTTGTAAAAACCCATTTATTCTTTCCAAACCTTTTTCATCTTGATGACCTCACATTATCCTCAAGACACCTGTCTCATGTTTGCCACCACTGGAAACTAGACATGGAGGGCATTAATATTGCCATTTATCGGTGAGAGACATTGAGGTGTGTTTGGTCAGGGTCACGTGGAAAGCATTCGGAGAAGCAGGCTCAGCATCAGGGCTCCTGGCTGGTTTCTCAATGCCCTTTCCACACAGCCTTGATGCCTCACTCTCAGGATAGGAACTGACATTTATCAAGCAGGTACTATGTGCCAGACACCGAGCTAAGAGCTATACATGTGTTGTGTCCTATAATACCACAACCGTCCTCTGATGTGACTATTATTATACCCATTTTACGGAGGAGGAGAATAAGGTACAGAGAGAGGGGGTTAAAGTAAGGAGAAAGGGAAAGACGCAGAGCTCAGAAATGGTGCAGCCAGGGTTTGGCCCAGGATGTCTGGCACAAATCTATGCATTTAACCACTATCAAATTACTGTCTTAAGATAAAAGTGATATAATATTACCTGGCCAAAAAATGTTTTTTAAAAAGAAAATCAGAGAAAGAGGGAATGTTTACTCCAAAAGGATGACCCCCTAAAGGTGAACTCGGGTATTTGAGGGTTAAGGGAGGCATCTGGAGGTAAATAGTACTCTGTGGAAACTTCTCTGCTCCAGAGTCCCCAGTCTTTGAAATCTATGTGATTGGGACAAATTTTGTAAGGAACACTCAAATGTATTCTGGTTTAGTGAAAATGGTGGCCTGTTGCCCTGGTTTTTACTGATCCTGTCTAATCTCTTGCCTAAGGCGGTTAACTATAATAAAGAATCTATTTTTATTCCAAAGTCCAGTGGATTTCAATAGTTGTTTCCAAATCATGTCTGCTCTAATTTGTCCCTGTTTTGATTACAATAGAGAGGATGATATTGACTTTTTTAAATTCATATTTCCTTTCTATTGATGCTACATTTCCAAGGCTCACCTACAAACAAAAGAGCAATATTCTCACTATGAGTAGTTAAAGGATTATAATGTTTCCCTCATAATATTATACATGTAATGCTTCTTATTGTTAATAGTGCATTTAGAGTGGATATAGTTTTAATACTTTTTAAAAAGGGAAAAATATTTCATATATGTCAGTATTTTTAAGGTAACAAATGAAAGAAACTCAAATAAAACCACCATAGTAATGAAGGAAATGTATTAGTTCATATGACTAGGAAACTCAGGAGTTGAGCGGGCCTGAGAAACTCTTAAGACTCAATGATGTCATTTGCCCCCTCTCTCCCTCTTTCCTTCTCTGTCCCCACCATCTGTTTCTGCTTCTCTGGCATTTGAGCCACAGTTTCTCCCATTATGGTTGAATCTCTGCCATGGGCAGGGGCAGAGGGAAGAGGAGCATGGCCTCAAACAGTTTCAAGCATAATCACTGCTAATGAAAATTCCCAGAGGAAAGCAAGTGTCATAGTCTGTTTGTGTTGCCATAAAGGAATACATAAGACTGGGTAATTTATAAAGAAAAGAGGCTTATTTGGCTCACCATTCTGCAGGCTGTATATGAAGCATAAAGCCAGCATCTGCATCTGGCGAGGGCCTCAGAAAGCTTACAGTCCTGGCAGAAGCTAAAGGGGGCAGCTTGTCACATGACGAGGGAGGGAGCAAGAGACAGAGGAGAAGGTGACAAGCTCCTTTTAAACAAGCAGCTTTCACGTGAACTAATAGAGCAAGAACTCACTTATAACCAAGGAAATGGTGCTAAGCCATTCATGGGGGATCCGCCCCTATGATCAAACACCTTCCACCAGGCCCTATCTCCAATACTAGGGATCACGTTTTAACATGCAATTTGAAGGGAACAAACATTCAAATCATATCACTGGGGTTCTCTCACTAAGCATAAAAATAAATTATCCCAAGGATGGATCTACTTGATTTCCATTGTTCAAGTGTTTAATGCTTGGCCAATCATCATGGTCACTGGGGAGGTTTTCAACTGGCCAGGCATAAAACACAGGCTCACTCCTGTAGTCAAGAGGTGAGCACTGTGATTAACAGCCCTTCTAGAATGATGGGCAGTGAGAATAGGCACAGTATGCCAAAGAGAGTTGGTAGCTGTAAGTAGAAACTCTCTAGTGTCATATGGGGCATTCTGTGACCTTTGCAGAAACATAAGCATCATGTCAGGGTCAACTCTAATGCAGCTTTAATCATTTGAGCTAAATAGGAGATTTTGGCTGGAAATAAAATTTATGTTGCCAGAGCCTACTCTCCCAATTATACACCCAAAAAACTCACACACACACACACACACACACACACTCCTACATATATACTTAGTGAGTGCCTACAATATACTAAAAAGATGCACAATGTTATGTTTCATGAAACACAGACTCTACAACTTACCTGGGATTGCTATGGCTTGAATGTCCTCTTCATGTTGAAATTAATTGCCATTGTGATTGTTTAAGAGGTGGGACTGTTAAGAGGTGATTGGACCATGAGAGCTCTACCCTTATTAATGGATTAATGTCAATGTTGCCGGAGTGGGTTTATTATTTTCAGGGTCGGTTGTTATAAAAGTAAGTTCAGCCTTCTCTTGCTCTTGTGTACTCTCTTGCCCTTCTACCTTCTGCCATGGGATGATGCAGCAAGAAGGCCCTTGCCAGATGCCAGCAGGTTGATATTGGACTTTCCAGCCTCCAAAACTGTGAGAAATAAGTTTCTTTTCTTTATAAATTACCCAATCTGTGGTGCTCTGTTATAGCAACACAATATGGACTAAGACAGTGACTGTGAGCAAGTTACTCTTCCTCTTATTTCAGTTTCCTCATCTCCAATGGGAATAATGGTTTTCCATACCTCATAAGATTTTTGAGAGGGTAAATGTATCCATATATGTAAAGTAGTCAGTATAGTCCCTGGCACACAGCAAATACTACATAGGTGTTTATTGTTATTAGCATTCATATTAGTATTGTGTGACCTTGGACAGGTTGTATCACATCTTCTGGTTGTACCTCTATAAAATGGGAACAATATACCTATTTCAAAGTGTGAGGTTTAGGTTAAAATAGCACATATAAAGCACCAAGCATATTGCAAACAAATAAGACTAGCCATTATAAGGTGGAAAATGTATTTGCTTTACAACTCCTGACCCCATTCCTGGGCCCCTACCATGGAGAGAGTGAACAAAGATCTTGTGGTAGACCACAACCCTACAGGTGATTCCCTTCCCAGTGAATGTAATCCAGTGTTACTCCTGAATGTCCAGTCTCTACAAGTGCTCAGTTGGTCTGTTCCTGTCTGCAAATAGTTCTCACATTTTATCTAAATAAATTAGCAAAACTCATGTACTTCTGATAGAGAGAAAAGACAATTTCTCACCATTTAGATGATATTTGACTCCTCTTTTCTTGCTTCATATTTCCTATTCCAATCCACAGAACCTTGTTCAAAATTTTAGCCTTAAAATTGACTAATAAATACTGCCTAAGTCACAGGCCACAAAAACTGGTGACAAGTTAACATATGATAACAATTAAGATGGTAGCCAAGCTAATCTTTAATATTTTAGAGTTTCTTTAAGAGTAAATTCACAGCTGTCTCCTGCAAACAGCTTTGTCTTAAATAATTTCTGATAGTATTTTATCACTTTGTCATCTTTCCGATGTCAAATTGCTCCTAAATCTCTTTTCTCAGAAACAGAATCTGGTTTTAAGTTCTTAGAGTCGGAAAGTAGGCCAAATAATTGGATAAAGCAAGACCCTGGACCACTTTGGAAAGTTTTGCCTAAGCCAACGTTATTTCTTTACGGAATGTTTAAAACTTAAACACGTATTTATTAGTAACAATGCTAGGCAGTAGAAGGGACTCTTGGACTAGAAAGCTAAATGTTGGATATAGGTTTTTGTTTTGTTTTGTTTTAACAGCTTTATTGAGGTGTGCCTGGCATACAATCAACTGCACACATTGAAAGTGTCAACTTTGCTAAGTTTTTATATGTTACATATACCTGTGAAATCACCACCACAATAAACAAAAAGAACATACAAATCACCCTCCAGAAGTTCTTTATGGCGTTGTGATTTCTCTTTTCTCTACTCCTAAAATGTTATCCATTCCTTCCAAGTTTTTTTTAAAAGACACTATTTCTTTATAATTAGAAGCAAAGATTTTAATACATATTTGGGAAAGCTAGTGAGAATCTAAGAGTGGGGTGATAACTCTTTCACAAAACCGACTCCTAGATCTGGGAAAGGAACGATTATTCACCCCATTAGGTCAAGTGTCTGTCTGCTTTCCTAGCTGAAGTTCTGCTAAGCTAACTGTGAAAGGATGTTTGGAGCCAGGCACGGTGGCTCACGCTTGTAATCTCAACACTATGGGAGGCCGAGGTGGGCAGATTACCTGACGTCAGGAGTTTGACACCAGCTTGGCCAACATGATGAAACCTCATCTCTACTAAAAATACAAAAATTAGCTGGGTGTGGTAGTGAGCGCCTGTAATCCCAGCTACTCGGGAGGTTGAGGCAGGAGAATTGCCTGAACCTGGGAGGCGGAGATTGCAGTGAGCCAAGATGGTGCCATTGCAGTCCAGCCCGGGCGACAAGCAAGACTCCGTCTCAAAAAAAAAAGAAGGAAAAAGAAAGAAAAAGAAAGAAGAAAGGACGTTTGGGGGAAGGAATGACCTTGAAGGATTTCTGAACACTCCATATACTATGCTCATCCCACCTGATGGGACTTTTTGAGGTCATATTATAAACAAATATGGGGGAGTCATACTGTAAATAAATATTTTAAAAGCAAAGTCCATTGACTCTCAGTGACCTTTTTGGAGTCACATAAAGTCACCAATGAGGTGGAGGGCTGTGAAGACAAAGTCCCCTGACTTCTGAAGCAGAACTTAACAAGACCTAACAGTCCCAGATAAAGGTCAAGACATGTACTTAGAAACTAAAAGAACAAAAAGATGATAAGACCAAAGGAAACATTCATCCTTTTCTGAGTCACTGCAGCTTCTGAGCTGGAGCCTCTTGTGAAAGACTGAAGAATTATGAAATGTTTTGGCTCAGCAGGAGGAAAGAGTGTTCACCAGATTGTCTTGCAACGTGCAATGCAGGAAATTATCCATCAGGTGGGAGAGGATAGCACTGCAATTCCATTCACATGAGACACCATTAGAAAAACGAAGGGTCTAGGTTGAAAAATGAAACAAAGCGAGATGAAATAAAATGAAATCGAATAAGATGAACTGAGGTTGGAGTGAGGGTTTCAGGAAGCTAGAAGCATTTGAAAATATGTCAATTCCATTTACTCCTGGGCCTTAGAAATATTGCTTTTCTATTATTCCATCCCAGAGCTCTGATTCACATCTCTTAAACTCCTTGGAAGTCTAAGAGTGAGCTTAAGAAGATGGGGAAAGAGAGCATGCATTGATCAGGGGCAGGGCATAATATGTAATTTTTAACATAAATTCAGTATGACTGAATCGAAATAAACATGCTGCTTTATCAGTCAGACATGAAAGGACTTGAATCAGCGCAAGTCTCTCTTCCCGAAAAACCTAGAGATACCAAAAAGGACTCTTATCAAGAAGTTTTAAAATTCAGAAGGAGATTGGAAGTAGCAGTCTTAAAACATACTCAAGATAGGGTCTGTAGACAAATTGGGCTTATTGAACTCCTTTTGTCTTCTCTTTATTTTTTCTCTTTTTTCATAAAAGCTGATAAATATCTGTGTGCAAAGACAGTGGGGAATTCAAGAAACATTTTCTTTCTAAAATAAACAGAAATCTTGCCTACTGCATGTGAAAAGTTTTTTTTCCTTAGCATTGATACAGTGAGCCAGCCTTAGTTCAGCCTCAGAATTGTTTGTCTAGGCATAAAGATCAAACGTCTCCTTTTTGAGCAAGTTTGCTTATCACTGCTCAGAGACTCTCTCAAACTCAGGAGGAGCCAAGCACAGATCCCCGTCATTAAATCAGAAGCCTCTCTGTGCAGGGCAAATGGATGTTTCAGTTCTATCTTCCTGAGGAATTTGTGGAAGCATCCCAGAAAGGAGCAGAAGTACTATTCCTTTTCCCAGAAGAAGGAGAGAGAGATGCTAGAGAAAAGCCTCTATTAACCTAGACAGTTTAACATTCCTTTTCTTTCTTTTTTAATGTTATATTTCCCGTTTAAGTTCATTTGTGATAAACTAGAAATTACAAATGGGCAAAAAGAAAGTCACTGTTAACATTTCTTGAATATTCTTCAGTCTTTTCATATAAAACCAAATAGAAGATTACACTAACCTCTTATTTATACTGTTCTCACTTAATGATGCATGCAATGAAAGTGTCATAATATATTTCACTACTTTTCAATTGGACAGCTTGGTTATTTCCAGTATTTTCTTTTCTTTCTTTTTTCTTTCTTTTTCTTTCTTTTTTGTTTTTTTTCTTGAGACAGAGTCTCATTATGTCACCCAAGCTGGAGTGCAGTGGTGCGATCTCGGTGCACTGCAACCTCTGCCTCCTGGGTTCAAGTGATTCTCCTGGCTTAGCCTCCTAAATATTTGGGACTACAGGTGTGTGCCATCACGCTCAGTTAATTTTTTATATTTTTAGTAGAGACTAGGTTTTTCCATGTTGGCCGGGCTGGTCTTGAACTCCTGACCTCAATTGATCCGCCTGCTTCAGTCTCCCAAAGTGCTGGAATTACAGGCGTGAGCCACCATGCCCGGCCTTATTTCCAGTATTTTCTTATCATAAACTCCCTGTAGTTAAATATTTCCTAACTTATTTCCCTAGAATAAATTTTTAGAGGGGTTGAGTCAAAGATATGTATGATATGTGGCTTCTTAGAATGATTGTTGCCCAATTGCAACTTTCTCAACACTTAACCCCCACTCTAAGTTTTATCAGTCTATACTCCCTTCTCTTATACTCATGACTAACCCTGGGTATTGTCAGTCTTTTGCTAATTCAATACAGCAAAAGTGGTGTCTCATTGTTGTGTTAATTTTGTTTCTTTATTAGTGAGGTCAAATAATTTTTCATATATATATTGTCCATTTCTTTTTCTTTTATTAATTTGCTATTTATGCTTTTATCCCATTTTTCTGTTGTGGTATTCATCTATTTCTTTGTGAGAACCCTTTGTATATAAAATATATTCTTTTTAAAATAAATTTTTATTTTTAATTATTATTGGTACACATAGTTATACATATTTATAGAGTGCATGCAATGTTTTAATACAAGCATACAGTGTGTAATGATCAAATCAGGGCAATTGGGCTATCCATTGCCTCAAGCATTTATGGAGAACAGTATGGAGGTTACTCAAAAACTAAAAACGAAATACTGTATGATCCAGCAATCCCACAGCAATATACACCAAAAGGAAGAAATCAGTATATCAAAGAGATAAAAGGTATTCTTTGTCAGATTTTAATACATTATATATTTCTTCAATTTTTGTCATTTTCCCTTTACCTTTTAAATAGTGCTTTTGCCATATATGTTCAAGTTATTTTTTCAGATTAAAAAAATGGTTTCTGCCCTTGTGAACATGCTTACAAAGTTCTCCACTTATCTCTGCTCTCCAGGAGGAGATGGTAGCTTTTAAACAAGCCTATGAACTATGAACAATGCTTTGTCAAAATTCCATGACTATTCTTGATACACTTTTGAACTAAAAGAGCAGAGGCAGCAAATAGGAGCAGTAAAGCTTAAATTACAACGGAACAACATCCTGTATGTTTTTGCTCACTGAGATTGACTTGCTTTGCTAATTTGTCACAGATTATGACAAGTCCACTGAAGCTGCCAAATATACACTGATGCTGACATGCATGCTTATTCTTCTTCATTTCAATGCTCAGATTCATTTGGATCCGTTTCCTTTGGGGGAGCTCTGAAAAGACAAACTCTCCTGACTTCAAGCTCCTTTCTCTGAGCTTCCTTGAGCGCCTTGCATTCTAAATGCAGTTTGTTTAACTAGAGTGGCTATAAAGCGGAGCTGAGGCAAGAACTTCCTTGTTAACAGAGTGTTTCCCAGAGAATTGTTTGGGATGCAACAGTCATGGATCCATAGGGGGTGGTGGAGGTATATTACCTCAACTCAGGATCATCATCTTTTCACAGACTAAAAGTCGTGGAACAATTGGCTTCTCTGAATTTCGTAGTAGGGGCATGCACTTTGCACAAGAGAAGTCCATTTTACACAAATGGGATTATTTCCTATAGCAAGATAATAGCCAATAGGAGAACCTCGCCAATGTTAGAAATCCACTGTACTTGACATAAGTCTCAGTGTCTGGAGTATATTTCAGTTGTTTGTGCCTGCCCAGCACCCATTTAGCCTTTTCGCATTGATGGAACTTTGATATTCCTTCAGGAAATCTTACCACCCTCACTCTCCAAATATATAATTCCACAATGGAGATGTGGAGCCCGTCCCCTGAAGTTAGTGCAGACAGAGGAGCCAGACCTGGCCAATCAGAACCATCCATTCACTTTGGCTACAGTGATTGGTTCAAGAACAGACACATGGCCCAAACTAAACCAATAAAACTCAATATCTAGACTTTCACATTCTTGGAAAAAGAAATACATCCTTTCCACTGAAGATACCGAGCTGACGAGTTGAGAGCCTGGGACTTTTGGTTACAACCTTGCTCCATCCTGGCTGAGCATGCCTGAATGAAAGCAGCCTAGAAGGTCTTCCAAGAAACAGCACATGGCTTAGGCTTGATGACAATAGTGACTCCCTAGTCTGACTCATGCCTGAAATTGGTATCCCCCTAAAACTATTTCCAGAGCCTTTTCTGCATAATTCAACGTGAGATGAATTTTTACCACCTGAGCAATATTGTTTTAAATGACAGCTTCTTATTAGCTCTGAACACTTTAGCAATAACACCAAGAGTGGCAGGAGTACTGGTTTGGGAGTCTGGGTTGTAGTCGTACCTCCACTCATTACTTTCACATCCTTGGGCTAATCGCTTTATCTATGTGGGCTCACTTTTCTCATCTATGAAAGAGAGAAATTCTTAATGTCCTTTTGAAGGCCATAAGTCTTGGCTCTGTGATAACATTGTGTCAACACTTCAAGTTAATCTGAGGTTCTGGCTCCAACTGCCACCTCCACAACCCAGTGACAAACGACACTGATTTGTCTTAAAAGTTGAAAACTAAAAGGACCATAATATGCTTTTAGAAACTAGAAGATAGAGCAAAAACTCTGTAAAACATTGCTAGGATGTAGATTTTTCTGGAAGTGTATTAATGAGGTGAGTAATATATTAATACATTAACTATGGTAACTATTGTATAGATTAGTAATAAATATTTTGTTTTAAAAAGGTCTGCCACTCCAGTTTTGTTGAGCTAAAGTAAACGAAGATCCGAGTTATGTCAACAGATGACACAAGTGTTCAGCAGTGAGGCTGTTTGTTCTGAGGAGGGGAACAGGAAGGGAAGCTGGTGCCACTCCCAGTTCTTCTTCATCAGACCTCCATTATTTATTTGATGAATTAGCAATCCTCACAACACCAGACACGATCACAAAATGATATTTTGGAAATTCTACTCGGACTGTATAGTTCTTCCAACCCTTCGCTGATTCCCAAGTGCCTTTGGGACAAAGTGCAAACCCGTTGGCATGGCACATGAGCCCTCTGTTATGTGAGCCTGGCTCTAATTCCACATCGCAGTGTCATCTCCTCCCACTCCTCTTTATGTGCCTTACCTACACTAAGTAAATAGGTTAATGCACAGAAAATGCTAAACATCTGGCATCATTTCTGGCATTTAGTAAAGGCTTATTATACATGACTGTCATTATGGCACACTAGTTATACTCACAGTTCCCTAAAGGTGCAGTACTGGTCCTGGATCTGTTTGCCCTGCATCCATCCTCCCTCTGCCTGCTGTGTTTTAGTCCACGATGGCTGATCCTTGCAGGCTGCAGTTCACAGGCTCTTGTGTCTCAGACTTCCAGCTGGTTGGGTTAGGCCAGGGAGACACACTGGCAAAAAATGGAGGGTAGAAAGAAGGGAGAAGCCAGGGTATTTCTCTCCTTGTTTCCTTGGGTGATTTCTGCAGCAGTGACTGTCTTCTCTGTAGTTCCAGCTCTTGCCAAACAGGTCCACTGTGGTTCAGCTTCTGGTTCCTTCTTTTTTGCTTTAGCAGAGTCGGTAGTGGCTTCCTGCTTCTTGATGCTAATCTCTGCATTGCCTCATCACACAAGCTAACTCTCAGCAACTCTCTCTACCGTATAGCCCATCCCCTGCTTTCCATTCCCTGCGCTGTACATCCTTAAAGAGGTGCCGGTTTTCCTGGAGAGACCCTGACTGGTTTGCATAGCACACTCTCATACCTCGGACCTTTGGCTTTTGCCTTACTTCAGCCTCCTCATCCTCAAGGCCAACTCCTAGTCATCCTTTGTTCCACCATCTTTGTTCTACCACCATCTCCTCTGGGAAGCCGTCTCAGTTTCTCCACCACCTGAAGGGTGGATTCGGTATTCCTCTTCTAAACACCTCTCTCCTAGTAACTGGTTTGTTCTTGGAAAACTCCGGTACAGATTTAATTTTCTTAAGAGTAAGTGCACTGTCTTACACAACATGGTATCTCAAAACCGTCATATGGAAGATTTTTTCTGAAAGAATGACTAAATGCATAATTCAAGAGACACTTTTCAAATCCAGGTAAATATCAATGTAAACTGTCCTTGTGGCAGACAAGGACAGTTTACAATAATTCACTCAATATGATTATTGAGTTACCCTCTCAATAATTATATCCACCCCCGCCTTTTTTTTTTTTTTTTTTTTTTTTTGCCAGTCATGCTCTAGTTCTGTTTGGAACATCAATGTGCCTGAGAAGTACTTGTTTGTGATATCTGGAGCTATTGCAGCTAATATGAAACTATGAGACAATAAATGTGTTGGGAAAATCTGACACATTAGGATAGCAAAGCAAAAGATAGAAAGAGTATGGGTCTCTTATGGCATTGCTGGGTTTCTTTATCTTCTTTTTTTTTTTTTTGTGACAGGGTCTTGCTCTGTCACCCCAGCTAGAGTGCAGTGGTGCAATCCTGGCTCACTACAGCCTCAATCTCCTGAGCTCAAGTGATCCACCTCAGCTTCCTGAGTAGCTGGTACTACAGGCTGATTTTGCCATGCCCAGCTAATTTTTATTATTTGAAGATGGGGTCCTGCCATGTTTCCCAGGCTGGTCTCAAACCCCTGGGCTCAAGCAGTTCTCTGTTCTTGGCCTGCCAAAGTGCTGGGATTACAGGTGTGGGCCACTGCACCTGTAATGGGTTCACTGGGTTTCTTGATATGAGAGAAAAATAAACTCTTCTTTTCAATTCATTGTTTTCGATTTTTGTCACTTATAGCCAAGTGCTTTTCTAATGGATAGGATATGCCATTTAGGGATAATCCATTGCTGTTCTCTTTGGCCATTCTAGTAAAGGATGACAGAGTCACAATTTGATTATCTAGTACCTGTGGCTTATTTGGGGAGGCCAAAGAAAAATAATAGGATGATGAGCATGATGGTTAATTTTATGTGTCAATTTAGCTAAGCCATAGTAGTACCCAGGTATTTGGTCAAATACCAGTCTAGATATTGTTGCTATGAAATAATTTTAGATGAGACTAACATTTAAATTAGTAGGCTTCAAGTAAGGCAGACCCATAATGTGGGTGGGCCTCATCCAATCAGTTGAAGACTTTATGAGAAAAAGACTGACATCACCTGAGAGAGAGAATTCTGCTTGCAGACTGACTCTGGACTCAAGCCGCAGTAGCCACTGTTTCCTGGGTTTCCAGCCGGCTGGCACCTGTAGATTTTAGATTTGCCAGCCCACAATTGTGTGAGTCTTTTTGTGTTGTTGTTGTTGTTGTTGTTTTGTTTTGTTTTGTTTTTTGAGACGAGGTCTCGCTCTGTCCCTGAGGCTGGAGTGCAGTGGCATGAACATGGCTCATTGCAGCCTCAACCTCCTGGGCCCAAGCCATTCTCCTGTCTCAGCCTTCCATGTGGCTGGGATCACAGACATCCACCACGCCTGGCTATTTTTATTTTTAATTTTGTAGAGATGAAGTTTCACTGTCTTCCCCAAGATGGTCTTGAATTCCTGGGCTCAAGCGATCCCTCTGCCTTCGCCTCCCAAAGTGCTGGGATTACAGGTATGAGTCTCCGCATCCAGCCTCTTCTGTAAAACAAAACTCTCTGTCTCTCTTTATCTCTCTCTCTCTCTCTCTCCACAAACACACACACACACACACACACACACACACCCCCCACCAATAGAATGCACAGATTTTCTTATCTTATATATCCATCAATCACAATCACCTTACACATGTGTGTAACTATTGGTTCTGTTTTGCTGGATAAACCTGACTAATACACTGTATATAAAGAAACGCAGGGAAAGAATGAACTTTTAGCAGGAAACAAGGAGTCCTTGAGATTTATGCCTCAGTATAGTAGAAACCATTAAGGATTATCATTCCAAATGTTATTATGCATGTTTGTAATTTTTTTCTTTTCGATATTTTGGCTAAAGAAAAACTTGATCTGTCATCTTCATCTCTTTGATGAAGAAGTAGCCTACATTCCTTCCAGGCTCAATTTTATTAAACTTCAGCCCTTTCCTTCTCTCCTCTGTGAAGTCTCATCTGTCAGGACCCAGTGGCGAGCATCTTCACAAGGCAGTTTTCTGCCAAACGCAGATGGGAGTCTCCTGGCCATGGTGTCTGCATTTACTGATCTCATTCTATCATCCAGGGGGTTCTTTGTTGTTGTCGGAGTGGAACTGTAGCTCTTTCTTCTGCTGCTTGTAATGAAAGGTTATGGTATGAAGAGAGTCTGTCAATGGGAATAAATGATTTGTGAAATAAGATTTTAGCATTTTAACTTCTGAGCATCTTGCTGGATTGGATTGCTGAAAAATGACAGCACCTCTGAGTCGCAGAATGAAAGGCATTGCAAAGTGCAGATGTGAGTCTAGATCTCACTTGTTCCTCCCTATTGGTTCAATACTTTGAAATAGGCTGGCTTCAGGCAGAGTCAGACAGTGTGGGGATTTGATTCAGGCATCCAGGTCTGTTTTATGTCTTTCAGCCATTTAGTCCCTTCAGTGGGTCCTTTCCTCTGTGACCATCACTGCCATCTCTCCTCTCCTGACAGAGACAGAGGCAGAGAACACAGAAAACCCCTTCCCCCCTCAGACGCCTCCCAGAGCCTCTTTTATGCAGGTGGTAATTTAATCAGAAAACTGAGTCTCATTAAACGCAGGTTGGCAAACTATGGTTCTTGAGTCAAATGTCGCCTGCTTACCCTCTCCAGTTAAAAAAAAAATGTGTTTCATATTTTTTAAATATTGTTATAAATTTTCAAAATGAGAAAAATATGTAAGACCACATTAACCTATAAAACCAAGAATATTTACTCTCTAACCCTTTGCAGATAGTTTGCTTAGCGCCCTTGATTCTAGAGGGTGAAGCTTTTAGCAGTGGAATTGGAGGCATGAGTGAAGGCATGGAGGAATTTTGTGGTATGAGGCTTTGGCCAGCCCTGTTTAGTTTGTTTAAAAACAAACTAAAAAAAAAAAATACAACGATAAGTTGTGGAAGTTTTTAATAACTCGTTCACAGGAAACGGATGCATTGTGGACAGATTTCTGTGGCTAGGAAGAACTACTGCCTTTATCATGGATTCTCCTGAGCGTTTCACAGTAGCTGTTTCTGTGAATATATACCTGCCTTGAACCAGGTACTGCCCAAAGTACTTTTCATGCATTTAGCCCACGTAATCCGCACAATACTCTAAGAGGTAGGTGTAGTTACTATCCCCATTTTGCAAATAAGTAAAACAGATCTTAGAGATTGAATTGGTCAAAGACACACAGCTGGTTAGCAATCTGGGGCCACTGGCACCAACATGTAACCACCACCCTATACTGCTTTTTAGCTCTGATGACAGGAGCATGACAGGTTTTCTTTCTACGGCCCAGTGGAAGGTTCTTGATTTTTAAGCCTGCTCACCAGGCTCCTCTGTTTTCCATCCTCTGACTCCAGCCCTCTGCAGCCCACCTTCTCTCCTAACATGGGTCCTAGCATGGGGGTGGAGGAAGATGCAGGCAGTGAGTGCAGTCATCGAGCTGTGTTGTGCAACCATATAATATATCCCAGTCCTTCAGGAAGTTTGACAAACTGGAATATGTGTTTAGATTTCTAAACTCAGAGGCATTTCAGAGCAAAGAGGATCTGGCTGTGTCCTCCAGATGGTTACAAATGGTTTTACTCTCCCATGTTTGGTTGGCTTGCAGCTACCACAGGAATACAGCTGTTTACAGAGTCTGCAAAAGGGAATATGCAGGGAATGTCGATGTCATCGGACTGCTTCTTTCTCCCTCAGGAAGGGAGAACAGTCTGGCCCGAGAGTGTCTGACGTGAGAACACATCCATCAGGTTTGGGAAGAATTTACTGAGCAGTCACAGAGGGTTTGAAGCCCCAACACAAGCCTGGAATGCAGTGTAACAATGGGCATGCATTAGGCTCCTATGGTTGCCGTCACGAATGATCACAAACTGGGTGGCTTACAACAGAAATGTATTCTCTCATAGTTCTGAAGGCCACAAGCCTGAAATCAAGGTGTTGGCAGGGCCACACTCTCTCTGAGGGCTCTAGAGAAGAAGACAATCTTTGTCACTTCCAGCTTCTGGATCAGCTGCACCCTCCAATCTCTGTGACTGTGGTCACATTGTCTCTTTCTCTTCTGTCTGTCTTCTCTTCTTTGTGTCTTTTATAAGGATACTTGTTGTTGAAATTAAGATCCATTCAGATGATCCAGGATGATCTCTTCATCTTATGATTCTTAACTACTTAAAAATATATATATATATGTTATATATAATATATATTATATATTATATATGTTATATATTTTACATATAATATATAATATATGTTTTTTATATATATATATATATGAGATGGAGTCTTGCTCTGTAGCCCAGGTTGGAGTGCAGTGGTGCAATCTTGACTCACTGCAACCTCCACCTCCCAGTTCAAGTGATTCTCCTGCCTCAGTCTCCCAAGTAGCTGGGATTACAGGTGCATGCCACGTTGTCACCAGGCCAATTTTTGCATTTTTTGTAGGGACGGAGTTTCTTCATGTTGGCCAGGCGGGTCTCAAATTTTTGACCTCAGGTGATCCACCCATCTTGGCCCCCAAAGTGCTGGGATTACAGACGTGAGCCACCGTGCCTGGCACCTAATTATATTTGCAGACCCTTTTCCCAAATAAGGTAACATTCATAGGTTCCAGGGATCAGGACAAGGACATATCTTTTTGGGGCCACCATTCAGTCCACTGTAGGCGTGTATTAATATAGGAGAGAAAAAGAGAGGACAGGGCAGGGAAGGAACCAGTTGCCTACACAGAGATTCTATCATCAATCAGGCCAGCCTCTAATCACATTTTTTGGTCAAGGGGAAATGCATCATTTGCCATTAGTAGTGAGTATCAAAGATACAGTGACCTCAACAATGCAGGTGCTTATATTTACCATGTAATGAGAAGTTAAGAGATAGCCAGCCTAAGAGTATTATGCTGTCTCATCATCACCTGGGATTCAGGCATAATCTATCCTTCTGCCCTTCATCTGTCAATTCAGCCTTAGTCCAAGGATTCCATTCTTAAGATGGTCACATGATTCAACCAGGATGCTGAAGCTTCAGCCATCACATCTCTAATTCAGGCAGGAAGAAAGATGAGACGTGGGAAGGGTAGATGGCAAGTGCCTGCTGAACTAGCCTACTTACAGAGCTTCAGAGAGGGCACCCTAGTGCTTACATCTCACTAGCCAGAACACAATAACCCTTA